>NC_050074.1:99556902-100182794 GCF_009764565.3 Dermochelys coriacea | reverse complement strand
GTTAGAATTTCAGTGTAAATAAAGATTTTGTAAGCAGCATTACTGTTAACAAAATACTTTACACAAAATCCAACCGGAAAATCATCATTCTGATCATTTTCACTTAATATATTTAACAATCAAGTTTCATTTAGCATTTGATTTTAAATAGATGAAAATAATCACAGCTTTAGTTACTTGCTGAAGTTTCCAGCTTGCGTTTATGAGGTGGATCTTCAATGATTCTATTAATATCACCACGATTCTTTAGATCCACTGGTTTCTCCCATACTGACAGCTGCATTGTAGGGTTGAAGAAGAAGACTCGGTCATCTCCAGTCCAGACTACACACCTATTTTAATTAATAAACTATGCTTAGATAATCTCACATACACATAGAAACAAGATATTAAACTCATCGCTAACTCAATATTATCCATAGTCTTATACAGTCTGGGTGAAATTCACCTCAGGCTGATAGTCTGGCCAGGCTGATAGTCCTATCCAACTTAAGGTCTTTGCACTAAGGAAATTTCTCCCCGTACTAATAAAATGTCATTATCAGTGGTCAGAACAGTATGCGGGCGCGCGCACACACACACACACTCACTCTCTCTCTCTCCCACCACCAGGGAAAAACAAAAACAAACAAAAAATAGAAACAAGGTAAAACAATGATGCTTATAACAACTGAGGTCATGGTAAAGGATTACATTTCACATTTTCAAAATGTATCAAAATGAGACCTCTGTGAAGATGGTGAACCACAGAGGTCTCAAGCTGTTTTGCATAGTTAATGCCTACTCAACACCAGATATGATAGATTCAGGGGGTTTGTCATTGCGTAGAAGGCAGCCATGGAAACCTCATGTGGCTGCCTCTGATGTAGAAGGCCTAGCCAGAATACCATTAGGCCTCCACAGCCATGGATCCCAGCCAAACCCTACAGGAGTTCCTTGACACAAAGACAGAAAGAGCCTGATCCAAAATCCACTGAAATCAATAAAAAAAAAACCCCTCCCACTGATTGAATTGGGCTTTTGGATCAAATATGCAATGTGACCAAGCCATGATTGCTATACAAACCAGAATTTCCTGACTTGTGCAATTTAAATGTCAGCCTCAGCATTGCATTAACTTAGATCCTTGCATTACATTTCCTTTTTAAAACAGGAAAAATATTATTTTAATAATAGGTATGATATCACAATGATGGATATTCAAGTAAATCCGGATGCACTTGATTAAATGTATAGTTTTTACAGACATATAGTATATGCATCTGGAGCCTGTACTTTGTGAATATTTAAGAAAAATAGTATACAACAAATATGCACTATGCCATTCTAAAATACATATAAAGGGCCAGCTCCTGACCTCCTTGAATCAGAAATACCTGGCAAGAACTGAGCTTATTAATGCAAGCTCTCCACCACTTGGCAGTTCTCAATGGCACAGGGAAATAGAGCTATCAAAAAGACATGCTTAAAAAGAAATCTGTTCTGTGTAAAAGACTGAGAACATAAAAAGTGATATATAAATGCTAAGTACTATTATTGGATAATTTGAAGTTTTCTGTAAACTAATAGTAAGAGAGCACCATTGATTGCCTATCCTGGTAATAAAAAATATATAACCTTTGGAGCAGCCTGAAGGGAGACTGTATATCTTTATAGTGCAGAAAACAGAGGCAAGAAGTGTTCTATTGGTAAAAGTAAGAAGATAAAAGTAATTAAGAATGCATTGTAAATTATGTGCATTCCCAAGGTAGAAGACAAAGTTGGAAGTGAACACAAAACTGTTGACTTCTCAGTTATAGTTATCCTTGATGTAAGTCCCTCTTTGAATCTTTGGAGCTAAAATGAATAGTGGGGACCAGAAAATATTTTAATGATTTTCATATTATTATAATATACAAATGCTTCAGCTCTGAAAATAGCATCCCAGAATGGCTGACCTGTTCTTTTATGTGGTAATAATTAGGTGAAAGCAACATTTGGTACTTTGTGTCTCAGAGCTACAGTTCTCAGTTCTATCACAGACACCGTTAATCAGATCAAGAACTCTAAATGTACCATTAAGCATTAGTCTTTGGCTCTCAATAGATCAGGCTGGCCAGGCTGATAGTCCTCTCCAACTTAAGGTCTTTGCACTAAGGAAATTTCTCCCTATACTAATAAAATGTCATTATCAGTGGTCAGAACAGTATGTGGGCGCGCACGCACACACACACACACACTCACTCTCTCTCTCCCCCCAACAGGGAAAAAACAAAATAAACAAACAAAAATAGAAACAAGGTAAAACAATGATGCTTATAACAATTGAGGCCATGGTAGAGTTGATGGAAGACTTTAGGAACAAAAAAACAAACTATCATAAATACCACAGTCCTACTGGCAGGCACCTTAGAAGCCAAGTTTTAGGGAGAAGAAGGGAGTAATTAGCAGTTAACTGATTTATTTAATAATATGGTTACATTTCTCCCTTTACCTAAATCTGTGGATAATGGGCCCAATAGTGTCAAATGGTGCATGCCTCCCACAAAATGCTGAGCACTCCAACTGTAATTAGCTTTAATGGCAATTGAGCTCATTCAGCCCTTTTGCAGAATCTGTCCCCATAGGACTGCTATGTGGAGCTCATGGTGTACTTCAAAAGCAGGAAGCCAGTATCCTGTGAGTGTCACAGTCATGCCATCATACACATTTAGGATAGTCTCAGCCCCTTACAATTGTGCACATCACCATCTCTGACCAGGAAGAGATGAGAACAAGGCTATTTTCAAATAGCTGTTGATCCTGCTCTATAATAATTTAATAGTGACTTCTCCCATGCACAAGTTCAAAGTCTCTGATTTCACACACAGTTTCTATCACTTTGGGTGATGGGACACCACATTTGAGGCTGATAATGTATTAGCCATTTGAAGTGTACTGCTAGGCCATCTGGAGTCTCAGCATTTATCTAATAAAAACAAGGTGATTGCTAAAATGGAAATGGCACATTTCCACACCTGACTGAAAGACCAAGTAAGCATCTCCAGGGAGCTGCAAAAATGGATCCAAATGGCAGGTCCCTCATGAAACCTTTTCATTTTTCCATAACTAACCCAATTTGACATTTAATTTAAAATTAGTACCCCCTTCCCCCACATTACATATCACCTGTACCTCTTTGGCACAATAAAAATTTCATTATCCAAAAGGAGAAATATGGTATTTGGTTTCAGTTACATATTACAAATTGAAAATGCAGATGATGCTATGTTCTTTATACTGAAATTATTTTCTAACTAAAATTATGACATTTAAATATATAAGAAAATAACCTTAATATATCATATGCTGTATTTACATGGTAGTTAGGCAGGGTTAACTAATATTTCTGAGAACTGTTTAGTCATATAAACAAATCTGACTAATTACTGCCCTGCTCTAATCTCTCCTTTTTATTGTAATTTATTCATCGGTGGAGGCCAAGAATCATAGAATCATAGAATCATAGAATCATAGAATATCAGGGTTGGAAGGGACCCCAGAAGGTCATCTAGTCCAACCCCCTGCTCAAAGCAGGACCAAGTCCCAGTTAAATCATCCCAGCCAGGGCTTTGTCAAGCCTGACCTTAAAAACCTCTAAGGAAGGAGATTCTACCACCTCCCTAGGTAACGCATTCCAGTGTTTCACCACCCTCTTAGTGAAAAAGTTTTTCCTAATATCCAATCTAAACCTCCCCCATTGCAACTTGAGACCATTACTCCTCGTTCTGTCATCTGCTACCATTGAGAACAGTCTAGAGCCATCCTCTTTGAAACCCCCTTTCAGGTAGTTGAAAGCAGCTATCAAATCCCCCCTCATTCTTCTCTTCTGCAGACTAACAATCCCAGCTCCCTCAGCCTCTCCTCATAAGTCATGTGCTCTAGACCCCTAATCATTTTCGTTGCCCTTCGTTGTACTCTTTCCAATTTATCCACATCCTTCCTGTAGTGTGGGGCCCAAAACTGGACACAGTACTCCAGATGAGGCCTCACCAGTGTCGAATAGAGGGGAACGATCACGTCCCTCGATCTGCTCGCTATGCCCCTACTTATACATCCCAAAATGCCATTGGCCTTCTTGGCAACAAGGGCACACTGCTGACTCATATCCAGCTTCTCGTCCACTGTCACCCCTAGGTCCTTTTCCGTGGAACTGCTGCCGAGCCATTCGGTCCCTAGTCTGTAGCGGTGCATTGGATTCTTCCATCCTAAGTGCAGGACCCTGCACTTATCCTTATTGAACCTCATTAGATTTCTTTTGGCCCAATCCTCCAATTTGTCTAGGTCCTTCTGTATCCTATCCCTCCCCTCCAGCGTATCTACCACTCCTCCCAGTTTAGTATCATCCGCAAATTTGCTGAGAGTGCAATCCACACCATCTTCCAGATCATTTATGAAGATATTGAACAAAACGGGCCCCAGGACCGACCCCTGGGGCACTCCACTTGACACCGGCTGCCAACTAGACATGGAGCCATTGATCACTACCCGTTGAGCCCGACAATCTAGCCAGCTTTCTACCCACCTTATAGTGCATTCATCCAGCCCATACTTCCTTAACTTGCTGACAAGAATGCAGTGGGAGACCGTGTCAAAAGCTTTGCTAAAGTCAAGAAACAATACATCCACTGCTTTCCCTTCATCCACAGAACCAGTAATCTCATCATAAAAGGCGATTAGATTAGTCAGGCATGACCTTCCCTTGGTGAATCCATGCTGACTGTTCCTGATCACTTTCCTCTCCTCTAAGTGCTTCAGGATTGATTCTTTGAGGACCTGCTCCATGATTTTTCCAGGGACTGAGGTGAGGCTGACCGGCCTGTAGTTCCCAGGATCCTCCTTCTTCCCTTTTTTAAAGATGGGCACTACATTAGCCTTTTTCCAGTCATCCGGGACTTCCCCCGTTCGCCACGAGTTTTCAAAGATAATGGCCAAGGGCTCTGCAATCACAGCCGCCAATTCCTTCAGCACTCTCGGATGCAATTCGTCCGGCCCCATGGACTTGTGCACGTCCAGCTTTCTAAATAGTCCCTAACCACCTCTATCTCTACAGAGGGCTGGCCATCTCTTCCCCATTTTGTGTTGCCCAGCACAGCAGTCTGGGAGCTGACCTTGTTAGTGAAAACAGAGGCAAAAAAAGCATTGAGTACATTAGCTTTTTCCACATCCTCTGTCACTAGCTTGCCTCCCTCATTCAGTAAGGGGCCCACACTTTCCTTGGCTTTCTTCTTGTTGCCAACATACCTGAAGAAACCCTTCTTGTTACTCTTGACATCTCTTGTTAGCTGCAGCTCCAGGTGCGATTTGGCCCTCCTGATATCTTTCCTACATGCCCGAGCAATATTTTTATACTCTTCCCTGGTCATATGTCCAACCTTCCACTTCTTGTAAGCTTCTTTTTTATGTTTAAGATCCGCTAGGATTTCACCATTAAGCCAAGCTGGTCGCCTGCCATATTTACTATTCTTTCGACTCATCGGGATGGTTTGTCCCTGTAACCTCAACAGGGATTCCTTGAAATACAGCCAGCTCTCCTGGACTCCCTTCCCTTTCATGTTAGTCCCCCAGGGGATCCTGGCCATCTGTTCCCTGAGGGAGTCCGGAAGAAATGAAGAAATGTTTATGAGACCTGAAGTCCTTAAATTTGCTGATACCTTTTAGTCAGACATTAGTGTTCTGGTCTCATTAATACATGATCTCCTCTGAGAAATAAACAATAGTTGGGTCCCCAAGTTACCTCAGTCCTTTTGACACCATCAGAGGTCAATCAAACTGTGGGGAAGAAAAAAGTGGAAGCAGTCCCTTACCTTTTGGCTCTCCCCTCTTCATCTTGTTCTTTCTCCAGTGGCCTCTTGTACCTCCACTGACTGTTTCCCTCTTCCCCTATCCCTAGTCCTTGAAGCTCTCTCACTCTCTCTCTGCTCCCCTTCCATTTCAGGTCCTGAAAACACTTCCTGAACTTTATGCACTGTCCATGGTCCTCATGAAATCAATGGATCTACTCTGTGCATAAAGTTAAGCATGTGTCTTTGCAGGATTGGGGCCTTAGCAGCTAACCTCTTCTTCTGTCCTCTTCTCATGGAGAATTCCAGTCAGAGTGGAAATTCTCCCTAGGAGTTACGGAATGAAATTAAGGAAGGGAAAATTCCAGCTGAAAAAAATTGGGCCAAAATTCCTAATGATGAAGGCTGTGGAAAAGTCATCCATAGTGAGAGGTGATGGAAGCCTAACTTCTTGGGACCTTTAAAAATAGACCGGACAAACCATTGGAAACATAAATATAGCATAGAGAAAAAAGTGGCCCCAGGGGATGTGTAAAGCAACTAAGCAATAGTTTTCCATCTCTGACTACTGTGGTATCTATGGGTAAGTAAATTAATGGGCTGTTTCTCTTGTAATGTATCACTGAAGTAGTTAATGTTGTCCTTTAAATTGTTATTGTTAGGCTTCATGATTAACATCCCACTGGGACTGATGAAACAAGTCCACAGCTCTCATAGCTATTTGTAATTGCTAACTGTCGGAAGACAAAGGAAGACAGGCATAAATAGTTAAAGTTTGAACTGCTGTTTTTGCAGACACGAGACATATCCTCTGTTTTCTGTGATTCCATGGCTGTTGAATTTTCCACAGAATTCAGCAGCACTTGAAACAGAATTCTACACCAGAATCTAAAGCTTTCACTAAAAGATTTAAAGTAGAGAGTCACAGTATACTCCATCTCTTTCAAGTCACTTTTATGTCAAAAAATTAGTGTAAACGCAGCTTAATTCACCAGCTAAATTTAGTTGCCCAAGCAGTGCAAAGCAGTCAGAGTGGACTGGTGAATTTGGGCCTAAATTTCTAGCCCTTATAGTTGTGATGTGTATAAACTTCCAAAGGTAAGTCACATGTAAACCAATACTATGTTTTCTGCCTGAGTCTGTGTACAGATTGCCTGCAACAACAGCTCCATGAAGCACAAATTGCTCATATTCACCGTAATGGGATGTTAACGTCAAATAATCTGCTTCACGTATATTTATTATTCATTCTATGAAATGTATTATACATATATTTAAAATCAAAGTAAAATATTTATTTTATGTTGTAAAATTGGTCAATTTCAATGGATATGTGGAGGAACTATATTTAGTTAAATTAGTTTTAAATACAACACATTGTATGTAAAACATATTAATGGGATTCCATAGATTTTAAATATCCACATTACAACACATGTACATCAATGCTTTTACAAAGCACAAGTAGCTCACTTTTCTTCTTTTCAGGTGACCAGCCAATGCAGGGCTTCACCCTACTTTGCAACTGTTTTGCCTGAATACGAAGTGCAGGATGGGGCTCAGAATTAGCTACATTCCATTACCTTTGACACTTTGTGCTGAATGACCTACAAGACTAAGAGGGGCTGGCAGCACATTAACAATTGAAAACTCACCTTTTGGTTTGTTTTAAGAGGCACAACCTCCAGCCCCACTCAGGTTTCTCCAGTATGACACCCCAGTATACACCTAGTGATGTCACATCAATCATGGAATCCTGCGGAAGCATGGAGCCAACCTACAGGTGGAGAGGGGTTAAGGTAAATTCCAGGCTTTTGTTGAACTTGTTAATGAATTTAGCTATTTGGCATGGCTTTGTAAACCTGTTCTTAAAGAACTATTTTATATCACAAAGGGTGTAAATCATATAGATGCCCCACAGAGGCATGCTCCATGTTCCAGTGTGATTCATGGTGGATCTGAGTGCATCAGCATGGTGCATGTTGAGTATTGTCACATCTAGCGGGGGACAACTGTCAGTAATAGGGCTAGTCATTGTGGGATCTAATAAAAAGGGCCAGATTGTGATACCCTTACTCACAATGAGTAATGTCTTGCTCATCAAATAGGCTTATAGAAATCAATGGCACCATTAGAAAAGTAAGGTATTGCTACTTATTGTGAGTAAGGGTATCAGAAATCAGGACCAAAGAAAGGTGCGATTTCAACTGATGTGCTGAATGGCCCTTTCACCATTCAGCCAAGCTGCTAAAGATGATGGAATGCTGTGAATTCCTTGTCCAGGTTTCCAGTTGATTACAGACTCTATTGTACAAAAATGGATCACTAGAATATGCTATAAATGGCTTATGATACTGCTGGATTTAAATGGTTACGGTTCCCTAGATATCACCATTTACACATAGTAGCAGCTGTCATGGAGAGGAGTGGTTATCAAGAATCTTAAAAATAGGTCATGATTAATAATGGCATTATGCTGTATATATATCATGTTGACCTGCAATAAGACACAATATAATAATAAATCATAATTACAGATATTTACATAGGACCTTTTATCCAGAGATCCCACAAATCTCTACAAACTGATGAAAAACAACAGGGATCACTTTCTCTGCCACTAAAATGTAGCCATGTCTGGGGTAAAGAAAACACACACACACACACACACACACACACACACACACGAGTTCAGGACAGAAAGTGAAGAATTATATTTGTCCAGTTGAGACCACAGAGGGGTTTTAGTTAGGCAGATTGCCTGAATTGGGATTTGGCCAGAAAAACAAGCTCACAGGACACAACTTACTCATAAATATCACCTGAGATCTATTACAAACTGTAAGAAAATGAGTTTCCTCAACTCCCACTGAAGTCACTGGGAGATGAGGATGATCAAGCCCTAAATAATCAATAGTATTTCTTGCAGTACCAAAGTTTTCTTTTCAGGTCATTCAAGCACTAAAAAGAGCTGACCCTCCTTATTTGTGAGATCTGATAAGATCAGAGCTCAAGCTAGTGAGGCTGAAGTTCTATATAACTCTACTTGATATGAACTAGCAAAAACCCCACAATCATTTACATTCTGAAGATAAGAATTGATTATTAGCTTGAGTTGGTATCAGGTGCACACTCAACTTTTCTTATAAATGCTTGATAGCTGTCTTAGACTGTGCATGTGGCTATGTCCTATCATTTTGTGTAGTTCTATGAATAGTGATGTAAATCTACAATGCTACTTTGTAAAAGAAAATAGGGCAATGTTGTTAAACATCCAGAATTGTATTACTTTTGCTATTAGGCAATCATAAAGAAACAGACCACTAATATATGTTTGGCAATAACAATGATATTGATGATTCATTATTATTCATCCTGAATATACTTACCATGGTGACCCTGGTACAGGAGTAGATGCCACAGGCTTGTTGCCATTTGACATGCTGTCATCTTCATTTACTAGTTTCAAAGGATGATCCTTGACATAGAAAGACACAAAAATTAGTCAGCAAGTGAAACTGATGCTTAGAAGTGCTACTATTATATAAACACTCTGTTAAAATTGGAGGTAAATTATTAAATCATCATTATACCACTGGAGGCCATACTGACAACCATCTATCTCTAAACCAGCTACGTTAGATTGGAAAGAATATAAACACTGCCCTATTTGGAATGTTATACATGCAAAGCTTGAGAGATAAAGAGTCTTCCATATACATCATAGGAACCAACTCACTTAGAATACTGTGTATAATTTTGTGCATTTCACCATAACTAGGATAGGCCACATCATCATTAGAAAGAAAGAAACCAGCCATGTGGGTTGGGATACTCAGAAAGTTCAGGATCAGGTGGGGTTTTGGAACCAGAAGCCAGCTAAAAGTGCAGAATGCTCTGAAGGAACATGCAGGGGCAAGGAAAACTTGCACATATGGACAGGTATGAGGAAAAGGCTCGAAGGGAAGGGGTGCTAGTGCTTGTGCCTTGGATTGGCAGCAAAACACTTTTGTTTGGCAGTGAAGAGCATATGGTTGCAGAAGGCAGTTTGCATGGTAAACAACTGGAACTGCTGGAAGTCAGGCATCAGGGAGGTTGAGGGTGCTCTGCATAAGTTAATAATTCAGTCATTATTAGGAACCTATTTGTAGACAATTTTGCATTACTTTGCTCAAGAATAATGCCGTTGAGAGTGATTCTCCACTGGCCTGTGTGTATGTCTGACAACAGTTCTTATGTTACCAGCCATTGCACTGAGATTTTTGCCCTTTGACTGGAAGCCTGGCATATGTAGACCTGTTAACTACTTGAAAATTGCAGACAGGCAATCTCCAAAATATTTATTTATCAGGTAGTCTGGAAAGCTACAGGTAATAAGTGTTTTAAGGGTTAAAAATCAATTTATATCAGTAGCTTAAAGAAATGAATGGACTGGAGGAAGGAGATGCTATGATAGCTCCCATAGAGTGTCAATGCTTGAGAGGATGATATGATTAAAAAATAATAAGCACACCGACAGAGCTCTTAATCTTCAAAGTACTTTACAAATTGTAAGCATTCAATAATGCTTCTGAGAGCCAGTGCAGCAATCTGAATCAGCTGCAAAGTCTGAGGGATGATGCACTGAGACATTATGATTGCATAAAGCATAATGTCTCCAAGGTGCTGGGGGAAGGTGGGATAGGAATGGGAGTGGAGAGAATAAAACACACTGAACAGTGGCACTTGCTATACCTCTCCAAAAGGTTGAGGGTGCTCTCTGTGCAGCGCTGCCTTACTAGGGTAAACTGGTGGGGCAAGGAGAAAAGAGAGGAGTAGAAGAGGCTGGCCACATGTATCACCTTTGAGTTGTGTGACACTGCCAGGAGTGGTCTCCTCTTGTTCTCAAGGAGACTAAGCAGACTCATTATTGTTACCTACACTGTGGAGGTGCTGGAGGGTGAGGTGCTGAGTATAAGGGTAGGACTGTCCCACGCCAGCACACTCATTACAGACTTTTATCACTAATTTGGCCCTAACAGTTTAATCTTCATATTGTCTTCATGAGGAAAGTAAGTCTTTCCACATATCTTAAAAGACTTTGATTCAGGCCCTATATCATAGAATCATAGTACTGGAAGAGACCTTGAGAGGTCATCTAGTCCTGTCCCGCACACTCATGGCAGGACTAAGTATCATCTAGACTATCCCTGACAGGTGTTTGTCTAACCTGCTCTTAAAAATCTCCAATGATGGAGATTCCACACCTCCCTAGGCTTATTCATTTATTCCAGTGCTTAATCACCGTGACAGTTAGGAAGTTTTTCCTAATGTCCAACCTAAACCTCCCATGCTGCAATTTAAGCCCATTGCTTCTAGTCCTATCCAAAGAGAGAAATTTTTTCTCCCTTCTCCTAGTAACAACCTTTTATGTACTTGAAAACTGTTATCATGTCCCCTCTCAGTCTTCTCTTTACCACACTAAACAATTTTGCATTACAAACCCAATTTTTTCAATCTTCCCTCATAAGTTATGTTTTCTAGACCTTTAATCATTTTTGTTGCTCTTCTCTGGACTTTCTCCATATCCTTTACAATCCACTGAGAAAGAATCTGGGTATAAAAAGCTACACAGGTACTACATATGTACAATGCCAGTGTTGCTGATAATCTCTAATCTTACATTAGATAAAAATTTAATGAACATTAACATTTGTAATCCATATATATAAAATTACCATCTTTATGTAATGATATCATTAATTATCTTTAAGAAGGGGTAAAAGTATATTAATTACATACACAGAGGATATCAAATTGGGAAGTGTTGCAATGACAGTGTGGTAGGGCCCTAAAAATGAGTCCTTGTGCACTTCTCTCTCCTGGCTTGTGGACGTTTCTGCACACACATCTGGAGTTTGGGGATCTCTAGATGCTTGATAGTTGAGGCCTTGGAGATCCTGATTCTCCAAGTCATTTAAATGAGCATATAAAGGGACAAAAAGAGCTGGTCTCTATTAAAGTGCTGCCTTAATGTCCGCTCTCCTTCACTCTCCAACACTATTTAGAATGTACAAGGTTACAAAACTGAGTGAGAGGTTGGATGAGTAGATAGAAAGAAAGTCTCCCACAATGTCTGTGAAACTAAAACACTGTCAGAATTATAGGGAACTCTATTCTTCTCTTTAGTTTTCCATCAGCTGAGTTTTACACATAGACATACCCACACCCACTCACTCATGCACAAACATAGACAAGTAAATAATAACAAAACAACAACAAGTAGTCTGGTGAGGAAGAAAGACACATATTCTTATTTCTGTATTTAAATACTTAGGAGGTGCTTAGCTGCTACCGTAAAGGAGGCCATATATAAAGTACCATAATGGACAGATTTGACAGAAACCTCTAGAAAAATAGAGAGTAGGGAACAATCCTGTCTTGACAGGAAGAGCTCCAGATCATATGATAGTCCTTTACTCACTCTGATTTCCGCAGTTCAATTTTTTAAAAATGAGAACAAAATCCATAATGAGAAACAGACCTTATCCTCATCATTCTCTTTTGGCTTGCTTTTCCTGTCAGTATGTAAAATCAATGTTGGTGGGCAGGAGGCTCTGCTTGATTCTTTGCCTTTATCTGTAAGGGAAATATATATATATATATATATATATACGTATATATTTAAATTCACAATAAATATATTCCCACTGAGATATCTCCAGAGTTTATATTTTATCACTTGGGAGCTTAGAGTTTAGCTGTAAAGACAGAGTCCCCATTAGGGAATAAGCTGGATGGTGAGACAAAATGTTCCATTATTTAAAATGAGTGACTGTGGTGTTTGATAGAAGTGATCTATTCAGTTTCCAAGGGTATGTGGCCATATCCCAGGACCTGCTTGAATCCACTTTGAGGTGTTGGGGTGAAGGTGCACTAACAATGCTAGGTCAGTGATAAAACAATGAGCCTGTAGTGCTGGAAAATATAGTAAATATAAGCATTCGTGGGCTGGCTTGAATATGTGTTTATGAATTCCATCCTAGGACATCACCCAATTCATGACAGCATGTTTTTTCTAGAACAAGAAATATGGAGAACTCCATGGAGATCTTCTCGTACCTACCTCAAAACTCTCTCCACACACATAAGTAAAGGAATATATTACGTTACAAAATGATGACATAAATTCATACATTTTACTGTGATACATTCAAACACACTATAACTTGCTGATTATTTATTGTACTGTAGTCTCCATCCTGCTCCTATAGAAGTCAATGGCAAAACGGTCTTTGACTTCTACGGAAGCATGATCAGAGCTGGTATTTGTCCTTAGCTGCTTAGAGCATGGAAGAAGCTGAAAAATCTTTTGGAAGTTCATTTGTCTCCAAAGTTTGTTGGGCTATCGTCTCCTCAGTACAGTGAAACTGTTTTAAGCAAACATTTAAGGGACTGACTGAAGTCTGTCTGCTTAACAGAAGTGGTCTAATAAATGGAGTATAAAGATGCATTCAATAAGTTTGGGAATATCTTAAAGTTGTTCTTTAAGACAGGAGGTTCATAATGAGTGTGATCTTCAGTACTACAGATTTCATTCTATTTACTGTTGTGTACCTTGTGTTATTAATCAATTATATCCATGCAAAGTGACTCCAAATTGGGTGTAAAATAATGCCATATCAGAATAGAGCATCTTATACTCACTTTGTATAGGGGCAAACAGCAACATAAGGAATGCAGGGGGTGGAAAATTAGCCCCTGACTTGTGTCATAAAAAGTGTTCAAAATGGAGGATAGGACACTTTGGCTCTTTCTACAAAACTATTTTGCCACTCAGTGAAGACAATGAAGTTACACTCGTGAGTAGCAGAGTGGACAGCCAGGCCTACGCACACATGCACAAATTTCACCCTGTTTATGGGCAAATTTAGCTCCAGAAAAGATAAGATCTGGACTATTTTTGATCCTTAAAAGACAATGTCTCTCCTCATTCTCCTTTCCCTGATATGTCTATTTATTGATATCTTCATCATTAACTTGCACTCAGTAATCACATTGTATTGGATGTGATTCTCTTCTGACTTCCAGTAGCTTTAACCTTTGAAACTCAATTGAGTTAATTGGAATTACCCCAGTGTGAGTGAGTGAGTGGAGATTCATGCCCTGTATACTGTATTACAAAATCTGGATACAGGATTGCCACGTTTTACTAGAAATTTTTAGCAGTAAAGGTGATTAACCACTGGAATAAACTATAAAAGGAAGTGATGGCTTCTCAATCTTTGGATGTCTTCAGATCAAGATTGGATGTCTATATGGAAGATATGCTTTAACCAAACACAACTTATTGGGTTCAATGCAGGGATAAAATTCTAGGGTCTGTGATACACAGATCAGAATAGATGATCTAATGCTTCTTTCTGGCCTTAAAATCTACTAATCTATCAAATGGACCACACACCAGGAAGTTCAGATCTCCAAAGTTCAGGGATATTTAGCTGTAAGGTTTTTCTGTTTGGAATCCTCCACTACATCATACCAAGCAGTGATGATGTTTCAACATATAAAAATTAAAATTTCCTGCAGTAGCATTTACATACAAAATAAACATTACCATATTTTCCTGAATTCATAGCTGAAGAGCTCTGATCACATGAGAGCCCTATACAAATTATCGAAAGGAGAACTGGATCATGCAGAAATGAATCTTCTTACAACACACCCTTTGGGACTATAATGCATTTGAGAGCCCTTGGCAAATATTAAGCCTGCTTAACAATGAGATAGCCATTTTCTATTTTGTCACTTAATAATATTAACAGATTGTTCATAGTCCAAGCAATAGCTTATACTTGAACTCTCAAAGAGATCTGTTAACACTATAACATAAAGATGAGGAGATGCTTCCATCTTAGATACAGCTTGGTGGGATGAGGGCAACCACAAGGCATTCCAACACCCTCACTGCCAACCACCTTAGCTTGGAATCCAGGAACAGTTGTCAATCTGCAAACTATATTCTCTTACTTTTGTTCAGTATCTTACAAAAGGTATATTTGCAATAATTATTGGAGAATTCATGATCAAGTATGATTATTGCAATGATTGTTTGAGAATGCATTATAAAGCAGAACCACATACAAGAATACTACACACAAATAATATGGATGTTACTCAGAGTCCAGAGTATGAACATGTTAGCAAGCATATAACAGAAAACAAAGTGACACAAACAAGCATACACAACAAAATTCCAGTCTGATCATTACTCCCCTAGTAAGAAGAAAAGGAGTACTTGTGGCACCTTAGAGACTAACACATTTATTTGAGCATTATGCTCAAATAAATGTGTTAGTCTCTAAGGTGCCACAAGTACTCCTTTTCTTTTTGCGAATACAGACTAACACGGCTGCTACTCTGAAACCTCTCCTAGTAAGGGAACAGACACATTCTCCTTTTATCTATGATTTCTCCAGTGAAGTCTTCCCACTGGCATTCTATTTACAGTTGGTATGGCAACACCCATTTTTTCATGTTCTCTGTGTATATATATCTTCCTACTGTATTTTCCACTGCATGCATCCGATGAAGTGGGTTTTAGCCCACGAAAGCTTATGCCCAAATAAATTTGTTAGTATCTAAGATACCAAAAGTATTCCTCTTTCTATTTGCTTATTCACAGGAAGAATGACTCCAGCCACTGCTAGTGTGCTTCCCCTCAGCACACACGTCTCAAAATCACAATACACTATTATTTTGTACATAAATGAAGTGGTAGGAGAACCTGATTTTTAGATTCATCTCACTCACACTGCTTTTGCTTAATATTGTAAAATGAGATTAGAGCTGCGAACAGCCTGTCTGACATAACAGGCTCTCACAGATCCCTTCACCCAAATCTAAGGGCTTGCATCCCATACTTCTAGGAAACAAGAAGTTTGAAGTTTCCCCCTGACTGTAATAAAGCCATGATGAACGAGAAACATTTTTTTTTAAAAGCGAACACCGCTCTGGAGAAAAAGTGCTGGATGCATGTAAATATTTGACACTGCTCCACCAAAATGAAAATATATATCATAGGGGATGACAGACAAATCACTTTTTCAGAAAGGATTTGGATTAGGTGTTCTCTTGTTAAATGTTATGGGTAATCAGGAGGAAGACTGAATACATTTATCAATTGATTTCCCCATTAGAGTAGGGAAGAGTGCAGAGTGGCTATTATATATCCAAATAATCTCTAAATATATTTTCCTACACTAGACACCTGTTATTATTGGATCAAAGCATTAAGGGCAAGATTCATATCTGGTGTAACACAATGAAGTCATACCTGGCATGAATTTGACTGTAAGTATTCCAAACTATCAAATTTATTAGAGCATAAGCTTTCGTGAGCTACAGCTCAATGCATCCGATGAAGTGAGCTGTAGCTCACGAAAGCTTATGCTCTAATAAATTTGTTAGTCTCTAAGGTGCCACAAATACTCCTTTTCTTTTTGCGAATACAGACTAACACGGCTGCTACTCTGAAACCTATTCCAAACTATGTTTCACCATATTTAATTTCTCAACATGCTAATCTCACATACAGAATGTTTCCCAAATCTAAAGGAACACCACAGTGATTCTGGTAGATGAAACTTCAAACATGCTGAGAAGGAGGCTGTGGTGTGCATATATATGTAATTGAAGAGAGATGTCTCGTTAGGGAGCGGCATCCTGGACTGATACATGACTATGCTTTTTGTATTTTGGTTCTATTGCTGACTGTAATGGAGTGAGTCATGGGGCTCTCTCTCCCCGCCACTCACAGCTCTCTCTCCTGAAGACTTTATTTTTGTTTTTATTGTTTGTCCTTTTCCTTAATCTGTAGTAAAAATTCTCATTAGATTGAAATATATGTTTTGAAAAAAAAAGATTAAAAAACCCTTTCAAAATCTGTTTGTGAACAGGACTAGAGAGAAGTGACGTTTGACTATCCAAGCTGACTCTCAACATCATTAGAGAAATGTGGAGGATGCACCTAAGAGGACCTAATCCAGACTCAACTCTGATATTATGTTATTACTGTTCTAGAGTTAACACCTCTGAAATCTTTCTCAAGGAAGAGATTTGCAATTTCTTCTGAATTGTTTCACAAAGTCATTCCTGTTCATCAGCTCTGTTCTATGATATCCTTCCATTAGTCAGATTCTCTCTTCAGTGTCAGTCTCAGAGCCAACTTCTGGTTGTTTGTTTTCTCTTTATTTTCAATACCACAATAGGTTTAGTTCTCTGCCTGGTATTTTACTAGTGAAATCCCAGACATTCACCTTTTTATCTGAAACTGCAGAAGCAATGGACAAACAAAATGTGCTTTCATAAATTCCTCCCCCACTGATAGGGATTTTTAAATTAAATATTCTCAATGTGCCTGCTGAAGAAGCTGGAGAAATTTCCTTTTGTAGTAGATACTCCTTTAACAGGTTTCAGAGTAGCAGCCGTGTTTAACAGACATTGATTTTGCTGCAACTTCAGAGGCGTGTGCGTTAACCTGAGTACTCTAGGCTTTTTTACACACATAATTGGCTCTGATGCTGTGCCTATTCTAGCACAGAATAACTTATTCAATAGCTCTCTGAGGGCTAGCGCTAGTATAAAATATAACATGTCTAAGTACTCCTTGCTTTGTGGAGTTCCACAAACTATGATGCTCTTGTCATGAAATAATCCCTGTATGGAAAACAGAATTATTTCATGATGGAATAGTCAAGTCACCAGATGACTATAAAGGTAAAGTAACTAATACTCATAATTACATAATTATAATCAGAAGCAAGAAAACATGAGGCAAAATCTTTTGTATATGGATGCCTAATAAAATGGGGATTGTGGTTTTTTTCCTCACAATTTAGGGGGAAATCACAATAACCCTTCCTCCAGTTCTTCTTTCTGACTTGGATGATCCAAGGAAGAAGCTATTTTATGTTTTATTTAGTATTGATCACTGTTCTGGTTTCAAAATTGGTCAACAGCTCTTTGATTCTTATTCATATGTATTTATATGTATCGTATAGATTTATAAGTTTGTGTGAATAGCTCAAAGAAAAGAAAGAAAGCATTAGTAAGTTTAAATAGTCACAGTTGTAATTTAATTGGTAAATATAATAAATGCACTTGGTACATATATGAAATATTGTTGCATATGGGATGGAGCACTTAACTCTGCAAATCCTCAACATCTTGTTCATAGACCTGAAATTGCACGAACTAATCAAATGAGATACACAAAGACATGACTACATCCCAAGCAGCTAAGACTCAGAGCACACACGATTACTAAATTTCTGCTGAGATACTGACATTGGTGAATGGTGACATGGTGACAGAAAATGGAGGCCTACAAATTCAGTCAAGGCTCTTGAATTTTTGTATATATGAGCACCTAACCTTCCCTCCACCCAAATATCTCCCACTCCTGACAGAATCCTGGCATCGGTGCAATATACTTAAATGGAAGATATGTGACTGCACTCTTCTGCAGATAGGATTACACACATACTCACAAAGCACAATGATTTTGTGTGAAAGAAATAAGAGGGAGTTGAATGTTAAGCAATAAGTATAGTTTCAAGTCCTTTGGTCTCTCTTTTTTGTCAGAAGTAACCTGGTTGTTTACATTCCACATATATAGCCAAATGTAATGCTTTTCCTTGTGGAAAGGAGGAATTGAAAAGCTTTAAAATGTCCCAAAATTCTATAGTCCTACTCATGAGAATGGGGTGGTGGGAAGTACGATCCAGGATGATAACATTCAAGATTAGATTTTTTGGAGGGGTGTGTGCAAGACTTTATATTTTTCTAGAAGCCATGCTCTAGGAATTATTTTGTGAAAGTTCTATGGCCTGGGTTCTACAGAAGGGCAGACTAGGCAGATAATTACAATGGTCCCTTCTGACCTTAGAATCTATGAATCATCTCCTGCTTTCTCACCCTCTCTGAAGTTCTCCCCTTCTAACTATGGGAGAATCAAAAGCCAAGATAATTAAATTAGATGCCATGCTCGCTTTTTAAAGATTTTTGGCAAAATTTTCATATGAACATAAGAATTGCCATACTGGATTAGACCCAACGTCCACCTAGTACAGGATCCTGGTTCTTAGAGTGGCCAGCTCCAGATGCTTCCGAGGAAGATGTAAGATGTTCCTCCTCCCCTAGGAGGCAGAGATGGGACCTGCCTCTCACATGTTTCTCATCTTGTCCTCTAACAGCTGGATCTTGGCTTAAGTCCTGAAACACAAAGTTTAATATCCCTTCCAAAATTTGTTGCCATTAATTATAATTCTGGATATTGTTGATATCCATATAAATATCCAACTGTATTTGAATCTTCAAGATCATGTCTAAAGGGATGGTTGGTAACAGACTGCCAATGAAACCTACTTAGGTATCTATTCCCCCTTTGTTCCTTTAAAAATTGCCCCTATCATCCAATTAGAGAACCAATATAACAATACATGATTTAGCTGACAAATCATATGCAAAAAAGAGAAGATTGTGAGAACAGAACACTTACATGAATCCTCCCAGGAAACAGGTCATAAGCAATCACAATAAAATACATGTCATGACACATGGGTCTCAAACCTGGGCCCGCAAGTTTCATGGGAACAGTGACTCTCCAACCTTCTGGCTGACAACAGCTTACCTGGGACCCATGAAGCCCAGCCCTATTGTAAAGTTCCATCCTTGAGGTCCAATTGGTGGAGTCCCAGAGCAGCTGATTGGCCCACTGGCCCCACTTAAGCCAGCAGCAGGAAAAGGAAGCTGTCCGAACAATTGGGCTCCACCCTGTTATAGACTGTATGCCTCATGCTTCCTGCTCCTGCTACACATCCCTGCTTCCCAGGCTTGACTCCTGGCATCCAACTTGTGGTTCCCAATCTCCAGTTTGTCTTCTGTCTCTGACCACCTGGTATCCTGACCTGGCCTGATTCTGGTTTCCAACTTGTGATTCTGATCTCCAGTTTGCCTCCTGCATCTAACCTTCTAGCAGCCTGACCCAGCTGACTCTTGACTCCTGTCCCGTGACTGTGGACTCTGGCTCCGAGTACTAGGTCTGCCCATGTGAGAGACCCCATGTGACAATACGTTTGCACAATACATTTGCAAAACAGTTTTGAACAATGAAGGAATTCAACATTCTGACAACAGACCATTCATGAACAGGAAAAGGACTAACTTCACCAGACACATTGCATGTTTCACTGATTTTAAGGCCATAAGAAACCCTCAGAACCTTCTATTCTAACTTTCTGTACAGCACAGGACCATAGAATTTCAGCCAAGTGATCCTTGCATCTGACCCAAGAAATTGCAGTAGAACTAGAATACAGCTAGCTGAGAATTGTTCTTTCAGCTCAAGTCTTGTTGAACTAATGAGGCAGCCTAAGAACTAGCAAAACAATCCATTAGAATTGGATTTGTCAAATAGGAAAGTAAGGTTTAGAGAAGCCACGCTACACAGTGGGAAATAAGCCTGAGCTGCAAAAATGGGGAATCTTAACAGAGCACTTCATAGATTTATCTTATCTACTGAAATGAAGGATATCAAACAAGATGCATGTTTACCCTCTCTTCCAGTTGGTACATTTCTCTTCTACAGTTCTTCTCCTTTTAATCAATTCTTTTCCCACTTCAATTTGAAATAACTGTATAAAATATTCCACAATATACACTAATGATGCCATTATATATTTTCAGCATAATCAGACATTTTTTTAAACTTATCATCTTAATTAACAATGATATACTGCTGTAGTTGCTTTACTGCCACCTACTGGTATACTGGAAACTGTGCAAAAACAATGACTGGTTTCTCCAACTTGTTGCAGATTGAGTTGAATGAATAATATATTTTTAAAGTGTAAAAGTAAAAGTTGTATCAGCCACATTATCGTGGTTGCTAATAGTATGTGCTAATGTCTGTACACATTTATTAAAAATAGGACCATACTGGGCTACGTATTTAACCAAGAGGGGAAAACAACCCAAGTAGGAAAGGCAGCATTCATGTGAATGCATGCTATTCCTATCATTTATGTTAATTAACTGTAATGATTCAGGGCCAGATCCTCAGTTGGTGATAAAGCAGGAAAGCATCAATGAAAACTATAGAGAATGGCCTATTTACACCATCTTATATGCTGGCCCTCAGATACAAGATTCTTTAGACTGCATTATTATCATCCAGTTCTTGCATCTATAAAGCCATATATATTATTTCCCTTCCTACATCTCTTCTCTCATTTCATCATACTACCCCTCTCACCCCCTGGATCCTTCCTATACTCTTTTGCAAGACAGAAGAAAAATAGTTCAAGCTAGTCTCTAGGCTGTGATTCAGCCCTTTGCTAATTCTTGTTGACATGCTATCTTCCACTCTATGCTGACTTCCAAAACAATATCCAGTTTAAGATAATCTTCAAAAGTTTTCAGTGGTGTGGGCTCAGGCTATCTTTTAGATCGCCTAAGCTTCTGGGATGGGGACTGTTGTGGTTAACAACTCTGCTTTTCAGGTGCAACTGGACTTTCTACCACAAGGATAACACTTTGTGAAGGAGATAGAGCTTTCCTGTGGGCCGGTCAGACTGTGGAATTAACTCCTCCAGGAATGAAGGGCTATCACAAACCTCACCATCTTCTGTTTTAAGTACAATACATACATTTTTTAAAAACATAAAACTTTTCTAAAATAAAACACTACACCGAACACACAATTCTTCTCCCAGGAAGAGGGGGAGAGAAAGAACAAACTACATGTGACAGCTGTTAGTCACATTACTTAATACACCAGAGAAAGGTACTCAATATTGCAGTGATGATAGTGGTACAGAACCTATGTAAAACAGAATAGATTAGCACAGAATAGAATAAAATAGTTCCCAATCCCAATTGCTAACAGGAAATGTAGAGATATAACTCATTTTGATAAAACATATCTGCCCTAATGATTTTAAAGGTATTTCTAGAATTTAGATGGGGCTTTACTAGTTGCAATCTAGTTGAAATAACAAAGCATACTGTATTTGTATGCGATCAGTGATATATCACAGTATGTCTGATAAATGAATGAACTTTTCAGAGGACCATCTCTCTTGTTTTAGCATTGACTCAAGAAAGTGAGTTTTATTATGCTGTGGCTATTACCTTTGTAAAATTCCTTAGAGTTATATTTTGACAGAAGGAAAAGCTACTAATGCGCCATTAAGTGTTACTTGTGATGGAGGAAAAAAATCAGTATGATCTGTGTAGATTGTTGTACAGTGTTCTACAGAATATTTGTGGTGAATATAATCTTAATTAAAAATGTTATTGTGAGTGAGGCTAGTGAATCTGTCATTACAGTACAGTAAAATATGGATTATATGCACTTGAGTTATCTGAAACTTTGTATTCTCTAAAACAGGGTCATACTCCCAAAGTCTATTAATCACATTCAAATTCTCCTCAGTTATACAACCTCAATACTCTAATGTATTCACCTGTCCCCCATGACATTTGAATTATTACAGTTTTACTGTATTTTTGCCTACAGACAATGTAGCTCCCCTCTTTCAAGGACAGTCACGATAAGGAAAGGTATATTTAATATTGGTCACTAAATGATTAAAATATGTATGGTTATGAAATATAATTACCAGAGAAACATAGCTGTACCAGACCAGATGTCACCGGTTTGTGTCTAGTCCCTGATCTTACTAATATATAAACATATGACTAACTTTATAGATGTAAGTAGCCCTATCTATGTAAGTCAATGGAACCACTCACATACATGAATTTAGGCACAAGCTTCAGTCTTTTTCAGAATCAAGGCCTTTTTTTGGTACCCTGGTTACCACAGTGGCAAGTACTTGATGTTTCAGGCAAAAGTTCACTCAGAGCACAAGCTCAGTTATACCACTGTGTTCTGTGGGGAAAAGAAGATGTTACACTATATCTTTCCTTTTGTATCTTCCAAATTATATGCCCGGCATGAGAGTTGATAATCCTTATGACATTTTGACACTTGGACGTGTGGTTGCAAATGTTAAAAGATCTATTGCTTTTTGGATTCTCCCAAACTATTTGCCCATGGCAGTGAATTTCCACAGATTAGTTACACACTGTGTAGGAAAGTATTTCCTTCTATCCATTTTAATTATTTGCCTTTAGAGATCACTTCATTTATGCATTTCCTCAAGGTCTGAAAATGTTCAAACTTGGCAACGATATAAAGAACTACTTTAGTACAGTCAGAATACACAAAGTGCAGCATAGCACAGTTACCACCCTAGCTAGACAATACATATATGATACACTGCACCACTAAGAAAGATAAATCTAGTTCCCCAGAAGGTTTATGTTTTGTTTTGTTTTGTTTTATAAAGATTCAAATTCTGATCTTTTTAGAGATGTTTTCATCACAGGATAGTTTTCTCTCCCCTTTGTTCTGTATCCTGCATAGATGGGAACTTTTAAAATGGAGGCTCCTCTGACTTTGCAAACACCTCACAGTGGCTTAGGCAGTGGTGCTATAAAGAGGGCTTTGGGATGTATGGCCACTGGGAGGCATTCATGGACAGAGGACAGTTCTCTCAGGATGGACTTCATCTGAGTAGGGAAGGAAATAGACTTCTAGGATCAAGGCTGGCACAACTGATAAAGAGAGCTTTAAACTAGGAATTTGGGGGAGATGGTTGGGAGATGTCCAGGTAATCTCCATGCCAGATTTTAGCATTGAGAGGGAAGAAGACGAAGTAAGAAAGGATACAGCCGTAGGATAGGAGAATGTATATAAGGAGCGAGGGCGGTGTGTACACTAGTCTAATAGGTTATACTGGCTGTAGAATGACTGTGCCTAATAGGGTACAAAATGTAAGCGAGGCCAAACAGCAAAAATTAAGATGTTTGTACACCAATGCGAGGAGCCTAGGTAACAAAATGGAGGTACTGGTGCAGGAAGTGAAACCAGATATTATAGGGATAACAGAAACATGGTAGAATAGTAGTCATGACTGGACTACAGGTATTGAAGGGTATGTGCTGTTTAGGAAAGACAGAAACAAAGGTAAAGGTGGTGGAGTAGCATTGTATATCAATGATGAGGTAGAATGTAAAGAAATAAGAAGCGATGCAATGGATAAGACAGAGTCTGTCTGGGCAAAAATTACATTGGGGAAGATAACTAGTAAAGCCTCTCCTACGATAGTGCTTGGGGTGTGCTATAGACTTCCGGGATCTAATTTGGATATGGATAGAGCCCTTTTTAATGTTTTTAATAAAGTAGATACTAATGGAAACTGTGTGATCATGGGAGACTTTAACTTGCCAGATATAGACTGGAGGACCAGTGCTAGTAATAATAATAGGGCTCAGATTTTCTTAGATGCGATAGCTGATGGATTCCTTCATCAAGTAGTTGCTGAACCGACTAGAGGGGATGCCATTTTAGATTTAATTTTGGTGAGTAGCGAGGACTTCATAGAAGAAATGGTTGTAGGGAATAATCTTGGCTCAAGTGATCATGAGCTAATTCAGTTCAAACTGAACGGAAGGATTAACAAAAATAAATCTGCAACTAGAGTTTTTGATTTAAAAAGGGCTGACTTTCAAAAATTAAGGAAATTAGTTAGGGAAGTGGATTGGACTGAAGAACTTATGGATCTAAAGGTAGAGGAGGCCTGGGGTTACTTTAAATTAAAGCTACAGAAGCTATCGGAAGCCTGTATCCCAAGAAAGGGGAAAAAAATTCATAGGAAGGAGTTGTAGACCAAGCTGGATGAGCGAGCATCTTAGAGAGGTGGGAGGGATCAGCAAGGAAAGCTACCTAATTGAGGTCAGAACATGTAGGGATAAAGTGAGACAGGCAAAAGTCGAGTAGAGTTGGACCTTGCAAAGGGAATTAAAACCAATAGTAAAAGGTTCTATAGCCATATAAATAAGAAAACTAAGAAAGAAGTGGGGCCACTAAACACTGAGGATGGAGTGGAGGTTAAAGATAATCTAGGCATGGCCCAATATCTAAACATATACTTTGCCTCAGTCTTTAATAAGGCTAAAGAGGATCTTAGGGATAATGATAGCATGACAAATGGGAATGAGGATATGGAGGTAGATATTACCATATCTGTGGTAGAAGCGAAACTGAAACAGCTTAATGGGACTAAATCGGGGGGCCCAGATAATCTTCATCCAAGAATATTAAAGGAATTGGCACCTGAAATTGCAAGCCCATTAGCAAGAATTTTTAATGAATTTGTAAACTCAGGAGTAGTACTGAATGATTGGAGAATTGCTAATATAGTTCCTATTTTTAAGAAAGGAAAAAAAAAGTGATCCAGGTAACTACAGGCCAGTTAGTTTGACATCTGTAGTATGCAAGGTCCTGGAAAAAATTTTGAAGGAGAAATTAGTTAAGGACATTGAAGTCAATGGTAAATGGGACAAAATACAACAGTTTTACAAAAGGTAGATCGTGCCAAACCAACCTAATCTCCTTTTTTGAAAAAGTAACAGATTTTTTAGATGAAGGAAATGCAGTGGATCTAATTTACCTAGATTTCAGTAAGGAATTTGATACCGTGCCACATGGGGAATTATTAGTTAAATTGGAGAAGATGGGGATCAATATGAACATCAAAAGGTGGATAAGGAATTGGTTAAAGGGGAGACTGCAACGGATCCTACTGAAAGGCGAACTGTCAGGTTGGAGGGAGGTTACCAGTGGAGTTCCTCAGGGATCGTTTTTGGGACCAATCTTATTTAATCTTTTTATTACTGACCTTGGCACAAAAAGTGGGAGTGTGCTAATAAAGTTTGCAGATGATACAAAGCTGGGAGGTACTGGCAATTTGGAGAAGGATCGGGATATTATGCAGGAGGATCTGGATGACCTTGTAAACTGGAGTAATAGTAATAGGATGAAATTTAATAGTGAGAAGTGTAAGGTTATGCATTTAGGGATTAATAACAAGAATTTTAGTTATAAGTTGGGGACGCGTCAATTAGAAGTAACGGAAGAGGAGAAGGACCTTGGAGTATTGGTTGATCATAGGATGACTATGAGCTGCCAATGTGATATGGCTGTGAAAAAAGCTAATGCGGTTTTGGGATGCCTCAGGAGAGGCATTTCCAGTAGGGATAAGGAGGTTTTAGTACCATTATACAAGGCACTGGTGAGATCTCACCTAGAATACTGTGTGCAGTTCTGGTCTCCCATGTTTAAAAAGGATGAATTCAAACTGGAGCAGGTACAGAGAAGGGCTACTAGGATGATCCAAGGAATGGAAAACTTGTCTTATGAAAGGAGACTTAAGGAGCTTGGCTTGTTTAGCCTAACCAAAAGAAGGTTGAGGGGAGATATGATTGCTCTCTATAAATATATCAGAGGGATAAATACAGGAGAGGGAGAGGAATTATTTAAGCTCAGCACTAATGTGGACACAAGAACAAATGGGTATAAACTGGCCAGCAGGAAGTTTAGACTTGAAATTAGACGAAGGTTTCTAACCATCAGAGGAGTGCAGTTTTGGAATAGCCTTCCAAGGGAAGCAGTGGGGGCAAAAGATCTATCTGGTTTTAAGATTCTACTCGATAAGTTTATGGAGGAGATGGTATGATGGGATAATGTGATTTTGGTAAGTAATTGATCTTTGAATATTCATGGTAAATAGGACTAATCCCCTGAGATGGGATATTAGATGGATGGGATCTGAGTTACCCAGGAAAGAATTTTCTGTAGTATCTGGCTGGTGAATCTTGCCCATATGCTCAGGGTTTAGCTGATCGCCATATTTGGGGTCGGGAAGGAATTTTCCTCCAGGGCAGATTGGAGAGGCCCTGGAGGTTTTTCGCCTTCCTCTGTAGCATGGGGCTCGGGTCACTTGAGGGAGGCTTCTCTGCTCCTTGAAGTCTTTAAACCACGATTTGAGGACTTCAATAGCTCAGATATAGGTGAGGTTTTTCGTAGGAGTGGGTGGGTGAGATTCTGTGGCCTGAGCTGTGCAGGAGGTCGGACTAGATGATCAGAATGATCCCTTCTGACCTTAGTATCTATGAATCTATGGTATACTGCTTTCCCTCTCTTTGCTTCTTTCTAGAGTCCAGGCAGGCATGGTCCAATAAGCTCCAGCACACTTTCGATGGAAAGAAAGGGAGATCTATAGATGTAGTTTCCCTACCACATATGGATGGATCGGAGCCAGGGAAGAAAGGTAACAAAATGGTCCACAGGTAGGTGTAATCTAATATTTTATAGCCTAGAAGCCCTTTCAACAATCAAGAAAGCAGTGCACAGTTCTTGTACATGCCATCTTCTTCTATATATCTTCAAACAGAAACTTTGATATGGCAACACACTGGAAGGTAAGAGATCTCGGTTCTCTGTTCTGTTACTGAGTCACTTTGTGACCTGGGGCAAGTCATTTCACCTTTCTGTGACACCTCTGCATAATGAGGACAATCATGTTTACCCACCTTTATAAAGCACTTTGAGTTAGTGGATGAAAGGCCCTGTATAATTGTGAATTGTTATTGATTATTGTTATTAATTTGATTTTTCCATTGAAGACAAAGACCACTGAAAGTGCTAACTTGTAGTAACCCATGGAAATACTGTTGTGTCATCTTGGATAATATTAAAGAATAACTCATGCCATGGCTTTTCTTCAGTGAAATTACCAGGAAATCAAACAAGAAAAACTGGGAAAGATGAACGAGTTTTATATTTATAAGAAAAAACTGGAAGCAAAAGTATTATGCTCATCTTATTTACATTACATGGGTAAGTGGAAAAATATGATTGGTTTTCTACATCTATGACATTTCAATGAGCCTGGTGCAATAGTGCTCGTTTGATTGAGGAAACCTATTGAACAAATGTCATACCAAACTTACAGAAAATATTGATAGTCACAAAAAGGCTCTATACAATCAAATCACCAAACATTATTATGGATAAAATGGGGAGGTTGGTTGTTTTTCAGTCTGTCAATAGGAAGATTATTAACGGGGTCTCAGAACAACTAGAAATCTTCTTACCCACCTGCAATTTGCTACACAACTACATTTCAGAAAAACTCTGAGTAAACTTTCATCTTACTTTCAGTTCATTCCTTAAAAAGTATTAGAGTCTATTTACTCCAGAGAATTTGCTTTCAATAAGGAAACATAACACAATTTAGCACAGTCCCCTCATTCTTAATGATTCACATGCAGGGATTTTTTAGGTCTCCAAGCAACATAACTCTGCAGGTAATGAAAGCAGCTAAACTTCTGAAGAGTAGATAATGACTGAAGAAAGACAAACACATTTGAGTTGAAATATATCAAAAAGGAAACACACACAAACTTCTCTGAAGTTTTGCAAAATATCTCACAATGAAAATACGACTAATGCCTGAAAACTGTGTGTCCACATGTATAAGAAAGACAGTGCAATCACAAATAAATCAGAAGATCTTTTTTGGGGACAGATGTAACAAGAAAATAGTCAACTCTCCTCTTCAGGGGAATCTCTGATTCCATTAATGTATTTGTGTAGAACAGCCCATAATTATCAATTCCATGGGACAAACCTTCGGCCCAGCCTACTTCAGACCTTAATTTTTATCCCAGGTATATTTTACCAGCATAATTTAGATGACTTGAACATGGCTGCACTGTAATTTGTGAGAATGAAAAAGTAGGTCAGCTTCTGAAATGTGACCATCTCATTCTATAGCTCAGAGTGCAACACATTTTTGTGCTAATATTGCTTAAACGTAAGAGATCTGATATAATTACGAACTAGACTAGAAACTAGACTAGTTTCCAGGACTAGAAACTATTAATTCTTGAATAGGCCTCAGTATTTCTAAAAAAAAATATGCCCTAGAACACGTGCTTACCAACATGTCCAAGTGGTGGGGGGGTTGCAACCACTTTCTCTTCCTTTATGCTAGACAAGGGAGGGGAGTTCCTGAAACTTTTTTCTGTTGTAACATGGGTTCAGGGTATGGACAAGCCAGAGAACCTATGGCTTATATATTCTTCCAGCGTCTTGAGGTGCCTCAGCTCAATTCACCTCCTCATTCTAATAAGGAAGAGAAATCACTTAGCCTAGTCCAAAATCGTCATCCTCCACTAAAGTGCATCTGTATTCATGGTCAGGCAGTCAGTATTTCACGTAATTCGGAAAGCATAATTACAATTTCACATCAGTTTCCCTTTAACCATGACTTGCCATGTGTAAAAGTGAACTGAGACAAATCCTCAAGGCTCTCTCACATGTTTGGGAAGGACCAGGTCCCCTCCTTCCAACCACATCCTTTCACCCACAAACACATGCACATTTAGATGGCTGTGGGCACAATACTTGGATCAGTGGGGCACATGCAGTTTCAGACAATCTGATTCCACAGACCAACTATGACAAGGTGGTTATATTACATCTGCAATGCCTGTGAACACTACTGACGTGGAACATGTGAGGCCTAATGATGGCTCCAGAAATTAATCTTTTGCAGCACCAAATGCAAAGCTGCTTCCAAGTGCCAGGCAGGGAAAACAGGATCTAAAATATTTTGAACAAGCTCATAAATAACCGGAGTAAATTCTGTAGAATTTGCACAGAATTTTTTTCAAAGTTTTGCATTACTATGCAGTATGGGAAACTTGATTTGGTTGCAAATACACAAATGTGGAACATACGGTTTAGTAATATAATAAGTACACTGGAACATACACACACCTGTTAATGTCTGATCTATGAAATTGGTTGCCATGAAAGTCACAGCTGGTGTAGTTACAGCAGCAACCCTGGTGACTTGCGTTGGCATCAAAGGAGTCATATGAGCATCCACTCTAGAAGCAGCACCTGCATACAGACAATAAGGAAAACATTACTTTTTTTCCCCACTAGATACATTTACTAAAAATCTACTTTGCTTGTGCAATCTAATTTCAAAATGACTTTATTTAGTTGTCATTAAATATAACTGGACAAATACTTCAAAACATTTTTGTGAATAATCATTTGAATGTTTAAACTAATTTATTTTCACTGTGTTCTTGCCCCTTTTTGTGTTTGTTCATAGAGATAGTGAATTTTAAGCAAATATTTGAGAGTAATCACAGAAGGTGATTCTGAATTAGTTCATATGGAACAGTTTTACCAGGAAACAAATTTTCAGGGATATGCTCATCCAATCAAGAAACAGAATATGCCAAGTAACCTATTTGCCCATCAAAACTAACCAACACAGCTCTATTTTCTAATATGGATTCCTCACAATGAACTGCTTCTGGACAAGAATTATTCTCCAAAATTATTTGGCAAATGATTTAAAACAAGAGTACATCCAAGAAAATCACAATGTTCTCACACAATTCAAAACTGAAAAAGTCTAAATGAATCAAATACATTATTTATGATGAATTAGTCACTGTTGCTCAGCTCTATTGCTAAATCTATGCTAATTAAAACTGAGCTACTTAGTCTTTAAGATATATTTCAATTTAGCGCTACTGCAAAATTCATTGTTAAAATTTAAGCATTAATTTTGAGCTATGTGTGACATATAATGTCTACTCTGGCCAAGCATGATGCAATATGACCAGATTTTTCCAGTCTTTTGCGTCATTGAATAGTATAACCGTATTTGGGATAGTTGTCAACCCCCCTTTTTCTATGTTATACAGTAGTTCGTGAGGAATATTTCCGTAGTACTTGCTCTTTATTGTAGCAGGAATACATAAACGTTCCATAAAAACTCCATAAACACACTTGGAGTCTTTTGAATCTCTGATTACAAGTTTTTGAGGGAAGGTTAATAAGCAAAACTATTAACAACATATAAAATATTGATCATACTGTTGACTATAACCACCAATTCACAAAATAAATGATATATCTTAAATCAGACTTATTCCTTAAAAACTACTATTTGTGACTGTTTATACCATTGGTGGCAACACAATCTGGTATTTCTTATTCATATCTGAGATATAAATAAGCAGATATAACAATGTTATGACTTTTACATACTAAAATCACAAATACTTTAGAACTCAGTTGTCAAAGATACATAATGCATCCTAGCCACAGACAATTGAAGAGACTTGGCATGTTCAAAGGGCCACACATCTAGAAACAGTTGATTTAAAGTAACCAAAAGAAACCATTTATGTGTATATTCTGTTGCTTAGCATATATATCCCCTAACGGATTTTATATAAACCGTTCATGCAATGAGAATAGAATAAACTACTCCCGTTGAAAGTCCAGTAACTCTCCCCCAGCTCCTCCAGCTTTGATATTCAGGAGACAATAGTGAGATCTATTATTCAACTGAGAGAAACTGCCCCAGAAAGTGGTGAAAGCCACAGTAATTGAATCACTTACATCTTTGGCAAACTCTGGGAATGTATTGTAATGACCTATGGCAGAGCGATGAAGTGTATGATTTGATCTGTAGGCTTTGCCCATCTCTAGTTTCTAAGGCACAGATTGTCCTCACCCAACAAGGGAAGGGCTAGGACCAAGGGAAAGTCCCATTGATTCCTGTTGCACAGTTTAAAATGATCTTGTCACAAGTAGAAAAGGAGTACTTGTGGCACCTTAGAGACTAACAAATTTATTAGAGCATAAGCTTTCGTGAGCTACAGCTCACTTCATCGGATGCATCCACTTGTCACAAGTGGGGTTCTGTCTCCCAATAGGGATAAACTGCCAGGGTCTCTTTTACCTGCCACAGACTCTTCAACTACTGAAGGGGTTTCTACAGCACAGAGGAGTCTGCTAAAAACGTAATGAGTGCTTGGGCTGCTTTAACTTTAATTGGTTTCCTATTGGTGGGAATAACGCTTAACACCCATATCCACCTTTCAACATGGAGTCTTGCGACTATACCACAGAGGTGTCTCACCTCCACTCTGAAGCAGTGGAAGATCCCCATGCACAGACCTGGGCATGCATGATCTGGGCCTAGAATCTCTACAAAAATACATCTCCAAGATCACTGACTAATATTTACCGTCTTTTCCAGTTAAAATGTTATAAAGTTGCTAGTTTAATGCATTGTTTCTCCTATTATCAATTACATTTTCCGAAATGGACACTGAATTTTAGGCTATAAACCAGCACCATGAGGTCTACCTTGCTCACAGGTGAAGAGGATTTAAAAAACACAGTAAGTCATTTTAATGGTGCACCATTTTTTATAAGACTTGATCTTTTACTGCAGCAGAAGTGGCAAAAATGTATAATTTATTGAAGTAATAATGCTTTATAGAACTAGAAAGGAAAAGTTCTTCTAAAGGGTTAAAATTACAAAGGAACCACCTAGGAAAAATAAATAAATAAATAAATAAAAGCTCTGCCAAAAATGACAGGTACTTGAGAAAGCGCTAGGAGTTATTTAAGGCATTAAAAGGATGGGATAGATTTTTTCAGTTCAGTGAATACTGCCGGTGATGCATTTTTACAATATAAACTACTATAAACCAGGATGGCTCCAAGACATCATAACATGGTGCAGGATAGAGGTAAGGTGATTTAGTCATTTCAACTTTGTTTCATTTTTGTGTTGTGAAAGCAATGCAGATATGAGTGGCACCAGCCCAGTAGGGATGCTTTCCAGCTCTAACTGACATCAGGAATACAGGACAACCATAGACCAAATGAGAATTGAAATGTGCTGAGAGCATTGTGGAACTATCAGAGTTATTGAGGAGCAAGGATCTGAACCTATGTAGATGGATAGTTATTTTGGGGTCAAAAGTGATGAGTATGCTGCTTTTGCTATTGGCACTTAAAACTTCTGGCATATTAGTAGTACATAGTTTTGGAATACATAGTTTCCTTTAACCACAGAATCAATTCCAGCCCTTCAACCTTCTGAGGTTGATAAATTGCATACTGTGCATGTGTGTACTCTGCATGAGGGACTTTCAGCTGAGATCTTAAAATGTGAGGCATGTCTGCTTCCTGAGTACATTAATGATCTAATAGCACTTTTCTATAATAGTAGGAGTTGGGCCTGTGTTCTGTTCATGCTGTGTGGTGGTAATGGTGGGCTTACCTTCTGATCCAAACGTAGCTGAATGTCAATGGCACTGGTTTTTGACATACCTTGGGAGCTAGTGCAGCAGGAAGGAAAGGGACTCTGCAAGTCTTCCATATGAAACAAAGATTTACATCAAATAGGATTCAAACAGGAGCAAAAAGCCTTAAATCATGCAATACATGGAAAAGGAATGCATTATACATTAAGGAGCACTTTTATCTTTGTATTGTGGTAGCATCCAAAGGACCACATCAGGACTGGCACCCCATTGTACTTAATGTTGTACTGACACACAAGTAAGTGTGAAAAACACCAGGAGGGAAGAGTCAAGATGTTGTGATGGTAATAGAAATAAGATCACATGGTTGCATAGCCCATGGTGGTTCAAAATCATCTGAAATGCTAAATACAATTAGCTATCCTTAACTGCTGTACAATCTAGCCATCCATGGTTGGCTGATTTCTTGTAGGCATCAGAACAGATGTGTGTCTTAAGGGATATGAAAGATGAGAGGGCAGTGCCATTGTTGACTAATCCAGGAGGGCTTTCCAAGCACAAGGGGAAGCATGGGATAAAGCAAGGAAATGATAGCAGAAGAAGTGGTCAAATGAACAGTCTAGGCTGGAAATGTTTGGTGGAGCAAAAGGGATAGGAGAGTTGATGATGCCAGAAGACCTCTCTGGTCTGCTTAACCTCCTAACAAAAACAGCCCAGTCTTCTTCCTGCTACCCTCATCCCTTTGGGAGGATAGTTGCCTGCTAGCAATTAACCCCTACTGGCTCATCAAGGGTACTTGAGGGAAATGCAGAAAAATTTAATTGCCAGCAGCTGTGGGAAACATTCCAGTAAAGAAGCATTTCATTATCCCTTCTTATTTTTAGTCATTAAATCAGTAACAAGAAATTCCTACAAGACATCTGAGTAGCATGAGCGAGGAATCACTTTGCAATGTACTGTAATTAATTTAATACAGATACACTCAATGGAAGTCTCCAAAATACATCATACAGAAGAGATTAATTAGATACCATAATAATAGGCACCTTAAACAGTGTTTTACTAAATATAGAAGCCTTTGAACTTGGCAATCACTAACTAGATATCAAACCATTCTCCAGTTCGTGGAGATTCAGGTGGTGATTACTTTTTTAGGGCCTGCCTCTTCTTCTATTGAAGGCAATGACAATACTTATATTAACTTTTAAAAGAACAGGGTCTTAGAAGATAAATGTCAGAGTAGTAGCCGTGTTAGTCTGTATCAGCAAAAACAACGAGGAGTCCTTGTGGCACCTTAGAGACTAACAAATTTATTTGGGCATAAGGTTTCATGGGCTAGAACCCACTTCATCAGATGCATGGAGTGGAAAATACAGTAGCAGGTACAAATACATGAAAAGATGGGAGTTACATTACCAAGTGTGAGGTCAGCTTAACAAGACAATTCAATTAACAGCAGATACCAGGGGAGGGAAAATAACTTTTGTAGTGGTAATGAGAATGGCCCATTTCAAACAGTTGACAAGAAGGTGTGAGTAACAGTAGGGAGAAATTAGTAAGGGGGAAGTTAGGGTTAGCTTTTGTAATGACCCAACCACTCCCAGTCTTTATTCAGGCCTAATTTGATGGTGTCCAGTTTGCAAATTAATTCTGGTTCTGCAGTTTCACGTTGGAGTCTGGTTCTGAAGGTTTTTTTTGCTGAAGAATTGTCACTTTTAGGTCTGTTATTGAGTGACCAGGGAGATTGAAGTATTCTCCTTCTGGAGCAATGCCCCTCTGCATCAGGAATTATAACATTCAAAAATCAGTGGGAGAACACTTAGGACTCATCATTGTTTTAGGAGATAAAGTAGCTCTGATGAGCAACCACTGCTCACAAGGGTTCTGCCATCTGAGTCTCAGGTGTCTCTGAATATACAAGAAATCTCCACAGAAGATCACTCATATAAGGTATCCCTCTGTCTTACAAAGCCTTCCCACCATATCTTCTGACATATTGAGTAAAATCTTGTTTCACATTTATTGGAAAACCATTTCTTAAACTATAATTGCTATGATTTATACTACATAAGCATGTTCAGAAACTAAATATATAATATTTATTATAGAACAAGGGATGCCATTTTAGATTTTTCCTTTAGCTTTGTAAAATAGTATTAATGATAACAAGGAGGAAATATTTTTCCTGTCACTTTAAACAATTACAGAAACAGGTTACAATGATATTCACTCTTCTAGACTCTTCTAATTTTGGTGAGGCAAGAATCAATATGTACATAATGAGTTTCTTGTTATCTCCCTTAGGAAGGAATAGACAGGGAAGGCTAGATAACTAGTTTGCATTTATTGAAAAGGGTCATTGTCAAGATAATGACAAGCTTCATTAAGAAAATTAGAGAGAAAATGTCATGCTTTGTTCTCTCATATTATCAACATTTTAATATTTCCCTGTAATTTCCAGACAGACTCTAGGAGCCAAATTCCCTGAAAGCCCATACTACACTGTACTTGCTGGGTTATTCCCTAGTGGCAGACCATATTCCAAAAGAGAAGGCTGTGGAGGTGCAATGTAAACATATCTTATACTGAAATTGGAGCCACTGGCTGGAAAGTGGCTATGCCCAGTGTGGCCGGTGCATCAATTGATGGAGTAGTTCTGCAGATATACTCCCACCAGCACAACTCCTCCACAAACACAAGCCATTAGAATTGCTCCCTAATGGAAAACCCACAGAAGACAAGAGCAGAAATGATGCTTGCCTTTTGGAATTTATATCTCACTGCACCAGTTTTTGCCTTTGACTGAGAGACATCAGAATGGCTAGTGTCTATAGTATATATCTGAATTCATCCCAGACAGATAATAAAAAAAACCTCTGAGTAACTGATGAAAGTCTAGTCTATGAAAAGAATATAGAAGGTCATATTATTTTCCTGCTGGAAGGTTTGCAGCTGCTGGGTTTTTTTTTTTCTGTTTAACATGAGAGTGAACTTAGTGTTCATTACAATTTACTGATAAAACTTGTGTTCCTCCACATAGCTTTGCCTAGGTTCTTCAATATTTACAATGACTTCCAATTATGACAACCTGAGTAGTGGTTCAATGATGTAGACAAATGGCAATTAAGATGAGACCACCTTATTGCTTGTGAGCTAAGAAAGGGTTTGAACTCAGATATGATACATGTGACCAATCCCACACCTCCACCATATGGAATTAGTGCATTGATCAGGTGACCTTGCCTGAGATAAGATATCATTTAATGTTGGGCCTGATCCTGAACCTCTGAGTTAATGGGAGCTTTGCCATTAATGAGTGCAGGATTGAGCCCAGATCACCTGAAGTATGATATTCTGTCTTCCTTTATAGTTATTTCAACTTTGACACCCTCAAACCACAGATTTATATAAAAAAGTAATCAAAATAACTCATTTCTGATTGCCCACACTGATTTAATCTTTTTAGAAATGCACTGAAGTCCTTAGTCACAGTTTTGCTGCTGTTGATGAGCTGAAATATCATTATAAGCACTTACAACAATTATTCTCATTTCCTATAGTGAAAAGCAATGGAAGTATTTCCATTTAGAGAACAAAATAAAAAATATTAGAGATGAGCTTGAATTAAAACCTCAAGTCTATCCCTTCGCATCATTTATTTTGCAGGGAAAGAAGGAGATTCGGGTTCCTATCTGCAGATCTAAACCTTTCTCTGGGGTTTTCTTTCTAAGTTGGATTCAGTTCAGATACAGCTGAATGCTAAATGCTGCAAATCTAACAAGAACAGCTAGTTTGAAGAGAGTTCCATATTTTTGGCACAAAATCTTGAGAGAACAGCAATCTGACCCAAAACCTGAACCCCAGTCATGGCTTAGCCACCATGACTTGCAAGGCAGCCTAAAGAAAAAAAAACTAGAACTTTATGAAAACTACTTTAGAATGTATATGAGAAAGTCACAAATGTAAAACAAGTGCAGTGCCGTCCTGTGGCTTGCAATTTATTTCATGTTTGCAGGAATAAAGAAAATCATTCCATGGCTATCTTGACTACCACAATTCAGTGCAACTGCACTTCTATTCCCCCTTTCTGGTACAGCAAGGGCACCCACTCCTGACTCCTGACTCCTCAGCTGTCACCTCTCTTGGGCAGAGACCCATCTCCCGCTCTCTGTCTCCCCTCTCCTGACCAGGGTTTTCCCATGCTGCACAATTGTGAACACTGAGTTCCTACCAAGTCACACTGCCTAAGACTCTATACTTGTCTCTCTCTCCAGAGGCTACAAACAGTGTAATTACATACAAGCATAAATTACTATAGAGCCCTTTCTAAGCAAACAGATTTATTCTTAATGTTACAGTACAGAAAAAAAAATATAAAACCATAGAAGACCCTACACACATGCTAATAAGTTTACCAGAGATCACCTCAACTCCAACCTCAGGTTCTGGCAGGTGTCAGTCCTTCAAACCCCATCAAAGGTTTTTTTATGTGATCACAAATTCAAAACAACTTCAGCTCAGAATAAGCATACTGGTGTATCTGTCTGTCACTCCTTTATACAGTTTGGGCCTTTGATCTTGGGACCCTGAGAACAGGTAATCAACAGACCCTCTCCTCAGGGCATAGCTTCAAAGAGCTGTTTTTTTGCATAACTGTTGGCAGGAGGGGGAGAATTTCATTCACTTCTCCCTAGATATTTCCCAGGAAATTGACTACACACATATTGTACCAAAGTTCATTCTTGTCTGCCATATTGTTCAGTATAGTCCTTTGATCATCCAGGCCCACAATAATACATAACCTTTTGATTTAATACAATGGACTCCAAAACCTAATTTAAAAATGTGTGTCAAAGATATTAAAGGAAGCTGCCATATCTGTCACATTAACCACACATAGTCTGAGATATGAATGAGCCAGCAATTCAAAGCAAGGCATGCAAAATGCTCACAAATATATGCACACAAATGGTGAGATATCTAGGCACATCAGGCATCTGCATACAAAAATTAAGGATGCATATACATAATACAATTATGCATGCCTAACTTTGGAAATCGGTGTATCTGTATTTGTTATGGTATATATTTCATTATTTCTTTATAGCTTGCCATATGATTTATATACATGCACCTTTTGAGCGGTTCATTCTATTCATTCTGTCAACATGCATGTTGTATGTTCAGAAATAATTCTCTATATTTCATTGTCTCTTTAGCTCTTTTCTTGATGTTGATTTATTTTCACATTTAGTTACAATAAAATTAATAGTGCAGCTCTCATCACGAATGAAAAAATTAATTCACATCTCTCATCCAATTCATTCAGGCTTTTTTTTTTTCATGTGTATGAACCATGTCCCCTTGTTCAGTTTAAGTGTATCTTATGCCCATCCCAATACACTTGATTGATGTAAGGCAATCATATCCTTTAAGGAATAAATATTTGTGATTTTTAGCACTTCATGATCATAAAAAAAGCAATCTTTGCAATAGATTGCTTTGGTATGCAAATGCTAGATAAGCACTAAGGATTTGGTTTAATGTCATAATGTAACATAAGCTTTCAAAATGAACTTAATATAACCTTCAGGAACAGCATATTACCTAAGCACAAACCATAAAGAACCTAACACACACTCACATCTACAGTGAGCATCTTATCTTAAGTTAAGGAATATTGTGTTGCAAAATGATAATGAAGTATTTAACATTTACTTAAAAAATAGAAGCAACTTGTGTGTAAGTGTAACTATGCTCAGGGAAACATTACTGGAAGCAATGAGACCATATCCGCTGGAGGTTCAGAAATCTGAAGAGTTATTGCAAATGACTCAATGTCCTGGTTTGCATATTTGATGAATACACATTACCTTATTTACATAAATGACAGAAAACATCCTGAATACCAGAACTTAAGACTGACATGGTTGCAGCATGGAATGAGCTTTAGGAACATAGCATTCTCTATTATACAGACTGGTTCTGCTGGTTTGCTGTCGTCTTGGGGCAGTATCCAAGTAACTCTGACAGCTCCTTGGGGCTCTGCCCCGGTCCAGGACTGGGTGGAGGTCTGCAACTGAGGTGCTTGTTTCCTGTCTGGGGATGGGGAGTTCTGCTGTCAGCTTGAGGGGTTCTCTGCCTGGGGTGCTGGCTCCTTGCTGGGTGCCTAGAACTGGCAGTGTCTTATTATCTTGTTATGGGGGCTCTTGCTTCTCTGTTTGTGTGTGTTGTGGGGAAGTGGTCTGGCTCCCCTGCCTGGTTCCTGTAGCCAGGGAGAGAGTTTGACTGTACAGCCACAGAAGGGTTGGAGAACTATGCTCAAGGCTACAACTCTGAGGTTAGAGTCTTGGAAACAGCATAGCCCTAACCTCAAGAAACGGTACAGACCAGAGTATCAAACATACAACTTTTGGGTTGGGTTGGGTTGGATCTGGTTCCCAGGGTATAGTTGAGCAGCCTGCCTGACATATTCATATTGTGCAGAATAAAAGATGTCTTTAAAGGATATTTCTAGCCATCATGGCAGCAGAGGAAACCCTCCAAATGTGAAGTAATTTCTGCCTGAGGCTTCAAACAGTCTGAAACAATGACTTGAAGAGGTGAACTCCACTGTTCCCTATTAATCTCAAGACGAGCGATGACACGTCATTCTATTCTAGTTCCATTCCCCAAAAGATCAGCAAAGAGGGTGGGAATGAAGCTGCCCAGGGGTAGAAATTGGTATTTGCTGCAGGGAGTAAAATGCAGAGAGAAGAACAGAGGAAACATGTAAGAACAGAAAAGAGGGAAAAAAACAGAGAAAAGACATTTGCGAAGAAGGAGAAACAATGAGCACAAAAAATTTTGGTTTAAAAGGGGTGGGAGAGCTCTCACTGAGCGATACTTTTTGTTAGTCTCTAAGGTGCCACAAGTACTCCTTATCTTTTTGCGAATACAGACTAACACGGCTGCTACTCTGAAACCTGAGCGATACTGAATGTGAAAATAAGGGACTGAATAAATAGGGTGAAATTGCAGTCAATTAAATTCAATGCATATTTTTACTTCAACAAGGGAAAATTGTCACCCATAATAAATAAAAATGTAGTTATTGCATAAAAACTGTATTCACCCCTTCATCCCTATGCAAACCTTGCTGTGACATTAGTGACTGATCTGCTGTGGATTGAGAGGAATATGAAGTCCTGAAATATATATCCCAGCCCAGGGACCATAATTAAACAGGAAAACTGTCCCTCTCCTCTGAATGAGTTTGATACCTTTGACATAGGAAAAGGAGGAGTACTTGTGGCACCTTAGAGACTAACAAATTTATTTGGGCATAAGCTTTCATGGGCTAAACCCCACTTCATCAGATGCATGCATCAGATACCCAGCCAAAGCATCCTGTGTCACACCAGGGGCTTACCCTGAACAAGCTGCGAACCAAGTTTGGGAAATCCTGATCTAGAAAAAGGATCAATTAACCAGTCCGTAAAAATAACATAGGCTTGAACCATGCACTTTTTATATATCCAAAGGGAACGAGGCTGTTTCAACAGATGCCTCTCAGTCCAGAGTAAAATAAGAGAGCATGTCTATGTTTTGCAGTCTCAGATTAAGAGGGTTCTATGACTATTAGAATGCAGGCTCTGAAAATGTTTGCCATTCTGAATAAAAGTTGGGTTTATGAAGCACAGTTTATGTAAACTCTCATAAGACTACCTGTCATTTAACTATCTGGAGAATACACAGACTTAACAAATTCTAGCACAACAGCACTCCTGAACAAAGAGATCTATTATTTTTTTAAAAAAGAGACTCCAGTAACATCTTACTCTGGAAAAAGAAAAGGAGTACTTGTGGAGCCTTAGAGACTAACAAATTTATTTGAGCATAAGCTTTCGTGAGCTACAGCTCACTTCATCGGATGCATTTGGTGGAAAATACAGAGGGGAGATTGATATACACACACAGAGAACATGAAACAATGGGTTTTATCATACACACTGTAAGGAGAGTGATCACATAAGATAAGCCATCACCAACAGCAGGGGCGGGAAGGAGGAAAACCTTTCATGGTGACAAGCAGGTAGGCTATTTCCAGCAGTTAACAAGAATATCTGAGGAAAAGTGGGGGTGGGGTGGGAGGGAAAAATAACATGGGGAAATAGTTTTACTTTGTGTAATGACTCATCCATTCCCAGTCTCTATTCAAGCCTAAGTTAATTGTATCCAGTTTGCAAATTAATTCCAATTCAGCAGTCTCTCGTTGGAGTCTGTTTTTGAAGTTTTTTTGTTGAAGGATAGCCACCCTCAGGTCTGTAATCAAGTGACCGGAGAGACTGAAGTGTTCTCCAGCTGGTTTTTGTATGTTATAATTCTTGACGTCTGATTTGTGTCCATTTATTCTTTTACGTAGAGACTGTCCAGTCTTACTCTGGAGTACTTTGTTTTTTAAATGACTAGTACTTTAGTACCCTAAAATCTGTTTAAACTCACTGAAGTGAGAGGGTGGATGATCTCCTTCATTACTTCCAATGTGTCTGCCTGGTGTTGCTCATTGGGGGGCTAATACCTAAGACACAGCTATTTTCACAGCCCATTTAGATGGAGTATAGAATGTTTAATGAGTTTGATGGCAAGGGAGCAACATAGGAATGTTCCTTTTTTCCAGGACATACAGTATAAAACTTCATTCATAATATTCCATTCCTAGTGGGTAATTTCATTAAAGATTAATATAAAGATAAATAGATTTTATGGTCCTAATTCAGCAAGGTACATACCCAACTATAAACATGAGAGTAGTCCCATTTCATTAAATTCCAAATAGTGACCATTTTAATTAAACATTCCCAGTAGGAAGCAGACGTAACAAGAGTCCAGGGACCATCAAACTATTGCAGATCCTAGCCTTGCCCACTTCTGACAGCTAAGGCTGTTGTGGTAGGATGGACACCCCTGTATAATGCCTTATCATTGGCATCAATATAATCAGCAACAGATAATAGTTCTGGATCTGGTGCACAAATGGGGCATGGAGTAATTATACCTTTACATAGTGCTCATTTGTGTGTGTGTGTGTTTTTATAAAATGGCATTTAATGTTTTAAATGCATTGTATACACATATGTTTACATCTTTTTCTCTGAAAATTTTTAAAAATATAATGAAAAGGTGGTTTTCCAGATGGCTTAGTATACTTGTAATAATATCACTGGTGCAGAGAGCCAACTTTTATAAGTCCCTGATTATGATTCATCCATTTTGACAAATGTATTGACATAATTTAGATGATATTATATTTGGCCAAGACTAAAATGATGTGGTTAATTTAAAAATGGGCTAATTAATCTCCTAATACAATAACATATGTATTTGAGACTGTTCCTTTAGTAATGGTAGGATTATTTTATGACTTTATGACATTGGTATGTATTTATTGTTTTAAGAAATCCTGCTAACTGATGTTTGAATCAGGGAAAAATCCAATTCTTTATTCCACACTCACTAGAGGACCTTTCAGCTGCAGAGCAGTGTTGTTCTTTTGTATAGGGGAGGAAGGTGGGCAGAAATCACCATACCAGTTGAGATCAGTAGTCCAATATATTCTGGGACTATGCATAGGGAATTACTCTGTGCATTCTGGAAACCTAATCTCTGGGATTTATTAAATCCCATTTGGAAAAGTGGGGTTGGGAGTGATTCTGTGGCCCTATTAGTCCATTGCCCATTTCCCACTGCTGTTGTGGGGAGTCACAAACCGGTATACTAGCCACAAAGTACCAGCCACCCCATGGGAAGAATATTCTATCCCAGCATTATCCCCACAGCTACTGAGGCTCTATACAAGGAACAGGATTAGCCCCCTCAAACCATAAATTACTTATTTAATTAGTATAGATGTAACCAATGGTCTCTTATCCTTAGAAATATAAATAGCAGATTTGTTCATTCTTTGTTTTCCCAGTAATAAATGTCCTGCCTACATTTGCTGGGCTAAATCCTGACTAGGAGATGGTAAAGGACATTAAGCCATTTACTTCTATGGAGGCTGGCACCATGCCATCCAGACCTATACAAGGAGTCCTCGGACTTACGACACAACGCAATTCTGAGGAACAAACTGTAAGTCGAAACGTTGTAAGTCGAAACTGCTTTTCCCATAGGAATCAATCCTATGAAGGGGGACTGGTTCCCGAGCCAAGGCCTGATACACTATTTTCACCACAGGTTTCAGAGTAGCAGCCGTGTTAGTCTGTATTTGCAAAAAGAAAAGGAGGACTTGTGGCACCTTAGAGACTAACAAATTTGTTAACAAATTTGTTAGTCTCTAAGGTGCCACAAGTCCTCCTTTTTTTAATTTTCACCACAATAACCCAGATTTTGTAGTAAATGAATTATAGATGACTAATGTTGCAACATCAATGTATTTGCTGTACACTGTATTTTGTAAACATACAAACGCACGCGTGCTGCTCACAATGCCAGCAAGACAGGTCAGAAAGCCAGGGAGCACTGTACAGATGCCGAGCCTCAGCCTACCGCTGTTCAAGCTTTCTGATTGGCTCCCGGGCCCGGGCGCAGCCAATCAAAAACAAGCGGGAACCCTACCCAGCAACAAACTACCCTGCTGCCTCGAAGCCAATCAGAAGCGACCCCTTCCAGATGCAAAGCCGGGGGACGCAATCAGGAAGTGATTGCAAGCTAACTTTATGCAAACCGAGCACCCTAAGGGTGCAAGAAGCACCCTGGGGCGAAGCGGGCAGTCAGTTGAAAAGCGTCGTAAGTGGCGTTCGACGTAAGACGGGCGCCCTAAGTCTGAGGACTCCCTGTACTCAGCAGCTCAGACCCAATGGGAATCAGGGGTTGCAGAGGAGCTTTTCAGCCACTCTGTAGCAGAGCAGTGTGCTCAGGAAGGAGTGGCAACAAAGAGCTGTTTTTTAAACGAGCTCCAAATACCCCCAAAGCAGACGTCTATACCTCCAGCCCCTCACTCTCCTTCATTCAGATCATTGCAGCCCTGCGGTAAAATGCAGGAGGAATGACACAGGGAAAAGGGGTAGTGGTAGAAATGAGTCCCTGAACAGTCATGTCTGTACCAAAATGCATTCAGTACCTCTTGCAGTGTATAGTGTACATAGCTGTGTAGCTCCATTATCATGGGTAAAAACAGCAGAGTAGATTGTAAGGCATGACTTAGGCAAGTAAAGACATGGCTGAAAGGTTTGGATAGGTACTCATGTGCAGTGATGAGCTGCCAAAATCTTAACAACGGGTTCCCTCCTCACCCCACGAGGGGGTCGTTGCCCACCCCTGCCCCCTGGAATCCCTGCCCCGTCCAACCCCCCTGTGTTCATTGACGCCCCCTCCCAGGACCCCTGCCCCATCCACCCCCCTCCCCTGTCTCCTGACTGCCCCCAGAACCGGGCAGTAGGGGGTGCCCACCCACCCCTAAGAGTCAGAGGCACCTGCTGGGAGCCGAGGTGGGGAGTCCCAGAGGTGCTTACCTGGGGCAGCTCCCAGGAAGCATCTGGCAGGTCCCTCTGGCTCCTAGGGGCGGGGGAGCATAGCTGGGGGGAAGAAGGGGAGTGGCTCCCCCCACTGATTACATCAAAAGTGGCGCCTTAGGCACCGACTCCCTGGGTGCTCCGGGGCTGGAGCACCCACGGGGAAAAATTGGTGGGTGCAGAGCACCCACCGGCAGCTCCCCGCCCCGTGCCCGGGCCCAGCTCACCTCCGCTCCGCCTCCTCCCCTGAACCCACCGCCCCGCTCTGCTTCTCTGCCCCCTCCCCCGGCTTCCTGCAAATCAGCTGTTAGGCGGGAAGCCTGGGAGGGCTGAGAAGCAGGCCGCGGCTTCACACTCAGGCCCAGGGAGGCGGAGGTGAGCTGGGGCGGGGAGCAGTTCCCCTGCGCCGCCCCTGCCCGGGTTACCTGCTGCAGCGTGGGCGGCCCTCCTCACGTCCCCCTTCCCCTCTGCCCCAGCTCACCTCTGCTTCCCTGGGCATGAACGGGAAGTCGCGGCCTGCTTCTCAGCTTGCCTCAGCTGATTTGCGGGAAGCCGGGGGGGGCGGAGAAGCAGAGCGGGGTGGGGCGGCGCGTTCAGGGGAGGCGGAGCAGAGGTGAGCTGGGGCCAGAGGTGGGGCAGGGAGCTGCCGGTGGGTGCTCTGCACCCACCAAATTTTCCTCTTGCGTGCTCCAGGGCTGGCGCACCGGTGGAGTCGGCGCCTAAGGCATCACTTTTGGCCGGTTAAATTTAGAAGCCCTTTTAGAACCGGTTGTCCCTTGCGGAACAACTAGTTCTAAAAGGGCTTCTAAATTTAACAACCGGGTCTAGCGAACTGGTGCGAACCGGCTCCAGCTCACCACTGCTCATGTGCATATCCTACCTGCTGTCTACTCACCCAAGCCATGCCTCCCTGTCAGCACCACTATTTTTATCAGCATAGTGTTCTGTTGCTTCCCTACCGCTGGGGTCTTTCCCTGGAAAGGACTCGAGTAGTGGGGAAAGACTCTGGCAGGGAGGAGGCAGCGGGGAAAGCCTCTGTCAGCTCCTGGCTGCTGGAGTCTTTCCCCACCACAAGGAAAGACTTTCCCTGTGGCAGGGGAAGGGCTCCAGCAGCAGGGAGCTGCCAGAGTGCTTCCCCCACAGCAGGGAAAGGCTCCGGCAGCGGGGAGGCAGTGGGGAAAGGCTGAAGCTTTCTCCGATGTCGCACCTCGGCCAGAGCATTTCGCTGACATGTAGCTATACATGATGTGTGGATGTGATGTCCTTTTTATGGTGGTGTGTAACAACCCACCACCAAGAGTGGTATGTGGTACAGATGTAGTCTTAGGTTATACGGTCCCAGTAACTTCCTCTGTGGCTGGCTGTCAACCTGCTGTGGAGACATCCTTCTCTTCATTCCCCTGGCATACACAGTGCTTCCAGGACATAATTGGAAAGACCTCAGGGAGAGTGTCAGAGACCCTGGCCCTTTGGCATGGGTGAAATTTAGTGCCCTGTAACAGCACCACAATCATCCCTGCAAAAACCCTTGGGATATATTTAGCATTTCATTGTCACAGAAGGATGTACAGCTCTTCCAGGCTCCGGATCCCAGAGGCAGCAGAGCCAGAATTTGATCTAGCGTAAGTGCATGTCCTGAATAAAAAACTATCGTCAATATGTAAAACCTCCAGTCAGTATCCTATTTTTTAAAAAATGGTAACCCACACATACACTTCCATGGGTGAAACCAAACAGACACAACAGTCATACAAAAATAGCCATTATTTCGCCTCATGTTTCCCCACAGAACATTTATCTGTGTATATAGGCACCTAAGTATTACATTCTTTAAAACAAAAACAAACAACAAACCCACACCAGTTTTGTTATTTATTAAAATCACATGTATGGATTAGGCTTTTTAAAAAATGTTTTTTGCAGCAGGAGACTTTGTTATGCACCATAAAATTCACAATTGTATCCACTTTGTAGTCAGAACTTAGTAGACAACAGTTTGTAAAGGAAATCTCAGTTTCTGTTATTTTCTTAAACGCGCACACACACACACACACGCACACACAATAGATTGTTACTATTGTTGTGTTTGGATTTGTTCTACAAAGTTTCCTAAATGTTCTCTTGAGTTTAGGATTAAACAAAACTCAATTTGTACCTGGCTTGAGTGGACATATGATAGATGGAAATTAAATGATCTATTCCATCCCACCATCAACCTCAGCCTGGACCAATCCACACAAGAGATCCACTTCCTGGTCACTACGGTGCTAATAAGCGATGGTCTCAGAAACACCACCCTATATCGGAAACCTACTGACCGCTATTCCTACCTACATGCCTCTAGCTTTCATCCAGATCATACCACACAATCTATTGTCTACAGCCAAGCTCTACGATATAACCGCATTTGCTCCAACCCCTCAGACAGAGACAAACACCTACAAGATCTCTATCATGCATTCCTACAACTACAATACCCACCTGCTGAAGTGAAGAAACAGATTGACAGAGCCAGAAGAATACCCAGAAGTCACCTACTACAGGACAGGCCCAACAAAGAAAATAACAGAACGCCACTAGCCATCACCTTCAGCCCCCAACTAAAACCTCTCCAACGCATCATCAAGGATCTACAACCTATCCTGAAGGACGACCCATCACTCTCACAGATCTTGGGAGACAGGCCAGTCCTTGCTTACAGATAGCACCCCAATCTGAAGCAAATACTCACCAGCAACCACACACCACACAACAGAACCACTAACCCAGGAACCTATCCTTGCAACAAAACCCGTTGCCAACTCTGTCCACATATCTATTCAGGGGACACCATCATAGGGCCTAATCACATCAGCCACACTATCAGAGGCTCGTTCACCTGCGCATCTACCAATGTGATATATGCCATCATGTGCCAGCAATGCCCCTCTGCCATGTACATTGGTCAAACTGGACAGTCTGTACGTAAAAGAATAAATGGACACAAATCAGACGTCAAGAATTATAACATTCAAAAACCAATTGGAGAACACTTCAGTCTCTCTGGTCACTCGATTACAGACCTGAGGGTGGCTATCCTTCAACAAAAAAACTTCAAAAACAGACTCCAACGAGAGACTGCTGAATTGGAATTAATTTGCAAACTTGATACAATTAACTTAGGCTTGAATAGAGACTGGGAATGGATGAGTCATTACACAAAGTAAAACTATTTCCCCATGTTATTTCTCCCCCCACCCCCCACCCCCACTGTTCCTCAGATGTTCTTGTTAACTGCTGGAAATAGCCTACCTTGCTTGTCACCATGAAAGGTTTTCCTTCTTTCCCCCCTGCTGCTGGTGATGGCTCATCTTAAGTGATCACTCTCTTTACAGTGTGTATGATAAAACCCATTGTTTCATGTTCTCTGTGTGTGTATATCAATCTCCCCTCTGTATTTTCCACCAAATGCATCCGATGAAGTGAGCTGTAGCTCACGAAAGCTTATGCTCAAATAAATTTGTTAGTCTCTAAGGTGCCACAAGTACTCCTTTTCTTTTTGTGAATACAGACTAACATGGCTGCTACTCTGAAACCTAAATGATCTATAGTAATAGTATACCAATCAACAAAAAAAGAAAAAGCAGTTAGACAGACATTGCCAATGGGACTACAACTTTTAACCTGAGAACCTGTAAACAAAGAGTCTGAGGCTAAAAATTGTTTACTAAAGCTGAAGACAAAAAATCACCGAAAGAATCAGTTTACCATATATAATGCATTATATCATTAGAAAGCATCAGTCTAATGAAAGAGGTCATGCAATTTGTCATCTTTAACAGTTATTGTACAATGCAATATTGGTCTGTTATTAAATGGGATATGTTGTTTATGACCTTCCAGTCCTACAGATCTCACAGAAACAGTCATGGGAGCTGCTTATTTCAATTCCTGATTCACTGAGAGTTTTCCTCTTTAAAAAAAGAATGAAAATTTGAATATATTTTGAAGAATATTAACATAATGGAAAACATATAGGAAGTAAATATACAAACCAAACAAATGTCAAGCCACAGAAAGGTTTGAAGTTAACTATATGCTATTGCTAATATGCTATTATGGCTTGATTGCCTTTGATTGGCAAAAAGGGTGAAATGCTAAATGATGATCTACAACCAACAAAAAAGAGGGAGAGAGAAGAGAAGCATAAAAGGCTAAAAGAAGAGAGCTGAGATGAGAAAAAAATGAAATGACACGAAACACTGGGTCTACACTAGAAAATTTGGCACCCATTTTCCAGTATTGATGCAACCACATGGATATTAACAGTGTAGCCCCAGCTCAGGTATTTTCAGCACTATGCCATGACACCTTGAAAGCTTTTCATTATACTATTTGGAAATGCCTGTACTCTGTCTTTCCCTAGGAGCTTCATCATTGCTAGCCTTCGTGCCGCGCATTTTTATTGGAATATAGGTACAAAAATGTCTAGTCTAGGTGCTGTCAAGATGAACCAATGTTATATATAAGCCGGTCAGGAATTTTCAGTGAACTTTTCGTCAGAGAGGTTTTTCAGATCCAGGATGGATTTTCTGGGGGGTGGTAAAAGAAGAAAAGACCCCAGAATAGCCTGGTGGTCAGAGCACTCACTTGGTTCTGGGAAACCAGGTTTGTCTGTGCTTTTGAATTAGACCATAGTAGATGGAAGTTCAAGTTGCTGCTTACCTAATGGGAGCAGGGTTTGAACCTGGATCTCCCACCTCTGAAGTGAGGGGCCCTAACCACAAGGTACTAGCTATTTGGGGATGGGAAGATGAGGGCTCTGTTTTTTTCATTAAATTTCTATAGGTCTTAGTTTTATCCCAATGCAAAATGAATCCAATGCCAAACCTTGACTATTTTTTGAAACAGATTCTATTTTCCCTCATCACACCTAGTATAAGTCTATTGGAGAAAGTGTGATTCAAACGACCTAGCATGGATGATTAGTTACAACAACTTTCTTAAAACTTTAAAACAACTTTCTGTTAATTAACATTTATACAACTAAACAGTCAGTAATGTCCCTATTATTCTGGTAATTTCAATCTGGTTTTAAAGACCCCTCCCCAGATTATAATTAAAAAGTCTTTCTGGCCTATGAGATTAGGTTTTTTTTTGCTAGTACTTCTACTCATTCAATCCTCTCCATGATTTCCTGGGACTGATTCTTTTCCTGTGTGATACTGTAGCACTATTTAAATGATTGCCTTTGTCCTTTCACTTGCGTAGCGTACTTTATTTTGTCCACATTAAGCAACTGTGTGTACACACAGTTTATTCAACAGAACATGAAGATGAAGCAACATCATATGGAACTTTAAATCATGGCAAAAAGTAACAAAGTGTGAAATGTTTTATATATGAAGTGGGTAGAAATCTTCCAGAGATAGAATCCCAACTTTCAAAAACAAATTGATTCAAGAAGATGGCATACAAGATGTTAAATGGCCAGAGCATGACAGGAGGGTCTCTGCAAAATGGAAGGAGGATCTTTGATATCACTTGAGTCCAAGTGGTTTCCCACTGTACTGCACGGTAATCACAGTCAGGAAAGCTCAGAGACTAACTGTGGGGAAGGGATAGCTATATGAATAGGCAAAATGGCTGATCTAAAAGCAAAAGGAAGAATATGCTCTTTGGGGTAGAGTTTAAGAACAGCAATTGAACCAGACGGAGGAGAACAAGGAACAGAATGTGTAGGTGCTGCTTTTGACACACAGTTTTTCCTGAGAAATTGTAGCTACAGTTGGTCAGTAAATAGGACTAAGGGGGCAAGGGATTGTCAAGGAGTAGCTACTGACTATGTATCTGTATTCAAAGCTAATTTTTCAGGAACTGTATGAATTGTAAATTAGACGTATGATAAGTTATTAATCCTGGCTCTACTCATTGCTCTCCTAAACAAAACTAAATAACTTACATGATAATCCAGATCCTGGTCACTCTTACTTCTGCTTTGTGGAATCCCCAGGTGTTGTACAGCACATAACCAGCTCTATTCCATGCCCCCTACCAGCCCTGGCACTGAGAACATGGCCAGAGTGCTGCTTCACTCCAGCACCCTTAGCTGTTGGAAAGCACTGTTCTCCCACCACTGTCCCAGTCTGTCACATGTCCCAAGGAGCTTTCAGGTTGCCAGGGGTTGCCAAACCCCTGGGAGAGGGAGTATTACATGTTGCCCTACAGCACACTCTTTGGTCAGGATAGGAGCAAAGTTGATGAACTTCAAAATGAGAGGGTCACACAGAGCTCTCCCATGGCCAAGTGGGAGCCTGTGTGGTGTTCAAATGAGTGTAATCCTTCCATTGAGATCTCACTGTGAAGCCTTGAGAGGAAATAAAACTGTTGTGCTTTGTGTTTTCTCTTTTTCAGACAGAAAGTTTTAAAATTACACAGGTCCTTTGCAATACAGTAAGATTGCCTTGGCAGATTATGCAGTTGCCTACAGATACATATAGAAACCAAGGTAGGTGTAAGGTGGGTGGGCGCTTTTGAAAATTTGGCCTTTAAGTAAAAGGAATAGTTGTCACCTAGATTTAGTTTAAATCCCTTTAATCATATTTCATAAACCAATATGTTTCACGCAACAAAGAAACTGGGCATTTTGCAGAGATTACAATCTTAAGTAAGTGTAAGGGGACTGTTGCCCAGTAACTTCCAGAGAAGTGCCCAGTGCAGAGAGAGTACCCCGGAGTGGGGACACCCTAGCCCCTGTCCTAGGTGACCACAGCAGGGTTGGGGGTCGAGCTGCCCAGGAATCCTGGGTCCAACCCCTTGTTGGGGTTATGAGGACTTTGCCAGACAGGAGATGGAAGGGGAGTCCTCAAGGGCAGGGAGGCCACTGGGTAAAGGAAGTGGGAGTGAGGACTCAGATCCTTTCGCTAGCCCACTTCACAGGGGTAGTTCAGAAGCTAGAAAAGTTCCCCACAATAGCGAGACTATTCCCCCGCTTACATAAGCACACACAACCTATTTTTGCTATAGGGGAAAACAACCACAATGATACCTAATATTAAGCTCCTTATCTTACAAGTAAAGCTAAAACCTTCATGTAAAGGATAGCTGAGAGATGGAGATAAGACAATACACATGACATTTGATTCTCAAAGGATCTGATCCAAAGTCTATTTAAATAAATGGAAAGACACCAATGGTCTTCTGATCAATCCCAAAGTGTATAAACCTTACTCCTAAACTTAATTAGTTCATAAACGGAATAAAAGAAGCAGAGCATAATAAATTCCAAAATTACCCTTTTTCATATTTAATTTGAGCATACGGTCTCCAGTGTATGAATAACCATACATTTTTTGTAATACTGCACTAAAAACAATACGTTTCCATAATTATGGCATAACTGAAAGTGTCTGTTCACAACAGGCAGAGGAAGGAAGACTATTTTCCAATTAAATGATACATCCTTTCAGAAGGCAGAATTATTCCACTAAGTCTATGAGCTCAAGAGTCCGAGCTTTGCATTCTGATAAAAAATGTCAGTCTTTTTATTGTCACTTTTTTTCCAGCTTAATCTTATGGTTGAGACAAAGACCCTAAAATTTATGTTGCTCAACTGTATAAAGTATTACTTTTTGCTTGTCTGTATAGAGACAAGATGCTGAAATGTTTTCTATAAAAGCTTTATTCAATAAAGTCAGTTCCTCTCCAATGTAATTGGGCTCAGGTCTGGGAAGATAAGAAGTTTGCTGCCTTTACATAATAATTTGCTTTATGGCACCTTATCCACAATCATTGTGGATTCTCCTATTTGGTGAGGCATGCTATTCTTCCTTATTTACAAATGTGTTCTGTATCTTCTGTTGCATATATATGGGCTCTTATTGGTATCAAAAGATGCAGTAATTTTCAATGAAAGCCATTGAGTCCAAGAGCAGGATTTTCAAAAGTACTGTACATTGATAATTTAGGAGCATAAATTCCACTGAAAAAGGACTTGTACTTCTAAATCACTGATGTGCTTTTGAAAATTTCATGCTGAGTCCTGAGCAGAGCAGGTATTCCCTGGAAATGCAGATTTCTAGGGTTAGTTTAAATTTTCAAATTATTAATTTTTAGATTCAAACGGAGATGGAAAAGAGAATACAGAAGATATCATATATGTTAACAACAAGTATTTAAAATTACTGGCACTCTAGGTTCTCCTTTGAAAAAGCCCAGGATGGACTCTTTCAAATATGTCTGGAAGGCAATATGTACTGCAGCTTTTATCCTCTTGAAACCATTTGGAACAATCTCTACATGCTGTACAAGAAACAGAGCACAGCATATATAATGAAATAATGGTGACATTAAATAAACATTAAAATGTGCTCCCACCCAGGTAGATTTAGTTACTAGGGCTTTTTATGGCAAGCATACACAAAAAGCCACTGTATTGGGCACACACAGCATTACTCTTGTGTAATATACCAGCTACTAGTTATCATCAATATCTATTGTCAATAATATGCTGCATGGCTGTAGTGTGATACAGCAGATGAATACAGTGCTACAAGTTAGTTAAGAGACAATAGATAAAATCCCAGCCTTATTAAAGTCAATGGCATAACTTCTATTTACCTCAGTGTGGTCAGGACTTAAGCCAAGGTGCTTGAGTACTGGGGAGTCTGAAGGGTCAGTGCTTTGCCCAGAAGGGCTAGGCAGCAGACTGCTGGTTCCAACTGCAGGTTCTTATGGGATGCCCCAACTGTGTGACTACTGACCCTGAGATTGGGGGAATGGCAGGACCCAGCTCAGGCTTCACGAGCTTAAATCAACTCTGGGAATCCAGAGAACAGAGGCTTAGATTCTCTTCAAAGCTATCCTAATGGGTAGCCAGAAATGGGCACTTACTTGGATCTGTGACACCTCGGTTCTTTGGAGTTTGTGGTCTAGAGGCCTGCACATGGAAGGTGCAGAGTTCCTACTGAAGCATAGGATGTTGCCATGTTACACCAAATCAACAACAGACCAAAGTGGTAGATCTAGAGAAGAATAGGCTGAATGATATCCACAAGAGACCTGATTTTGCTGCTACATGATACATATAACTCCTATTGACTGCTAGAAGGCCCCTGGGCTGAATGGTGATCTTCATTCCATAACCACTACAAGAATATATTATGGTCTCATGCCTTTAGCTTTGTCAACCAAAAAGGTAATTTTAGGGACTTCATACATACAAACCAAAACCCATATTCAGGTATATGTGCCTGGCTTGTTTTAAAACTATATAAAGTGAAAAATCACTAATATCCCATTAACTACGCTCTAGATCAGGGATCGGAAACCTTTGGCATGCAACCTGCCAGGGAAAGCCCCTGGTGGGCTGGGCCAGTTTGTTTACCTGCCGTGTCTGCAGGTTCAGCCGATCGCAGCTCCCACTGGCCGCAATTCGCCGGCCCAGGCCAATGAGGGCTGCGGGACGGGCAGCCAGCACATCCCTCAGCCCGTGCCGCTTCCCACAGCTTTCATTGGCCTGGAACGGTGAACCGCAGCCAGTGGGAGCTGCGATCGGCCGAACCTGCAGACGTGGCAGGTAAACAAACGGGCCGTGTGCCAAAGGTTGCCAATTCCTGCTCTAGAATTCAGTTATATGAAAAATACACATTAATCATGAGTGATTTAAGGTCTAACATCCATCAAATTTTGTCCCTAACTCCAATCCCATAAGGCCCTGCCCCATAAACCCCTCCACCCTGGGGTATGGCTTCCTGGCCAAAGGTTGGCATGTGTCGGAAGCAAGATGTAGGATGTGACCTAAGAACTCTCCCCACTACCCTCTACCAATTGGAGAGGGTTTCAGCCCTATGGGACCTTCCCAAGAGTAGGGATAACCAATCAGGGCAAGTTAAGCGGTGGCTCCACTGAAAGAGAGTCATGTGACCCGTGTAAGCCCTTCTCTCACGTCCCTCTACAAATTGGAGTGATTTTCAGCCCCACAAAACTTCCTGGAATATAGATATACATATAGATATAGCACAAGAATCTAGACTGGAAACCTTGGCCTCTGAAGCTTAACTGTTGGCTGGTTGGCCATGCTGCCTAGGATCCCACTGCTGTGTGGAAGAGGTCATCTTGTTTTAACAGCATGTTTCCAGAAATCCTGAAAATGCTGAGAGGAAACATGGCCTTCTTCATCACCCTCATGTAAAATATGGAATTTGTTTCAGCTCCTAGGGTTGCCTGCAAAGAAAGCGCTAAATCAGTGACAGTTCTGCGGTGGGGGAAGCAGCTGAAAGAAGCCCTTTGGCTCAACCATTGCTGGATATGGATGAACCTGACAGTGAGACCTAGATAATTGTGAGTCAGAGTGGTGAGCACTGTGCCCATTTGATGTCTGTCTCCCTGGAGAAAGGTGACCATGACTCCTTGGAGTCACCATTGGACAAGGTCAACTGAGAAGACACCGTTCAGGTAAATAGACTATAGACTATAGAAAGTGAAGTTCAAGGGGATGTAATGGGCAGGAATCAGCCTGGAGTTGTGTAAATCTAAAATAGAGGACGTACAGCTCTTTGTTTTGTGGAAATATTTCAACTCAACTATGCCTTTCTCGAGCAACAAGAGGCCCTAGACAGCTTTGCATTAGAGAGCAAAGATGAATCAAGCCTAACTTGTTTTTGCTCAACACAGACAGATTGTTCAAGAGGACACTAAGTGTGAAAAGGATGATGGCTGTATGGATTTAAGAAAGGCACTTGGCATAGAGTTAACTGAGCCTGTGCCATGTAATGAGTTTAAAAGCATTATGCTGTCTCTTGCACCCCTTTCAGTTTATGCTGACCCTAATCTTTTTTTTAGGCAGACGCTTTCTGAAGATTGTGAGGGCTGTGTGAATTGGACTTCAGAGGATATAAACTGCAAGTTCCTGGCCCTGTGTGCTGACATATGTCTTGAAAGCTAATTAAACACAGGTATTGTTGTAGGTTATGCAATGCAACATCTGTTCTTAATGCAAGAAAATTTAGCATAAGGGGTAGCCTTAGTAAATGCTGTGCAAAGCACTTGAGATCCTAACAGTATTTTAAACAAAATGACTAAACCAAAGGATACCCATGTTAATGTATTATTGACTACTAATCCTCACAAAAAGCTACAGAACTGTACTTAGGAAAAAAACTATTTGTAAAAAAATCTAAAAGGATTAAGTTAGCAAATTGGGAGGAGACCAACGAGTGGTATTAAAACTTGGTATCTGAAGATAGAAATACCTGTTGAAAAGAACTTTGTGACTCTCTCTGTTTCTGTTACAAGGTCTGTGTGGTCCTTAAATAAAATGAAGGGTTTTTGAAATCTGGTGGTTTATTTTCAAGTGCTGTATGTCTTTTAAATTAAATAGTTTGTGAGCCCCCCCAATATTGGTGTATTGGAGAGGAACTAAAGACCTATTCACAGCAAAAAAAACCCCAAACCTTTCAGTAGTAGACTCTCAGGGAAATAAATATACCATGTATTTAAAATAAAGTAAAAAGTTCCTATATTGTATGTATTTATGAAACATGGAGGTTTGAGACAAGTGCTTGAATACAACAGATCTATCTCGTTCCTATTGAACTGATTGATTTAACAACAACCTGTTGAAAAAACTGAGTTGTGTGGAACTATTGCGTTCAGATGTAATTACTCACCTGGGCCCCCTAACCTCCCATCAGTGACAAAGATACTATGCCCCATAGAAGCTACAGTGTTATCAGTAAACAAGTTTGGTGAATGTTCAGACTAAGCAATTTAGGTAATGCCCACAGAGAGGGGGTGGTATGCACTGATTAATAGTACAAAACATAGTTGTGACTGGTTGGGTGACAGAACCTCCCTTGGGAACTGCCAATTGATGTGTTGAGACTATTTCTGCCCCTGCTTTCCTGCCCTGGCAGCCTGGGACTTCAGTGCCCTGCTGGTTGAGCCAGACCCACTAGCCTGCTGAAAACAGACCCAGGTCTGAACATGTCCGCCTAACAGCTGTAGGTTTAACTGAAAGCAGCTTAAGACGTGTTCCTGTCTCTATCACTCCGATGCCCAATTCCCCAATGGGGTCCAAACCCCTAAATAAATCCGTTTACCCTGTATAGGCTTACGCAGGGTAAACTCATAACTTGTTCACCCTCTGTAACACTGATAGTGAGATATGCACAGCGTTTGCCGCCCCCCCCCCCAGGTATTAATACATACTCTGGGTTAATTAATAAGTAAAAAGTGATTTTATTAAATACAAAAAATAGGATTTAAGTGGTTCCAAGTAATAACAGACAGAACAAAGTGAATTACCAAGTAAAATAAAATAAAACACACAAGTCTAAGTCTAATACTGTAATAAAACGGAATACAGATTAAATCTCACCCTCCGAGATGTTTCAATAAGTTTCTTTCACAGACTGGATGCCTTCCTAGTCTGGGCACAATCCTTTCCCCTGGTACAGCCCTTGTTCCAGCTCAGGTGGTAGCTAGGGGACTTCTCATGCCTGTAGCCCCCTTTTGTTCTGTTCCACCCCCTTATACGACTTTGGCACAAGGCAGGAATCTTTTGTCTCTCTGGTCCTCCCCCACTTCTAAATGGAAAAACACCAGTTAAGATGGATTTCAGTACCAGGTGACATGGTCACATTCCTGTGAGACTCCAAGCCTTCATTCCTCCGAGCCTGACTCACAAGAAGGCCTGCCTGCCATCAGAGCCATCTGTCCTGGCTGATGGGAGCCATCAAGATCCAAACCACCATTAATGGCCCCAGACTTTGCATAATAAAATAGGCCCTCAGAATTATATTCTATTTCTAGTTTCATACACAAGAGTGATACATTTATACAAATAAGATGACCAGACTCAGTAGATTATAAGCTTTGTAATGATACCTTACAAGAGACCTTTTGCATGAAGCATATTCCAGTTACATTATATTCATACTCATTAGCATATTTTCATAAAATAATATAGAGTGCGATGTCACAATAGTATTTGTAAAATGCTATGGGTCAGTTTTCTAGGAACTCAGGAAGTCATTAAAAGTTTAAAACAATATACTTTCAAAGTAAACTCTGGTCTAACGCATAACACACAAAAAGTACCCAACCTTAAAAGGAGCAGAATTCTAGACATTGGTAGAGCATATGGGGTACAGACATCAAACACTAAAAAGGTATAAAGACAATAGACGGAAATAAAAAGACATGTAGGGTGATTGCAAGATATTTAAGGAGTCAGGACCAAGGGGGAATAACAGATAACTGAGGAAAAGTTGTAGCTATGGATCAGTAACAAGTCTAAGTCTCCATCTATATTTCTGTTACAAGGCCTGTCGGGGCCTTAATTAAAACAGGGTTTGAAGGGCTTTCAAGGATTGTATGTTTTAAAATGAAAACAGTTTGTGAGAACCCTGCTATTGGTCTTTAAGAAAAGAGACCTATTTACAATGTAAAGCTGAAAAGTTTGTGGCTGAAACTGTGGGAAATAAAATTCTTGTGTTTAAAATAAAGCAAAAACTACTAAGGAACATAAGAATGGTCCATCTAGTTTAGTGGTGGGCAACCTGTGGCCCGCGGGCCGCATGCGGCCCATCAGGCTAATCTGATTGCGGGCTGTGAGACATTTTGCTGATATTGACCGTCCTCAGGCACTGCCCCCCGCAGATCCCAGTGGCTGCGGTTCTCTGTTCCTAGCCAATGGGATCTGTGGGAAGCAGTGGGCCACAGGGACATGCTGGCTGCAGCTTCCCGCAACTCCCATTGGCCAGGAACAGTGAACTACGGACACTTGGAGCTGCGGGGGGCAGTGCCTGCGGACGGTCAATATCAGCAAAATGTCTCGCAGCCCGCAATCAGATTACCCTGCTGGGCCGCATGCAGCCCGCGGGCCACAAGTTGCCCACCACTGATCTAGTCCAATATCCTGTCTTCCGACAGTGGCCAATGCCAGGTGCTTCAGAGGGAATTAAGAGAACAGCTAAACATCAAGTGATCCACCCCTGTCACCCATTCCCAGCTTCTGGCAAACAGAGGCTAGGGACACAATTGATAACTTTATAAAATATGGAGGTTTGAGATTTGTGGTTCAGAACAATGGCACTGAATCAAACCCATTGAAATGAATTGGGGCAACTTGGTTTAACCATCCTCTATTGAAATGGCAAGGGTGACTCTGTTGCCTTCAGTTATCTTGTTACTGTTGGCCTCGATGTGATTATCCACCCACATTTCCTTAACACTCCATCAGGATTAAAAATATTATGCTGTCATAAATATAAAGGGAAGGGTAAACACCTTTAAAATCCCTCCTGTCCAGAGGAAAAACCCTTTCACCTGTAAAGGTTTAAGAAGCTAGGATAACCTTGCTGGCACCTGACCAAAATGACCAATGAGGAGACAAGATACTTTCAACAGCTGGAGGGAGGGAGAAAAAAAAAGTCTGTCTCTGTCTGTGTGTGTGATGCTTTTGCCAGGGACAGAACAGGAATGGAGTCTTAGAACTTAGAAAATAATCTAACTAGATATGCATTAGATTCTGTTTTCTTTAAATGGCTGAGAAAATAAACTGTGTTGAATGGAATGTAGATTCCTGGTTTTGTGTCTTTTTGTAACTTAAAGTTTTGCCAAGAGGGATTCTCTATATTTTGAATCTAATTACCCTGTAAGGTATTTACCATCCTGATTTTACAGAGGTGATTCTTTTACTTTTTCTTCTATTAGAATTCTTCTTTTAAGAACTTGATTGTTTTTTCATTGTTCTTAAGATCCAAAGGTTTGGGTCTGTGTTCACCGATGCAAATTGGTGAGATTTTATCAACCTTCTCCAGGATAGGGGGTGTAGGGCTTGGGAGGATTTTGGGGGAAAAGATGTTTCCAAGCGGGCTCTTTCCCGGTTATATATCAGTTAGATGCTTGGTGGTGGCAGCAATAAAGTCCGAGGGAAAAAGGAAAATAGTTTGTACCTTGGGGAAGTTTTAACCTAAGCTGGTAAAAATAAGCTTAGGAGGTTTTCATGCAGGTCCCCACATCTGTACCTAGAGTTCAGAGTGGGGAAGGAACCTTGACATATGCCTTATTGGGGACCAGTGTGAATAAATAGGTTTGGTGAGAGTAATCCACAGAAATGGGGGTGGTGAGCTCTGATTAACAGTACATTAAATAAAGCCTCAGGTGTTTGTAGAATGCTATTGATCAATTTTTCTAGCAACTGAAAAAATCATGAAAAGTTTAAAAATAATTAATTTTCACAGTAACACCTGGTCTATCCCAAAATGTAAATGTTGCAGGGAGCCACAAACCTTCACCATATTTATAAAAAATAAGCATATGCTTTAAGAACAAAATCCTCACTATCAAATATTTAAAAGCTAAGGATATTTGAGGGCTGTTGACTATAGTGCAGTGGTGAGCAACCTGCAGCCTGCGGGCCACACGCAGCCCATTAGGGTAATCCACAGACGGGCTGCCAAGCAGTTTGTTTACATTTGCATGTCTGCTGTTCCCAGCCAATGGGAGCTGCGGGAAGTGGCGGCCAGCACATCCCTGCAGCCTGTGTTGCTTCCCGCAGCTCCCATTGGCCGGGAACAGCGAACCGCAGCCACTGGGAACTGCGGGTGGCCGTGCAAATGTAAATGAACTGTCTGGCCGCCCACCAGCGGATTACACTGATGGGCTGCAGCTTGCCCACCACTGCTATAGTGGTACTACATCCACTTTTATTTAAAAACAATCCAAATTTCAAGCACAAAGAAACACGTTGAAAAACAAAATAAACAAAATACCTAAGAGATTCATTGTCAGCTGAAAAGTCTTTAACCAGGACAGTACAATACCATTCAGGATTGTTGTGTATGGGGGTTTAATACTGTAAGCAGGCTTTGTAGTGTTTTGGTTTTAACTGAAACAGAAAAATTAAATTAACCAAAGGTAACCAAAAGCAACCCTATTGTGTAGACAATTTAATTTTTTACCCACAGATCACAAAAGGGAATGTCTGAGCAGCAGTGCATCCTTTCCTTATGTAACTATTAATTAAGAGCTGTAGTGATCAAATCAACTTGCTAACTACAGACATTGAAGTTTGATTGAAACATAGGTAGGCTGGTATAATAATGTGAGCTTTTTTGTCTTTTTACAAGAGAAACCATCTTGAATGGAATGGCTGCTCCTGGACTGCAAGATGAGGCATGTTGCTAGTTTTATAACTCTGAATATTTATATTATACATTCTTACTCTTTGTGCATGCTGTCCTTACTAATAATGATACATCTTTATTGCAGTGTAATCTGTTTAGTATGGAAGCAGTGATTTTAAACTGTAATTCATCAGAGCAAGGTAAAACCTCATATTGACTATGCTTGTGTTTAATATTGTTTTTTGAAAAATGGGTTTCAACAGGTTGTATAGCTTTTGTGCATGGGGGGGATAATACTAACTAATAATACTGTGTGTTCTTTAACCAAAAGGCCTAAATACGTGTGTGTGTGTGTGTGTGTGTGTGTGTGTGTGTAAATTTCTGAAACCTTGCTTTTAAATGTATTTTATTTATTTTTTAAAAGCTAGTTTTAACAATTAAGTTGTTGTTTGTTATTTAGAGGCATTTTTTTTTTAGTTTTATTGCTTAAATTTGTGTTTTAGGGCCATATGCAATGTATCTTTTTTCTCTGGGAAAGTGTATATGTCCCTTCAGGAAAAGGGGAGGTACACAGATGTGTGGGGTTTTTTTTAATCATTTTGTTGCAAACTGTTTTTGATTTTGGGTGCTTAAAATAATGGGGTGCTTGTTTTTGTTTGTTTCAGATACATTGAGCCAAAGAACAAAACAAAAAACTGGTAAAAAGCAACAATGCAAACACACCTCCAATTTCTCAGTGGTCGACACCACACAAAGTCCTAAGACTTTGAAAACAGAAAGATTCACAAACCCGAGGCATGTGCTTTAGAGGTTATGAATAAAAAAAACAAGGACTAAAAGCTCATGCAATGCAGGAGTATCTCTTTATAAAGTATCTGAAAATTGTTATGAACTATTCTCTTACCTCAATAAGCAAAGCACAGCTCTTCAGTATTCTAAAAAGATTTGTGAAAAACATGATGCTGTCTTCAGAAAACTGATGGCTATAGTATCCTCAGGGGTTCTAACAGAAAAGATACTGGAGACTACATCAAAAATGCAAAAGCTCTTGTGGCTGACTGAAAAAATTCTACAGTTTTCCAGAGGGTGGTTCTGGTTCTGAGCAGGCATGACTAGGTGTGGACAAGGTAAAAGGGGTATCCTCAAGAGTACACATCAGCAGTGGGGAAAACAAGCTAGGGGTTATTAGGAGTGTTAGTGATGACAATGTAGGATTCTGGCCTTTATATTTGGCTTAGATAGAATTTTGGGTCTTGTTTGCCCATTTGATTTTTGATACACTTATATCCTTACTAATGGGTGTGAACAAAGACACTGTGTGTTGTTTCTGTCTAGCTGGATGGGTTTGGTATATAATGGGAACAGATAAGAACAACTGAAGTGCTACTGGGTATGGTGGAAGAATATTATACTAATGTACACTTGAAGACTGCCTCAACCCCTATCTAAGGCAAGGTCAAGCAACCAGTTGGGAGGGGTAAACAGGAGGCTGAGGGGGAAGATATAAGAAACACTAAGGCCATAGATATAACTGTCCCTGACCGAAACCCAGCCTCTCTCCTTACCCCTCCCATAGGATACAAAAGAGATGGGATGAAACCCCCAGACTCACGATCCCCCAAAACGGAACATGACCATAAATTGTAAGAGGTGGGACCAAGGGCATACTACAGGTATATTTATGCCGGCTAAGGAGGGGGGTAGATGAGACACTGGGAAAAGGTGTCAGAGTTATGGATGTGGTTGCTTGACACTAACCCCAATAAACATTGCTTTGCCTGCAGTTTGTACTTCTGGTCTTCTGCTTTCTGTCTGCATCACAAGAACCAGGGGAGAGGGTGAAAGGAAAGCCCCCTAACAGGGGTCAGTGTTTGTATTTGCAGGGTTTGGGGGGCTAAAGAGACTGCTGCCAAAAAACTTATGGGGCCGGGTCATAATAAAATTTTAAAAGAAGCTAAAGAGATAAGGAGAAAAACAAAACAAAAAGAGATGCTCCTTAGGGAGGGTCTCAAACTCATATGCCAGAGAATCAGGATTTGCGATCTGACCCTGGGAGCCTATTGGTAACTCTCACACTTAGTCTGATTTAGAAAATTCCCAGGTAGTTCTGGAGAAGAGTTCACAGTCACTCGTGATGAGCCATTCAATAGTGATGGCCCCTTGGAGGATGACCCTCAAATAATGTCTGATGTAGAAGACACACATGATTGTTCTGTAGAGGAAACCCAAAACAACCGCATAACACCTCTGCTGAAGGTTCCTTGGCAAAGCTGCTTTGTTTCTTCCCTACTTGTAGGAAACTTTGCTGCTCCAATCGGCAATTACTTCTGCAGGAACCAGAACATAGGAGAGCAGCATATGGACAGTCTGAAGCCGCACACATGAAGGAGATGCATCCCTATATCCTCAGTTACCCTCAGGAGTGAGATATTAGCTTTGATCACCCCTGCCTCTGGAAAATGGTCCAGTATTCAGAATAGTATCCCTAGGCGCTTGTAGTGATCCCATCCGGAAATCAACCAGACCCTTTATCCTATCTTGTCCCTTCCCCCAGGCCAAACTCACCATGTTTAGGGCTCTCACCATGCTTGTGCTTGCCAAGGAAAAGTGAGAAAGAGGTGTATGCAATTTTTATGATTCAAGGCTGTGAGTGCACTCACAGTACTGCCTCCATTCAGTGTTTCTTTTGCTTTTGCAGATGTGCCCCTGAGAATCAACTCCTACACACCGGCGGAGCGCCTCCATCAGATAAGGAGGTGAACCTGAAGGAGTAAGGAGTGCATGTTTAGAAAAGTGCTGCAATCATCTAATGCTGCAGATAGTGAGCACAGAATGTGGAGAGACACAATCCACAAAAAAATCAGAATGGATAGCTGGGAGAGGAGACGGGCAGGAGCAGATGATAGAGGGGCTGGATTGGATGATAAATCTGATGGAGGACCAAATAGAGATGCTGAAGTCCCTGACTGTTCTGCAAATGGAACACTTCCATGGTTGGCTCCCCCTGCAGCCCATACAGAACTGTATTCCATGCCCTCCCCAAACTCCCCACACACATTCCTCACATGTTCCCAGCCTGTCACAGTACCCCTTGCATTCCAACTCAAGGGTCATGTTTCATAATGACCAGCTGGACTTACACACAGTTCTAAGAGCTTCATTTGAGAGAGTCTCCTCAGTGTCATGTTCCTTGTAAGAAACAGAAATCTGTGTATTGCTGTTTAATAAAAATTTAGTCTTCAAAATACAATGAAAAGTTATTTGTGTCCTACACACGGTGGTTCATACACAGTGGCACTCGGCACATTTTCAGAATACAATTAACACTCAGGCAGAAATCATTACAAGGATCATTCAAAGCGGCATGTAAACACTGCCTGGCTGAATGCATTACAGAAAGACACATTACTGGGGCTCATTGTCAAAATGCTGCTTCAAAGTCTCTCTGATTCGAATTGTCCCCTGTTGAGTCCCTCTAATAACCCTGGTATCTGGCTATTTAAAAATCACTGCCAATCAATCCACCTCAACACTCCACCCCTGGAGAAACTTTTCCACCCTTAGCTTTACAATGGTCAGTCTGCATCTGCCGAGCCTATTTAAGCGCTCCTTGCTGCTATCAATGTTTCTGGTGTAAAGTTTCATGAGCCACAGGAGTGGGGGAGGGGGTAGGCTGGGTCTCCCAGAATAACTATGGGCATTTCAGTGTCCTCTAATGGAATCTTCTGGGGTCTGGAAGGAAAGTCCCTGCCTGCAACATTCTGTACAGGCCAGCATTCCTAAAGATGTGTGTGTCATACACCTTCCCAAACCACCTCACGTTGATGTCAGTGAAACAATCCTGGTGGTCCAACTTCACCTGCAATGCCATAGGGAAGTAGCCCTTTCTGTTGATGTACTCTGTTGCAAGATGGCCTGGGGAAAATATTGAGGTATGCATGGCATCCATCGTCCTGCTGCAGTGAGGGAATCCCATTGCCACAAAGCTAGCCACTATTTCCTGCACATTGCCCAGAGTCTCAGTCCTTCACAGTAGGAGATAATTAATGGCCCTGCACACTTGCACCACCACAACTCACAGGGTGGACTTCCCAACTCCAAACTTATTCGCAACTGACTGGTAGCAGTCTGGAGTTGTCAGCTTCCACACACTGATCTCCACTCACTTCTCCTCTGTGAGGGCAGCTCTCATTTTGGTGTCCTTGTGCTGCAGGGCAAGGGCGAGCTCCACACACAGTTCCAGAAATGTGGCTTTGTGCATCCAAAAGTTCTGTCGCCACTGCTTGTCATCCCATGCTTGCATAACGATGTGATCCCACCACTCAGTGCTTGTTTCCCGAGCCCAATAGTGATGATCCACTGTGTGCAGCTGCCCCATGACTGACAACATAAATCTTGCATCGTTTCTTTCCATGGCACACAGCAGGGCAGGCACCATGGATTCATTGTCAGATTCACGGGTCATGAAATACTGCAGGATTGCCACATTGTGTTCATAACATTCATAACAAGAGCAGAGAACAGTGCATGATTTCAGACAGAGATGTTGAGCACACAGTTTACAAGGACAGTTGAAAAACTCTGTGAAACATAGCTGGAAGCCGATGGCATGATGGGATGGAGAAAACTGCATCATGGTATGGTGAGCCCACCCCCACGATGCACTGTGATCCATTCTCAGAACTCCTAGTGGTAGAACTAGTGGTGAGTTACACAGTGGGATAGCTACCCATGGTGCACTGCTCTCTAGGTCGATGCTAGAGCACCAACTCTGGATGTGCTCCGCTTGTGTGAAAATGCACAAGCAATGTAATTACATTTATGATCATCAACGTAACTTAAGTTGACTTAACTCTGTAGAGTAGATGTACTCCTGGGTGTAGTAGATGTGTGGATTACATAGACATAGCCTAAGAATATGTCTACACTACGAAATTAGGTCGAATTTATAGAAGTCAGATTTGTAGAAAGCGTTTTTATACAGTCGAGTGTGTGTGTCCCCACACAAATGCTCTAAGTGCATGTAGTTAGCGGACTCTGTCCACAGTACCGAGGCAAATGTAGACTTCCGGAGCTTTGCACTGTGGGTAGCTATCCCACAGTTCCCGCAGTCTCCACCGCCCATTTGAATTCTGGGTACAAATCCCAGTGCCTGATGGGGCTAAAACATTGTCACGGGTGGTTCTGGGTACATATCAACTGGTCCCTGTTTCCTCCTCCCACCCTCCCTCCGTAAAAGCAAGGGCGCCTTTTTTTGTTGAGTTACCTGTGCAGATGCCATACCACGGCAAGCACGGAGCCCGCTCAGCTAACCATCACCGTATGTCTCCTGGGTGCTGGCGGAGGTGGTACTGCATTGCTACACAGCAGCAGTTTATTGCCTTTTGGCAGCAGACAGTGCAGTATGACTGGTAGCCATCGTCAATGTAGTCCTGGGTGCTCTTTTAACCGGGCGCCTGGGCAAACATGGGAGTGACTCAGCCAGGTCATTTCCCTTGTTTCATCTCATGGCGATTGAGTCCTACCGGCAGTGCACTGTCTTTTAATCTGCAGCCAGCAGAAGATGATGGCCAGCAGTCATACTGCACCATCTTCTGCTGAGCACCCAGGAGGTGACGATGGCTAGTGGTTGTACTGCACAGTCTGCTGCCAGCAAGATGTATAAAGATAGATGAAGTGGCTTAAAACAAGAAATAGACCAGATTTGTTTGTATTCATTTTCTCCTCCCTCCCTCCCTCTGTGAAATCAACGGGCTGCTGAACCCAGTTTTGAGTTCTATCCTTGAGGTTTTGAATTCTATCCTTGAGGCGGCCACTCAGTTTCTCGCAAAGCCACCCCCTTTGTTGATTTTAATTCCCTGTAAGCCAACCCTGTAAGCCATGTCGTCAGTTGCCCCTCCCTCCATCAGGGCAACAGCAGACAATCGTTCCGCACCTTTTTTCTGTGCAGGTGCCATACCACGGCAAGGATGGAGCCTGCTCAGATCACTTTGGCAATTAGGAGCACATTAAACACCACATGCATTACCAAGCAGTATATGCAGCACTAGAACCTGGAAAAGCGAAACCAGGCGAGTAGGCGACGGCGCGGTTACGAGAGTGATGAGGACATGGACACAGACTTCTCTCAAAGCACATGCTCTGGCAATGTGGGCATCATGGTGCTAATGGGGCAGGCTCATGCAGTAGAACACCGATTCTGGGCCCGGGAAACAAGCACAGACTGGTGGGACTGCATAGTGTTGCAGGTCTGGGATGATTCCCAGTGGCTGCGAAACTTTTGCATGCGTAAGGGCACTTTCATGGAACTTTGTGACTTGCTTTCCCCTGCCCTGAGGCGCAAGAATACCAAGATGAGAGCAGCCCTCACAGTTGAGAAGTGAGTGGCAATAGCCCTGTGGAAGCTTGCAACGCCAGACAGCTACCGGTCAGTCGGGAATCAATTTGGAGTGGGCAAATCTACTGTGGGGGCTGCTGTGATGCAAGTAGCCAACGCAATCAAAGATCTGCTGATATCAAGGGTAGTGACCCTGGGAAATGTGCAGCTCATAATGGAGGGCTTTGCTGCAATGGGATTCCCTAACTGTGGTAAGGCCATAGATGGAACCCATATCCCTATCTTGGCACCGAAGCACCAAGCCAGCGAGTACATAAACCGCAAGGGGTACTTTTCAATAGTGCTGCAAGCACTGGTGGATCACAAGGGACGTTTCACCAACATCAGCGTGGGATGGCAGGGAAAGGTACATGGCGCTCGCATCTTCAGGAACTCTGGTCTGTTTCAAAAGCTGCAGGAAGGGACTTTCTTCCCAGACCAGAAAATAACCGTTGGGGATGTTGAAATGCCTATAGTTATCCTTGGGGACCCAGCCTACCCCTTAATGCCATGGCTCATGAAGCCATACATAGGCAGCCTGGAGAGTAGTCAGGAGCTGTTCAACTACAGCTGAGCAAGTGCAGAATGGTGATAGAATGTGCATTTGGACATTTAAAAGTGCGCTGGCACAGTTTACTGACTCGTTAGACCTCAGCGAAACCAATATTCCACTGTTATTACTGCTTGCTGTGCGCTCTACAATATCTGTGAGAGTAAGAGGGAGACGTTTATGGCGGGATGGGAGGTTGAGGCAAATTGCCTGGCTGCTGGTTACGCACAGCCAGACACCAGGGCAGTTACAAGGGCACAGGAGGGTGTGATGCGCATCATAGAAGCTTTGAAAACCAGTTTCATGACTGGCCAGGCTACGGTGTGAAAGTTCTGTTTGTTTCTCCTTGATGAAACCCCCCGCCCCTTGGTTCACTCTACTTCCCTGTAAGCTAACCACCCTCCCCACCTCTCTTCTATCACTGCTTGCAGAGGCAATAAAGTCCTTGTTGCTTCACATTCATGCATTCTTTATTAATTCATCACACAAATAGGGGGATAATTACCAAGGTAGCCCAGGAGGGGTGGTGGAGGAGGGAAAGACAAGGCCACACGGCACTTTAAAAGTTTAAAAACTTATTGAATGCCAGCCTTCTGTTACTTGGGCAATTCTCTGGGGTGGAGTGACTGGGTGGCTGGAGGCCCCCCCACCGCGTTCTTGGGCATCTGGATGAGGAGACTATGGAACTTGGGGAGGAGAGCGGTTGGTTACATAGGGGCTGTAACGGTGGTCTGTGCTCCTGCTGCCTTTCCTGCAGCTCAACCATACACTGGAGCATATTAGTTTGATGCTCCCGCAGCCTCAGCATTGAATCCTGCCTCCTCTCATCACGCTGCCGCCACCTTTCAGCTTCAGCCCTCTCTTCAGCCCGCCACCTCTCCTCCCGTCATTTTGTGCGTTCCTGCACTCTGACATTGTCTGCTTCCATGCATTCGTCTGTGCTCTGTCAGTGTGGGAGGACAGCATGAGCTCAGAGAACATTTCATCATGAATGCTTTTTTTTCGCCTTCTAATCTTCGCTAGCCTCTGGAAGGAGAAGATCCTGTGATCCTTGAAACACATGCAGCTGGTGGAGAAAAAAAAAAGGGACAGTGGTATTTGAAAAGACACATTTTATAGAACAATGGGTACACTTTTTCACGGTAAACCTTGCTGTTAACATTACATACATAGCACATGTGCTTTTGTTACAAGGTCGCATTTTGCCTCCCTCCACCGCATGGCTAACAGCAGGGAACATTTCTGTTCAGCCATAGGCAAACAGCCCAGCAGCAACAGGCACCTCTGAATGTCCCCTTAAGAAAAGCACCCTATTTCAATCAGGTGACCATGAATGATATCACTCTCCTGACGATAACACAGAGAGATAAAGAACGGATGTTGTTTGAACGCCAGCAAACATACACTGCAATGCTTTGTTCTACAATGATTGCCGGGTACGTGCTACTGGCCTGGAGTGGTAAAGTGTCCTACCATGGTGGATGGAATAAGGCTGCCCTCCCCAGAAACCTTTTGCAAAGGCTTTGGGAGTATATTCAGGAGAGCCACGAATGCCAAGGCAAATTAATCATTAAACATGCTGGCTTTTAAACCTTGTATAGTATTTTAAAAGGTACACTCACCAGAGGTCACTTCTCCACCTGGTGCGTCCGAAAGGCAGCCTTGGGTGGGCTTGGGGGGTACTGGCTCCAGTCCAGGATGAGAAACAGTTCCTGGCTGTCGGGAAAACCGGTTTCTCCGTTTGTTTGCTCTGAGCTATCTACAACCTCATCATCATCATCGTCTTCCTCGTCCCCAAAACCTGCTTCCGTGTTGCCTCCATCTCCATTGAAGGAGTCAAACAACACAGCTGGGGTAGTGGTGGCTGAACCCCCTAAAATGGCATGCAGCTCATCATAGAAGCAGCATGTTTGGGGCTCTGACTCGGAGCAGCCGTTCGCCTCTCTGGTTTTCTGGTAAACTTGCCTCAGCTCCTTAAGTTTCACGCGGCACTGCTTCAGGTCCCTGTTATGGCCTCTGTCCTTCATGCCCTGCGAGATTTTCACAAATGTTTTCACATTTCAAAAACTGAAACATAGTTCTGATAGCACGGATTCCTCTCCCCGTACAGCGATCAGATCCAGTACTTCTCGTTCGGTCCATGCTGGAGCTCTTTTGCGATTCTGGGACTCCATCATGGTCATCTCTGCTGATGAGCTCTGCATGGTCACCTGCAGCTTGCCATGCTGGCCAAACAGGAAAATGAAATTCAAAAGTTCGCAGGCCTTTTCCTGTCTACTTGGTCAGTGCATCTGAATTGAGAGTGCTGTCCAGAGCGGTCACAATGGAGCCCTCTGGGATAGCTCCCAGAGGCCAATACCATCTAATTGCATCCACAGTACCCCGAATTCGACCCAGCAAAACCGATTTCAGCGCTAATCCCCTTGTCGGGGGTGGAGTAAGGAAATCGATTTTAAGAGCTCTTTAAGTCAAAAAAAAGGGCTTTGTCATGTGGACGGGTGCAGGGTTACATCGATTTAACGCTGCTAAATTCGACCTCAACGCCTAGTGTAGAACAGGGCTAAGAGACACTCCCTGTCTTACAGAGCTTACAGTCTAAGCCCTGGACTATACTACAAATTCATGTCAATAAAACTGTGTTGCTCAGGGATGTGGAAAATCCTGACCTAACCCACAGTATAGCCTGACATAACCCCCAGTGTAGACAGCACTATGTCATGGGAGGGCTTCTCCTATTGACACAGCTACCACCACTTGGCAAGTTGGAGTACCTACACTAATGAGAGAAGGGCAAAGGTAGCATCTTCACTAAGCCCTATGATGGCGCAGCTGTACCGATTCAGGGAGTATATGTAGAAAAGTCATAAGCAAATGAGAGACAAAAGGTAAGAGGGAAAACAGAACCCTAGAGAGGTGAAGTACTCAAGGTCAGACACCAGGTCAATGGCATCAAGAAAAGAACACAGGTCTCCTGACTCCAATCCAGTGGTCTTTCCCTTAGACCATACTATTTTTCCAAGGTTGTCCTATATTAAATGTTGTACCAGCAGTGTTTCATCTGAACCTATATAAGCAGATTTCTCCAGACCCCTTCATTCGTTCAACATTAGTGCTGGAGAACCTTCTGGGGAACCTCTACGTAGAACTGGGCCTCTCCTGATATAATGTAAAGATGTAGCAAGCAGTGTTGTTGAAAACCTGCCCCATCCAAATTCACAAGCTGAAATAAAAATTGGCAATTATTATATATAATGATGAAAGTAGCTATACTAAATTATGATGATTGATGGAACATACTTGTGTAATACTGTATCTTGTTCATTGGTCTGGAACATATTAATATCCCATTCACTTTTCATTTGGAAACAAAAAAAAAGTTCAGTGAATTAGAAAATAAGATATAAACAGGATTTTATTTGTTAGTGGGGGAAGAAGGAGGGGAGGATTTAGTTGAAAGAGTTTAAATAATGGATTCTCAACATGGGAGTCCAACAGTTCCTGGATGTGTCATGATCACCCATTGTTTTTTTAAGTCTAGATACGAGGATCCTGAGTTTTTTTTCACTCCTGCTGTAACATGGGATTATAGTATGGAAAATGTGGAAAAACTACTGGTTTAAAATTTTCCTAGTGACTGTGGGCCTGAACTGGAAGTCAAAGCAAATCCAAAGATTTACCAGGTCACAGACTATTAATGAAAACAAGAGGAGGTGGGAACATCTGGAAAGCTAGTTGTTATCACAGCTAGAGTATTTGAGTACGCAGCATAAAACTATTGCCTAGTCTATTTTTTTAAATAGAGGATTTATGTGGATTTGTGGCAGCATAATTTTAGTAAGAATGGGTAATTTCCATGATTTTCTTTATAGAGCTCTGTTACTGTATTATAACCATATATTGAAGTTATTTCTGTGCAAGAGTTTCATTCAGTATTATTCCTAAAAGATGGTATGCAAGTTTGTGTTGTCAGGAGAACTAGGATATTATTTTTCTGCCCAGTTTCTTCTATGTTTTTTGATATAAATACACTTCCATTTAAAGCCAGGTCTACACTGCCACTTGCTTCTCTATAACTTATGTTGCTCAGGAGTGTGAATAAGCCACCCCGAGTGATGTAAGTTACACTGACCTATGCACTGATGTGGACAGTGCTATGGTGGTGAGAGAGCTTCTCCTGCTGAAATAGCTATCACCTTTCACTAAGGCGAATTTATTACGCCGATAGGAGAGCACTGTCCCAGACGCTCTGACTTTCTGATTTCTCAGGGATTGCTTGACCCCCCCACTCTGCTCCCACTCCACTCCTTCTCTCAAGGCCCCGCCGCACCCACCTCTTCCTGCCCCCACTCCGCCCTCTCCTTTGAGCACACCCTGCCCTCCCTCTGCCTCTTCCTGCCCCTGCTCCTCCCCCTCCTGCCCCAGTGCCTCCTGGACACCACTGAACAGCTGATCACTGGCTGGTAAGAGGTGCTGGGGGGTGGGGGAGAGGAGGAGCTGATCAGTGGGTGGGAGGTGTTGGGGGAGAAGCTGATTGACGAGGTCTGTCAGCAGGTGGGAGGCGCTGTGGAAGAGCTGATCAGTGGGGCTGCCAGTGGGTGCTGAGCACCCACTATTTTTTTCCCAAGGGTGCTCCGGCCCCGGATGTACCTACGGGTGCAGCTGCACCGATGTACCACTTCTAGTGTTGACTAGCCCTTAGAAGAAGAGCTGTCAAGTAATCAGAGAAAATGATGGATTTCAGGGGATATCGGATGAGATTCTAACTTCGATTTGTAAGAGGCACAGCACAGAACCTGCAGCCCACAGATAGGGGAAGGGAGACAGAGCTAAATTTGGGTTTAAGCCACCTTTGAGCTGACCCAAACCTGGCTTAGTCAGGAGCTTGTCTGTGGTACAGCAGGCTACTCAGGCTGTCCTATGAGTTGCAGTGGTGCTCAGAAGCTCCGCAGGACTAAATGTCACAGCTGTACCCCTAATACTCCCCCATTGCGCCTAGCCTCACACCCACTGCCAGGGCCTGCAGTGCAGGATCCTTAGGAGGTGCCTTTTGACTGTCTTCCACAGCATGTGCGCCAGTGGATTCCTCCTGTAGCTGAATACAGGGATTTGAGGGCCCCTTTATGCTGTTCCTTTTAACTTGGCATAAAGTGGCTGTAGTGGGGGTGAATATCTCACCCCTAGATTCCACTGCTGTTTGGCATTGTCTTTGCAGTTTTAGCATCACAAAATCTGAGCCTCATCTTTGCCATGTGTAAAAATGGGGTTAATAATGCATACACACCTTTGTAACATATTTTGAGAACCCTATGAAAGTGCAAATATTATATGCTTATTTAATTAAATGTCAGTGTTTATTATAGGCCATATTCCAAGCAAATTATATATACACATAAGGGATTTGTTGCCTTCCCCCCCACCCCACCCCCCAAAAATCATGGAGAAGTTGGTTTGCAATTTCATTTTTATTCTCTTTTCAAAATCTAATGTCAGGGAATTGAGTGGCATAGTGGGTTAAAGAGCAATTGTTCAACCCCTATAAAAATCTGGGTTCAGTTTTGGATCAGTTGACAAATGAAATGTGTTTGGATGTCTCAGTCTAATCCCTACAGAACTTTGCTCCTATCACATAGAGCACCATATAATTTAGCACAATTCTGACTGATTAGTGACCTCTGGTCATTGGAAGCATAAAGCTGGATTCTAATGGCTGCTGTAAATCAGGATTGAGGGAAACATGCATAGCTTGTGAATGCTATTCATGGCTCTTGTCATTATTATTAGCCTCATGGTCACTATAATTTATTCCCAGTTTTAAGAAAAAGAAATGAAAAGCATCACAATTTCAAAGCCACTATGAACAATCAACATTTGGGGATGGAGGTTTCAAAAAAGGTAGATAATAACTGCCACGAAGGCAAACATTCAGTATACTTTATATGAATATTTAAGCAAGTTTTCACATAAAAAATCCATCTGAAGCATAAGTATCCCTTACAGCAAATCATTAACCCCATCCACAAAGTCAAGAGGGCTAAATTACATGCATCAGCCAGAACTTCCCTCAGGTTTGAACATTCTCAAAACTACTATCAAATAAACTGCCAGTCACTGCAAGCTAGTCAGTCTTTCACATTGAGAAACACAGTGAGGTTTGAATTGCCCAAATGGAAGGGCAATAACGCTGAAAGCAAATGCAGCACTTATACTGGAAAAAATACAAGGGATTCTCCATATCAACCCTGTTGTTTTCTTTGTTTTTATGATTTAAGCATTGGCAGCATTCACTGGCTTTTGCAGAAATAGTTTAGTTACATTGCACTTGTTTATCCGGGCTTTTCTCTGGCTTACTCTTTTCAATGTTCTTACACCTCGTTGGTTTTCAATAAAGTAATGCAGGATGCACTGTGCACCTCTTGTGTTTTATTATCAATTTGTTTGTTTTATTATTTTTGTACTACAATAGTGCTGAGGAACCACTGTTTAGAATCTATTTTGCTCACATACTGACAAGTAAAGCAGACAGTCCCAGCTCCAGAGAGCTCACAAAGTACATCTCAGACAGGATGAAACAGACAAGGGTGGAGAATGAGTTGGTAGCAATAAAACAAACATATTTGCAGAAGAGCAGAGGTCTCAGCTGGTCACTTTTCCAATGCCAGATGGAAGTGATTTGTAGGTGTTGCAACAGAGGAAGGATTTAAAAGAAGGTAAGATGGTAGGTCTTATTAATTTTGACTGGGAGGTTTATTTCATCCATATGGGTGTTGCAGAAGGAAACATGGAGGTACTTGAGGGAGAGGGAGACAAATTTGTGGTCAAAGCTGGCATGATTGGCAGAACTAAGAGTAGATGAATAAGTTGTATTTTGTTATAGCTCAGGGTTCTCAGTTCTAGGTCAAATGAAGAACAGTGAGAGGATTCAACATTAAAATACCAATCAAGAACAACACAGAACAAGAACAATATAGAGTTATCGGTAATTAGATGTTAATGGCAGTTTTGGGTTCCAAAGGAATACAGGATTGGGTCCTGAATTAAGCAGAGAAAATAAACAATCAATCTGTCCATAAACAGCAATACATTGCTTGAGAATTGATGGTGAATGAAGCCATGTGACACTTAAAAAAAACTTACACTATTAAATGTCAGGCTGAAAAGAATCTCAAGTAATTTCTAGAGGATACGTCTGACTTCCTACCCCGACACCTCATCTCCCAAATGTTGGGAATCAGATAACATGGAATCAAGAAATTGCCTCACTTCATACTAATTTCAATTATTTGAGTCTCCAATAGTTACTGCAGGAGAAAACTCTCACCTGCAGCTTTTCCCTTATGAAGCACACAGCCCAGTTTTGATGTGTGTCTTGCTGGCAGATTCACTCAAAGAATGAAAAAGAGAAATGTGTGCTTAATTATTATTAGCCATTAATATTACTGTAGCATTTAGTGGCCTCAATGTTCTAGGAACCATATAAATGCACATAGAAAGAGACAATGGTTCCCTTTAGTACAATACAGTTGCATTCTTGTGTACCCTATGATTAACTTTCAGGGAAAACCAAAGCTGCAACCAGCAAACTGAATCTATTGGATCCCAGTTACTCTGGGCCTAGACAAGGACATGGAAATGTTATAAATGTTGGCCCTGCCCTCAAGGTGCTACAGTTGAATGTCAAGAGGCAATCAGCCACAAACTTCTCTGTTCTTGAAAACATTGCCTCCTAACGCAACATCAGTGTCATCTGCCTTCACGAAACATGTGTTAAGTCCCTTTTTGCAAGTTGGTTCATAAGCTCTGGTTTTGATCTCAAAGTACAGTTTGCATGAACAATATGGCTGAGCCACTGTGTTTGTCTCACACTCACCTCCCAACACATACTTGTGTTGTTGTTATTTCTTGATACTTCCTGCAATGCACATATATTCTCTGTAATTTTATTTTTTGAAAGTGCTGTTATTTTAGTTTCTGGACTGGAGTAATTATCCCTATGGTAACTTTTAAAAATATATATTATATCTAGGTTTTTTGTTTCTACTGGTGGTGCGCATCCACATATGACCTTGATATTGGTGCACATAACAAAATTCATTCCGCATGTGGATGGAAAAAATAAGAGGGAACATTGCCTGCGGGTCCCTGGAAATTCCCCCATGGCCAGCATAAGAACAGCCATGCTGGGTCAGACCCATGGTCCATTTACCGCAGTATTCTGTCTCTGACAGGGGCCAGTGCCATATACTTCAGAGGGAATGAACAGAACAGGGCAATTTCAAGTGAACCATCCCCTGATGTCCAGTCCCCCTTTCTGGCAGTTGGAGGTTTAGGGACTCCCAGAGCATGACGTTGCATCCCTGATGATCTTGTCTAATAGCTATTGATGTAACTATCCTCCTTGAAGTTATCTACTTCTTTTTTGAACCAAGTTATACTTTTGGCCTTCACAACATCCCCTGGCAACAAGTTCCACAAGTTCACTGAGCATTGTGTGAAGTACTTCATTTTATTTCTTCTAAACTTGCTGCCTACTTCATTTCATTGTTCTTGTGTTTTGTGAAAGGATAAATATCACTTCCCTATTCACTTTCTCCATGCCAATCATGATTTTGTAGACCTTTACTATATCCCCCCTTATTTGTCTTTTTTATAAGATGAACAGTCCAAGTCTATTTAAGCTCTCTTCATATAAAAGCTGTTTCATAACCTTAAATCATTTCAATGGCCTTCTCTGCACCTTTTCCAATTCTAATACATCTTTTTGAGATAAAACAACTACAACTTCTTGCAGTATTAAGGTGTAGGGTGTAACCTGGATTTATATAGTGGCATTATAATATTTTCTATGTTATTATCTATCCCTTTCCTAATGGTTCCTAACATTCTGCTAGCTTTTTTTGCCTGCTGCTTCACATTGAGTGGATGTTTTCAGGTAACTATTCATAATGACGCTAAGATCTTTCTCTTGAGGAGTGATAACTAATTTAGACCCCATAATTATCAACACTGAATTTCACCTGCCATTTTGTTGCCCAGTTTAGTGAGATCCTTTTGTAACTCTTCGCAGTCAGCTTTAGAATTATCTATCTTGAATAACTGCATCATCTGCAAATTTTGCCACCTCACTGTTCACCCCTTTTCCAGATCATTTCTGAATATGTTGAACAGCACTCTCATCTGTCGCATCCTCATCCAAATAGAGGTTATCATACCTATTTTGACCACCAGCCCAAAGTTTCATTCGAACTACAGAAAGGCAGACTGGGACAAAGCTCACTGACAGATATACAGTCTGTTTCCAGTATAACATCTCAAAAGACCAAAGCATATTCAGGGTTTACCAAAGTAAAGTTTAAGGCTGTCTCCAAGTCACTCCCATGTGGCTGCCCAAAAATACTATATACAATGTCTGGACAAAGAATGTGCAGAACTCTTTAAACAGTATAAAAAAATCCAGCGATCCAGAAATAGCCAACCATCTCCTAGACAGCCTGAATGTAGCCCATAAAAACAGAAGGTGTCTCCAAATAGTGTTGCCATACACCTGACCAACATCTCTAAAGCAAGCAAAGATACAATTTTTGAGGTATCAATCAAGAAAGAAATGGCATCAATACAAGCCATCTCCACAGCTCAACCAAGATGTAAACTTCCAACTATCCTCTAGTTCTATAAAGAAATAGAAAAGGCACTGAAATAAATGAAAACAGGGAAAGCCCGCAGCTTTAACAATGTATTACCTGAACTACTACAACATCTTTAGAAGGAAAACCACCACTGATGGTCTATCTTCATGTCCCGCATCATAAAGGAGAACATGATACCAAAGATATGGCAGACAGCTAAGGCAATTGTTTTTCATTTGGCTTTGGTAAAACTAACAAACAAAACTCCCACTATTTAGCAGCCAGCTATCACCCACTATCACTCCTGATATGTAGCTACAAAATCCTGAAGTGGAAGATCCTACAAAGAATTATACACATGACAGAACAACTTTTGAGTGATAATCCGGCAGGTTTCTAATCAAATCAAAACACCTGTGATCACTTACCATGTGCATTGAGAATTGCTTTCAAAAGGAGAAGAAAACTGGAACAGTCTTTTTTGACCTTAGAGACGACTACGACACCATCTGGCACCTGATCTGCTGTATAAGATGTCAAGAGTTATTCCTAGATGTGTTGTCATTGGCAACTGAGCTGATGGTCAAGTAGACCTTTTCAGCTGCTTCTAGGCTACACCAGCACTTGGAGATTTCAGAAGAATGGACTCCCTCAAAAAGGGTGACCAGATGTCCCTATTTTATAGGGTCAGTCCCGATATTTGGGGCATTTGCTTCTATATTTCCTATTTGCACCTATTTCCCCCCACCATCCCCGTCCCAATTTTTCACACTTGCTGTCTGGTCACCCTACCCTCAAGGCTTAGTGCTGGCACCAGCTTTATTTAATATATTCACTAATGACCTACAGACACCATTTCCAGGTGATTCATTTACACCTACAATATCTGCTTGGCCTCAAGGGACCATGATTTCCAAAACATTGATGAGAACTGAACAGTGACATGTCTGTCTTTGATGACTATTGCAACCAACTACATCAAAGACCATCTCAGCATGCTTCTATTTATACCATGCTTAGAGCCAACTTGAACTTAAATCTCTTTGAATGATCAGGAATGTTTAAATGGTTGACACATGATTCAAACCAGTGTATCTATGGGTCACCCTAAACTGCACGCACATACAAATACCATCTAACTGAAGTACCTCAAAAGACCAAGAGCATATTCCTGAACAAACTGGTCCACCTGATCAATGCACAAAGAGTCAATGCAAAAACAGTTGGTGGTTACTGTGCCCAAGTTTGATTAAACTTTGCCCTCTCTAGGCTAGTAGACACAGAGCTTAATCATACCATGATAATTAACAAAGGCACACTGAAATCCATAAAACTAGTATTGTTACCAGTCCTAGCCAATATTCATACGCTAACATTTGACATCAGAATGCAGCCAACAAACTGATCACCAAGATACAGCAAATGGCACTCTTGCCAGTGGTCAGGGATATATGGGGTGCACCAGTGACTACATAGCAGGATTTCTTGTTTGCAATACAGTATTGCATACTTTGCATTCAGCTGTTAATATCATCAGCTCACTGTGGTAGACAGAATGAGAGACTGCTTCACCTCTGGTAGGAACTCCAACATCATAACGAGCCCACAAGAATGGCTACCTGGCTTTGGGCTCCCACACCAACTTTGGAGCCAGCTTAATGGGTTCAGGTTCACTGTGCCAAGAATGACCATACTTGGGTCATCCAGGGCAGTGCACTGTACATCTGTGGTGGATGCTGCACATGTTCTGGATGGTTGCTCTGTTTTTTGCTGTTTGCCTCCTTACTTGTTTATTTTAAAAGCTTGCCTTGTCCTCCCACCCCGTGTCTAGTTCCTGCTCTAAAGAGCTGATATTCTAAATAGACAAGGCAGAGAAAAGTTGTGAGGGGAAACAAAGGCAGAGAAGTCCAGTGATTCACCCTGCAGGTCAGTGACAGAACTGAGAATAGACGCTAGGTCTTCTCTCTTCTAGTCCAGTGCCTGATCCACTAGACCACTCAGCTCCTAAGAATTAACTTTCTCAATCAAACGTCTTTAGAATCTTTGAACATAGCAGCCCACGCAGCTTTGACACCCAGGCTGTTTTGATACTGATAGAGCCTACTTCTTCCCACCGCTTGTATTTTTATTGCTTTCTTGATGGCTGAGAAGCAATTATTTACAGTTATGTTTTATGCATTTGTGTATGAGTACAGATGGGGCTGAACATAAACACTGGATGCAAGCACCTGCAAACACTGATAAGGCAGAGATAGGAGTTTGAAATTTGCAGCTAGATCCTATTTGCATAATTGAACAAACCAACTTAATTTTCCTTCCCTGAACATTGGAGAAGTTTGGACCTGAACTTGTCTCTCAGGACCTTCTCTGCATATAAGTTACTTTATGATTCGTTACAGTAATTTGTACATTTCAAACTTTTATCAGGGAATAACGGTCAACCTGCCAGCATGCTGACTGGCCAGCTGATGTTTATTATCTTGGCAGACATTTGTGTGTTATCTTGGCTGACTGCTGATTGTCTATTATCTTACCTTCTAAATGCCTTGTTTTGGTATATTTGAACTCTGTGACATTAAGGACTGTTTTGTTTTAAACAGTGAATTCCACATAGATTTATTTTCAGAGTCTAATGAAAAGGGTGGTTACCAAAAGTAAATTAGTTAACTATGTTTTCTATGCATAGTATGTACCTCATTTTTTTATTCCTAGCATCCCTTTACATGTTTCATTTGCATAGTGAATATGAAGTGAGTTCATAAGCTTTTCTGCCTTGTGGAAATAAAGGTTTGCTCAGAGCCCCAAGAGTTCAAAAAACTAGCTACAAATGATTGAACCAGATGTTTGAACAGTATGCCTGAATATTTCTGATATACAGAAAAAGCCCTGTGTTTTGAAAATATTTACATTTCATTAAAATTAACTTCTGTTATGTTGCTGAATACCAGGCTGGCAAGTCAACTCTGGATAAAACAGCTTTTGGCTGAGTTTTCCCAAATTAATACATACATAATGAAATGATCTCAGGGATCATGCACATTGCAGCTTTGCCATTTCCACAGTTTCAGATCCTGATTCTGTAACTTCTTACCAATAGGACTAATCCATACTCATGCAGAAAATGTCACGGAAGTCAATGGGATTACATATAATATTGCAAGTATGAGCTGACTCTTATCACTATATCAGAACTAAGCAATGTTACTTATTTATTTATTATGAAACTGCAGCAAATAGTAAAGAAAACTGGAAAACAAGACCCACACAGGTGAGTGTTCTCAGAAGTTAGCCAAAGTGGTTAAAAATATGATCCATTCACGATCAGTAAATTGACTGAGACTCATAATGGATAAGAATAAGTTAATTTATGATGAAATTGGGGAAGTAGCCATAACATTTCTTATATTAGATCAGCCCCCTGCTCCTTGTTCTGTCATCTGCCACCACTGAGAATAACCTAGGCTCCATTGTCTTTGGAAACCCTCTTCAGGTAGTTGAAGGCTGCTATCAAATCCCCCCTCATTCTTCTCTTCTGCAGACTAAATAAGCCCAGCTCCCTCAGCCTCTCCTCATAAGTCATGTACCCTAGCTCCCTAATCATTTTTGTTGCCCTCCGCTGGACTCTCTTCAATTTGTCCACATCCTTTCTGTAGTGGGGGGCCCAAAACTGAATGCAGTACTCCAGATGTGGCCTCACCAGTGCAGAATAAAGGGGAATAATCACTTCCCTCAATCTGCTGGCAACGCTACTACTAATGCAGCCCAATATGCCGTTAGCCTTCCTGGCAACAAGGGCACACTGTTGACTCATATCCAGCTTCTCGTCCACTGTAATCTCCAGGTCCTTTTCTGCAGCACTGCTGCTTAGCCAGTAGCGGTGCATGAGATTCTTCCATCCTAAGTGCATTACTGTAATGGGGTCCCTGCAGGGCCCTCCATGCTCCTGCCGGGCTAAGAAAGTCACACAGAGACCTTGGTACAGTGCTCACCTGGTGCTTTTATTTACAGGTTGTGGTCCCACCACCTTTCCACCATACACATAGTCCCTTTCTTACAGTCCACCAGCAGAAGAGTCTGAGTCTGAGTCTGAGTCTGAGTCTGAGTCTCCCGCTCCCGCTCCCGCTCCCGCTCCCAGTCTTTCATCTAGTGCTCTTACTGCCTGTCCAGCTCCTTCCCTGGCTTCCTTCCCCTGAGACTTTTATCCAGCCCCAGCCTGATGAGGCAGCAGCTGTTCCAGCTTTCCCAATCAGGGCCAGGTGATCTACCCAGCTCCAATTCACCTCCCTTAATTGGAGCTGGAGTGACAGAGGGTTGGCTAAGCAGTTTTCTGCTTAGCACCCTGTCACACAGACTCTGCACTTGTCCTTATTGAACCTCATCAGATTTCTTTTGGCCCAATCCTCCAATTTGTCTAGGTCTCCCTGTACCCTCCAGCGTATCTACCACTCCTTCCAGCTTAGTGTCATCTGTGAACTTGCTGAGGGTGTAATCCATCCCATCACCCAGATCATTAAAGAAAATGATGAACAAAACCAGACCCAGGACCGACGCCTCGGGCACTCAGCTTGATACCAGCTGCCAACTAGACATCGAGCCATTGATCACTACCCATTGAGCCCAATGGTCTAAGCAGTTTTCTGTCCACCTTATAGTCCATTCATCCAATCCATACATTTTTAATTAGCTGGCAAGAATACTGCGAGAGACCATATCAAAAGCTTTGCTAAAGTCAAGACATATCATGTCCACTGTTTTCCCCATATCTACAAATATTCATGGTAAATAGGCCCAATGGCCTGTGATGGGATGTTAGATGGGGTGGGATCTGAGTTATTACAGAAAATTCTTTCCTGGGTATCTGGCTGGTGAATCTTGCCCATATGCTCAGGATTTAGCTGATCGCCAAATTTGGGGTCGAGAAGGAATTTTCCTCCAGGGCAGATTGGAAGAGGCCCTGAAGGTTTTTTACCTTCCTCTGTAGCATGGGGCACGGGTCACTTACTGGAGGATTCCCTGCTCCTTGAAGTCTTTAAACCACAATTTGAGGACTTCAATAGCTCAGACATAGGTGAGAGGTTTTTTGCACGAGTGGGTGGGTGAGATTCCGAGGCCTGCATTGTGCAGGAGGTTGGACTAGATGATCATAATAGTCCCTTCTGACCTTAGTATCTATGAATATATGAATCTACAAAGCCAGTTATCTCATCATAGAAGGCAGTCAGTTTAGTCAGGCATGACTTGTCCTTGGTGAATCCATGTTGACTGTTCTTGATCACCTTCCTCTCCTACAAGTGCTTCAAAATGGATTCCTTTAGGACCTGCTCCATGATTTTTCCAGGGACTGAGGTGAGGCTGACTGGTCTGTAGTTCCCTGGATTCTCCTTCTTCCCTTTTTTAAAGATGGGCATTATATTTGCCTTTTTCTAATCATCCGGAACCTCCCCCAATCGCCACGAGTTTTCAAAGATAATGACCAATGGCTCTGTAATCACATCCGCCAACTCCCTCAGCACTCTCAGATGTATTAGATCCAGCGTCATGGACTTATGCATGTTCAGCTTTTCTAAATAGCCCTTAACCTGTTCTTTCACCACTGAAGGCTGCTCACCTCCTCCCCATACCATGCTGCCCAGTGCAGCAGTCTGGGAGCCGACCTTGTCTGTGAAGACTGAGGCACAAAAAACATTGAGTACTTCAGCTTTTTCCACATCATCCATCACTAGGTTGCCTCTCCCATTCAATAAGGATCCCACACTTTTCCTGACCTTCTTCTTGTTGCTAACATACCTGTAGAAACCCTTCTTGTTACCCTTAACATCCCTTGCTAGCTGCAACTCCAGTTGTGCTTTGTCCTTCCTGATTATACCTCTGCACACTCGAGCAATATTTTTATACTCCTTCCTAGTCTTCTGTCATATGAGTGAGCCATGCCCAAAACACAGACCCACTAAAAAAAAAAAACCATGCCATATTACACTTTTATGGTTCTTGTAACTCTTATTGCACAAAATATGACTCTGATTCCCCCTCCTTCTCCAAACTGTTATCACCCTGTCAGACTGATCTCTGCTACTGTTCAGCACCCACTGGCCCTTTGGGAAAGCAATATTTTAAAAGATATTCATGATTTATGAGCCAGAGAAAGTAATTTGTATATGTGTAGCAGGGCTGGTACTCTATTGCAAGTAAGAGTGTTTTCAGCCAGGTTGATGTCAGAATAACTGAGTGACTCACAGGGCATTTTTTGGCCATTGAACCTAAGAAGCACCAATGAACTGCAAGTCCGAGTCCTGCCCTTGCAGCATTTTTAGAATGGGTTTGTACACTTTTGTTGCATTCTACAGGGGCTGCCTGTAAAAGCTGGTATTTCAGTGTTGTCTAAAGCCATGTGCATACTCAAATTTTACTTTGAGAGTATAGTGAAGGAAAATAGTATTAATTAAATAGAGGGAAAGACTCTACTTAGCAGAAGCATTAGGATAATGTAATCATACCACATGCTTTTAAAGAGTTAAGCACACCAATCCCACCCTGCTACCTGAACTCTGCTCCATTTGTGTGATTTTCAAACATACTCCTGGCAGACTTCATAGCTATCTCTCTCCTTCCAGATGGTATGGGGTATTGCAGGGATGCAGCACAGGGGAACAATAGGAGAAACTGCTAAACTATGTCCTCACTAAGGCAAAAGCTGTGTTTAGGGCAGTGTGATGAGATAGTCAGTCCCCAAAGGGTAATGGTTTCTAATAGGCAGCCCACCCCATCAACCATTAAGAGACTGAAAGGTCTGATTATATATACACACACAAAGACCTGGGAGGGATTGAGAAGGAGAAAGTGGTCCAGGGAGAAAGAACGTGTTTTGGAGGAAATCCCATTACTGTTTCTTGAAGAGTTTGGGGCTAGGAGCCTTGTAGAGAGGGTTGGGCAAGACTTGCCTCTCAGCCAACCAATCGGGGATGAGCTGGGAGAAGAAGACCAGCATAAAGACTTCCTCTTTCCTCACAGCAGGAAATAACAGCAGGGAAAGGCTACTCTGATAAGGAGCCCAATTAAGGAAAAGGGGCTAATTGGGGGAAAAAGTGGTAAAGCCCCCACAGCTGGCTAATCCACAACTCAGTTCTACTGAGGAGAGCTGAGAGTTCCTGCTTAGAAAGGCCTGGAACATCTGACTACCAGAACCCAGCTCCAGAAAGGAGGTTGGGCAGACTCCTGGGTAAGGAGGAAATGTGAAACTAATACTGCCCAGTTCCAAAGAGGAGAGCTGGTAATTCCTGCTTAAGGAAGGACTGAGAGGGGTGACCGAGAAAGGAACCTGGACCCAAAGACTGTTTTCAAGTGCAGAAGGAAGTGTCTGGAAGTAAGGAGTCAGAGATGCCTTGTTGGACTAAGCCCGAGGTAAAGAAAGTCCCTGGGTGTGTTGGAGTGAGCTTGTGCTTATGGTTGCCATTAATAAATGAGACCTGTGGAAGGAGAGTGCTCTTTTGATTGAAAGAGGTTTGTCTGAACTTGTTTATAACCCAGAAAGGGAAGCTAGGCAGGCCTCAAGTGTGGCTTGAGGGGGTGCAGAGAGGTGAGCTTCATGCCATCACAGACAGGGTTTGGGAACCAGCTGACTGTGCCTGGCCTCTGCTCGACCACTTCACTGTGATACGCAAGCCACAGCGTTGCCAGATGTTATTATCCCTTAACCCTTGTCCTAACCATTTCCTTTGGAAGAATCCCCTGCTCTGTTGTAGACTGTCATGATATGCTACCAGATTACTACAAATCCTCACAGCAACAAGAGATATTATTTGTGCTCCTCTACTTGCACAACCCACACAGCCCTGCACAGAAACAAAGGATCCCTGATTAGAGCTGGGCAGGAATTTGTTGATTTAAAACCTTTTCAGATGGAAAATGTTGGGCTGTTGAAACTAACTTTTTGAGGGAAAAGGTTGGTTTTCATACATTTCTCATTTAAAAAACACTTTGAAAAAAGTTTCAAAGTTGTCCCATTTAGACATTTTTGAAACAAAAAGTTCTGATTTTTTGCTTCAGAATGTCTTTGTCTTTGTTTTGCAATTTCAGTTAAAAAAATGGTAAATTTTAAATAGTTTGAGATTGAGTCACTCCCCACTCAATTTTTAGTTCATGAAATTTTTTTTTAGATTTTGGCTTTTTGCTCCTATTTGGAACAGGGAATTTTTTTTGAAATCTTAAAATATGAGAAAATTGTTTTCTGTCTTGCTCTCAGTGACCTGTTTGAGTAGAGATACATCTCTTCTCATATCAGTCTGAGCTATGACAACCCATGATGATGATCCCTCTACCATTCAATACAGCTGTTCCTACCACAGTGTAGGTCAGCTGGAGTGCATGCGGATGAATGAGAATATAAGTCTGAGGGACACAATGTGCCACATAAAATGACTGATTTATTTAGTTACGTTTCATGTCTGATTATTACAGTACAGTGAAAAATGACTTTTTTGCCAGTTCCAGGGAGTAGAGTTAAGGTTGTGTAGCAACCTGGTGTGTGCCTTAACACTATTTCCTGGTTTTCAAAGATTTAAATCTAGGTACATTCAACATTCTGGCAGGATCTGCAGGACCTCCAGTCAAACTTACCTCTCTGTTACTGAACTTTTGGGGCAGTGAATAGTAACTGGAATCTTTCATTATGAACTTTCAGTGTTACAAACTGACGAACTTAGCCAAGGTATTATATTTGTTAGCTGATCATGAAATACTGCTTAATAATTTAACTTAAAGTTGTTCTTTTGCCACCCAATTTGTGTGCTAGTTTAACATTTTAAATCATAGAGAAGCATGACAATATGTCAAACCAATTTCTTTGACCACAAAAGCTTTTGTGTTTTTTGGACATTTGTTGCAGAGACCTCATGAATAATAAAGAAGTGTGAACTGAGCCATTATAGAAGTTAGAATCCAATATGTGCATTATTTGGTTTCTACTTGATGAAAACAAGCAAACTGACCTGTCCCCATTCTCTCATTCTGAACACAAGTAATGTGAAATGATGCTGGTGTGTGAAGAGAGAGGGGAAGGAAGGAGAAAATAAATCAGGTTTAAATTTCTGTATCACTCAATCACTACATGCCTGTGCTACTTATAAACTGACCCATATCAGGGGTGTTAAAACATTTCTCTCTAGAGAGAGGGACATTAGTACTGCACTCCCCTTCTAAAGTAAGGCAGTGAAATAAGTAAAAACATTGACCCTTTGGTGACAGGATTCCTTCATGATATCTCCCTTGTGGAAAAAGCATATTGCTCTACCTGTGAGATCCTCTCCTCCTGCACACTGTTGTACCCTCATAATCCATTTTTAAAAGTTTCCTGGTTTATTTCTATAACAAAACTCTCCCCTAAAATTCCCCAAACACTTAATTGAGTCAATACGTACATGAAAAAATAAATCATAACAGAAAATGAAGACACATATCAGTTCTAGGGCTGTGCATACAGAGTTTGAGCCTTCCTGTCAGCAGTATGCATAACCATGTACCATATAAAATAGCCTAAGGTAAAACTTACATATGTGAACTAGCTGATTTGACAAAAGACACAACCAAAGCTCTGTACCTTTCACAGCAAACTGGACTCAAAATTGTGATCATGTTCCTGGATTCAAAAGCACTCCAGTGTTTACTCCATAATTTCTTGTCATGGAATTTATTGGACAATCACCCAGACACAGAGGATGTAATATAGGAAGCCATTTCTCAGGCCTGCCCTGTAGCTTATATAGTCAGTTCAAATCCTATCTTTAGTAACCTTTCTATAGGAGTCTCCAGAGCAGAGATTTTTCTCATGCATTTTCATTATCTGTCATATACCTTTGTAGTATGTTTTCCCTATTTTAAAAAAAATGGCAGCTGTGTGGAATCCAGCTGTTCATTTGCTTCTGTATTTCATCTGGAAATGTTTGGCAGCTATAATCATTCAATGGAAACAATAAAGAAGCTTCTTACTTGAGCAGTAAAGTACTTTAAGATGGAGTTATTGTGGGTTTTTTTTAATATATAGTCTTTGTTTTGGTGAAGAAACAAGCCATAGCCTAAAGCAACTGAAGCAGAGGGCAGCCTCAGAGTTGAAAAGTGGTAAAAAAATAGAGGTCCTTCTAGAACCAAAAAAAACCTGTACTAATTTTATCCAAACTTGTTATGATGTTACACTTTGACTTTGTCACCTCCACAGATAAAACTCCTGTGCTAGCATGTGTTACCAGGAAATCTGGAGCATCTCACCAGATGTGAAACAGCTGAGAGGTAAGTGTAACAAATGAAATATTTTCTAAAATAACACATTTTAAAAAATGTGCCAACTATGTTTACAACTATACTGATATTATAGTTCATTTTAAAAACAATTAGGGTTTTTTAACAAAATCAAGTGTATGGCACATTTTTCCCTCACTGGCAGTGTCTCCTTTCAGGGATTCCAGGAACTTAATTAGGCATAGAAATTAGCATATATTATCACTAACGCTGTTTGGAAAAGTTCTGACAATTTTTTTTTTGGTAAAAAATTTGCCAATTTGTTGTAATCAGAACATTAGGCGGAAACAGATTTCAATGAACTTCTGATGGACTTCATGCAAGATTCCATTGGAAAGCCTGTCTGGTTTTCTGCCAGCTTATCCACTCAGCTCCTTAGCAGCCTCCTAAAATTGGGGGCCTTCGAGCTTGGGAGTCGGTGGTCCCAGAGAATCCAGGCTCCTGATTCTCCGTTAGCCTGCCAAACTGGCTGCCATGGAGCTGGAGAACATGGAAGCCCTGGCAGTGGTGCGCTAAAATAGAACATTCTTGTCATTTTCACTGTTGCTCACCAATGAATAGCAGCAGTGACCAGACTTTTGTTAAGGTGACAAGAGTCTGATCAGTTTCATCTCTTCAATACATTGGTGGACAGCTGTGAAAGTAGCAAGAATCAGGTGAGTGGGAGATCTCATGAGATCCCATCCCTTTCCAATCTGTAATCTCTCATTACAGATTGGAAAAAACTGGGCTTTTATTTTTCTCACATTGTGCTACCACACAATTTTTTTGACATTAGAATTCTTCATATACAGGGCCAGCCCTAGACCAAATGGCACCCCACGTAAGGAGCAGTCTTCAGTTTCCCTCCTCTCATTGTTAAACTTTTGAATACCTTATTTTTATTGCATTTGTAGCCCATTTCCCGACTTTGTTGCACAAGTTGCATGCATGATTTATCTCTGTCATATAAGGAAATAAATTTTGCATGCTAGGATCTGTAAGTCTGTATTTATTCATGCTCTATATTTTTTATTTGCTTATATAGAGGATTTATATATATATATATATATATATATATATATATATATATAATATATATATATATATATACATACATATATATATGCTTTGCTTATAAGCAAATAAAAAAATTGTTTCCTCTAAACTATAGAAATTTAATTTTAAGAAATGTACTAACTGAAATGTACTAACATCAGGAAATTGAACTGGACACTAATATTGTGCACCAGTATTAAATGGTGTTCAGTTGGTGACAACCTTAGAATATTAACCTTAGTCCTCACATTTCCATTCCTTATCTTCAGGTAAATCTGCTAATTTCTTAGTAATAGGACTTCCATCATTTACACTTCACTCCTCAGTTTCTTCTGCACTGGGATGATCACTGCCTAAAGCCCGGTCTATGTTCCGTTTCAGATATTTCCCCATCAAATTTGCCCTTTGCTGCAAACTAAATTGCAATTGAGCTTTTCACTTCCTATACTGAGCTCCTGATGGCTTCTTTGGGGGCATGATTTATTTTCTACAGGGGAAAATAGACGGCATTAGGGAAAGCAAAAGTCCGTGTTCCACAGTCTTAGAAAGTCATCAAACATTACATGTTAAGCATGGCAAAAGAAGTAACAGTATTTCTTTTATATTGTTGTGTGGGGTTTGACAGATATCTCTGGTGTTGCATTAAATATGTCCTTTATTAGTCACTACTTGCACTCTTCAAATCTTAAAATATTACATAATAAAATAAGGTTCACAATATCGCAGCTGGGCTCTCACTTTGTTTGACTGGTGATGCCCTGCTCCTTATAGAACCGTGAGGGTATGACTGACCACATTCTAGGTTCAAGGAAAATGTAGTTCTGAAAGTCTGGAAGGTTCCACAAGATTCTACAATGCCAGACAGAGATTGTAGCACTCAAGCCTTCCAGGTGTTATGAAGCACTGTGGAGATACAACATAAAGACAGAGAAACTTTATCTGGGGATAAAGACACAGAAACTGTCAGACCATGTCCTAACTAATGCAAAAGTTGCATTAGTTACACTCGACCCTTCTTGTAAATCCAACTTTTACCCTGAATAAATTTAATAAATGTTGCTTTCCCAAAAGGACAGTGGATGCCAAACATCAGGTGAGATCAATCCCTAGCAAGTGATATCAGGTTGGCAAGGATTAAAGCTATCGTTTACAGCACCTCATGTGTGCCGTCCCCCCCAAAAGTTTGTCACATGATTTAAATGGGGGATGGTAACTTATGAACCCCTTGCTAAATTAGCTCAGATTTCAACCATTAACTCTATTCCAGATGCTCAAGACATAGCAATTATCAAGAAAGCATGTGGATTTAATGCATTTATAAAAAAATTGCCTGCTAAACAGTAAACTAATCTCAGCCTTAACTGCCACCTCACTATAATTGTATCTAAATATTATTATTTATACTGCAACACCTAAATTGTAAACTGTGATTGGTTGGTAATGATGTGTTAATCTAATAAGATACAAATTTTGAAGGTATCTCAATATTCTTAGACAACTTTCAACAGATATCTCTGGAAAATTCTAATCTCTATCCAAAAACCCTTTGTTACAGTTTGTCCATTTCAAACAAATGCTGAATATAAATACACAGATTATTAGGTCCCTTTGGTAATGGAATAGTAGGAATGACATTAACAAATATGCCAAGAACTTAAACCACTATTGTCTTCAACTGATCTTTGACTAGCTGTTGTTGTTCTGGTACCTCAGCACAATTTAGAGCAGCCCAAGGACAGTTCTAAATTACACTGCTGCACATGTCCTCAAAAAGTAGATCCTAGGGGATCACAGAGAAGCCATGGTTATGTTCTTAGGCTGGCCACAGGGCGAGGATGGATGTGAAGGAGTCATTACACCAGCTTCATGCCACTAAAAGTAACAACCAACATTGCTGTAATCCTCCCAAAGTCAGCTGTGTTGATTGTAGGCCAGCTTTGCTCTACCACTGTGAAGCAAAACAGTCATAGAGTAGCCCAAGATCTGAGCCATGATATATAAATTAATGTATTTTTGAAAAACTCTTGTCACCAGAAAGCTGCAGTAACCTTACATTTATTGTGGCTTCCCTATGCTGTTCCACATTGCCTATCATTTAGAGAGACCATGTGATTACTTGAATTTGCATTTCCAAAATCCACATAACCTATAATTTTCACGCACACACACACATACCCCAGAAGTATCTTCCCTATTTTTCAGCAATAATTTAATAGAGTGCCCTAGTGAGGTCTGAGATTACCAAAATGTATTTACTTTTAAAAAAATATGTAAACACTAATACACTATCAATATGATCATAAATTATTACAAGTATATTACACTCAACTACACAAACTACATTTTGTGCTTCTTGATTTATATTAATTGTATTTGATGCTTACCTCCCAATTCACAGAATTCAGTCATTAGTGTCAATTAGGAATGTTCTACTTTAGTTATCATGGATGTTCTTAGCTTTTCACCTATTCTGTTAGTTTGTTTAGACTCAGGGCAAAATATTCCAGGCAAACCAAAATACTGATTGCCTGCTCAAATTCACATACACTCTAGACATTACTACAGCCAGTAAAAATATGTAATGAAGTATATAACTCACAGGGATGTTTTGAATCTTAGTGTTTGCAAAGCACTTTCAGAATGTCTGATGAAAGATGCTAAATAAGTGAGGGTGTATTATTATTCAATACATTCTTTCACCTTAGTGTACAAAATATTATTAGTTACAAAACTATATAAAGAAAAAATAGGCTGCATTGTGAGCATTACACAACTCAAACAGCTGTCTTCAATGATACTAGGCAGATATGTGAAATTACATATGAATTTAAGTGTTTGAAAGGTTGGGATCTGAGACTAAGTTTTTTGGGAGGGACTGTATCTTCTTGTATATATGTTGCCTAGCACACTTTGGGTGCTGCCACAATATAAATAAATAAGTCTGCTTTTGTTCCCACTTTTCTAAAACCAGAATTGTCACACTTCTCTGTATCTGATGAGTTATTCTAAGCTGCACTGCAGTTTGACATATTTTCAGTTGGTTAGCAAATGTAGTGAAGAAGCAGACACAAGAAAATACCCATAAATGGAGTTCTTGCAATGTTCTTCTGAGAAGATTTTGTGCTTTGAGCTACTGCATGGTATTTGTACATCTGTATTTAGTCTGGAACTGGCAGGGGTACAGTACAATAAATGTTGGTTCTCTGTTCTTTTGGAGCCATATATACCCAACTACATTGGTGGCAGTGAGGTGAACTAGAGATCTTGCAGAGCTGAGCTAAGACCTTCAAATATCTTTCAGCTGTTGCTTACTTTATATCTCTAAATTACTTATATGTTTCATGTATTACATGTATTCTACTAACTGCAGTCTACCAAAGCAGATGTAGTATTGAGGAAATGCCAGCTCTTTGCAAGAACAGTATGCCTAATGACAAGTCATTTGTGTGAACATGACACTCTTGAAATTTTGAATATAGTAGTACATTTTTCCTGTACAAATTATGTACATCTTTTCATATGTTGCTTACTTTATATCTCTAAAGCAATGACTGTCTCCTTTTGGCCAAGCTTTATCATGTCTGTAAAGTAATATACAAACATCACACCAACATAAACCCTCTTCAATCTTATACTTCCAGCATGTTCAAAATAGATGCTATTACATTGAACACCACCGGTGTTCTGAAATAACTTCAATCAAGCCCATGGATGTATTTACTCATTGTAATTAACATTTTAACGTAATTTGAAATAGAGATCACAGAAAGAAAGGAGAATTATGAAATACCAATAGCAATTAAAAAAAGTAAAATGTTAAATTCCCTTGGCCTTTTATTCATTTTACATTGTGCTTAGGAATACAGTATGCTTCTAAACCTGTACCCTTGAACACAACAAATAGTTTACAAAGGCTGACAGGCTTATTTTTGTTCCAAGAGCAATTCTGAATCTGGAGAAAAAATTTTCTTGTGGAGCCATGAAATTTGGGATTATAGCCATAAAAATCACAGAAGAAACAGATTTTCTGCTCTGCAGCTGAAGCACCGAAGCGTAGTCTTATTAAGCAAACAACCAAAGGAAGGGAAAAAAAATCTATGAAATAGATGGGGAGAAAGGGAGCAAAATACATAATACTGGATCTGGTTTTGATGCATTTGGGATAAATTAGACACTTATTTAAATGCATATTGAAAATGAATTGTATATTGTATAATTTTTAAAACAAATAAGATAAATTTTAATTTAAGAATATAAGACCCTTCTTTTGCTGAAGGCTATTTTCAACAGAAATCCATCATTCATTATCTTCTCAAGCACAGCAGAGGAGCTGCGGAGTTTTAGACCAGGCATGATCACGTTGCAAAAGAGAGACTGTGCTAGGAAGCATCTGTCAAAAGCTCTGTGCACAGTTTTGCCCCTGCAGCAGATAGGTCAAAATTTGATGCTAATTGATTTTCTCAGACAAATTTGTGATGGAATACTGTTTAAGGGGGAGATTTTCAGAGGTACTAAGGGGAGTTTATGGGAAATGAACTAACCTTTGTACCTTTGAAAATTTCCCCCTAATATTGAAAATGGTTTCAGAACTGTTTAAATCAAATCATGACTCATTCACAGTAGAAGCAGAATTCTGCTGGCTAAAATAGCTTTCAGAATTGGAGGTCTCTCAAACACAACTCTACTACTCAGCATAAGCCTGAAAGCTGAAATAAATGGGATTACCTCATGGTTGTAAACTTTATGCCCAACAGTACTAGAAAGCCAGTGCAAAACCATTCCTAGTATGGTTTTCTGTAGTGTAGACAAACGCTTGTGGGGGGTGGTTTACTTGTATTTGTCTATATTTTATGCCATAGCATCATCGTATCATATGAGTGCATAACATAAAGGATCTCATTCACTTGCCCTCTCTTTCTCTCCCCCCCCTTTTTTTAAAAAGTGCATTCTTTATTTTGTTCTGACAGTGGCAAGATTTGTGCTCATCCTGATGTGCTCTATAGTCATGAGTCTGCTCACAAACAACCTCTGTCACCATCATGCAAGAGCCTCTGTCAGAAGGTAGCTGCTGATGGTTCACATGGTGGTTAATAGTGAGACGTCCCTTTAGGTATCTTGCAGCCTTTTCACTGCAGGCCCTAAAAATAAGGACTGAAGCCTTGAACCTGACTCAATATTCAGCAGAAAACCATTGTAGTGAGTGGAACACCAAGGTGAAGTGCTGTTGGTAATACCTGGAGAGCCCAAAGGCTGCAGCAGAGGGATTTCGTGATCTGAGGAAGTCACCCTAGATAGAACTTCCATCGAACGAATATGTTCTGTTCTCTTTTTTTTTTTTTGGTTGATAAATTGAATTCCTCTAAGTATTTATGGTTATTTGAACTACAAAACTTGTTTGGTTATCTTACACATGGGGAACAATAGTTGCAAAAGACATATGCTGTGTAAAATACATATAAAGAAAGAGGAATGCCAATGAGGGCCTTGTCTACACTACAGAGTTTGTTGACAAAAGTCATGTCGACACTCAGAAAGCACTATAATAAAAATCGGTATTGTATGTTCACATTTTCTCACTCTGTCGGCAGAATGTGTCCACAGTTGGGACACTATCATTGACAGTGTGAGCAATGCACTGTGGGTACCTATCCCACAGTTCAGCTCGACACCTTCTGCCTCTAGGTCTTGTGGGAAGGTAGAGTGGATCACAGCACATCTTGGGACTGGGCTCAATGTCCCATGATGCATTGTTTTCTGTCCCAGTATTCCATGGGCTTCCGGCTTTCTTTCAGAGCATTTTTCAATGGCCTTTGTTTGCTATGTACCCCGGCATGTTTGTAAGAAAGGATGGATCCTGCACAGCTTTCCTATGCTCTGATAACTGTCATTAAGACATCACAGATGGCAGTGCAGTTAATCACAAAGTTGCTAACTGAAGAAGATTCCCAGTTGCCTGACCTGCTATGTAATATGGATCGGAACAACTTAAAAATGACTTAGTACATCTATCCTTATCTATTTCAATCTAAGTTCCTTCTTTCCTTTGCTGTCATATGCACAGTGGAAACTCAGCCTGTAGTGGGGAAAAACAAGAGGGGACTGAGGTAGCAGAAAAATCTCTGGCAGTCCAACAAGCTATTTCCAGATTATACCTCTCATCTTCCTATTGTGAACCCCACTTCAAATACAAAGTAGGATGAGAAGAGAGAGACCATAAACAGGATCTAGCAAACTTCCTTGTTTAAGATTTATACAAACACAGGAAAAAAAGGAAGTAACATTTTCCCCAGTTCCTGAACTTTTAACCTGATCTCCCTTATGCTGCACTATACAGACTAGCATACAAAAAAAAAATCAGATGAAGAACAGTTTTACATAATACATTATGCATCCAAGGCAGCTTCATCAGGGTTAAAGCTTAAAAAGATAGGTCCCAATGCCAATTTACACTAGCAGAGATTTTGGCCTGTAAGTGACTAGCCTTTCTTTCTTAGGGCACATTAACTACAGGAGGCAACAGCGATCATCCTTTCATTTCTTTGTTTTAGACAGCTGTGAAAGAGACATGATACCAGGTTTCAAGGAAAAGAGTTAAGTACAGGAATATCTTAAAACTCTGTCCAGCTTAACACTATTACAGACATTATTTCACATTCATTTTTGACATAGGTGTAAATCCTAATCCTTTCTCAACACTGGTATTTTCATACCATACATTCATTTTCTAGGCAACTCTTAGTATCTGAAATTGACACAGAATAATGAGTGGCATTAAACATAAGTACCTTCTTTGGCATTGCCATTGCTTATTACATGTGTCTACTAACTGCAGTCTAACAAAGCAGATGTAGTATTGAGGAAATGCCAGCTCTTTGCAAGAACAGTATGCCTTATGCCAAGTCATTTGTCTGAACATGACACTACTTTTGAAGTTTGAATATAGTAGCATATCATTTTTCCTGTACAAATTATGTACATCTTTTCATATGATGAAAAGCAATGGTTTTTTTCCATTCCCATAACTGAAAAAACATGCTAAATGTGAGTCATTATATCACCCTCATCTTCTGTAAATGAGAGGATAAGTTTATATATAAAATTTTTTTTACTTGTACAATTAAGATTCTTTGAGTGGTGGGTGATTCTAGAAATTATGCACTGACATAGGAACATAAGCTTGAAATTCCTGACAAGGATTTCAAAATTACTAAAGCTGCATTTAAAGTGGCAAAATTTGGCCCCATAATTCACTGGATTAGATGACACAGTGGTAAAAATCCTGAGTTCTTTCTATATCATAGCTTCCATCACTGCTACTTACCAATGGTCCTGCACTGGTGATGAATTATGTATCTGATATTTCCTAGTGCTACTTTCCTAGAGTAAGGCCCAAAATTCTTCCAGAGAATCTTTTTCACAATGTACACTCACCAGCTGCATCCCGATATGGACTATGGGTGTTCAGCAAGTGCTGTAGAGGCATGCAGGGCCAGAACAGTCAGTAAAACTTTCTACTCAGTTCTTTGAGTTGTCTTGGAAGCTTTGTAACAATTGGCACAGCTGAAGAAAATCTGGAAGTTGTTTGGTTTGGATAACAATCCTTACAAACCTACAAACGTGGACTAGAAATTATTATTATTTAATATTTATACTGCAGTGGCACCTAAACCTACAATCATGCTGGGGTGTACTGTACTTCAGCTCATACAAACACAAATAAGACAGTCCCTGGCCCATAGAGTTAGAAATTTCTATCACAGAGGCTATAATCAAGAAGTAAAGAGGTGCATGACAATATATAATGGGGAACAAATATTTTTTAAAACTTTCAACAAAGGTTTGGTTCATATACATCTTATGGGAGTGGTGAAGGTTTGGTTCTCTTTTAATCCTTATTTTATCCAGTCCTGTGGTGAGAGTAAAATTATCATAGTAATATTGGGGAATAAGTGGTACCTGTAGGGACCGAACAGTTTTTTGTCCAGTTGTATTATAAAGTCTTGTTTCTATTCTGTTTGTATCTGCAAATCAGAATTAAAATTCCAACAATTTCTTGGATCTGAATGGGAATGTTAGTCTCTATAGAAGCAAAACCATACTGGGAAGGGGAGGACAAACAGTCTTCTTTGTTTGATACTCAGCCAGAGTCACTCACTAAGGTTCTGGAATTGCTTCAAGAATTCCAAGTTATGGCCTGAAAGTTAGACTTTATCATCCAAAAAGGAAGAGTCTAATTAAGACATCATGACATTCACATTGGACCTAGATAGCGCAGTTTAGTAATTTTATGGATTCATTATTATAAAGCCAGAAGGGACAAATATGATGATCTAGTCTACCTCCTATATAACACAGGTTATAGAATTTAATTATAACTAAAATATTAAAATTATAATAATAATAAAATGTAACTAAAATAATTCATTTTGAACTAGAGCATCTCTTTAAAAAAATTTGAATCTTGATCTAAAAATTGCCAACGATAGAGAACCCACCATAATCCTTAATAAATTTGTCCAATAGTTAATTAGTTAGTCTCGCTGTTAAATTTGTGTTTATTTCCAGTCCAAATATTCCTATCTTCGACTTCCAGCCATTGGATCTTGTTATGCCTTTTTCTGCTAGAATAAAGAGCCCAATATCAAATTTTTGTTCTTCAAGTAAGTACTTATAGTTTGTGATCATGTAACCCCTTACCCTTCTTTTGTTAAGCTAAACAGATTGAGCTCCTTGAGTTTATCAATATAAGCCATATTTTCCACTCTAATCATTCTTGTGGCTCTTCTCTGAGCCTTCTCCAATTTATTAACATTCTTGAATTTTTGACATCAGAACTGGACCCAGTATTCTAGTACTGGTTGCACCAGTGCAAAGTACAGAGGTAAAATAACCTCCCTCCTCCTACTCAAGATCTCCTGTTTATACATCCAAGGATTGTATTAATCTCTTTGGACACAGTGTTACATTGTGAACTTATGTTCAGCTGATTATCTACCATGACCCGAAGTCTTTCAGAATCACTGCTACCCAGGACAGAATTTCCCCATTATGAAAGTATAGCCTACATTCTCTAGCTGTATAACTTTGCATTTGGTCATAATCAAACACATATTGTTTGCATGAACCCAGCTTACCAAACAATCCAAGATTGCTATGTATCGGTGATCTGTCGTCCTCCTTATGCAACACTCCTCCAATCTTTGTGTCATTTGAAAACTTTGTGATGATTTTATGTTTTCTTCCATGGCACTTATAAAAATGTTAAATAGTCTGGTGCCAGGAACTGATCCCCTTGAGACCCAAATAAAAACACACCCACTTGAAGATGATTCCCCATTTACAATTATATTTTGAGATCTGTCAGTTAGCCAATTTTTAAACAATTTAATTTGTGTCATGTTAATTTTATGGCATCCTAATTTTTTGATCAAAATGTCATGTGGTACCAAGTCAAACACCTTACAGAAATCTAAATATATTACATCAACATTATTACCTTTATCAACCAAACTTATACACTCAATCATCAAAAAAAAATCAAATTAGTTTGACTGGATGTATTTTTCATAAAAAATGTCTACTTCGATGGGCATTAATTGTATTTTCCTCTTTATCAATCAAGTCCCATATCAGCTATTCCATTATTTTGTCTAGGATTATGTAACCAACTGAGACTGGAGCCAGGTTGAGAGCCCTTTGGCTAAAGTCAATCTGGATAAAGCAGAGTTAATGTGTGTTAGCTGGGGTAAAATATGTTTAAAATGAAGAGCCAGTAACATTAAAATATCAGCATTAATTATAGCTATTAGGTACACCTTTGAGGTAAATAACCATCAGATTTAGGCATTTGAGGGAACCTCAAATAGAAATATTTTATCAAAGCTATGTCTACACAAAAAAGCTGCAGCAGCACCATTGCAATGCTTTAGTGTAGCTGCTCACTTCAGCGATGGGAGGTGTTCTCCCACCACTGTAGTTAATTCTCCTCCCCGAGAGGTGGTAGCTAGCTCAAAGGAAGAATTTTTCTGCTGACTTAGCATGGTCTACACTGGGGGTTACATTGGCATAGCTATAGCTCTTGGGGTGTAGATTTCTCACACCCCTAAGAGATTGTCACAACCCAATGGCCCCCTCCCTCAGGGGGTCCCCTGGGGAGGAAGATTGGCATTGTATGTTGCTAATGCTGGTGCAGGCATTGCAAGGCATTTTGGGAAGGGTTAAAGGTGTGAGTGTGGAGTGAAACATTCCTTTGCAGGTTGTGAGAGGCCAAAGGGGGAGGAAGAGAGAGACAGGAATGGGTTAACTCGATGCTCCAGCTAGGTCCAGCAGAGATAAGATGCTGACTGTAGCCCAAGGACATGGCACACAACTCCGATCCACCTCTTCCCCTCTTCTTTTTATGTTACACCCAGGTTTGGCCAGCCTCTGGTAGTACGTGTGTGAGTATGAAAGTGGGTTAGGGCTTGGGGCACTAACGCTTTCTTCCTTCCTCTGAGTGACATGGGGAATCCCCAGCACTCTCTGCTGTTGTTTTAATTTTAATTTTATTTTATTAATAAAGCTTTAAAATTTAGACACTTGGTGTGCTCCTTCATCCCCTCCCCAAATGATCCTGCGGCCTCAGCCTGATCACCTGATGCCTCAGGAAGATTGGTAACTTAAATCTGTCACTAGATCTAGCTATACCAACATAAATTTTCAGTGTAGATCAGCCCTTAGGTGCTCTGTTTGGTGTGGCTGTTTGTGTCAGATTAATAGAAAAGATTTAAAACCGTTGTAAGAGATAGTTAGTTAGTTATAGCAAAACCTAATAAAGTTTTCCCTATGAAGCAGCTGTTACCTGCTCTTTCTGTAGTAACTCAAACTACAGGGCCCTGTTAAAGGCACACAAGAGTCATTCTTTATCTCAAAACATATAGACTTCATTTACACCTTTTATGAATTTGATGAAATGTTGTCTTGGTTAAAACCTCTTTCAAACTGATGTGTGAATAGAATGGGTGGAATCTGCCTCAGCCAGGAAATTCCACAGAACCAATAGGCGTTCTGAGTGCAAGGGGATCCCACCCTGGTACATGAAAAGAAATCCAGGGAGAGAGAAGCCCCAAAAGAGATTTGCGTGGGAATAAAATTCTTTTATATCAGTGATGTCAAACTGTCCTGACAGAGAGACACTGTAAAACAGTGGTGGGCAACCTGTGGCCCATCAGGGTAATCTGCTGCCGGGCCATGAGATAGTTTGTTTACATTGACCATCCGCAGGCACAGCTGCCTGCAACTCCCAGTGGCCACAGTTTGCTGTTCCTGGCCAATGGGAGCTGTGGGAAGCGGAGGCCAGCACATCCCTGTGGTGTGCACTGCTTTCCGCAGTCCCATTGACTGGGAACGGCAAACTGCAGCCACTGGGATCTGCGGGCGACCATTCCTGCAGACGATCAATGCAAACAAACTGTCTCGCGGCCACCAGTGTATTACCCACCACTGCTGTAAAGAGTTAGACTTATATCAATTGTAATGTAGTAGATTATTTATTTTCAGTATGGGTTATTGTGTGTCACCATTTTAGGCCTTATCAAGATGATAAGAAAAGCTGAGGGTGAGGATGGGGTGTTATGAACTGGGTGAAACCTTATTATGGCTTGGGTTAAAATCTCCTTCAAACTGAGGTATGAATAAGTCACCCATTTAAGACAGTTGTAAGAGACAGTTAAGGGGCACATCTAAAACAAAGCCTACCAAAGTCTGCCCAGAAACTAGCATCAGGTGGGTGGAGGGTTCAGGTGGAATTTGTAACCTGTAGGTTTGTGGGGATAGTGTGGGAAAGAACACTCAAAAACTGGAAAAGACTAAGGGCTTGTCTACACTTGAAATGCTACAGCCACTCAGCTTTAGTGCTTTTTCTATCAACCTAGTACTGTCTACATTGTGAGCTAGGTCAGCTTAATTATGTCACTCAGGTGTATTTTTAAGACCCCTGAGTGAGATACCTGGGTTGATCTAGTTTTCTAGTGTAGACCAGTCCTGAGAAGGAGAATGAGCCTGAAGAAGCAGCTGAAAGTATGGTAGCTAACCCTGGAAGAAACTTGGGAAAAGGTTTTTGGGTTAGGAGCGCAGGCTGAAAAGTGTGCTCTTGGTGCTGTGAGCAAAAGAAGTTTTTTCCTGCTATTTGATCTCTTCTCAATTCAGAGACACAGGACTTTGTACAGTATTTGTAAATACACAAAACTGCATCAAAGAAATATCTGTCACTAGTTTCTACTCCCTACTGGAACAGCCACAGGCTGCTCAGGTTGAAAAGAGATCACGGACTCCATCTCTTTCCCCAGTTCTTGCCTAAAAAAAACAAACGGAAAGGGGGGACTCAGTTACTAAAATCTGCAATCTTTGTCACCTCCACACTCCACTTATTTCTAAGCTCTTAAATACAGAGCTGGTGGCAGGGTGTAATGGCCAGGAATGTAACTGTCAGTTCTCAGTGATGGCTTAGATCCGTAACTATGAGCTACTCAACCCCAAGAGATTTTGTCATAAAACTCTTTTTGGAATTCCCTGTACTAACAGCAAGATTGGTTGCTCCCATCTATTCTCCTGTAACTAGGGTGACCAGATGTACTGATTTTATATGGACAGTCCTGATATTCGGGGCTTTTTCTTACATAGGTGCCTATTATCCCCCACCCACATCCCGATTTTTCACACTTGCTATCTGGTCACCCTACCTGTAACCTCCTCGTTCATAGAGCACATAGTGAAAGCTAATACAACTCTAATTTTAAGGTGTTTTTCATGTGTAACTAAAGCCAGCCAGGAAGGGAACATTCCATGAGGAGCAGCAATTCCATTCCTCTACCTTTCTTCTCTTGAACCCACTGTGATTGCCCATGCTCTCCAACAGCACAGAAATGAGCTGGAGTGCTTTGTGCTGCAAAAGGAAAGCTACGCCATGGGGGACGCCTCTCTCTTGAACATAGTTCTTTGAATACACTTTCCCCACACATTTGCTTCCCTCTATTCCACACATCAGAAGTGTATAGCATATAACTGTGGCATTTTGAGTAGTAAGACTGTGTACCACCAAACATTCTACACATGCTTTTGAGAGTGTTACATGGAACTGTTCACTAAAGGTCTGATTTAGCCGTTATTATTCCTATGGAATGGTACTCGCTCAGTGAGTAGTCCTATTCATTTTAATGCATGTGAATCAGGTTAGCAGAATCAGCTCCTTAATAGCTAACAGGTACAATGCAGGGGTACCAGGCTAAATCTTCTACTTTAGGCCTAACCTGTCTCTAATAATATATGAAGCAAAGCTGTCATGTTATTGTGCTCATTCAAAAGAAAACCCTTGGAGCTTTTTAAATTTTCCTGCTACATTTTGTTGCCTAAGAAACTCTGACTTAAATCTAATCTAAGGTATCACAGTTTGGTACCTTTAAGTAGGGAATACATGAGGTGTGATAGAAAAGGACTATGATGAGTGATAAATTGACTCCCTAAAAGCCACAAAAAAGACAGTAGTTAGTTTATGATTTTCACTTTGTGGGTGTAGCTAGTATTAGTTCACTTAAAATCAAAATAAAATGTAATTTAGAATTTCAAACAAATGGCAAGCTGTGAGTCTGCATCATTCTTAAATAATTCAGTGTTGCATTTTGGAAGAGAGCCAAGTCCACATAATATTATAATCACTAATATGGACCCCAGTCAAGATAATATCACCCCCCCCCCCTTCATTGCTTTAAATCTCAGTGTTTATATTGAGAGATTCAATTAAACAAAAGCACAGAAGCCTACAGGAAAGCATAACAGTTGTAGGGTTAGGGCAGCCCCACTAAACACTACAAAAAATGTGCATAGAATTGCTGAACACTTTGCTTGAATGTAAAAATTCTGTGAAAACTGACTCATTGTTAGTTAAATGCAGACGGGTAGCTCACTGGCCCTTTTAGTGAATAAGGGCCACAAATGACAGTAGTGCTGTGGCCATATCAGGACAGTCTCAGGCATCTTATGTCTGGCCTCAGGGCAATGAGTCAAGTATCATGTATCTCCCCCCACTCCCATTTTTATAAACTAGTTAGAGGCTGGCATAGGGGAAATAATTATTGTTGGAAGGATTTTATCAGCCACTCCCTTATGGCAAACTCAAACAAGTTATTATACAAAATAAAGGGAGCTGGGAGCAGGAGAGGAATGATGTGATGCGTACTGTGCAAAATAAGCAACCTCACCCTTTTGTTCTATGTTTTCCAATCTCTCTCCCTCCCTGATAGTAGATCTCTTTCTGCGTCATGACAAAAAACACCATATGCAGCCTGCATCTATGTGCCTCGAGTGAAGGGACTGAATATTCAGTCTCTTTGGAAAGTACCATCCACACCTATGCTGCTATATACACATTTATTAATAGCAGCAGCTGCACAGGAGCCAGGTGTCATGGATCAGACACTGGTGTTGTATCTGAACTTCCTCAGTGCTGTACTTGTCAGGTATTTATTTCACTCCTGACCCAGCAATATTGTTAATCTAGCCAGCTATACTCTTAGACCAGCAGAAGAATCTGTCCTATCTCGGGGCCTCTCCTTCTGCCCCTCCACCTCCACGAACATGATACAGTTCTGTGGTGACCTAGAATCCTATTTTCGACATCTCTGACTCAAGGAATGTTTCCAACACACCTCTGACCAACATATTAACCCACAGAGACCTTCCTACCAAGGCTACAAAAAGAAGGATTCTGGGTGGACTCCTCCTGAAGGTTGAAACAACAAATTGGACTTCTACATAGAGTGCTTCCGCTGATGTGCACAGGCTGAAATTGTGGAAAAGCAGCATCATTTGCCCCATAACCTCAGCCGTGCAGAACACAATGCCATCCACAGCCTCAGAAACAACTCTGTATACCTTCAAATCAGTGGCACTGCGATGGGTAGCCGCATGGACCCACAGTATGCCGACATTTTATGGCTGACTTAAAACAACGCTTCCTCAGCTCTCATCCCCTAATGCCCCTACTCTATTTGCGCTACATTGATGACATCTTCATCATCTGGACCCATGGAAAAGAAGCCCTTGAGGAATTCCACCATGATTTCAACAATTTCCATCCCACCATCAACCTCAGCCTGGACCATTCCACACAAGAGATCCACTTCCTGGACACTACGGTGCTAATAATGGTCACACAAACACCACCCTATATCAGAAACCTACTGACCGCTATTCCTACCTACATGCCTCTAGCTTTCATCCAGATCACACCGCATGGATCCATTGTCTACAGCCAAGCTCTATGATATAACCGCATTTGCTCCAACCCCTCAGACAGAGACAAACACCTACAAGATCTCTATCATGCATTCTTACAACTACAATATCCACCTGCTGAAGTGAAGAAACAGATTGACAGAGCCAGAAGAGTACCCAGAAGTCACCTTACTACAGGACAGGCCCAACAAAGAAAATAACAGAACGCCACTAGCCATCACCTTCAGCCCCTAACTAAAACCTCTCCAATGCATCATCAAGGATCTACAATCTATCCTGAAGGACGACCCATCACTCTCACAGATCTTGGGAGACAGGCCAGTCCTTGCTTACAGGCAGCCCCCCAACCTGAAGCAAATACTCACTAGCAACCACACACCACACAACAGAACCACTAACCCAGGAACCTTTCCTTGCAACAAAGCCCGTTGCCAACTCCGTCCACATATCTATTCAGGGGATACCATCATAGGGCCTAATCACATCAGCCACACTATCAGAGGCTCCTTCACCTGCACATCTACCAATGTGATATATGCCATCGTGCGCGATCAATGCCCCTCTGCCATGTACATTGGTCAAACTGGACAGTCTCAATGTAAAAGAATCAATGGACACAAATCAGACGTCAAGAATTATAACATTCAAAAACCAGTTGGAGAACACTTCAATCTCTCTGGTCACTCGATTACAGACCTCAGAGTGGCTATCCTTCAACAAAAAAACTTCAGAAACAGACTCCAACGAGAGACTGCTGAATTGGAATTAATTTGCCAACTGGATACAATTAACTTAGGCTTGAATAGAGACTGGGAGTGGATGGGTCATTACACAAAGTAAAACTATTTCCCCATGTTATTTCTCCCCCCTCCCCCACCCGCCACTGTTCCTCAGACACTCTTGTTAACTGCTGGAAATGGCCCACCTTGATTATCACCATAAAAGGTTTTCCTCCTCTCCACCCCCTTCCTGCTGGTAATAGCTCATCTTAAGTGATCACTCTCCTTACAGTGTATATGATAAAACCCATTGTTTCATGTTCTCTGTGTGTGTATATAAATCTCCCCTCTGTATGTTCCACTGAATGCATCTGATGAAGTGAGCTGTAGCTCACGAAAGCTTATGCTCAAATGAATTTGTTAGTCTCTAAGGTGCCAGAAGTACTCCTTTTCTTTTTGCGAATACAGACTAACACGGCTGCTACTCTGAACTCCTGACCTCTAACTCATTTTTCCCCATGTAAATGAACTAATTTCATAGGATAAGTTTTGCTGTGAATTTAAGATCTCCTGTTGGAGCATGGAACTTTATAATACACTATTTCAAAGGAAAATTCCCTTCTGACCTAGGAGTGTTGAAACTGTCATGAGACTATAATTTGTGTATTTTTTGTTAAGTGAATGAGAAGGTGGGATTTGCTGTGGTAGAAGCAACTTGCTTCCTAATCTCCCTGAAAAACTATGATAAACATCCTTTAACACTAAATGTGAAAGAACTACAGGCATCAGCTTCCATCATTTTGTTGTACTGAGACTTTTTATAGTACAATCATCATATGGCCTTCTTAGTACCTTCCAAGTCATTGCAAGCTCAGCATCAACCATTGGATGCTTCTAAGCACAGTAAATTCTGAAATTAGTAAAGAAACCTCTCCTTTCCCTACTTAAACAATACATGTAGAACAAAGTCCCTCAACAATTTCAGTGCTCGTAGCCCTCTGCAGCGTTCACTGTACTTGATTTCTTTATTTAAGCAGTCTTTAGAAACAATAATTCCCTAAGTGAGGGGGAAAAAAGAAAACTCACTTTCTCCTTGCAGAAGCTTGAGTCATCATCATCAGAAAAGGGGAATTGTAATTAGATATTCCTCCAGGATGCATTTTTCCATATTTAATAGTCACAGAAATACTCCATATCAAAATACAACATTTGCACTTGCACATAACACAGACAGCTAGATGGCTGTGAGGATACATATTCTATTTGTTTAAATATGTAACAAGAAGCCAGGCAGGAGGGTTTGGGGAAGGTTCTATTGAAGCAGAGTAACTTATTGGATAATGCTGTTGCCCTAATTACTAATAGAGTTCTTCAGTGTTGGAAGAATGCAGCTATTTCTGGGATTCTTTACCAGTGCCACATGACAAAAGTGGTACACATTTCTTGCACAGAAATATTCTTTGCCATATTACTCAATACCCTGGTCAGAATTTTCAAATATAGGAGTCTAAAGTTAGGCTCCTGTATCCTGAGCTAGGCTCCTAAGTAAGTGGATTGATTTTCAGAAATACTTCCTGTTGACTTCTATGAGAACTGCTGGGTGCTGAGAATTTTTGAAAAAAATCAGTCCACTTACATAGAAGTCTATGGCCAGATCTACCACAACCACTTACTTTGGTATAACTTACATTGCTCAGGAATGTGAATAAGACACCCCCATTAGCAAAATCATTTACACCAACTTAAGCGCCAGTGTGGACAGCAGTATGTCGGCTGGAGAGCTTCTCTTGTCGACCTAGCTACTGCCTTTCACAGAAGTGGATTTATGATGCTGACAGGAGAGAGTTCTCTCATCGGCATAGAGCGTCTTCGCCAGACATGGTATAGCTGCGCTGATGTAGTGCTTCTAGTGTAGATTAACCCTAAATTAAGATTGAGAAGTCTAAATTTAGGTCACTGTTTTTGGAAATCTTGTCCTTCATTCCCCCTTTAAATAGTCCTACCTTCCAATGAGAGCCCCTGCAGCAAACTCACAGAAAGGCCTTAATCAGTCTTATTTACTGTTTGGGGCTCTAAGGGATTTGAGAGAAATAACAATCATACTGACCAATTGAATTCTATCAATCAGAGTTGGATACACTTACTTATAGCAAGTAGACCCTTATTCTGGAAGCAGTCACTTGAACTTCAGTGTGATTTATCAGAGATGCTACCCAATGTTACTAAGGGGATCAAAATCTGCCTCTTGGCTCTGGTGTGTGACCCCTGAAATCTGATGTCTGAGGATGTTCTAAAATGGACAGTGTGCTACCAAAAAAAGTGTTGCCAAAATGGAGTCTGTCAGTTATTGCTAGTGTGCATTTTAACGTTCACAATTACTGTTCTATTATTTCCAAGCAAACTGAATTGCCAGTAAAAAGGCATTCCCAACTAACTACTTAGCTTTTCCATTCAGCACAGATTAATGTGGTGATAGTTTTTATACCCCAAAGTAAAGAAAAAAAAAGTTTGGACTGTACCATTTTGATTACAAATCACAAATCTACTCTGACATGTAACTTTTATTGAATGATATTTAAGAAGACAATTGATCTAAGTGATGTATAGAGAATAAGATTTCATTATCTCATTTAGTGCAAATAAGGTATTTTCAATTCAAATCTTAAAAGGGACATTGGGACACAACTGAGGTTAGACCTAAGTTTGACCCCACACTGAAAATAATGCCACCTGGTACTTCTCACCTATAAAAATCGATCTCAGTATATTTTTCCATTATATTTTTCTCCTGATTATTGCCACTGAAAATATATATATATTTTAAAATTAGACACTTGACTTTTTTGGTAAGATTTCATACTTAGCAAGTCGTTGGAAATATACAGGGTCTGATTTTTCCATTGCCCTGCACATTGTGTATTCATTAACACAAGTGCAAAGTGGTATATAACACTAGCAAATGAAAATAATAGCATTTTATATCAACTGTGCATTCATTCTGTATAGCTGAAATGACTACACAAGATGCAGACCATCAGAGAATCATGCTCATGCTCCCTTCTGACAATGTACTGGTTTGACAGAATATAAGTATGACTGAACAATTATACAATAAAAAGTTTTATTTTGAAACACATGCAGTAACACCAGAAAGCAGAAGTTTCCAGATGGAGCCTAGTATGAATAGTACAGGAAATTTGGTCTGTGTGCAATTTAAAAAACCACTAACCAGCCAGTAAATCCCTGGTTATGGAGTGAGCTGCAAACTTCATATCCAAAACCCTGATCCTACAATTTGACCTGAGTAAACTGATCCCTGTACCTCCACTGAGCCCCATTGACTGTGGGAACATCTCTACTAAGAACTTAAAGTCAAATCTTGTAACGATTTATACTTTTTTGTAAAAAACTACTATACATTTGCTGTATTGTACCAATATTTGTTCATAATGTTTTAGGAATTGTCAAAATACTTCTCTGACAAATGTTTCTGTGCTAACATTATGCCTAGAGTGACATATTCAGTATTATAATGATTTATATCAAAGTCACTGCTGCAATTAATTACGTGATTTCTCTCTACTTAGTTTTCATGTGGAACCGCCATACAGAGGAGCTATATTTTTTGTAAATTCTTCATATAACATCACTCTTTTAGTTTGAGTCAAGGGCCTTCTCAAAATATGAAATTTCTGCTTAACCATTGAATACTTTAGTTGATTTGTGCCTGATTAAGTAGAAAAGCAGAATGGAAAGCTGTGGATTTCTCATTAATGTTAAACATTTCATAAATTTCCCTTAATCTTAACACTTTAAGATTTTAAACTATTGGTCTCTACTGAAACTGACTTTGCTGCAAAAAAGGATCCTTATAAAGGAATTAGGCAAGTGCAGAATACAGTCTTTGCATTTGAACTCAGAAGCATGTGTTTAAAAAATAAATACATTCAGTTCATTTCTTAGTATCTAACAGGATCACCAGGAAACCAAACCCAAAATTCACAGCTAGAGAAATAGCCATTTAAATGCAGGGGAAACCCACTGCTCATTGTGGAAAGCTTGAGTAAACCATGTCTTTATTGGGAATAGTGGGAAATAAGAAGTGGGTGAAGTGAGATGGAATTCAATTTGTTGCCCTAGGGAGGCTATGGAGCTGTGATAAATGAAGGTGGTTGGGGGTAGATCCCTTTTATGGACCCAGCCAGCCAGCCAGCTAGCTATAAAATCCCTGTTAGTAGCTATTCTCTACTTGCTTTACCTGTAAAGGGTTAAAAAGTCCATAGGTAAAAGGAAGGGAGTGGGCACCTGACCAAAAGAGCCAATGGGAAGGCTAGAACTTTTAAAAATTGGGAGAAAACTTCCTCTTTGTCTGTTCTTCTCTGGAGAGAAGAGACGGGGCTGGAACTATGCTCTAAGAGCTTGTGCCAGGTATGAAAAATCATCAAATAATATCTGGAAACTACTCATTTGAAACCCTAGATATGTAAGCAGGTCAAGAAAGGTCTAGGAAGATGCAGTTAGTTTTCTCTCTTTTATTTCTTTATGGCTTGTGGATTCCTCTGTGTTAACCCCAGATGCTTTTGTTTTCCTTTCCAAGTGAGCCTTCCTGGGTTCCCAAAGGGGTTTTTTGCACTAGGGTGGTAGAAGCATCTGCCTATCCAAGGTCAGAGAAAAGCTGTAACCTTGGGAGTTTAATACAAGCCTGGAGGGGCCAATATTAATTTTTAGAATCCTTGTGGGCCCCCATCTTCTGCACTTGAAGTGCCAGAATGGGGAATTAGCCTTGACAGGGGCTGCAATTGCAACCTGGCACTTTAGCTGCAGCATAGGCAGATCCAGTGGCCAAGAACTCCTATCTCCATCTCTGGCCTGTCCTAAACAGAAGAATCCATAAGAGACTTTACCACCACACACATTGTTCCAAGAAAGATCTGTAGGTCAAAGGGGACAGTGCATAAGTCTGCTGCTGGTCAAAATGCATCTGCATTTTAATGTGGTTTTTTGGGAGGCAGAGTGTGGGAACAATCTTGTTTGACAATTTTGCCTTATTGCTAAAACTGTGTTTTAACTTTATATGATCTGAAACCTAAGCACTGTACTCAATTAGTCCTAAACCACAAGCTTCAGTGCCGGACATGGAATTGAAAAAAGCAAATGTTCACAAAATCCTATGAGAACTTGTGTTAATTATTATATACAAGAGTTACATTGTCCAGGACATTTTTGTTGTTTATTGCAAGATCTCAGAACCAGATATTTCAAGGATGCATCATAGCTTGAAAAATGCTACAGTTATAAGAATTGAGTGAAAATAAACACTTGAATAAATTGTGATACAAACCCAATTTTGAACTTCAAACTGCAAATATCTGCACTGGCAATGGAAGGCATCAATAGCAATAGCTTGGGCCTGACTACTGGACAAGACAGCAATGAAACAAGGCAGGCTATTATACTGGTGCTCTGCTCTGCACTAATGTCCGGATCCACATAGATGCTTTTTATTTGTCTTTACAGATCTTAGCAGGCTGTGAATACCTACATTTGAGGCTGTTTTTCTACTTCCTTGACCCTCACTCTCATATATATCAACAGGCACATGGTAGCTTGCTAATCACAGAATAATATACAGTGGTTGTCATTAAAAACTTTAATTATGGTAAAGTTGCTTCAGTAATCACAATATTATTGGAAATACCAGAGTAATGTTAATTAGGTAAAAGGCAATATGTAAAGGTTTTAATAGCAATCACTGTGCAGTATATATCCAAGCACAGAATCTGATTATTAATGGAGAGTTGGTTCAGAAGACTGTCTAACCCTCCTGACCTCTACCAGTTCTTTCCATCCATTTACGTCAATCTCTGTAATGAAAATGAAACTCCTACAAAGTATGAGGGTCACACACACAGTATTAAAGATGCTAAAATCCTGCCTCATCATGCTGACCTGCCACTAGCTGACCTCGTGATGTCCCTTTTACCCCTACATTTCCATAATTCTATAAACTGGTCCATCAAACAGCAGGATTGAACTTCAAATGAAATTCTCATTTCTTGTCCACTTCTCTTCATTATCAATCAATCAATCAATCAGTCCCAACATGAAAATAGGAAATAAAAACTTGATGAAAGGCCACGTGAAACAAAACACTGAAATATATTTTGCCCATTCTTTACAAATGCTCAGACTTGTAGGAAGAATTACAAAAGAATGCATGTGTACTTCAACACAAGTATTATGAGATCTATCGAAAATAAATCTACCACTTGCTGTTTGAACAAAAGACCCTCAGGATGCATGGAAAGATCCCCATGAACCTGCATATCCCAGAGTCTTACTCTTGCCCTTCAGGTCAATCTTCCATCATTGACTTCCATCCCACACTTAATTCCATTGGCCTCAAGAGGAACAAACCTAATACATTCCTATCAACCAACATATTTCATAATCCATTTTTGAGTATTATTTGTATTACCATAGTAGGTAGGCATCCTAGTCATGGACTAGTGCCCCATTGACTTAGGTATAAACACATTGTTGCATCCCTCTTCTATCCACTTCCCCACCCACTATTTATTATCATGCTATGTAATGTTATGTCTAATTTAGCTTTTAAATTCTTGGGGGATTGATACACAGTTGTAAGGTATTGTGATATATTAATAGAGCTCCCCTAAATGGTGTTTCTATAAATATTGCAAGTTACAGGAATGTACACATGTATAGTTATTCAATTTATTAATGCAGCTAGGCCTGTAAATAAAGGCTAACAAAGTCATATTTGGCCATAAGGATGTATTTAAAGGATCTGGCTAAATGATCTAGCTTACTGATTTTAGTCTGATTACTAACTATTGCATTAACACTCCCATTCAGTTGTAAAGACATCACTGGACCTGGGCACAATTCCAGCCTCACTATTTTAAAAACCATTTGGCAGATTCCTATTCCCAAAAGCATTGTGGCATTGGCTTAAAAATCAGGAGATTTAAAATAAAAAAAAATAAATCTTGTCCGTTTGTGGTCTGATTCTTTGACTTTTAGCAGAAGAGCTTCCTGAACACCATGTGTGTGTGTGTGCAGATGTCAGCATGAAAATGCACCCGAGACAAACACAAAATGGGAACTCATTCTGCTGAAACAAATACTAGTTTTCCCTTACAGTCCTGCACTTGACACAGTTTTCCTCAGTGAACCCATTCCCTTCCCACCTGGCCCTACCCAGAAACCTCCATCTCCACTTTCCTCAGCCTTTCCAGTTGTTTTCCCCCTTTCTCCTCCCAAACCTGATCCCATGCTCCCTAACAGTCTATTGTCGCTAGTCTTCGTTCCTGCCTCCCCCAACCTGGGCATGCTCCAAAGGCCTATCCACATCCTTCTCCTTCCCCCTATGTAAGCTTCAAAAACCACAGTAGTTTTCTTCCTCCCACTCAACAGGCTCCAAAGCCTGCTTCCATCCTGCTCCCCATTATCTTAGGGCTGTGTCCAATTTCCCCTTGCCTATAGAACTCCTTGATCTTCCACCCCCAAATAGCTGGGTTCATTGCCTGCATGGATTCCTGTGATGATTGAGAATCTCACATTGAAAGACTACATTAGTTTCTTTTTTCAAGTACTGTAGCAGATGACAAAGGTAGCATCCATTTTGAGCGTTATATGAAGTAAACCTTATGGACTGGTACATACACTCAGAGCATAAGTAAAGCCAAAAGAGAAGAAGAGTCGTACAGAGACTATAGCTATTTTCCAAAGACATTTGTCTCCAAAACCCACTATCATAACAGAACATAAGGAAAACAGCATCCTGCAGAGTCTATCAGTGCATACAGGTAGCACTGAAGAATTTAAACCAGCACTGTGAATACAGAACAGATTTGCCTTGTGCTTTGAGAGATGGTTTAGCATCTGGTCTGAGATATGAAGCCATGCAGAATCATTTGCTAAAAGAGGATGACCTTATGTTTTCCGATATGGAGACTCTTTAAAAGACACAAAAGAAATGCTGCATGGTCAGAGTGATTTATTCGTGAATAATGCCTCAGTACCCAAGTGTTGGACTGAATAACCTTGCTTTAAGAGTTTGAGTGGCTGAAAAGACCATATAGCAGAGGATTGTCATTTCAAAGGGGAGTTGTACTGGAAGTAGCATGAGAAAGGACATGTACAGTGTATATATAAAAGTAAATGCAGTTTTGAGAAATTTATCTGAATAAATTAAGCATTTCTGCTGTAGTTTTGGCTGTAAAAGAGTGATCCTCTGCCAGATGAAGTGACACTGGTTGCAACTGTGTAAACAGAGTCAATATGCGTATATATATATTACACAGTAAACCAGTCCCAGAAAAAGATCTGTCATAATTTGGGTAGAATTGCTAAGGGCTGGGAATTCTTTAAGCATGTTCGTAAACAACTACGTACCTCAATGGTGCTGCATAAATACCTCAGCTCAGTCCAAACTAGCTTGTATTTGATATACATTTTTTCCTAGACTTTGCTTATGCATCACTATTTTAAGTATCAGTTCCTCGGAAATGGTTGGATTGAGGTTGAGGATTAGTTACTCCCTTGATCTCATTGGTGAGCAATTATTCACACAAGTATTCCCATTTTCTTCAGTGGGGTGATTCATGTGAATAACTGTTCAGCAATAAGAGTAATGGATTCACAGTTTGGCCCATTGAAAACATAGATGAACAAGTGCCCTAGATCCCTGCAGAGTTTCACATAAAATGCTCTTTTAAGTACATTATAAAGTTATTGCCAATTAGCCTGGTGACCTATTTCACAGTGTTCCTAGTTGTTTTGTGTGCAATTCTGCCTGATGAAATTGAGCTGAAAATGGTTTGCTCAGCTAGGCGTAAAAGAAACAACATGTAAAAAGTTTATGGTCTATTTCATGTCTGATCAGAAGTACGAGAGATTTCTTAAGATATTTCTAAATTTGTTCCTTTCATTTTTTTAATCTAGAGCAACAAACAAACATCATTAAACCAAATAAATGGATAATGTGTTTTACCACTCACATTTTAATAAAGTGTAATTTCTCCAAAAGAAAACACAAAACTAACTGTGGTGTGTATGAACAAAACAGTAAACATATTGAGCATAACAGTTCCCTTAAAGTAACTACAGAAGATGGACTATACCTATCTAAATCCAAAAGTCATGATATAAATACAAATGCATTCCAAAGATCATAGTATGACAAAATGCCTATTGTTTGCTATTAGATGCTTCCTCAACTCTTCTTAAGCAGAAGTATCTTCTACACTTGCATTTTTGGAACATAATTTTAAGTTTTCATTTCAATGTGCTTTCATATAGCAACTTTCCGAGGAAGTAAATTGTTCGTTGAAGTGGGAACTAAAGGTGTACAGATACTACTCTGGCAACAAATATTATATGTCAATGCATGTCACATCTGCTGCAAATGAATAGGTAATGGATAAGATGTCTGCTATTTGTGTTACTTTATTGTCTGCTAACAAATGTTTCAGGTTTTTTGTTTTGTTTTTTTTTTAAATAAATTCCTGTTGGTGATGAAAGAAACAAGGTGAAGAGGAAATGGGTTTGAAAAGTCAGAAAACTTTGAAAAATAGCAGTTGAACTTTTCAGTTAAATTTCTTTAGCAACTGACTATTTTTATTATTAGTGCCTGTAAATACTGTGGATAAAAAGTGAGAAGGCAATAATTCAGAGCAAACACACATTTGATTTGGACTTCAAAATGGTGGCTGTTCTAGAACATGCAAAGTAACTAATCTAGCAGAGATAAATCTGTTCTATAGGTCAGAAATTTTGCATCTTGGCATCTGAATAGTAAACTAAAGGAGATTACACAGTATATTATTATTACTCAGTAACTTTCCAATATTGCGCTGCACCACCAAAACATATATTGGTGCTTTGTATTGAACTATGCAAAGCAGGAAGAACAGACTTGCAGTTACAGCACAAGATTGGAAGACAGGATATTTGGATTCTCTACCTGGTTGCAGATTTGCCGTTTGATAGGTAGAAAGACTTAAGCTCTCTGTGCCTCTGTTTCTTCATTTGTGAATTATTTAGCTACCTCACAGGGCTGTTGGGAAGCTTAAATAATTACATGTTGTTAAACCACTTTGGTTATAGTTTAAAGATGAACTACTCACCTTTGCAGAGGATGGGCACAGGTTTACTTACATCCCACTTAAGCCCCCAAAAGAAAAGCATACATAGTACTGTACATAGGCCTTGTACAGTCCCTGAGTGAGTAGCCACAACTTTATTCATTATGCAATATGGACAACCCCAACACCAACTACCTGGCAGGAAAACTATTTCAATAATTACCTGCTCAGGCAACAGGTGTAGCAGGCTTCCAAAGAGAAAAGAATACCAGGAAGACACACTCATTGAGATGATGCTCAGGAAAGAAATTTGCCAGCAAGATCTCTCCTGGTGCAAACTGGGCATGAACGAGGGATGCTTCTAATCTGTGTTTCCCCTATTTCAAGCACTCGCTACATTCCACATTTCAATTCCTTTCCATCCCTGTATGTGGGTTTGCAATATTCACCTTTGCATTCTGGCTCATAAAAGTTGGAATCAATCTGTTGCACATGAAAAGCTCCTTACCCCACAGTGGTGTATAACCCAGAGTAGACTGGGAAGCATAATACAAAACTGGCATCTCATAACATCCAGTTAACATAAACCCAATTGCACTGCCAGTCTTTTAGTAAGCCTGTTCCCTGATTCAAACTCCTACCTCCTTCTCTTCAACTAATAACCAATTTGCTGGGAAGGGTTTTTATTGAAGCACTGAGGGGGGGAAATGGACGCTAATCTATTAAATCTCTAATAAAGATACTAGATCACAATATTCTAGTTTATTTTAATTTAGGCAAACTTATTGAATGAGTGTATGATTTTCAAAGTCGGACGGCTGCTGAAGAAACTTGGAGAAATCTGTTTTTCCCCATTGTTTAAACATTTAAAATGAAATCACTACAAACAGTTAGACTTCTAACTGCTTTTAGAAAGCATCTACATGTTACATTTTTGAAAGCAGAAACTTCTAATTTTTAAAGAATCCTCAGAGGGATCCTTTTCAGATGGGTTTTTAGCTTCTTGTTCCTTTAAATTTTTTTTTGGCTATGGCTATAGAAGTCAACAGATTTCCCTGAAGAAATATCCCACCAGAGAGCATGACTGGGTCTGCAGTCCCTAATTCGACTTCTTTTATGACAACTCTCTTTACACCTGAATAAGGTCAAAGCCAGGAATTAATTCCTTCTGTGCTTCAAATGAGATATCTTCTCTGTACATGGGGTTTTAACAGAAGCTGTCTCGAGTCATTTTCCAACATGTAATGAGATTTGTCACTGCAGTAATCTTAAAAAGTAAAATATCATTTATTCATATTACAAATAAATAAATAAAAAGCATGGTCAAATAATAATACAAGACTAATGGATAACTGTTATGACTTTTTAAACCTACTCCTTTTTTGAAAAAGTAAATTAGCTAAGCTTAAAGAGTCTCAGATAGTATCCTCTAATTCTCCAGCTGCCTGAACTTCCATTGTTTCTAGTGACATTTTACTTGTGATTAGTTTCCACCTCTTTAAATAATCTGAAAATATAAATCTTGCCAGGAAATTTGAGTCTTATTCTTGCAGGATATAAAACTGCACAGTTAATCCCCAGCCTCCTCACATGAGGCCTGACATCTCAAAAACTTTTTTCTTTTCTTCAAAATATAAGCCAGAAAATATCCAATTTTTGATCTGTTAAACACTGATTCTCAGTTCCACTAGAAGCTTCAAGGGTAGAATTAATCATTTCTAGTGTTTCATATTATCATGGCAATCTTGGGGAGAGCTGGGATGTTCTCTTCTAACATTTAGCGGAAGTAAGCTAATGCACGTAAAGTCTCTGCTCAAAGACAGACCTCGAATCATTTAGCAAAACAGCTCCCTCAGCTACCATTTTAAGTATGCTCTAGAACTGCTTCAAGAAATGCTAGTTTAGATATCTTAATTTTGCTTTCATGACTGAGCTTTTCTGATCTATCATCAGGTTTCAGCGTAGCAGCCGTCTTAGTCTTGTATTCGCAAAAAGAAAAGGAGTACTTGTGGCACCTTAGAGACCAACAAATTTATTTGAGCATAAGCTTTCGTGATCTACAGCTGAAGTGAGCTGTAGCTCACAAAAGCTTATGCTCAAATAAATTTGTTAGTCTCTAAGGTGCCACAAGTACTCCTTTTCTTTTTGATCTATCATCATAAGTAAAAATGATGCAATAACCAGCACAGGAGTGCTATGTGGCTTGATGCAGTTTGGGACCTTCACAAACAATTCCATCTCTTGGGTTTTCTTTAATACAGTCTATTATATTTCACCTACCTGAAAGCTTTTTTTCCCCCAAAGAATCCAAACTATATTCTAAGCTATCACTACTTAAATTTCAGAGTAGCAGCCGTATTAGTCTGTATTCGCAAAAAGAAAAGCAGTACTTGTGGCACCTTAGAGACTAACAAATTTATTAGAGCATAAGCTTTCGTGAGCTACAGCTCACTTCATCGGATGCATTTGGTGGAAAAAAACTTTTTTAATAAATTTGTTAGTCTCTAAGGTGCCACAAGTACTGCTTTTCTTTTTACTATTTAAATTGTTTACGCTGATATTTCACGATAATACACAGATGTGTCTGTCTGTTCTACATCAATCTTATTTCCATTATTAAAAAATACTTCTGAGTATTAGTGGCTTCAACCTATGTCAAGATTACTATGATTTTTTTTAAAAAAGTGAAACATTTGTATTAAATAATATAAAATTATTCAAAGTCCAGTTTACCAACCCACATAAACTAAGATGAGATTACATTTTCCGTCATCAAGAAAATGCATGCTATGTGTTATAAAATTATGTTTTCTATTTTTATGTACTACTGGTTTAGTGAACAACTGTATTTAGTACTTCTTTTAAAAGGTAAATGTCAAGGATAGTTTGGTTTGTATTTCTAGTTTTAAATCAAAATTATTCATTGACCATGTTGTTTTATTATACTACACATTTGAAGAAGTATAAGAACAAAAAGGCTGAGATTTAGGGTTTCAGGACACAGGAAATAGAGGAAAGATGGTGAAAAACTATGAGGAAAAACAGTGGGTGACTTTAATAGAGCCAGGACATCTCCTCTAGAAGACCTGCTCTCAGACCTCTACATCCAAAGGTCTCCACAATCAGGAAAGAATTGAGCCTGTGGTTCCATTTGTGACAGACTTGAAATGTGGCTATCGGCAGGCCAGTGAAATTTCTGCTTGGAGAATAATTCCAGACATTTGTGAAAAATATCACTTTTTGCACATAAATTTTTAAAAGGAAAGTGAGTCATTTTACATAATTCTATTCACAGGTGAAAATTAGTAAGGAGTTTTCATCTTCATACTACAAAACCACTACTCCTGGCATGGTTTAACAGTCTATTCAAGAAGCATCTAGAAATGGACCAAAAAAAAAAAGTGGTAGGATTAAAAGTATTCATTGACTGTGTTCTCTAATGGAAAACTTACCCAGCTGTTGCCACACTTGGCTCAAACCAATGGGACGAATCACTCATTTTTAAAAGTACTGAAATCACACACAAAAATGTAAAAGGTTTATGTCCTATCTGTAAATGGCCTATGGTCAATACTGAAGAATAATGAGTAATACAAAACTGCCATTAGCACAGCATTACTTTCCAAGCTATTGGCTTTTTCTGTCTAACTGAACTTTGCAGCAAATGGGTGATGGCAGAGACTTTTGTTTTAAATTAACTTTCCAAACCTAGTTTTTTGGTAATATTAAATGAACATAGCAATTCCAATAAAATTCTGTTAATTTAGCTCAGTTAAGTTCCCTCCAGACTTTAAAAGGAAATCTCAGAAGGCAGCACTGATACAAAAATAGTCACAAATGAAAATTAGGTTTTTAATCTTTCAGCCTGCCAAAGATAAACTGTATAAGTGTAACTAACTATCTCATATTATCTGGTATTGACCTTAGACAGTAGGAACTAATTTAATCTTAACATATTATAGATTTACAGAGAATTAAAATTCAATAGTTTCTGTATGAATTTTATCTGAAGGTTAATGAAACTGAATAGAGGCTACAGATTAATCATTGACACTGTATTTTCCAAACCTAAAAGCAAACAAGTTATTAGGGACATCTACAAACCTTACAACCAGAAAAAGACAAATACTGTAGTAGCATCAAATATATGCAAATTTTTATAATTATTAGCATCAGTTAAGCATATACAAAGTAATACTGATATCTAACATTTTAAATTCTATAGCATAAATACTGTAGGCACCCTAACAGCACGCTGCATTTGACTTGTGACTAAGGCACAATTCCTATGACTCTACATTGGTATGTAAAAAAGGAATTTCAAGGAGTAAGTACATTACTCCCATTCAGTAATTTGTACAACCTGATTCTTCATCACTGCTGCTATTTCAATACCATGCTGTTTTTAAATGGCAGAGTCCTAAGCATATGTAGAAACATGGCTCAGAAAAAGGTAATTATTGTCATTCACAAGTTGACATAATGCCAGTTTTTCTTTTTGTATTGATGCAGTTTAAGCGGTTCAAGCATTTCTTGACAACATAAGCTGGCAAAGAAGGAAACAACTGGTGCCTTCTTGCTCGATGGGCTTGCTAGCTGATTGTTAATGTGAAACAAAACAAGACACTCCACTTTGTCATGGTGATACAATGGATTTATGAGAGATACTGAAGCTCTCCCTGAGAACAGTGAGCTTTTGCTGCTGCAAACTCAGCACTCCTACTAATTCAGTTATACCACAAAATGCAAAGCAATTTATTCTATTTACTTTCCCACCATGATATTTGGCTACAATTAGCTCTTATTATGACAGGTAAGAGTTAGGTTAGCTCTGTTTCCTCTGCCACACTTTTACCTTGTCTGCTCTTAGAGAACTCAGTCTCCTGTTTGAAATCTACAGAGTACTTAAATGCATATAAAATTGAAGTGTCAGCTGTTCCTGCCATGCCCTCATTATTGTACATCTGCTCCACATAGTCTATATGTGTCTTAAAAATATAGTGGAAACTGCAAGCAATTGATTCTCTTACCGATGACTCAAAATTATTCTGAATTATGATGGGTTTCTACTTGATACTAAAAATGTGTTGGAAGAATGGAAATGACACTCCTTTAATGTCACAGTTTGAAATATATTTTGTGAACACTATGCATTTTCTGTGATTAGCTACTATCATTTATCACCATGCAGAATATGTCTCACCTCTAGGTTTTTCCTTATATTTGATACTCACTGATGCCTATTTTCTGAAGAATTAAAGTAATATTACTGGGAAAAAACCAATATATTACTACTAAAAAAATTATTGCCAATATTCTGCCATAACAGGTTAGGATTCAGGCAGACTGCATCTAGCATTCTGATTATAGCGATGAAAGTTCATGAGACATTAGGCATTAGAATTAAATACAAGATCAAAGACAAGATATTGATAATGTGTATCTCCTGCATATCTACTTAGATGTATAATACAAAGTGCCTTTTCAGTGCCTAAACACATTTGAAAAGCTGGCCCTTTGTGACTGTCTTATGAGAATTCGGCTCCTAAGTCACTAAGACACTTTTGAAAATGTTACCTCAACTCTCAAAAAGGACTCTTTAAATAAATAAATTGTAAGCTTCTATTCCATGTCAATATTGATATAGAAGAGTTCGGGTACCATTGAAGTAGTACCAGTCACTGTTTTTGTGAGGATTAGATCTCTCCTAAATGGATTGTCTGATCCTCCTTTTATTTGCCTCCCAATATTCTCATTGAGTCACAGAAAACACATGCAAAAATTGGGATAGGAAAAAAAAACATTTGGGGAAGAATTTAGCAGCTGGGAACAGCCTGGATCAGCATCTCATTTAAACAAAACTTTGTACACCCACAGTTTCACAGAGACAATGTTTCTTATGGTTTAAAGTCATAAGAGCTTACTACTCTCCAGATTTTATGGATTTATTCTGTGCTGTGGGCCTTTCATCCAAAATCTAAATATTTTTCTGTGGCATCTCATATCCCCTGACTTCTCTTTTAATGTCACAGTTGGCGTTACTACCTGCTGCTGTGAATAGGCTCTTAAGCAAACTTGTAGATACCAGTTTTGCCTACCAAATTTTACATATTATCAACCTATGCCATCACCCTGCATTTTCCTTAAAGCCTATTGGGCTCATTTCTGTATCTTGCCCCAGTTTCAGAGCAGCTAAATTGTAGCTATGCTCAGTTCATCAAGGCTAGATCCTAAAACTCTCTCTGTGGAAGTGAAGGGCTCAATTTTCTGTCTGATTATGTGAGAACTCAATGGAGTTGCACTAACGCAAAATTGGGGCAGGTAGGGAAATCATGAGTAAAGTATTTATAAACTACTATAAGCATCTAGGGATGATTGCCCACATTCAACTATAATTTGTATTAAAACCCACTGTTCAAATTGCTCAAGGACATTGTTTGGACTGCCTTGTAATCCTGCCATGGCATTCCTAAAAGTTACAGGCATGAGCCAAAACAGTTTTCTGGACAAATTCTGTTCTTAGTTACATCAGGGCACCCATTAACTTTAACAATAACTGACAGCAGAATGTAGCCCTTTGTCTTTTAGTAACTGTAACTACAATTCATTTTTGTTATTGGGAATAATCTCCATTTTCATAAATTATATGAATATGCAAAGGCATAAGGATAATTTAAATTAATTCACATGATACATTTCTTGGATATGTGTGGCTAGTAATGTATGTTTGCATGCATAACATACCCTATGTCATTGAACTGTTCTGCAGTGAACACTAACAGGACTGTTATCTTTATCCTTTACAAAATGATTACAGCCTTCTAAAAGCTAGTAAATACGATCCTTCAGAAAGCAAACAATATGCTAATTCAGAAAAAATTCAAACACTACCATTCTTTCAACAAAATAATCTTTGCCTACAGTAAACAGAGTGCACCTGTTAGAGATAATAAAAGAAAGGGCACTAGATTTGTGCAATACTATATGGAAAGCCAGACTATTCTTTTGTTAAAAATTAATGAAACTAGCATGCTTATATTATATGGTTTGCAAATCTTGTAAAATTACATCATCCTCCAGGTTTAGTCTAGAAATAACAACATCAACATGTGAATTGAATTCAAGCATGTTTCCCCAAAAGTAAAGCTCCAACAAAATATGATTTGTTTTACCTTTCATTTTAAAAGCCTTCTCCTTTTCCCTCTCATTTTAATACAAGTTAAAATTAATACCATCTGACAAAGATGACAACATGTAGATTTTCATTTCCAAAGTGACTTTTACCATTTGTGCTCATTACATGGAAAACTGAAAATCTTTAGCTTGAGGGAATTGATGCTTTGTGTTACTGGTAATGGGCTTCAGAACTGTTTAGTCTGTGGGTCCCTGATTCAGATTCAGCTCAACATCCAAAGACCGCTTGATGGCATACTATATGTGAAATAAATCTTAGGCTAATTCCTAATGAACCAATGCCCATGTCACAAAAAACTTCCACCAAAATTGGTACAAGTGGTAATGGGTGCAAACTGGCTTGGGCTTGAATGAAGACTGGGAGTGGATGGATCATTACACAAAGTAAAACTATTTCCCCATGTTATTTCTCTCCCACCCCCCACTGTTCCTCAGATGTTCTTGTTAACTGCTGGAAATGGCCCACCTTGATTATCACCACAAAAGGTTTTCCTCCTCTCTCCCCCACCCCCCACTGGTAATAGCTCATCTTAAGTGATCACTCTCCTTACAGTGTGCATGATAAAACCCATTGTTTCATGTTCTCTGTGTGTGTATATAAATCTCCCCACTGTATTTTCCACCAAATGCATCCGATGAAGTGAGCTGTAGCTCACAAAAGCTTATGCTCAAATAAATTTGTTAGTCTCTAAGGTGCCACAAGTACTCCTTTTCTTTTTGCGAATACAGACTAACATGGCTGCTACTCTGAAACCTGTAAACCTTTCCTGTAACACTCCCTCTTATCAGTAATGGAATCTGGCTGTGCCCTCCCTTTATTGCTGTGCAGTTGGCTCAGCACAGGAGCTTGGACTGACAGCAGAATTGGGAGCAGAACTGGGGACAGTGGAGGAGCTGGGGCAAGAGGCAGAGCTGGCCTGGGGCTGGAGAGGAGTTGTGACTGGGACCAGAGCCAGGGCTGAGGGCAGAGCTGCGCTGGGAGGCGCTACCTCTCTGCTCTCTGTGGGGGCTGGCCCTGGCCCTGCCATGCACCCCCAAACATTCCTCATCACCCCTTTAGGGGCATGAGCCCCATAGTTTGAGGACCACTGGACATAGAGACTGAACTTCCCATACTCTTCCCTAGAAGCAAAGTCATTAAGGTCAAGAATGAGGTTCATTGATGGGGCAATATGATAATACTTCACAGAAGCTGTCCATTCTGTACCTATTTTTGAGTCTTCCATGCAAGTCTTCCATGCAGTCATCAGATGACTTTTCAGGCACTAAACTCACTTAAAATAATTTCTGCCTGCCATATTGGCATTACTATAAAAAAGCATAACTTCGGTTTACAAAGTTATCCTCTCACTCCTGTGCTTTTGGCATGCAAACATATTTATTTTCTGGGCTTCGTACTCAGATAGGAAAAACAGATTTAAAACATCAAGGATCTCCAATTATTTTGCTGTGACTATATACATTTTGAAAATTCTTCCATCAGAAGATGACTACTTGAATTAGAGTAACTGTCATGTATGCATACATTCAAGTCCTTTGCATGTTTATGCTGCTGTGGCCTTATGTGAAACCTGCTTCTGTTTTGGGTATACAGCTCTGGAAAGCATATTGCAGCAAAGCGTGTCTCAGAGCCTTCAATATATATGAATAAGCCAACCTCTTAATTATTGTACCACAATATCTCAGATATCTAAAAGTGAAATTATTTGTTTCAAATAATTTAATATTTCCAAAAGATGTACTTTAGATGATAGCACTTTACAGGTGATATACTCTTAATTCCCTGTTATGCAGAGCATCATCAGGGCATTATTACTTTAATCCTCAGTAAAAAGCAAATGAGATGTAACTGAGTTCTAAAAGGTTGGAGCAGTGGCTAGTGAGACACAGCGTGTTTCTATGCCTGGCTTGTATGTGTTTCTAGGATATAGAACAAGAACTCCACTGAATCCATTTTAAGCACTGTTGGTTCTATTGCATTAAAGAACATTATTATGGTATCCTCTATGAGAAAAAAAAAGAGATATTACAATTTCAACTATTTCTCCAAAGCAATGACATTTAACCTGTGTGAACTACTTACAATGGAAGGCTTTCCTGAGTGAGATACGCGTGATCAGGCACTTAATGAAGGATAGTTTTTGAATTATTCATTTGCTGTATTGCATAAACTTAGGAATCCTGAAAAAAACATGACCATTATACAGTCACACAGCCAAACTGTTGTTCATTTGCATCTAGTGCAGCCCTGCAGATTTCCATAATTTACTACAGGATTTGAGCCATAGTCTCAGGTTGCAACGTCTTTTCTTTAGACAAAATAGATATTACATAAAGGTAGGCATTATTTGTGCTGTCATTTTTTTCCCTAAACCTTTCTCCTTCCAAAAGTCATCAGGCCATACACTTGGATCTGTCCATGGTACACCCATCACAGCTTATGAGTCAGTGGGGAGGCAGAAGGGGGAGGTGAAAAGATCTAGATAAAATTACTGTAAGGTGGGTACACAATTTGTGGGTACACAAGACCATATTCAATAACTAGTTATCAGTAGTTTGCTGGCAATCTGGTGGAATCTTGCAGGGTCAGTACTGGTCCAATACTACTCACTATTTTCATTAATGACTTGGATAATGGAATGGAGAGTAGGCTTATAACATTTTCAGATGACACCAAACTGGTGGGGTTGCATGCACTTTGGAGGACAGGATTAGAATTCAAAACAATTTTTATGCCTTAAACTGTACAGATTTCATTCCTACATTATGTACCTTATTCCATATTCTCAGTTATGGATGATGACATGTTCCTTTTACAATCACAGTAAATATACCTCCAGATCAGATGTGTGCATTAGGTGCCCATCCATGCACAGCCAAGGAATTTAGTTAAAATCCATGATTTTCTTTACTTCTTCATTATTGTTTGGTGCTCTAGATGCTAGGGCAATTGACAACTTGTTCATTTCTAAAACAGATAATGTATTGCGTTTAGGAAAGACTAAAGGCCATTGTGTATCAACAAAGTTTTGGGCATTCAAAACCACCACCACTCTCCAGCAAAATTTACATGCTTCACTATACAATCAAGTTCATCTCTACAAGACATCACAATAGCTCCTCAGAGCAAGATAAAAACCTAAGCCAGAGGTGGGCAAACTATGGCCCATGGGCCACATCCAGCCCGCAGGACCATTCTGCCCATCCCCTGAGCTCCTGGCTCGGGAGGCTAACCCCCGGCCCCTCCCCGCTGTTCCCCCTCCCCCACAGCCTCACCTGACCACACCGTCGGTGCAATGCTCTGGGCAGCGGGGCTGCGAACTTCTGAGGCACCGCAGCTGCAGAGCCCGGCCTGACCCCATGCTCTGTGCTGTGTGGTGGCATGGCTGGCTCCAACCGGGCAGTGAGGCTGTAGCGCCGCCAGCCACTGGTGCTCCAGGCAGCGCGGTAAGGGGGCAGGGAGTGTGGAGGGGAAGAGGGGGGGTTGGATAAAGGGCAGGGAAGTTCAGGGGGTGGTCAGGGGCCAGGGATGTGGATAGGGGTCCGGGGAACAGGAGGGTTGAATAGGGGCAGGGGTTCCAGAGGAGGTCAGGAAGGAGAGGAGGGGTTGGATGGGGTGGCAGGCGGTAGTCAGGGGTGGAGGTTCTGGGGACAGTCAGGGGTCAGGGAGAAGGGGTGGTTGGATGGGGCGGTGGGGAGCAGTTAGGGGTAGGGGGTCCAGGGGTGGTCAGGGAAAAGGGGTGGTTGGATGGGTCAGGGGTCCAGTCAGGAAGAAGAAGGGGGGGTTGGATGGGGTGGTGGGAGCAGTTAGGGGCGGGGGTCCGGGGCAGTCAGGGGACAGAGAGCAGGAGGAGTGGATGGGGCAGGAGTCCTGGGGAGGCCGTCAGGGGGCGAGAAGCGGGGGTGGGGTCGGATAGGGGGCAGGGGCCAGGCCACGCCTGGCTGTTTGGGGAGGCACAGCCTCCCCTAACCGGCCCTCCATACAATTTCTGAAACCCGATGCAGCCCTCAGGCCAAAAAGTTTGCCCGTCCCTATACTAAGCAGTCTGGAGCAAAGAACCATTTGCACATACGATACCATACTTTTTCTTTCCTTCAGCTGGAGTCCCTCTTGTATGCAGGTTTCTGCTGACCAGGTTCTGATTTTCCTGCAATGAGATCCCAGCTCACACTAATGTTTTCTCAATTCAGAGAAAGTTGTTTCCCCAACTCTAACTGTATTTACCTTTTTGATGAGTAACCATTAAGAATCAGCATAATTCCAGCACTGCAGTCTTCCCAGAGAGGGAAGTAGGACTCCATTCTTGATTAGGAAGAGAAATATAGTTCTTTGTCCAGCCAGTAGGGAGTGTGGTCTATATATCCAGATTTGCAACCAACCCATATACATTTCAAAATAGCTTTGTTCATTTTAGTTAACACCTAGAAATATCCAAGGGTAGCATCTATACCATGAATTTAAACTGTGGAGTCTAAGTCATTTTTACTGAAAATATTCTGTTCCACAAGCTAAACTTCATTTTACTCCACTTCTTAAACTCTTAAACTTTTACACAATAGGGGCCCAATCCAGTCCCTCATGAAGTAAACTGGAAGACTTCCTCTGACTTCCCCCAGTTTATTCAATATCATGAGATTCCTACACATTTGCTTTCCAGTGACTAGGTGACTGAATAAACATGGTTCTCTCACTGGCAAAAATATGTTATCTGTATTTTCTTCCTGTTTACTTCTATCTCATATTCCAGTTATCTTTGATGTCCCTGGTGGTAATGGTTAAAAGCTGCAGGACTTAAAGCAATTAGTAAATGGAAGAGAAGGCACCTTTCCATAGAACTGTTTTGTAAGCTAAATGAAACAGATCTTAAGTGTCCAATCTGAATTGCTAATGGACAAGAGCAGATAATTGCTATGGTTTACTGAAATTAACATCCAAATCCAATTTTCTTTAGAATAAACTTCCAAAGAAATAGTACCAGATAGGCCTAAATTACGTTTAACTTCCAAGATTAAATGTAATGTTAAATTATCTGAAGCATACTTTTGGGGCATGGAATTTACCTGATATCTATTAGGTTCATAATTACATTATGCAAACTGTTAAGTAGAAGATTAAAATATTAGCCTTTTGAGCATGCACTGCATTCTCAACTTCATGGAAGGCTCAATGACATTTTCTTATGCAACATATCACAAAGTATATTTTCTATTAGAATTTATAAATTGACAGAGACCAAGGAAATTTTTTCAGCAGACTTTGTTTTTCTGTAGTAGGTTTTAACTGTTGATTTGTATTAGATAGGGGTGATTTCAAAACCCTAGATCAGAATCAAACTATGAGGAAGTCTGAACTCAGATCTAAATCTCAACTTCATGGCTGAGTCACATGTCTAGTTTATAACATTAAAACAAATTAAAATACAAGTTGAAAAACAGAATAGTTTGATTCAAAATATTCAGACAAACTGAAGATTACAATGAGTGAGAAATAGTGCATGTGTGCACAAAGGCACCAAAATAACTAAGAAAGAAAATCTGAGCTTCTGTTGACTGATGCATACTTAACACAAAATACTTAGCACTGATGCACGATTTCCATTTACTTGTAGTGACCAAGAGCAGAATTTCGCTCTTACGCTATACTTAGCAGCTTTACAACATTTCTCACTTCTTCATATCACTGCATCAGAGAAGATGGTTTTGTGTCATTGGAACCTAGATAGACTCAGACTCATAGATATTAAGGTCACAAGGGACCATTATGATCATCTAGTCTGACCTCCTGCACAATGCAGGCCACAGAATCTCACCCACCCACTCCTGCAATAAAACTCTCACCTATGTCTGAGTTAATGAAGTCCTCAAATCATGGTTTAAAGACTTCAAGGTACAGAGAATCCTCCAGAAAGTGACCCGTGCCCCATGCTACAGAGGAAGGCAAAAAAAACCCAGGGCCTCTTCAAATCTGACCTGGAGGAAAATTCCTTCCTCACCCCAAATATGGCCATCAGCTGAACCATGAGCATGTGGACAAGATTCACCAGCCAGATATCCAGGAAAGAATTCTCTGTAGTAACTCAGATCCCACCCCATCTAACATCCCATCACAGCCCACTGGGCCTATTTACCATGAATAATTAAAGATCAATTAATTGCCAAAATCATGTTATCCCATCATACCATCTCCTCCATAAACTTATCAAGTTTAATCTTGAAGCCAGATAAGTCTTTTGCCCCCGCTGCTTCTCTTGGAAGGCTATTCCAAAACTTCACTCCTCTGATGGTTAGAAATCTTTGTCTAATTTCAAGTCTAAACTTCCTGGTGGCTAGTTTATATCCATTTGTTCTTGTGTCCACATTGGTACTGAGCTTAAATAATTCCTCTCCCTCTCCGGTATTTATCCCTCTGATATATTTATAGACAGCAATCATATCTCCCCTCAACCTTCTTTTGGTTAGGCTAAACAAGCCAAGCTCCTTGAGTCTCCTTTCATAAGACAGGTTTCAGAGTAGCAGCCGTGTTAGTCTGTATTCGCAAAAAGAAAAGGAGTCCTTGTGGCACCTTAGAGACTAACAAATTTATTAGAGCATAAGCTTTCGTGAGCTACAGCTCACTTCATCGGATGCATTTGGTGGATACATCCGATGAAGTGAGCTGTAGTTTTTTTCCACCAAATGCATCCTATGAAGTGAGCTGTAGCTCACGAAAGCTTATGCTCTAATACATTTGTTAGTCTCTAAGGTGCCACAAGTACTCCTTTTCTTTTTTCATAAGACAGGTTTTCCATTCTTCGGATCATCCTAGTAGCCCTTCTCTGCACCTGTTCCAGTTTGAATTCATCCTTCTTAAACATGGGAGACCAGAACTGCATACAGTATTCCAGATGAGGTCTCACCAGTGCCTTGTATAATGGTACTAAAACCTCCTTATCTCTACTGGAAATACCTCGCCTGATGCATCCCAAGACCGCATTAGCTTTTTTCACGGCCATATCACATTGGCGGCTCATAGTCATCTTGTGGTCAACCAATACTCCAAGGTCCTTTTCCTCCTCCGTTACTTCTAATTGATGCGTCCCCAGCTTATAACTAAAATTCTTGTTATTAATCCCTAAATGCATGACCTTACACTTCTCATTATTAAATTTCATCCTATTACTATTACTCCAGTTTACAAGGTCATCAGATCCCCTTGTATGATATCCCGTCCTTCTCTAAATTGGCAATACCTCCCTGCTTTGTATCATCTGCAAACTTTATTAGCGCACACCCACTTTTTGGGCCAAGATCAGTAATAAAAGATTAAATAAGATTGGTCCCAAAACCAATCCCTGAGGAACTCCACTGGTAACCTCCCTCCAGCCTGACAGTTCACTTTTGACCAATTCCTTATCCACCTTTCAATTTTCATATTGATCCCCATCTTTTCCAATTTAACAAATAATCCCCCATGTGGCATCATATCAAACGCCTTACTGAAATCTAGGTAAATTAGATCCACAGCATTTCCTTTGTCTAAAAAATCTGTTACTTTCTCAAAGAAGGAGATCAGGTTGGTTTGGCACGATCTACCTTTTGTAAAGCCATGTTGTATTTTGTCCCATTTACCCTTGACCTCAATATCCTTATCTACTTTCTCCTTCAAAATTTTTTCCAAGACCTTGCATACTACAGATGTCAAACTAACAGGCCTGTAGTTACCCGGATCACTTTTTTTTCCTTTCTTAAAAATAGGAACTATATTAGCAAATCTCCAGTCATACGGTACAACCCCTGAGTTTACAGATTCATTAAAAATTCTTGCTAATGGGCTTGCAATTTCATGTGCCAATTCCTTTAATATCTTGGATGAATATCATCTGGGCCCCCCGATTTAGTCCCATTAAGCTGTTAGAGTTTTGCTTCTACCTCAGATATGGTAATATCTACCTCCATATCCTCATTCCCATTTGTCATTCTACCATTATCCCTAAGATCCTCATTAGCCTTTTTAAAGACTGAGGCAGGCAAAGTATTTGTTTAGATATTGGGCCATGCCTAGATTATCCTTAGCCTCCACTCCATCCTCAGTGTTTTGTGGTCCCACTTCTTCTTTCTTTGTTTTCTTCTTATTTATATGGCTATAGAATCTTTTACTATTGGTTTTAATTCCCTTTGCAAGTCCAACTCTACTTGACTTTTAGCCTTTCTCACTTTATCTCTACACGTTCTGACCTCAATAAGGTAGCTTTCCTTACTGATCCCTCCCATCTTCCACTCCCTGTATGCTTTCTGCTTTTTCTTAATCACCTCTCTGAGATGCTTCCTCATTCAGCTTGGTCTACAACTCCTGCCTATGAATTTTTTCCTTTCTTGGGATGCAGGCTTCTGATCACTTCTGCAGCTTTGACTTGAAGTAATCCCAGGCCTCCTCTGCCTTTAGATCCATAAGTTCTTCAGTCCAATCCACTTCCCTAACTAATTTCCTTAATTTTTGAAAGTCAGCTCTTTTGAAATCAAAAACCCTAGTCACAGATTTATTTTTGTTTATCCTTCCATTCAGTTTGAACTGAATTAACCCATGATCACTTGAACCAAGGTTGTCCCTACAACCATTTCTTCTATGAGGTACTCATAACTCACCAAAACCAAATTTAAAATGGCATCCCCTCTCATAAGATCAGCAACTACTTGATGAAGGAATCCATCAGCTATTGCATCTAGGAAAATCTGAGCCCTATTTTATTACTAGCACTTATCCTCCAGTCTATATCTGGGAAGTTAAAGTCTCCCATGATCATGCAGTTTCCATTAGTATTTACTTCATTAAAAATATTAAAGAGGGCTCTATCCATATCCAAATTAGATCCCGGTGGTCTATAGTAAACCCCAAATACTATCACAGAGGAGGCTCTAGTAGATTTCTTCTCCAATGTGATTTTTGCCCAGACGGACTCTGTCTTATTCATTCTATCGCTTCTTATTTCTTTACATTTTACCTCATCATTGATATACATTGCTACTCCACCATCTTTACCTTTATTTCTGTCTTTCCTAAACAGCACATACCCTTCAATAGCTGTAGTCCAGTCATGACTACTATTCCACCATGTTTCTGTTATCCCTATAACATGTTATTTGTAATGTAGCAATGTAACATCATAATCATAAACATGTATGGTAAAAGGAGATGCATATAAAATTTGTAATAGTATTCTAATACCAATAAACTCAAGCAAATGATAACAGCAATAACCAGAACAATATATTAGTTCACTTTAACTCCAGTTAAAGTAAAGACTCATGAACACACACAATAAATCTTGCCTGCAGTTCTAAGTTTTCCAATAGGGGGCTACTGCAAATATTTTCCAGTCTAAATCTCCTATTCTCCCTTCACCACTTCTGCCTCCTAGTTTTAGATACACTCTTTCTCTTTTGACTTCCAACACTCATACAGAATCATAAAACTGGAAAGGACCTTGAGAGGTCATCTAGTCCAGTCCCCTGCTCTAATGGCAGGACTAAGTATTATCTAGACCATTCCTGACAGGTGTTTGTCTAACCTGCTCTTAAAAATCTCTAATGGAGATTCCACAACCTTCCTAGGCAATTTATTCCAGTGCTTAATCACCCTGACAGGAAGTTTTTCCTAATGTCCAAACAAAACCTCCCTTGCTGAAATTTAAGCCCATTGCTTCTTGTCCTATCCTCAGAGGTTAAGAAGAACAATTCTTCTCCCTTCTCTTTGTAACAACCTTTTATGTACTTGAAAACTGTTATGTCCCCGCTCAGTCTTCTCTTTTCCAGACTAAACAAACCCAATTTTTCCGATCTTCCTTCATTGGTCATGTTTTCTAGACCTTTAATCATTTTTGTTGCTCTTCTCTGGATTTTCTCCAGTTTGTCCTGAAATGTGGCACCCAGAAGTGGACACAATACTCCAGTTGAGGCCTAATCAGCATGGATTGCATGGAAGAATTACTTCTTGTGTCTTGCTTACAACACTCCTTCTAATACATCCCAGAATGTTGTTTGTTTTTTTTGCAACAGTGTTACATTGTTGACTTTTATTTAGCTTGTGGTCCACAATGACCCCCAGATCCCTTTCCACAGTACTCCTTCCTGGGAAGTCATTTCCCATTTTGTATGTGTACAACTGATTGTTCCATCCTAAATGGAGTACTTTGCATTTGTCCTGATTGAATTTCATCCTATTTACTTCAAACCATTTCTCCAGTTTGTCCAGATCATTTTGAATTTTAATATTATCCTCCAAAGCACTTGCAACCTCTCCCAGCTTATCATCCACAAACATTATAAGTGTACTCTCTATGCCATTATCTGAATCATTGATGAAGATATTGAACAGAACAGAACAGAACCTAGAACTGATCACTACAGGACCTCACTCATCATCCCTTCCATCAGGACTGTGAACTACTGATAACTACTCTCTGGGAATGGTTTACTAACCAGTTTTGCACCCACCTTACAATAGCTCCATTTAGTTTGCAATTCCCTAGTTTGTTTATGAGAAGGTCATGCAAGACAGTATCAAAAGATTTACTAAAGTCAAGATATACCACGTCTATCATTTCCCCCCATCCACAAGTCTTGTTACCCTGTCAAAGAAAGCTATTAGGTTAGTTTGACATGATTTGTTCTTGACAAATCCATGCTGACTGTTACTTATCACCTTATAATCGTCTAGATGTTTGAAAATTGATTGCATAATTATTTGCTTCATTATCTTTCCTGGTACAGAAGTTCAGCTGACTGGTCTGTAATTCCCCAGGTTGTCCTTATTTCCCTTTTTATAGATGGGGAAGTATAGTACCATTTTCCAGTCTTCTGGAATCTCTCCCCTCTTCCATGACTTTTCAGAGATAATTGCTAGTGGCTCAGATATCTCTTCAGTCAGCTCCTTGGGTATTCTAGGATTCATTTCATCGGGCCCTGGTGACTTGAAGACATCTAATTTGTCCAAGTAATTTTTAACTTGTTCTTTCCCTATTTTAGCCTCTGATCCTACCTCATTTTCACTGGCATTCACTACTGTTAGATGTCTAACCACAACCAACCTTCTTGGTGAAAACTGAAACTAAGAACTCATTAAGCACCTCTACCATTTCCACATTGTCTGTTATTGTTTCCCTCCCTCCAAAGTAACGGGCCTACCCTGTCCTTGGTCTTCCTCTTGCTTCTAATGTATTTGTAGAATGTTTTCTTGTTACCCTTTATGTCTCTAGCTAGTTTGATCTCGTTTTGTGTTTTGGCCTTCCTAATTTTGTCCCCCATACCTGTGTTGTTTGTTTATATTCATCCTTTGTAATTTGACTTATTTTCACTTTTTGTAGGATTCTTTTTTTCTGTTTTTAGATCATTGATGATATCTTGGTTCAGCCAGGGTAGTCTCTTGCCATACTTCCTTTCTTACGCAGTGAGATAGTTTGCTCTTGTGCCCTTAATAATGTCCCTCTGAAAAACTGCCAACTGTCTTCAATTGTTTTCCCCCTTAGACTTGCTTCACATGGGATCTTACCTACTAACTCCCTGAGTTTGCTAAAGTCTGTCTTCTTGAAATCCACTGTCTTTATTTTGCTGTTCTCCCTCCTACCATTCCTTAGAATCATGAACCTTACCATTTCACGATCATTTTCTCCCAACCTGCCTTCCACTTTCAAATTCTCAACCAGTTCCTCCCTATTTGTCAAAATCAAATCTAGAACAGCCTCTCTCCTCGTAGCTTTCTCCACCTTCTGAAATAAAACATAATGGTCTCCAATACATTCCAAGAACATGTTGGGCAATCTGTGCCCTGCTGTGTTATTTTCCCAATAGTTGTCTGATTAGTTGAAGTCCCCCATCAGCACCAAATCCTGTGCCTTGGATGATTTTGTTAGTTGTTTAAAAAAAGCCTCATCCTCCTCCTCTTCCCGGTTAGGTGGTCTGTAGTAAACCCGTACCGTGACATCTCCTTTGTTTTTTTACCCCTTGTATCTTTACCCAGAGACTTTCAACAAGTCTGTCTCCTATTTCCATCTCAGTCTCAGTCCAAGTAAATACATTTTTAATATACAAGGCAACACCTCCTTACTTTTTTCCCTGTCTGTCCTTTCTGAGCAAGCTGTACCCTTCTATACCAATATTCCAGTCATGCGTATTATCCCACCAACTCTGTGATGCCAACTATGACATAGTTGTGTTTATTTACTAGCATTTTGAGTTCTTCCTGCTTATTCCCCATACTTCTCACATTAGTATACAGAGTTCTAAAATACTGATTTGATTTTCAACCCAAGATTTTCTGTCTTGTCTCGTCTTTATCTCTGCTATAACAGCCCATGCTCCCCACAAATTCCAATCCTTCTCCCAGGTCTCTGTGTTAAGCTGAGATAAGACTCTGCACAATAAGTGACAACAAATGTGAACTCAAACAATTTTAATTCACAGCATTTAAGTATAGGATATACATGGTTCCCTTAACAAAGAGCCTCCAAGTATGAAATTTTTGGTGCCACTTACAGGGGAAAAGAACTGAACTGCATCATTCTGATTCACACATACAAGATAATGAAGTAGTCACTGTATAAGGTGATCATATTAAACCAAATATTCACACACATGAAAATTACTCCAGCCTAAAGACAAACATTTATTTTGTAGTTGGTGGGTGAGCAGGCAGGTTAATGCACCTGAGATGAAGGAGTAATGTAAAAGCTCTCTACCCTTGTGCATCAGTTGTGCTACATTTTTGGAAGAGCAGAGGGTATGTATGTAACCCATTGCAAATCTCTGAGGTTATGTTCACTTAGGAAAGAAAGTGTGTTTCTTCCAAAGAGATCACTATCTTGTTGTGCAAGCCTAGCTGGAGACAAGGCACAGGTAGTTTTACCTTGATGCAGCTGTTCAAGATAAACACTGGTGAAAAGATTATGACTGTAGTACTCACAACTCAAGAGTTAAGTCACGGTCAGACCACTGAACAGCGTTAGATTGGCCTAATAATCATTGTTAAAAAACCAAAACACTCAGAAGGCACGGTTTTGGGTCTCTCTCTTCTGGCTTTTGAACTGCCCCAGCCACCTCCTTCCTCCCACCCCCACATTCTCTCTCGCAGCATCAATGTGGTGTGCCAATCACAATTCAATATGCAACTTGCATTGCATGTAAAATGTGCATACATAAATGCAGGCCCAAGCTGCCCTGTATACCTGCTACCCAGCTCTTGTTCCTACTGCCCAGAGTCCTCCATCCTGGCAGTCCCCCATTCATCTCCATCTACTGACCTCTGTCTCCAGCCTTCAGGGAAGAGGTCTTGTCCTAGACTCTGATAGTATGTCTACATTGCTGGAGGGAGCCAGCATAGCTAGTGTGCTAATAATAGCAGTGCAGACATTGAAGTTCTATTAGAGACTCGGGCCACCCACCCAAGCTCAGATCCAGGAAGGTTGGGTGGGCTTAAGAGTCCAAGGTTCCGCCCTAGCTGCAACATCATAGTGCTATTTTTAGCACACTAGCTCAAGCCCAACTAGCACGAGTCTGTCTGCATAGGCTGTGAGGCTCACCGCCATCTGCAATGTGTAGGCATACCCCACAGTGGGAAAGGGATGAGGCCACTGCTTCTGTCTTAGATAGAGGACCATTCTGCTGTACTCTGTCAAATCTGGGTCTCTGCCCACACAACACATAGCAGCTGTCTGCAGTACTAGAACCTATGTCTGCCCCTTGCACAAGTGGCAGAGCAGCCTCCAGTGGTTAAAGGAAGAAATTAGACAGACATCTTGCAAAAATCCTGAGCTGCCTCTATGTTTTGCGGCAAGGCCACCAAAACAATGCTTGTGATATCATGAGTGTGGGCAACATTAATTGCTGAGGTTTACATCTCTCATACCTTATCTGGATGAGACCAGTTTGGCTTGCAAAGACTCATATTACATGCAAAACTCAATTAAAGGTATTCTAGCAGTGCTGCAGCTAGTGACATTTTGGGGGAAAAATAATGCTTTTTATTTTAACAAGCCAAAACTCATAATAAATTAAGTCTCCCATTTCATGATATTTTGCATGCAAAGAGTTTAGCATGTATGAGGAAATTCAGTGTGTCGGTATATATACAAAAATTAACTTTTTGCCATTGTCAATAAGTTTCTATTATAACCAAGACATTGCTAGGCTCTCTCCAATAGTGAACTGAAAAAAAAATGGAATGTATTGTTCATCCCTCCCCCTCCCCCTTTATCTTTGTAGATTAAGCAGTTGACTTTAGTAAAGAAGGCTATAAGCTCGAACCCTATTGCTGCTGTGTTTTCATTTAGTGCTATTAAAAGCACCTGTCTTTCTTCTAACCAAAGTCTGGTGAATACATTCTCGCCACTACTTTATTTTTCCTGTAAAACAAAAACAAGAGAAGTGACATTGAGTAAAGACACTATGAATTATGCACTAAATAGAAAGAAAAATGCAAACCATGTTGCCTTCCCCCACTCTTCCCTGGAGCCTGGCAGATAGGAAGGAAGGAAGGAAGGAAGGGAGGGAGGGAGGGAGGGGGTGTGTGTGTGTGTGTGTCCAGTAGGAAAAGGAAAACCCTAGGGTCTTTTAAGGATTCCCCATTTCCTGCCCATGCCCTTCTGGTGGCCTTGGGATGGAGCAGGTGTTCTGTAACTTATTGCTTGGATTGAAGTATATGATGGAAGATTACTAGTTATTTACACTCAAGAGGAAGGCGTATAAACCCTTTTCCCTTTCCAGGGTACCATCTTACACCTGCAAGCAACAGCTCTCCCTCCCCCATTTAGGATTAGAATAGGAGTGGGGTTTGATGTCTTGCTGAGGAAACCATTGTAGTCACCTTTTGGGGACCGGGAAGAATTTTTTCCCCAAACTGCCAAATTGGCCTGAGTGAAGTGGGGTTTCCCCACTACCACCTTCCTCTCTGTAGCCCAGAAAATCAGTAAGTAGGCTAGTTCATAATGTGTTCACGTTGTTGCAACTTGCTAGGGATCTAGTGCAGGCAATTCTTCAATACAAAGTCTGTTTCCCTGATAAACTGGTATTGGAGGCATGATTAGGGTAGGGATCCTGAAAAGGAGCTCGAGGCTTTTAATGTCTGGTACTGTGAGGAGACACCCCACTTTTCCCCATATCCTTAAGCCTCATATAGGAAATTTAGTGGGCTCACTGCTGGAAATAGGTTAAGATTTGGGAGTGTCGACATTGACATGTTAGATGGGGTGGGATCTGAGTTACTACAGAAAATTCTTTCCTGGGTATCTGGCTGGTGAATCTTGCCCATATGCTCAGGGTTTAGCTGATCACCATATTTGGAGTCAGGAAGGAATTTTCCTCCAAGGCAGATTGGAAGAGGCCCTGGAGGTTTTTCGCCTTCCTCTGTAGCACGGGTCACAGGTCACTTGCTGGAGGATTCTCTGCTCCTTGAAATCTTTAAACCATGATTTGAGGACTTCAATAGCTCAGACATAGGTGAGAGGTTTTTCGCAGGAGTGGGTGGGTGAGATTCTGTGGCCTGCGTTGTGCAGGAGGTTGGACTAGATGATCATAATAGTCCCTTCTGACCTTAGTATCTATGAATAGGAGCTAGAATTTTATGTAATGTGTCTTGTCTTCTATTCAGTGGTATCCAGAACAAAAAAAGCTGTGACTAATCCAAACACACACACACACACACACACACACACACACACACCCCATGGGGTTTGGTTCAGTGCATTGGGAGTAATTTACCCATCCCCATAGGTTTCATTAACCCATACTTAAGAGTTTTCAATATCTTATATCTGTTATTGCATATTTTCTTCGTCTTGCACTTCTAAATGAAAATAAGTTGTCCTCCCTGCTGCAGACCTACCTACAAAAGGGGAAACACACACACACTGGATATTGCAGAATTAGAGAGGGTTCGCAGTATGGTGCAAAAATTGTTAAAGACTCATATGAAGCAAGATTGAACAGACGGAAATTGTGTCTCAGCAAGGAGATATGATAAAAATATATATAAAATAATGAATGATATAGTGAGGGTAGATCAGGAGTGTCTGTTCTCCTGATCTCATAACACAAGGACAAGGAGAAATTCCATGAATAAAAAGGTTGCAAATTTAAAATTGATAAAGGGAAATACTCATGGCCACAGGAAGTCATTGAGGCCATAAATTTAGCAAGATTCAAAAAGGGATTGGACATTTACAAGCATAACAAGAATATCCAGTGTTATCATAATGAATTATAAGAAGAAATTTATAAGAGATATCAAACTTCATGGTTTACACCAATCTCTAACTATTAAATGTCAGCAAGAACCTAATGTGGGGAGCCAGATTAACCCACATCTGCCCACTGAATGGCTCTGATGCCTTTGAAGCATCTGATACTGGCCACTGGACAAGACAAACTTTAGGTCTGATCCAATATGGCAATTCCTATGTTCCTAAAACCTTCCTTTTTGTATCCGTCTCCCCCACCACCTTCCCCTCCCTCACCCCCACATCTCTTGTCCTCTATATAAAATATGTGGTGTAACTTGACAGTCAATAATACACCGGCCACTCTCACAATTACTCTACACAGCCTATAAGAAAAACTGACTTACTAATCAAGACAATTTAGTGGCTCTGTTTATGTAAAACACAGCACTATTTTATCAAGAGATTAATCTTTACAAATACATCAAAAGAGGTTTTGAAAATGCTAAGAAACCACTCTCACATTTTATCCCTAAGCATGATGTTTCACAAAAATCTTTGACAAATTTTATAGGAAAATTGCTTAAGATACTATATCATAAATAAGAGATCAAATTGCAAAGAGAAAATAAATACTTTGAATAATAAATAATAATAATAATAAAATAAAAATGAGAGGCAAGCTCTACTCATGCTATTTTTACTGTACTGTTGCAAACATAGATTTCCCTTTCGGCTGCCCCCCACTTGAGACAATGTTGCTTGCTGAGCAGAACAATGGATGGCTCAGGGGGTGCCTAACCTTACTTTTCAACATCTTATTGACTTGTTCAGGGTATCTAATTTATGTTCAGATGGCATGCCTCAAGTCAAATATATAAATCCCCAACTGGAGTGATGCCTTTCTGGTGAGCCTACTCAGCATCTAATAGAAAGTGACTCTTTAATAGTATGTTATTTTTATGGATTATTCAATTTTTTGGTGTTTAGTTTCCTTTGGTATTTGAAAATCCAACTGCCAAAAATCCTATAGTTTACAACTATCATAATATATGGATAGTCAGCTATTTCACAGTTGATTTCTTGTACTTTACCCTAAGGGAACATCTGTAAATGTTTACTGCTTGTTGATACATGGATTTCAGTGATAGCCATAGTGTTTCATGTTTAGAGTTCAATGTTTTGATCAACAGAGAGCATTACAGAAAGGACAGTGGGCCACTAGCATTTCTTCTCTTACTGGCTTATTATAGCTTAACCCGTAACCACTGAAGTTAATTTTTGCCAGACTTCAACAAGAGCAGGAACGGGTGCTTAATCTGTGAAGAAAGAACAAATAGTCCTAAAGTTTGGGAAATAAACACCATCTCATTTTATGATTCCTGAGCTATGATGCCTATACATAAGAAAAAGCATACAAGTAAAAACCCTCAAATTAAAAAAAACCAAACCCCAAAACACTTTGTACTCCAACATGCTGTCAAAACTGTTTGTAAAGACATGTTGCCATACCATCTTATTGGCATGGACAAAAATTAGTCATCTAGGCTCACAGACTGCATTAAAGAATTAGAAAATCCATACCTCAACAGCAAGGAGAATATATTGCCTTTTGGCCACTGTATCATCAGTCTTATGTATATCAAAACCTAAACTGAAGAAAAGAAAAGACCACATCATGAAACCTACATAACTTTCTTTCTGTGATGGAATTTTCATTGATTGTTAGATTGGTCTGGTTCATTTGCCATTTCTGTTAGGTTTCACTTCAAGGGTACATGCTGATTAGAGCAGTCTTCACTTGGAATAATCTTTAACAGTTTTTGAGGGGTACTATATGTTGTAATTATCTTTTCTTCCTCCACCTTGCACATGACCATTTTCTATTTTCAGATGTATTTTGAATAGTTGTGTGCTGCCATTCATAACATGGAATAGAAATGGCACTGTTGCACGTGTTTGCATCACTTTCTACATTATCTTGTGGCAGTTTTCTCTGTATATTACCTACATGAGGGGATGGCTCCCTCAAATAATTTTTTGTTTCAGTTATCATATTTCATGAAATACTATTATTGTTACACAGCCCCTAGGAACTCTAATCATGGATCAGGATCCCAATGTCCTAGGTTCCGTACTAGCACAAAACAAAAAAGATGATTCCTGCCCCCAAAGAACTTACAATCTATATATGAGACAAGTAAAAACTGATGGACACAGGCAGACAGGGGAGAACAAGGAAAAATGAGACAATATTGGTAAGCATGATAGGCCATAGTCTCAACGCATTAACAACTTAACCATTGCCAAGTTTTCTGTAGGCTTCAGAGAGAGAGAGTTTTAAGGAGGAATTTGGAGAAGGATAGTAAGGCAGCTTTCAAGATGTTTATGGGGAGATTCTCCCAAGCATGAAAAACAACATGGGAGAAACCACAAAGGCCTAGATAGCATAGACAATAGCTTATGTTTTATGTAAAAGAGAAGAAGGAGCCAGTGGAATGATGTAAAGAAATGGGTGACGTGGAAAATTATCTTTGCAGCAGCTTTCTGAATGGATATGAGGCAAGATTGTATTTGTCAAGGCAAGAAAAAAAATGTAGTAAATCAGGATGTGAAGTGAGTTCAACTGAGAGTTTTAGCAGTGTGCATAGGCTGTATCTTAGCGATGTTGTACAGAAAGAAATCAGCAAGATTTAGATTATAGCCTGTATGTGAGGACCTAGTGAGTCATCAGAGATGATGCTCAGGTTACAGGTTTGACTGACAGTCAAAATAGTGTGCTATCAAAAGAGAAGTAGCAAAGATAGGTCTGTTTTTTGAGGGGGGAATATTAGGAGCTTTATTTTAGCCACGTTGAGCCAACTGCTAGACATTCACAAGAATATATCAGAGAGAGACAGGCAGATATTTTAGTTTGGACAGAAGAAGCCAGGTTAGGAGTCAAAGGTAGATCTTTGAATCATCAGCATGGAAATGAGAGTTGAATTTGTGGATACGATTACTTAGAGAATGTGTAAAAGAAGAAGCGAAGGAGACGCAGGACAGTCCTTTCCACAGAAAGTTGGAGCGGGAAAGAGGATGATCCTCTGAAGGACAATGAGTAGTTAGAGAGGTAGGAGGAGAACCAGGAGCAGGAAGAGTCAATCATGAAATCTTGGAAGGACAAGATTTCAAGACTAAGAGCATGGTCAATGGTGTTAAAGTTGGCTGGCAGGTCAAAAAGGATCAGGGTGGAGTACTGGTAGACAGTGCATTCAGAGATCTTATAGATTAAAGGGAGAAGGGGGTCAGGAGAAAATAGTTGGAGATGAGGTCAACAGTGGTGTTTTCTTCTCTTTTTTGTTTGTGTGCTTGTTAAGATGGGAGAGACTAAAGTGTGTTTGTGTTGTGTTGTGAAGGGATGGAACCAGAGGAAAGTGAGAGGTTAAGGAGAAGAATAAGGGTGGGGGGAGTTGAGAGTGGGCAAAACAGAGATCAAGACAGGAAACAGGATGGAGCACGAAGGCAAGAATAGATGAGAAATCTCTGCATCTCTGATGGGGAGAAAGAGGAGAGTGTTGCAGGAGGGGAAAGGGTAAGAGGAGACAACCTGAGCAGAGGGAGAAGGTCACATTATAGATTCATAGATACTAAGGTCAGAAGGGACCATTCTGATCATCTGTCTGACCTCCTGCACAGCGCAGGCCACAGAATCTCACCCATCCACTCCTATGAAAAACCTCACCTATGTCTGAGTTATTGAAGTCCTTAAATCATAGTTTAAAGACTTCAAGGAGCAGAGAAGCCTCCCTCAAGTCAACCATGCCCCATGCTACAGAGGAAGGCAAAAAACCTCCAGGGCCTCTCCAATCTGCCCTGGAGGAAAATTTCTTCCCGACCCCAAATATGACAATCAGCTAAACCCTGAGCATATGGGCAAGATTTACCAGCCAGATACTACAGAAAATTCTTTCCTGGGTAACTCAGATCCCATCCATCTAATATCCCATCTCAGGGGATTAGTCCTATTTACCCTGAATATTTAAAGATCAATTACTTACCAAAATCCCATTATCCCATCATACCACCTCCTCCATAAACTTATCAAGTAGAATCTTAAAACCAGATAGATCTTTTGCCCCCACTGCTTCCCTTGGAAGGCTATTCCAAAACTTCACTCCTCTGATGGTTAAAAACCTTCGTCTGATTTCAAGTCTAAACTTCCTGGTGGCCAGTTTATACCCATTTGTTCTTGTGTCCACATTGGTGCTGAGCTTAAATAATTCCTCTCCCTCTCCTGTATTTATCCCTCTGATATATTTATATTTTGTCAATTCTCTTAGAAGAAATTGGTAAAATAATCAGCAGACACATAGGAGAGAAGAGTTTCAGAAGTGAATCAAAAAGGCAGCTGATATTGAGGACATAATATTCAACTATTTTGGTGAAGTAGAGCTGTTTAGCTAAGAAGATGGCAGAAATGAAGGAAGGATTTTGTAGTAGACAAAGTCAGCCTGGTCACTGGATTATCAGAGACTAAGTGTATTTCAGAGTTATACAATCTGTTCAAGTAGCAATTGTATTTTCACCACATTTGAGAAATTCTAACCTTGCTGAAAAGGTTCAAGAATTAGGAAGACAGATTCTTATTATTGGGGCATGAACCATGCCAATGACAAAAACAGTATCCGTTAGAAATATTTTCCTAGATCCATTCTATTCTACCATACTGAAGTTGGACATTAAAATCCAAGCTCTAGGGATAAACTAGTTGAACTACCCATAAAGTCAGCTGGGATCTAGTCATTCTTAGAGCAGTGTCAGATCAATATATGCGCTAACTTTTGGGAAAGAATTATGGTATGAAAATCTTTTGCCTTAGTTAAGTCAGGGAGACCAAAAATTTCCATTTCCCTTTTCTAGGGTACATTTACCCTTACAATCATCCTTCATTATGAAAGACGTTATTGGTAATTTCAGAAGATCTTTAGGTAAAACAATTAAAACTTAATAATGAAAGAAATAGATGGTTGTTTTTCCTTTTAAGAGTAAAAAGCACCTTAAGAAGTATCATCCAATTTCTAGAGACTTATTTAGAGAAGCTGAACATTCACAGATCGCAGTGGGTGTTTGCTCTCCAAGAATAGGAGAAAATTGACATTTGATAGTGGCTTTATATCAGCTAGAAAAGCAATCCAAAGACAAAATTACTTTTCAGATGTATATCTATGCCCAAGATTAGTTTGAGGAGAAAAATATCACTTTAACAACTATAGACATTCATTTGTTTGCTCCATTACACAGCATTAAAGCTGGGAAAATAATTTGCATTATTTTGTGATACAGTAATTTTATAGGAGACACAAAATTTATAATAGTGTAATAGCACCAATAAACTCAAGCAAATGATAACAGCAGTAATCAAAACAATTTATTAGGGCCTCTCGGAGTTTTGCTATGAAGACAGGATTTCATCTACACAGCCTTCAGAAGCGAGCCTCAAAGCCTGGGTCGATAGACTCAGGTTTGTGGGGCTTGGCACTAGCACTCTAAAAATAGCAGTGTAGACAGTGCTGAAGCCCACTCCCCTCTCTAGGCTTCAGAGCCCAAGCCACAACTTCAAAGCGCTGTCTACCCTGCTATTTTTAGAGTGAGCCCTGCTAGCCCAACTCTGTAAACCCTGCTGGGAGCTCATCTCTGTGGGCTGTGTGGATGCACTCACAGAGTCCGAGCTTGCAAGATGATGAGTGCCCTCAAGACCTACTGAAATCAAAAGGATGTAGTACAAGCTGACAATTTTTTTAATTTGTCTAAGCTGTCTAACTTCATTCCTCCATTATAACCCCCAAAAGATGTTTATCTTTGGCCAGATTAATCCAGCCTTATTCACATTGAGTAGGTCCAGAGTGAGTAAGAATGAATGAATCTGGCCCTGTGTGAGGAACTTGAATTTTAGGATTGCATGGGTAATTCCTTTGCTACTGAACCTGCAATAAGTATTCTGACAATTTTGAGTTGGCCATCAGTTTTGTTCATCACAGAGAAGGAAATATCCCTTCTAAAAAAAAGGTATCCAAAAATGCTTAGATAATTGTTGTTATAAAATCTTGTTTTTACTATCAGCAAAATTTGCTAATGAGGTAATCTGACAGACACGTGAAAGGCCATGTAGCAAACTCCTGGCATTAAGAGGTGTTTTTACATGTAATGTGGTTGGTTTTTAAGTTACTGATAGGAAAAATACTTTGTCACAGCCCAGCTGTTCTGTTGAAGGCTAAAACATTAAATTTAAACCATTAAGTAATTCTGAAAGCAAGAGAACAGGTGGCAAATGGTTTATATGGCAGATGGCACCCTTTTTAATATTTGTACTCACTGCTAATTTACAATACAAGAGTCCACAACTACCAACTCATATTTTACCTTTTTCACTTGAACAATTAGAAAACTGTAGGAGAAAGTATGAAAATAGACACCATAATTATTTTTAAAAGGATAGTTTTTCACTTGCCTTACTTGATCTTCATTCAATAAACATAAAGTCAGTAATTTCTAATTCCAGGACCCCTAATGTCCTCAAATCTGAATTAAATTCCAGAAGTTTATCACAATTTCAAGTTTCAATTTTTAAGTTAATTTAGTGCTCTTGAAGGATGCTGTCTTGACAGCACTCAAGAATGAATTCCTCTCTTTAACCATATAGTAGATTAAGCATAGGTGCTATAGTGCAGTTTTCCTTACTATAATTTATTGTATCTCTAGAGACAAATCAATAACATGTGTGCTGAGTTTAGCACATGGATCCTGTGATGGGGTGTACTTACCCCGCACTGGAAATGAAGGGGTTAAACATGTATTCTGGGGAGAGGAAGCCATGCCCCCTCACTCTTGATGAATATGTTCTAACTGGAGCAGCAGTATAAAAGGGAGTAGCTCAGTTCACCACCGAAGAGAGAGGAGACATGGTTCATGCTCCCACCAGGGAGCTGATGGAGACCCAGAGTGTGGAGGCCAAGCCCTCTGAGACCCGGACAGATACCCAGCTACCTGTGTACACCCAGGAGATCTTGGAACTGTGAAGAGCTCCACAACCAAAGACCCTGGACACCCATGGACCATACTGCTGGAGGACAGGATAGGAAGTAGCCCAAGGGGGTTGCAGGACCAGGAACTTAGTGTGTTTTGGTTGGATCCCCACTGACCCAATGGCTAGTATTCTCACTGCTGATAGGGCCCTGGGATGGGACCTGGTGGAGTAGGAAGGGCCTGGGTCTCCTTACCCCAACCACCACTCCTCTAGATGATGGACCATCCCCCACCAGCCATTAGCTGCGCAGCCCTGTGAGAGATGGCAGCCATATTGACTGTGGCCACCAGGCCTGGTTGCCCTGAAGCTAAAGGCATCAAGTGGACTCAGCCACAGGGCTGTAGAACCCCTTTGTCCACCCCAAAGGCTCAGCATAAGTGTATGTAAATAGTTAAATCAATAAATATTTAAGAAAGGGAAATAAGTCAACTGAAAAATGAAAACCTGATAATGAAATGAAATAATGAAAACACTGATAATAATGTAATTTCTGGAACATTTTCACTTCCCCTAAGACCTGTGGATTCATTCATGTCTTATCTACAACCTACAGCCATGTAAGCATGCTGTTGTGTGGATTATTAAGAATGAAAGGAACCTTTGGCAAGTGAACTACAATCAGAATATGACTACAAAACTTGTTCACAATTCAAATCTTGTTGCTATTCCTCCATCAATATGCTGTATTGCATAGATTCATTTCCCAATTTCAGAATTATATTAACAAGCTAATACTTTATTGTGCTGATACTTTGTATAGTAATTTTCCATATGTTTTGATTTGTTTAGTGGAGAACGTGGTGGGTGGTTACTGCAAGGTATGTAGCAAGAGACTATTTAGTTTTTCTTGAATTCAAATTGTTGAAATTGTCAGAAACAACTGTTAGGTAGATTTTCTGTCTTTGAAGTGGCTCAGTCATTTTCAGAAGCAGACATTCACACTTTGAGCACTGTATTAATTCCAACAGGTGAAGCTGCTAGTATGGTGGCTATAATCTAGATATTATTCAATGCCTTACCTAAGAAGTTGGTCATGATTAGTGGAATTTTATTTAATTTCATCATGCATCAGGATATGCTGTGTGCCAAAGTAAGTTTAGCAATGCTTGACGATATATTGAAGGTGAATTTCATCATTTCAAGAGTTCTTAATTACCAAAACTTCTGACCACTTTTAGAAGAAGTTGAATCAAATATTTGGGATGGCTGATGTACAACAGCACCAGACCGCTAAGTCAAGACCATATGTTTTGTTGCTTTGTACAGTGTATGAAAGGTATCACATTGTTCTTTGTTCAGAAAAAACAAAATTATCCAAAACTAGCAAGTTTGCAATTGGTAAGTGACTTGATCTTTTTTTGCATAATCCACTCAACACTTCAATGTACTATATGTAGAACATCAAGTTTGAAGAACGACGAGTTAAACAATCAAATCTCATTAAAAGAAAATGGACCTCAAAATTATTTTTCAACAATGGAAAGCTAGGAGTATTTCACTTCGTTAAACATAAACATAAATTCCTTTCATGGACAATACTGGAAACAAAAGAGTGATCTAGTCATATTAAGCTACAATTGGGAAACTGTTGGAAATATTTTCAAGATGGATTCTTAAAAGCTAGCAAATATACTACAATTCATCAGGTCTCAACATGCAGATATGTCTGAAGAAGATCTCTGCATTATGGGTCTTGAGTGGCTATATAGCAAGAAGCTTAAGACAGAGATAGTTGAGTTGCAGGGGAATTATCTGGAAAAACCAAAATGGAGACCTCAGTTCCAAGCTGGAAAATATTAACTATTATAAGACTATTCCCTTTAATCAATGAACTTCCTGAAGTAAAATGTCAATTTGGATTAATACTTTATTCAATAAAAATGCAGTTTTGATCGAGCCAAAACCATTCACAAATTTGACCTGAATTCATTGAACAGTTTTGGCCAAAAAAATGTTTGGGGCTAGTTTCACATGGGAACTAGGTGCCATTCACCAAATGGTCAGAGGAGGTTGTAGTAGTACCACCTCCCACCTGTCAGGAATCAGGGCCTGCAGTAAAGCCAGTCTCTGGAAAACCAACTGGGCTGCCTGATTGATTTGACAAGTCAGCAGAGCTGCTCTTAAGCCCAGCAGCAATTCAAGAGCTGCTCAGAGCATTTGCCTATGGCTGTGATATCTCTTGTGCCTGGTTGTTCCCAGCCCTACTCCTGCCTTGCCTCATTCCAGGTAACCTTATCCTGACTCTGGCTCTGACTCCGACTGTGTACCTGGGCTCTGACACTTAGCTTCTGAACCTGGGATCCAATTCTTGGCTACTGAAGCCACTAGGCACAAACACCTGCTCTAACCACAAGGCACAATAGCCCATTCCCCAGTCTTATACCCACCTTATAACTTATCTTTATGTTAGGGCACTCACATGGAATGTAGAATATTGCCAGATTATTTTGTTTTTATGAAAAAGGGGAAAAAAACTAGCCATAGCTTTACTGATGACCTTCAGTTCCCCACACACCTATCAATAATTTTATAACCATAAACTTCATCAAGTTAATTAATTTCTGATGCAAAAGCAATTAAGAAATTATATGAGACCAGCATATGAAGTACAGAAAACTATAAAACAAGCCTAGAATTGAAATGCTGTCCTCCAAAAGTCAATAGCAGAAGTCTCACTGACTATTGGACAGCTTCCTCTGAACTTTGGGCACATAATGTGATGCTGAGCAACTTTTGTAATTTCTTGGCACACAGTACAAAATATTTGTCATTGCTGCACTGGCTGCATCCCTATCTTGAAAGGATCATGTCAAGAGACAGTCAAAAGGGTGGGTCATTATCAATGTGCATTCAGTCCTTGGTTCACTAAGAATGTCATTTGTATTTCTGCTTTTTCTGATGTTGACATTTGTCCACAGAAAATGGACTAAGGCCACCTATTCATATTATATTGCCTAATGAAAAGCCATTCATTGGTAACAGCTTGTGACTACCACTTGTGGCCTTGGATAGAACTACCTACCAACATGTGAAAGGCTTTGTTATCCATGATCAATGGCTTAAGGTTGAATGGGACTGATTTTCTCTATCTGTACCTCTTAAATAAAGGTTTCAGAGTAGCAGCCATCTTAGTCTGTATTCGCAAAAAGAAAAGGAGTACTTGTGGCACCTTAGAGCCTAACAAATTTATTTGAGCATAAGCTTTCATGAGCTACAGCTCACTTCATCGGATGCATTTGGTGGATACATCCGATGAAGTGAGCTGTAGCTCACGAAAGCTTATGCTCAAATAAATTAGCTAGTCTCTAAGGTGCCACAAGTACTCCTTTTCTTCTCTTAAATAAAGGTACTACTTCAGATGTGATAGTCAGAATGAAAATAGTTATTCTTTATCACATTTCTTGTGAAATCAAAGTAGTTTTTCTTTTTTGGCTGTATAGAGCTCTCTAATATATACGCACACTCGAAAGACAGTGCTTTCCTACTCAACAGACCAGTCCCTCATGTTTTCCTTTCACATCTAAACCATGGTCAGGGCTGTTAGTTTATGAAGTTTGGATAAGAATGAATTTGAGCAGTCAGTTGCTAGATCTCCCCTCTAGGCCACTGAATTTCAGTCTGTCTTTTGTATCTTTTCCAGAATATTTTGGAGTCCAGCTGACTCCATGAATCTTTAGGGACTAACCAAAATGTAACTATCACTTTGGCTCTATCACAGAAATAGCATTCAGTCTTAGCACTGCTTTATGTTTACCCTCACAGACTCTCTAACATCTGAAGGGACCATCATGATCATCTAGTCTAATTACCTGTGCATTGCAGTTCACAGAACCTCATCCACCAACTCCTGTAGACCTATAACCTCTGGCTGAGTTTAAAGACTTCAAGTTACAGAGAATCTACCACTTATATTAGTTTAAACCTGCAAGTGACCCATGCCCCATGCTGCAGAGGAAGAAAAAAAAAAACCCTAGTGTCTCTATCAATCTGACCCAGGGGAAAATTCCTTCCCTTCCCAAATATGGCAATCAGTTAAACCCTGAGCATACGGGCAAGACCCAACAGCCAGACACCTGGGAAAGAGTTAACTCTTCAGAGTTCAGAGAATTATCTAAAACCTATGGAGATCATTTTGTAATTATATAATCTTGAGACTTGGAACCGGTAAAATAATCTCATTGTTTATATCAAATATATTTTCTCATTTTTAAAGACTGTCATCCAGATTATCTGATTTGAGTGAAGTGCACTCAATACTGGACCAGGTGATGCGGGGTAACTGTGGTTTTAAAAGTTTCAGTGGTAGCTGTGTTAGTCTATACCAGCAAAAAAAAAAAAAAAAAAAAGGAGTCCTTGTGGCATCTTAGAGACTAACAAATATATTTGGGCATAAGCTTTCGTGGGCTAGAACCCACTTCATCAGATGTATGAAGTAAAAGATACAGGAGCAAGTATAAATACATGAAAGGATGTGGGGTTGCTTTACCAAGTGTTAGGTCAGTCTAAGGAGATAAATCAATTAACAGCAGGACACCAAGGGAGGAGAAATAACTTTTGCAGTAGAAAGAGAGTGGCCCATTACAGACAGTTGACAAGAAGGTGAGAGTAACAGTAGAGAGAAATTAGTATTGGGGAAATTAAGTTTAGGTTTTGTAATGACCCAACCACTCCCAGTCTTTATTCAGGCCTAATCTGATGGTATCTAGTTTGCAAATTAATTCCAGTTCTGCAACTTCACGATGGAGTTTGTTTTTGAAGTTTTTTTGTTGAAGACTTGCCATTTTGAGGTCTGTTACTGAGTGACCAGAGAGACTGAAGTGTTCTCCTACTGGTTTTTGAATGTTATGATTCATAATGTCAGATTTGTGTCCATTTATTCTTTTGTGTAGAGACTGTCCGGTTTGGCCAATATACATGGCAGAGGGGCATTCCTGGCACATGATGGCATATATCACTGTAGGGGCAAGGTTGCAGAAGATTGGCAAGGAGCTAAGTGGTGGACTAAGTATGTGACTGGATGGAAGTGGAGGATGCAGGCAATTTCAATTAACTTTGTCCGACAGATCCTGCCAAAAGATATGTAGCATAGCTCAGCATATTTTTGCCTGTAAACAAGTCAGTTTATGTAATAAGCATAAATCGTACATATAAGAATGTAGCCAGCTGTGACCCCATGTAACCCCGAGATAAGCGCAGAGAATATAGCGACGTAGAGAACTCCCCCCGGCGGAGTCCTGCCTGGTCAGCTGTCCCAAACGGCCAGAGTCCCCTGCAGCCCCTCCGCGCATTCTAGGGGCTCCCCATGCAGATTGTAGCATAAGTTCTTCCTTCTTTCAATAAAGCATAGTTTACTATTCTTAGGCCTGAGTGTCCTCCTTTCACTGGTATCTTTCCCCCCCAGCCCTTGTGGGCACAATCACATTAATAGATGTGCAGGTGAACGAGCCCCAGATGGTTTGGCTGACGTGGTAGATCCTATGATGGTGTCCCTTGAATAGATATGTGGACAGAGTTGGCACTGGGGTTTGTAGCAGGGTTTGGTCCCTGCGTTGGTGTTTTTGTTGTGTGGTGGATAGTTGCTGCTGAGTATTTGCTTCAGGTTTGGGGGCTGTCTGTAAGCAAGTACTAGTCCATCTCCTAAGGTCTGCGAGAGTTAGGCATTGTCCTTCAGGATAAGTTGTAAATCTTTGATGATGCGCTGGAGAGGTTTTAGTTGGGGGCTGAAGGTGACAGCTAGTGGCATTCTGTTATTTTCTTTGTTGGGCCTGCCCAGTAGTAGGTGACTTCTGGGTACTCTTCTGGCTCTGTCAATCTGTTTTTTCACTTCACAGGTGGGTACTGTAGTTTTAAGAATGCTTGATAGAGATCTTGTAGGTGTTTCTCTCTGTCTGAGGGGTTGGAGCAAATACGGTTGTATCTTAGTGCTTGGCTGTAGACAATGGATCGTGTCATGTGTCCTGGATGGAAGCTGGAGGCATGTAGGTAAGTATAGCAGTCAGTAGGTTTCTGGTATAGGGTGGTGTTTATGTGACCATTGCTTATTAGCGCAGTAGTGTCCAGGAAATGGACAGCTTGTGTGGATTGGTCTAGGCTGAGGTTGATGGTGGGATGGAAATTGTTGAAATCATGGTGGAATTTCTCAAGGGCTTCTTTTCCATGGGTCCAGATGATGAAGATGTCATCAATGTAGCGCAAATAGAGTAGGGGCATTAGGGGACGAGAGCTGAGGAAGGGTTGTTCTAAGTCAGCCATAAAAATGTTAGCATACTGTGGGGCCATGCGGGTACCCATAGCAGTCCCTCTGACTTGAAGGTAGAAAATTGTCCCCAAATGTGAAATAGTTATGGGTGAGGACAAAGTCACAAAGTTCAGCCACCAGACTTGCCATGATGGTATCAGGGATGCTATTCCTGATGGCTTGTAGTCCATCTTTGTGTGGAATGTTGGCGTAGAGGGCTTCTACATCGATAATCGCCAGGATGGTGTTTTCTGGAAGATCATCAAAGGATTGTAGTTTCCTCAGGAAGTCAGTGGTGTCTCGAAGATAGCTGAGAGTGCTGGTAGCATAGGGCTTGAGGAGAGAGTCTACATAGCCAGATAATGCTGCTATCAGGGTGCTAATGCATGAGATGTTGAGGCATCCAGGATTCCCAGGTTTATGGATTTGGGGTAGCAGGTAGAATACCCCTGGTCGGGGCTCTAGGGGTGTGTCAGTGTAGATTTGTTCCTGTGCATCTTTAAGGAGTTTCTTGAGCAGATGGTGTAGTTTCTTTTGGTAATGCTCAGTGGATCAGAGGATAATGGATTCTAGAACCAGTCAGCGACCAACCTGGTCCCCACAGTAAACTGTAGCAACTCAAAGACTACTCTCCTTTACACATGGTTTCCCACATCTCCAACTGGTTGTTCTGATAAATGAGGATAGCCAGAGTGGAGACACATCCCAGATCCGTACTGTTTCCTCAAGAAATCTGCTGTGTTCCAGGGGCCAGGAGGGAGTGTCTAAACTAGCTCTCCATCAGCCATGGACCACCCTTAGACAAGAGAAATTGGTAGAAGACCAGTTAAACTGGCTTTTCAGCTGCTAGGGCAGCTCAGCGCTCCTGGAGTTGGACTGAGAATTTGGCCCAACACATTCTGGTATATAATATAAATTGACATTGTGCCAGACTATAGGTACAGCCTATAAAGCAGGAGCTTTCAATAAGCAACCTCATTTCAACATAATCCCCAACAGAAAACAAAATAGCTGTTTTAATTTTAGTCAACAAAGACAATTTGAATATTCGCTTTCCCCACATAAGAAAGGAATATTTAAAAAAAAAATAAAAAAGACCCGATAAATGTAAAGACAAACCTGAAAGGCTAGCATTGATTATTAAAAACAAAGTACTGTAGTGCAATCTCTTTATCATGAAAGTTGAACTTACAAATATAGAATTATGTACAAAAAACCCACATTCAAAAACAAAACAATGTAAAACTTTAGAACTACCAAAAAAGAAACTCAACTTTCTGCTGGTGGCATCTGACTCAGATGATGAAAATGAACATGTATTGGTCTGCACTGCTTTTGATCATTATTGAGCAGAACCTGTCATCAGCATGGATGCATGTCCTCTGGAATGATGGCCGAAGCATGAAGAGGTATATGAATCTTTAGCACATCTGGCATGTAAATATCTTGCAAAGCCAGCTACAACAGTGCCATGTGAATGCCTGTTCTCACTTTCAGGTGACATTGTAATAAGAAGTGGGCAACATTATCTCCCATAAATGTAAACAAACTTGTTTCTCTTAGTGATTGGCTGAACAAGAAGTAGGACTGAGTGGACCTGGAGGCTCTAAAGTTTTACATTGTTTTATTTTTGAGTGCAGTTACATAACAAAAATACACACTTGCAAGTTGACTTCCACGATAAAGAGATTGCACTACAGTATTTGTATGAGGTGAATTGAAAAATACTATTTATTTTGTTTATCATTTTTACAATGCAAATATTTATAATAAAAAAATATAAAGTGAGCATTGTACACTTTGTATTCTGTGTTGTAATTGAAATAGATATATTTGAAAATGTAGAAAACATCAAAAATATTTTTAAAAATTCAACTTGTATTCTATTGTTTAACAGTGCGATTAATCGAGATTAATTTTTTTGAGTTAATCGCATGAGTTAACTGCGATTAATTGACAGCCCTACTTCAAAGCATTCAGAATCATAACAGACACACAAATTAGGAATTACACTGTATAACTAGTAACATTTTAAAACTTAGGTCTAGCAGAATTAACAGATGAAAATCAATGTTCATAATTATGTTAAGTGGGGGTGGATGTGTGAGGGTGCTTTCAGGCTGCAATGGATTTATATTCCTCTTCCTCTTAAGGGATGGAAAGCTTGTGTTGTGCTCCCCAATAATAATAAGTGCTGGTGTGGTTTTGTATCAGAACTGGAATCTTTGCTTTTTTTGGATTAGTCAAACTTCTTCATTTTACTAATGCATTACAGTGGTTCATGTTGGCTCACTGCCACTTGTTTCTACCTAAAGTGATTCTTGGTTGCAGTTGCTGGCCTTAAGGAAATGGCAGCAAAGTAGCATTCGTTGAGCTGGTATTTGTTATATATAACAAATATTGATATAATAGATATTGATATAATTCATTTCAGGTCGGTGCCAGTTTCTGGAATGCACAAATTTTGCCCTCAGTTCCACCCCCACCCCTATGGAAAAGAACTATGCTGGGCTCTAGCCACCCTTACCAACATATTTCATCTCCATCTGAATCATTACCACCACGGTCAGCTTAGTGGAGCTCTTACTCACATACCTGCTCTTTACTTACCGTGGCCATTCACTCTTCTTGACTGGCATGAACCTACCGTTCCAAAGAGAAATTTTACCTTCAGATCAGTAGAATTTCTGCCTGTCACAACTAAGGCCCCTGCATGCCTAGGAGGGAAACAATTTACTAATCTTTATCTGATCCAGGTAAGTGCCCCCCACATCCCCCAAAAAACAAATAAAGGGTAAACTTTAACCAGATTCCACCTCCAAATAAGTACCCTCTTTAGTTTCTGAGATCCAATCAGCCAAACATATCATCTCCATAGCAACCATCCTGTGCTAGAGCGGGATTGTCTGTGTCACACTGTAAATCCAATTTTGAATTAGGGCCTCCGTTTTCTATTATGTGCTCAACACATGCCAAAGGCAAAACACTGATTTATTCCAAAAGGTACCCGGCCCAATAAAGATGCTCAATACCTCATTGAAGGAGCATCATGGAGGAGACATCACTGAGCAACTTTGATTGTATCTCAACTGCTCCCCTCCTCAAAACAAAGCTTTTTCTATACAGGGGCACCAACATGACTGGTGGGTCTCCACCTTCTCAGCCTGAGCATATTGCAACAAGAGGCAAAGGCTGTACTTAAGTGGTGCCATTCACTGCAGGGGAAAGCCAACCACAGCCATGTGTAAGTGGCACATGCAGGAGAAGAAGAAAGGAATGCCTGAAATATAGACATGCCTCAGACTCACAGAAGGTGTAAAACTCCCTCTCCTAGTCTGATATTTTGCTATTTTGCAAAAGTTTGGTAACTCTCAAGTGTAACTCTTAAGAGTACAGACATTGTGGTTAAGAACTTCCTTTGCTAAGCCTGTGTTAATTGCTTTCCTGCCATCTTGTCCCCAAAAGGAGTTAAACTAGAAGCCAGAGTTCCCACAGTGACACAAAACTCTAAAGGAGCACATGTAAGCAAGTAGGAGACTTGGGAGATCTAAAGCACTGGTGTCAGGGCTTGGGCCTTCTGGATTGCTCAGTCCCACGTCACAAGGAAGGGCTCAGACAAGAGGTCTGAGCCTGCAAGTGTGTCCTATAGATCCAGACCTAGAAAGGTGACCAGACTCTGCCCAGATGGAGTTGACTTAGAAGTATATGGGACACAGCGGATGGGTCCACTTACAACAGACTGGTGCCATACACAGTATGTCCTCTCTCATCACGTCCTCTTAGTGACATCATTATGGGGGGAACCAACCCATTATGGGGGGAACAAAACCTCTCATGTTGCTATTGCTGCCTTTGAATGGGTGTCTCTCTCTCTCTACTAACGGGTCTTATATCTTGCAGTGCCAGGTTCAAGACATTTGGGAAACGCAGGGAGGTCACAGGCAGGGGACTTGTATGAATCCGTATGGGTGCTATTTGTAAAAGGCTTCAGCCTTGGCCTAAGACTGCTCCCAATGAAGTCAAGGGGAATTTTACCATTCTATATGACTAATCTGACTCACTCTTGAAGGTAGAGAATGTTTCTTCTAATTCTAATAGCATTTCTGCTGCTTCTGCATTAAATTGAATCATTCCACTGTCCATCCAAGGAGAATGTGTTACAATTATGGCAACTGATATCTAGAAATGATATTATAGTGAGGACTAAAAGTGGGGGTCTTTTGTGTTATTTTTTCCCTGAGTCTTTTTTAATAATTTTTTCTTGGTTCCGGTTTTCAAACTTATATGAGATACCAAAGCTTATATCGTCATCTTCTCATAGAGATTTCTCAAATCAGAATTCTGGTTCAAAAGCCATTTCCACTTCTGCCCTCTTCCTATGTGTGTATTATCTTGGGAAGAACTATTGTGTTGTCATTTATGATTAGGCCGAGAGCTACGTGAAATTTAAATCAGTCCCTATTTAGGATCCTAAAGAGGAGCAGGCTGCATTTTAAACATCTGTTTTCATTTTGAATTTTGAATAACGTAAAAAAAATTCTGTTTTTGCTGCTTCCGAGTTTCCCTTGTTCTAAATTTATCACTTTAAACCCCTAGAAAACCATATAACATGTCTATTAAACCATATTTCTCATTACATATAAAATGTTTCTCTTTTAAATTATTCATATTTATTTTAATTATTATTATAGAGTTCTGACACTAAAAATCCTTTTTATGCTGAGGGATCTGAGGGCTTGGGAGTTTTTCCTCCTTTTTTATTCAAAAGAATTAATTCAATTTGGCATGAATTCTGTAGAACATGAATTTTTACAGGGCTTAATTATTTCAATTATGAATTACATTTTAGTAGGCAACACAGCTCAACTATTTAGTTGTATAAACATCAATATGAAAAACTTGCTTAAAATATAAATGCAATTAATTATAATACAAAAAATTCACTGGTCAGTTACTGTGATGGGGGGGAAAATGATACTAGTTGTCACAGGTGATCTACTCACCACTGGGTAGAGCCTCCTTCTGGCAATTCTGGGGATTAGCTCCACCTAGTTCAGCACCCCCTTTCTCCTCCTGTATCTTTGCAGCTGTCCTCTGGCTCATCAAGTTTCAGTGTCACTGCTTTATGATTCAGTCCTCCAATCAGCTCACATTGTGATTCCCCTTTTGGGGAAGTCTTTCAAAGTCTCTCTCCACAGGCAGTCCTCATGTCTGCTTCCCTAACTATATCACTCCCTCTGTGCCTCAGGTAGTCTTCCCATTCACTGCTCCATGCAATGTCACTCTGCAGTGGATGGTAGAGGAACCCAGGCCTGCCCTCTACTTTGGATTCCAGTACAGGGCCCTACAGTGAGCAATTACTGTCTGTGGCTATACCTTACTGCTCTTGCCCTTGGACTACTATTTAGCCTGCCTTTCATTCTCCAGATTTCCTAGGCAAACCCTTCTCAGGGGTTCCTATCCCACCCTCTTCCTTCTCCCTTACCTCAGGGAGGAAGCCTGCAGCCTTCCTCCCTGCAGCCTCCCACTCTGTTGACAGCATCCTGACTTTATAGAAGTCCCACCTGTTCCCGCATAGGTGAGCTTCCTTCTAATTAGAACCCTCTACACAGCATTTGCAGCATAATTGACTGATTGGGCCTGCCTGAGCTAATTCAACTCTCTCAGGGCCAGTATGGGTAGTATACTCATCACACTAGTGTAATAGCGCTGTCCAGTATAATTGATTATAGAGATTAGATTTAACAAGATAATGTTAAGGCTGATAACTTTAAAATGGATATAACATATTCTGCTATTTTTGAACTTTTCATGCAAATTATTTTTAACATTGCCTTACATAAACTTTATACAAGGAGAAAATGGAAAGATCATTAATTACCAAGTTACTTTATAAATCATACATGAGACAAGGAAAATACAATTGCCCCCAGGGTACACAAATTATGTTCTTTTAAAGATTTATTTTTCTTTGTGAACAATAAGTCATCCTTAATAAATGTCAATGCACTGATGTTTTTAACAGAAAGGCAGACAGCATTGTAAAGTATGTCCTACACAAGGGATTATCGGTATATTAGATTATTTTTCCTTGATGCTTTTCCAGTCATTAACTTCTGTGGAGAAATAGAAATGTAATTTTGTTCTTGACAGCAAAGGGCTACTTTTGACCAATTGACCATTTTTTTTTCCTGCAAGGGAAGGAAGTTTAATTTAAATTCAATATCTCATCCACTGTGTATTTCAATAGGAGAGATCATGAGTAGTCATTTTACAGGAGTTATGTGTACTAGGTATATGACTAAAAATATGCAGCATCTGCAGAGGATATAACTGATGTAATGAGAAGCAAATTCAGCTCACTCCATTAATATTTACATGGTAAGTTAGGCTGTCAAACAGGTGTTTCTTGCATTAGCCATTATGGGAATCTTTCTATAATTTTCTATATAAACACTACAAATTTATTTGCATTTCTGTGAACTCAGTCACAGAATGCCATATACAGTTTGAAAATATATGTGTCCCTTGTTAAGGCAATGGGAACAAGCATAAATAGAACAAAAACCTTAGACTCTGATCCAAAGTCCCTGGAAGTCAACAGGAGTCCTTCCATTTGGCTTATACTGAGTAAGGTTGTCCAAGATGGATACCTTCAGCCCCATCTCACTTTAGCATATTCCATTAAATCCCTTTCTACTGTGTTTTACATAAGCATATTGATAGTCTTTGCAAAGCAAACAGCATCAAATGTATGGGCTGACTGATTAATGTTTAGGTGAAATCCCAAATCTATTTAGCATGTTCAAGCACATGCTTTCAAGCTTGTCTGTCTTCAAGAAGCAACTATATACTCCACAGGAGAAAATACCCATAAAAAAGTAGTTTAGTGTGAAAGATTGATAATGGGATTATTGCTCAAACACTCAAAGCTTGATATTTGATATCCTATCAGCCTTTCATTTGTAAGGCAAGCAACAATTGTCCTAGCCTGACATGTTTATCATTGCAAAGCTGAGCCAGTTATCTAAATGTGATAGCTCCTTGGTTTGATAATATTCTATCATGTCTCTGGCAATCCATGCAGAGCATGTTAGTGCAACTGTAAATCAAAAGTACATTTCTTATGGTGACGTCTGCTTCTTAGAATACTTCAGTATTTCAATTCAAGAAACCTTTTCTCTAAAAGGATAGATCTGGCATGATGTGATTTTTTTTTCAGTACAGGAGAAGTATGACTCCTCTGTATTTAGATTCTTCTCAAAGAACCTGTTTTTAACTACAGACCTAGAGAACATAATTTTATATTTATATATTTATCTATATATATACATACACACACACACATACACACATACATCTTACAAGGATTTTAATGACCAGTGTGACCCAGGCTTTCACTAGAGATCTAATATGACATTGTTTTGATGAATTCAGTGGCCCTCTGTACCCCGATATACCCCAGTGCCCTCTGCCAATTAGCATCCAGATGTTCTTGAGTCACAGAGTATAACTGATTAATTCACCAAAAACTAACACTTTATTCTTAATCAACTCCTACTGTATGTCTAACAGAGGCCTTCCAATAGTAGGTGATTACAATATTGAGGGCCACCCAACCTGGCACAGATTTACAGTGCTTTCTCACTGAAGTAAACAGAGTGGTATGGGATAAAATTTAATTGAGATTTTGATCCCATATTTTTGTAGTGCATAAGAATTACATAACTACATGGAATGAGTTCATATTTGAGTTTCAAGCTCACCTCTGAATTTCCTCTCATTTGTGCATTTGAATCAAGCTGAATCAAAGTAGTGGCTTTATAAATGCATGGATCATTTTAAAATGACACCTCAATCAACACAATAATAATTGTTTTTCCCTCAGGACTAAAATACACAAACCCACATATATCACAAGCTGTTAAATCAATTCCTGCTCAACAATCATTTAACAAAAAGTATTTGTGACAAAAACCACACAACACACAGTCTCTGCATGATTCAGATTGAATAAAAGTGGCTACATGGTATCATAAAGAAAATCTCTTACCTGGAAAAGGTGAAGTCAAAACTGGTATTTTGACAGGTGACAAAGTGAGCACATGGCAAGGTTGGATACTTGTAGGTGATGGTCCCTGAAGTGCTTCTGAATCTACGGACACCATAGCAGCAGCAGCTAATGCAATTGTCTGATTATTGCCCACTTGTTTAAGGCTATTTTGGCAACCACCTATGGAAGAGTTAAGTAAAATTTGTTTTATTTTACATTTGAAACAAATATTTGTTGGCAAGTTAAGACACACACTCTATAAATAATAGTGTTTTTCAACATTACAATATAAGAAGGCACCAAATTGTCTTTTTTATTATTGCAATATTAGTAGCTTAGTCCTCCACTGGCTGCACATCCAGCCATTCAACTTAATTTAATGGGACATCAAGATGCATCAAAATTCTGTGTTAATACACTGGAGTGGTAGGTGTCATTTTACACAGTATAAAAGTTGCTTCACATTCTGACTCGCCCAAGGTCACACAAGACGTGTATGGTTGAGCCAGTAATTGAACCCAGATTTCCCAAGTCCCCAGGGAGCGCCTTATCCACCAGACCACCCTTAACTCACAGCTTTTGTTCCATAGACTGCTTTTTGTGTTATAAACATCCCTGTATAGTACATTTTTAAAACAAAAAATAATGCTTTCATGCTTTCAAATGTAGGTTCTAACATAAAGGAATGGTGATTTGTGCGTGATTTGAAAACATGTATATTGTAATTTACCTATATAGTTATCACAATCAAGTGAAGAGCTCTGGATTAGGGGGCACAATAGTAGCAGCTGCCGGCATTTGCCCCATCTTTGGCCTAGGGGAAAGTGCACTGAACCATGAAGAGACCCAGAATTCTAGTCTCACTGATTGGTGTTAATTCTGTATACTTTACTGTCCTTATAACTGAGCAAGGTCTCATACCCTATCTTATAAAGGCAGACAAGTATCATATGCTCATTTTACAAATAAAGTAACCAAGGGGTAGCATGAGGTCACTTCTGGAGTGGCTGTGACTAGAACCCAGATATCTAAAATGGTAAGTCTCGTCTACTTCGCTATGCTACTTTTTAGGATGAATGTGCTAAATCTTTGTACTTGGCTGTGATATCTGTAACTACTAGGTCACATTACCATCAGAACTAGGAACGGAATCCTGCTTGGGCTCTACATTCCAGTATTTCCTGACTTTTGACTTTGCAATCTGAACCATTTGTATTTTTTTAATATTACCTACATCTACAGGACTATTCTCCTGTAATTATAGGCATGTAATTGCCATCAATGATACCAAGTTTCATGTACATAGAAGCATTGCCATTGGAAGCACTCTATCCACAGAGATCCCCCCTAAATGGGAGTTCCATTGGGCCTGAGAAGAAGAATGTACCCAGTACTAAGAAACATTTACCTTTAAAGTGTAATAAGCTTAGGGGAAGACCTTTAGAGCTCAATCACATCTAAGTATGTTAAATAAACAAGAAAATGAGTAGTAAAAATCCTAAGAAGGAAACCTAATTTGGCAAACACCAGCTGTTACCCTCTCTACACTGAGCTATGTATTCAAAATTAAGCAATCATTAGCTTATTATGTCATTTAGCAAATGTTTTCAGTTCACGTGGAAATCCTTTAGGCAATAAGAGCCAACTGGTAATTCTGCAAAAATCACTATTTAATTAGAGCTGTCACTTTAGGCATTTCACAGGTTTATAGCATTTCTTTTTCCAAATGAATTTGGAGACTAAAGGGACCCTTAGGGTCAGATCCTGGTACCTCTTGTGGCCATTCCCCACCTGCGTACTGACATAAACCACCTGAGGAACTGGGAGATGTAGCTATCTGGGTTCCTCTGGAGAACCCCAGGGTGGTGTGGGGCCTGCCTAGAAGATATTAGGATATACCTCTCCTGCCCCCAGTGGAGGGGGCTTGGCCAAGATAAAAGTGGAAAGGTCAGTGCCCCCTGTGTTCTGGTGGTTCCTGGCAGCTAGAAGAATCCCTTGCATCCATGTACAGCTCACACAACTTGGAGCAGTTCAGAGACTGCCCTGTGTTGTGCATTGTGGCCCCCAAATCAGGGGACATGAAGGTGGCCTTATACCACCACCCTTATGCCCCGCTCCACCACTGAACTGGGTACAGAAGGATTAGATCTGAGACTTTGACCTTTGATTCTTACTGTATTCTTACTCCAGTAGATTTCTAAAAAGGTAAAGTAAACCAGCAGCCAAATTTAACACAGGCACAAGAGGAGTCATTCCACTGAAGTCAACAGAATTGTGAATGTTTCGAATTTAGCTAAACAGGAAAGTGGGTTGTGTGGGTAAAGAGATTTCCTTCAGTATCAATATTTCCTAAGCTTGCACTCCCCTCTTTATTAGTCTTTGTCTGCAATGCAGATGTAAGCAAAATATTTTGCCAGAAAAATAGACTTTACAACATTAGTAACACATACCAAATATATACCATAGTCATTTCAAGTAATTTCTATTATTCCTGATGTTATTGTCAGTTCTAAGATATTTGCTATTAAAAAAACAAACACAACAAATAAAACAGCCACATGTAAGCCATATATAAGCACATGTCCTTGTTAGTACAACATGCACATAGGCCAGAGAAATAGTAACAAACACGAAAACAAAGTCTTTGATATTCAACCTGCAACAAATGAAAGAAAAATAGATTACATCTATCAGGGCCAAAATGGAAATATTCAAAAATGGCAAGTCAAACCATCTGATGGCAATGATTTTGTTGTTGTTTCTAACATTTCTTTCTGGGATCTCATGGGCCTATGGGTTAAGTTAATCAAATCTTCATCAGTAGTCTGCCCTTGGATAGAGAGTCTGTGTTTCCAATTCCAGGGATTTTCTGCTGTCACCAACACAACAGAAAAAATATCCTCTAACTGTTCATGGACTCTGACAAAGTATATAAAGAAAAGAGACTCTTCTACCAGTTTCCCAAAAGGCTGTTATTAAGCAGGGAGAATGGTCTCTTCTAGCTCGATTTTTTCATTAAAAAAGGATTCTGCAATATAAAGATACAATTCTCAAAATGGGTAAAGGAAAGAAACAAAACAACAGTATAGGCATTAGAACAGTGGGCAAACTACACCCTGCCAGCACCTTCTTAGCATATGCACAACATGCCTCAGATGGCACATGACCAGAATTATCACCAAATTTGGTCTGCTGTTTGGATCATTAGCTTAGAATCATAGAATACCAAGGTTGGAAGGGACCTCAGGAGGTCATCTAGTCCAACCCCCTGCTCAAAGCAGGGCCAATCTCCAATTTTTGGCCCAGATTCCTAAATGCCCCCCCAAGGATTGAACTCATAACCCTGCGTTTAGCAGGCCAATGCTCAAACCATTGAGCTATCCCTTTCCTAGCCCAGGCTAGGTACTAATGGAGAGTGTGACATAAATGCTGATCCATGCCCCCAGCCTTGCCATGAGCACATGTGGGTGAAATTAGTGAAGTGCTAGAAGTTTTCAGGACTTTGTTAACATTTCACCAATCACTTAATAAAGTTTTGGTGATTTTCCTGCCTTTGATGGAGTTTACTCTCTCTCTCTCTCTCTGGACAGTATTAAATCATTCCTGGCAGACAAGACGTATGTAAAAATCCTAATACATCATTCAGATAAAACTTTCTTCTCTGGAACATATCAGATTGTGCCAGATAGCAGATATTTTCAAAAACATTTCTTAGAATGACTGCTATAAGGTCAACACTCAGATACTTGAAAAGGTTGAATAATGTTCTACGCTATCATCAATATATGTTTGAGAAACAAAGTCTAAGCTTTTCAGTGAAGTTCACTTCTAAAAGTTTTTTTTTAAACCTAGAGATGGTTGCTTATCACAGAGGATTTCTATTTAAGTGCAAAAACACATTAATATGTTTCATAGTTGCAGCCGTGTTAGTCTGTATTCACAAAAAGAAAAGGAGTACTTGTGGAACCTTAGAGACTAACAAATTTATTTGAGCATAAGCTTTTGTGAGCTACAGCTCACTTCATCCGATGAAGTGAGCTGTAGCTCATGAAAGCTTATGCTCAAATAAATTTGTTAGTCTCTAAGGTGCCACAAGTACTCCTTTACATTAATATGTTGCACAGTTCTTCACCACACCTCTTTACAAGCAGGCATCCACCATCCTGCTACAAGATGTTTACCACAGGTTAAAGGGAAAATATTTGTGGGAGCCTTTTGTTAAAATGACGGCAGCACACTTATGTATGAAACAACTGAAGAACAAGATAGCGGGGCAGCCATAAAGACAAGAACAAGAAAGGACAAGTGAATCAACCAAAGATTAAAGAAAACAAGGGAGTAGGTAGATAACCCAGGTTCCACAGCAGATGCCATTTGATCCCCAAACATTCATTATATAGGCAATTACATGGTAAAGTGTCTAGACACACAGCAGACAAAGACTAACTGTTCCTGTTAGACATGCTTCTTTATTCTCTCACAGGGTTATCCATGTAGTTTTAGGATTCAGGAATTGTCCCTGCTTTCCTATTCTTGACCTCATGTCCATCTGACCGTTCAGACATCCTGAAGTTCTGATTACAGTTCATGCATGGTGTGTTTAAAGAATGAACCATTATTCCTAAAGACCTACAGGACTAACCAGCATGAGGAGCCATACTACAGAGCATACCACAGATTCATGACCTAAATGGAGCACAATTATCCCACTTTTTCTCTTCCTCAATAGCATACCTCTTCCATTCACATTATCTGTATGTCATGGACAAAGTCAATGAAACAAGATTCTGTGCTGCTGTTTTGTCTGCCCAATGTCCTCCCAACCTCATGTTCCTTTTATGACTTCTTTCTCTGCAGCCATAAAGGACATATCAAAATTTGCTCTCTCATTATTGCTACTACTAACAGTTACAACCATTACATTTTTTCTCTAGGATCAACAGAAAAGGCTTTTTCTTTTCTTTAACAAAACAGAAATAAGGATTTTGGATGCCACTGGAATTTACAGGTTCAGTCCTATCTGAAGAGGGCAATTTCAGCTCTTCTTTTAAAAAAAAGTTCTTTGTACTATAGAATCTCAGTGTGCAAATTAACTGATTAAAGTCATTTTAAAATGTTCTCCAGTTTTACAGGCTTACAGTCTTTTTTTTCTTAATTCTGCCTACAATGGACTTTTATAAAAGATCTTTCTCATAAGATCAACCGAAAAAAATTAAAACAGCAAAATCAAGTCATTCACAAAGAAAAGTAAATTCTGTGATTGCATCAAGCAGCAGAGGTGCTAGAACAATTTTTATGGTAGGGGTGCTGAGAGCCATTGAACCAAACTGTAAACCCTGTTTATAGCGGAAACCATTTTATGCAGCAGTACTCCCAGCACCCCTAATTCCAGCACTTATGTCAAACAGTTAAAAACCATTGGAATACTTCAGTCATCTAGGAGGGGTGGAATAATTTAAATCTAGCAGTATAGTGCTCCTTGCAACTTGCTTTATATCTGTTCATTAGGATGGGTGAAATATATAGGGTTTGCTTTTAATTTTGTTTTAATTTGTCTTGCAGATTCCCGTCCATAATTTTTTTAAGTGCCTCACAGGGACTGACTTTTTGTATTAAAATGGCGTCTTCTTTGCTCTGATGAGAAAATTAGTCAGACTTTAATTTTGCAGTTCTTTCTACTTCACCACATATCTTCAAAAGATGTCAGTCTAATACAGATAGAACTGTGTTTCAATGAGAGTGTACCTACATGCAACACTTCCATACGTATTGATAATATCTTTATAACAAACTGTAAAACAGTTGATACATCTAACAATTCTAAAACATTTCTAAAATACTTTTTTCTGTAACATATATTGTATACACATTCAATAGTAGAGTGTGGGGGGAAATACTGACGCCAACACTTGTAAAAAAGTGAAAAACACTTCGAAACTGCTACATCTTTATCTATAAATTATGTTTAAAAATAATTTAAAATATTTTTCAAGCCTTATAAATATATTTGTAGCAATTGAAGTGCTATAAAATGAAATATCACTTAAATCCCTTTAGGATTATAAATGTGTTAACTTTTTTATAGTTGTTGGCCTTTTAAAATTTAAGACATTTGTACACAGGAGGAGATATACACCCTTTTTTAAAAAAAAAAAAAAAAAAGACAAAGGTTTATTTCTTTAATTCATAAAACCCAATTTGTTAAATGTGTATTTCCTTGTTTGTTTAATAGCCTGAATCAAGGAATTAGTAAACAGAATAAACAAAGGGCCAGATTTCCCTCTCACACCTCTGACCACATGCATAATGTCATCATGTGGCCATGCATATTGCCATGTAATTCGTCTTGTTTTTGAATTTACTAAGTAATTGTGCTGCAGAATCCAAGCTTTCACTTAACAAGGAATTATGTCTATCACTTAAGAAAGCTAAGACACCTATAAAAATGTAAATCTCAAGTGTTGCAGTGATGTTTGCCTGTGGTCTATAGAGAGCTTGAAACAGGAGTTGAGAGATCTGAGTTGCCCCATTTTTACCAAATGAAACCTTAAGCCAAACTCTACCCCACAGAAAGGGGCAGCATATGGCTGTGCTACCCCTGGATCAGCCCTGGAGGGAGTAAGAAGTGACAGGTCCACACCTGTCACAGGAGATGATCCTCCCTGTCAAACTGCGTAACTATGCTACCAGATATGTTGAAGGCTCAGTGTCAAGGTTTCACCCACTCCCACCCACCTGTACAAAGTGGTGATGTAGCAGCTCCAGAGACCCCTTAAGGCCCTGCCACCTCTATTGCTCAGAAAGCAGAGGTATGGTGCGCCTGTGGGAATAAGTAAGGTGGTGCTTTAAATTCCTTCTACTCCCTTGAGCTGGAATGCAGGATAGGATATCATTAGTTCCCTAATTAGGAGTCTTCTGATTACAACATTATTAATTATTTCACAATCAGTTATTTTAGCAGAAAAAAAATCAAGCTACTGTCCTTCTCTGACATTGCTGGATGTAGTGGCTGATACTGGGGAACTGTGTGAAAGGACAGCTAGTTGCCATCAATGATTTCAGAGATGAGAAATGAGAAATTCAATCCTGTTCCCAAACCTGAAGTCAGCACCACCCTTCCCAAAATGGGGAGGAAAAAAGGAGATACATCCTCCCCACATCGCCAAATGACTCCTGAAGCCAGAATCAAAATTCCCTTCATCTTCCTGAGTGCCAAAGGCCTTTACTGTCAGCTATCATAGAATATCAAGGTTGAAAGGGACCTCGGGAGGTCACCTAGTCCAACCCCCTGCTTAAAGCAGGACCAATCCCCAATTTTTGTCCCAGATCCCTAAATGGCCCCATCAAGGATTGGGCTCACAACCCTGGGTTTAGCAAGCCAATGCTCAAACCACTGAACTATCCCTCCCCCCCCTCACCAATGGCAGAACTTCTAGCTTCTACCTGACACCTGTACAATGCAGTTTACATTTTTAAATACAAAGGTCTAGTGCAGAACAGAAAAAAAAATTGTCATCTTGGGTCCTGTGTAAAATAAGCTGAATTTATTATCAGAATAAACATACAACACAGATATTATATTAATTGGAATGAGGAAGGGCAGTTGGGACTTAGGGGTCAGAGTGTCAACCGTCTGGAAATTCTATCACATAATTCAAGGCTCCAGGCCACATAATCTGGGTCTCTGAGTATTGCAAAGAACCCAGGGTCTTGCTTATATTAGTGTAAATCAGGAATAGCTGATCTGAAATCAATAGAGATACACAGATATATGTTTAATCAGGATTATATACAGAGTTTAATATTAATTTTTCTACAAAGGTTGCCATATTTAAGGTATTCAGCACTCACTAATATAGTAGCTGGAAAGGAGCCATGCCTATTTGCAAAAACATCACTTAATCCTAACATGATTGTGATACTTCCTGAGCTAATTGCACTTCTGATCTCTAGGTGGCTTCCTTGAGGGCACTCCACTTAGGCTTCTGGCTATTACATTTCTCAGGGCAGTATCCTGTGATCCTCTCCCTCCAGACTGGGGACCTACATCTGCAGATTCCTGTAATTCACATTCAGGTCTCACCTTAGTTCAGCACAGGCAGTCCTGTTCTCTCAGGGGTAATGACAGGGTTAACCAGTGACTAGCCAGCTCTCGTAAAGCAGAGTACTATTTATCCGGTGAGACAGATATGGCAATTTCATGCAGTATCTTTGGCAGTATTAATTTTATGAATCATTTTGGGCCAGGAATTGTATGTAATTTCATGGGAGAGAGTAACCACACTTCCTCCAGGAACTAAAAGCTGTGGGAAATGATTAGGCAAATTCACTCAGGCTGTAGCACCTGAAAAGTGCCACCACCTGGAGATGCTTGCATATAATAGTTCAAACTGGATTCTCCAGACACCAATAGACAAAGACATGACTTTTGGATAAATAGCTTGAATTTAAACTAATTCAGGCCTGCTTTCTGGTCCTATCAGGTCTCATCACCTGTGTCTGGGCAGGGACCCTTGTCCCACTGCTTTCTGACCAGGAGTCTTAAGGCCACACAGCCCCCTGCCATACACTGCAGTAACCACAGAAAGCCAGTCTACCTAACAGCCTGCACCTGTGCTTTGCTTTCTCTCCAAGGGCTATGACCAGCATGGCTAGCAGCTACAAGTTACCACAAAGCTCTCTCTTAGCAGAAACATTTTTTCTTAGGATAAAAGCATCACAGAGAAGACACAAAAATCAATACCTACTTATTAAACATAGCAAAATCTCCCATCTACCATCCAGAGATCCAGTTCCACAGTGTTTGAACCATGTGGTTCCACCCTTGAGGAATATGAAGGAAGCCAAGCCTCTCACTGAGGGATGCATTTATGAGGGACTAAAAGAGGTCTAAAGAATGGCTCACCCTTGTACTGTGACATCATCCTTTCTTTTCCTGCAATCCCTTCTCACTTACATACCTTCCAACTTTAGCAACAAATGAAGCAGGGATCTACCTCCTTCAATACACTGCCGATTCATCCTCAGAACAAGTCCAACCTGTGCACTTAAACAAACCAGGGGTGCTGAGCTAACAATAGTATGTGATCCTGTAATTAAAGATTGTTTTGTAATGGATATGAATTAAGGTCTTAAGTGCTTGCCTTTGCAACCTTAATATTCTTTTAAAATATTTTTGTGTCTGTAATTTACTAGGTTTTTATTAAAAACAAAAAACAACTGAATAAACAAATTCCATCATATGTACTCACATGGGTCATCAGCAGGACGGGAAACTTTAGATCCACCATACAGACCTCTGCCACCTGATCTAACAGAGTAACTGATAGCCGTAGAAGGTTGTCATCCTCTATGTGGGTCAGCATACAACACATTGTCAACCTGTGGAACTCCTTGCCAGAGGCTGTTGTGAAAGCCAAGATTATAACAGGGTTCAAAAAGAGAACTAGATAAATTCATGGAGGATAGGTCCATTAATGGCTATTAACCAGGTTGGGAAGGAATGGTATCCCTAGCCTCAGTTTTGCAAGATGCTGGAAATGGACAACAGAGGATGGCTCACTTGATGATTACGTGTTCTGTCCATTCCCTATGACACACCTGGCATTGGTCATTGTTGGAAGACAGGATATTGGGCTAGATGAACATTTGGTCTGACCCAGTATGGCTGTTGTTATGTTCTTTTTAGAGGGGCCTGGGTCACTTTGCCTATGGGTTTCACAGATATTTGCTGACAGAAGAGGAACGGTGAGACTCAGGAATCATGGGTTCCATTCCAGGCTCTGGAAGTTAGTGCTCCCTAATGGGCACAGACTTCTACTCATTTCAACACCCTCCCCACAGCATGACTGCTTCTGTTCTATTTCCTTCAACTTGTCCTTGTCCCATTCCTGTCTCTTCTCCATCCCTGGTTCCTTGACCCAGTCCCATCCTCCTCATCTAGCTAGTCCCAATTCAATTTCTCAAGCTTATCATCCCACCAAGTTCCAGTCTTCTTCATAGCAAGTCCTAGTTTCAGGCCTCTGGACTCCCTGGTTCAGTCTCCTCTCCCCACCCCCAACTCTCAGCCTCCTTTCCCACCAGTCCCAGTTCTCTCCTTCCTGGTTCCTCATCTGATCTTTCTTCCTCACCACCGCACTGGCCTCCAATCAGCCCTGTCCCAACCAGGTTCCTCATCCAATCACACTCCCCATGTCTTTGTCCCAGATTCTTGTCCCCATCTTTATGCCCAGTCCATCAAGTTCTCCCCCAGGATACTAGCTATTCCTCAAATCTGTCTCAACTGCCCACTCACCTCTTTACTCTGCACCACTGGTTCTTAGTCCCAATCTCCTTGCCCAGCCAGTTGCAATCTCTCCCCCTGCGATAGGTCCTCATCTAATTATAGTCTCCCACCACCTACTAACTCCCAGTCCACTCTATTTTTCCATTTCCCAGTTTCAGCCTCATTGCCCAACCAGTCCTGGTCTCTCACACCTGCACCCAACTTCCAGGCTCTGCCCTTCATTGCCATCTCCTTGCCCAGCCAGTACTACTCTCCTTCTGCTCCCAATCTCCTTGTCCAGCCAGTTCCACTTTCCACCCCCATCCACAAACTCTTTGTCCCAATCTACTCCGTTCTCCCCTCCCGCTGCAGATCTGGCTGTTGTCCCCCTTTGAACCAGGTCATTTCTTCCACCATGCTGCCTGGGCCCAGCAAGCTCATTGATAGCACGGGACAGACAGGCTCACTGCTCTCAGTTTAACTACCCAGACCTGGATCCAGCATGGCCTAAAACAGCAACTGAAAGGCTGGATCATACTCATTGGAGATCAAATCTTCAGGAAATTTAGCAGCTAAAATTGTAAAAAAATCTCTATTGAGCATGTGTGAACTGCAATTTTTCAAAAGCTTATAATTTGCCAAATTTGAGCAGATTTTTACAGGGACAGGAAAGAGTATACCCCTGAAACAAAGGACACTCCTTTGCCAAATTTCAAGTCCATGGTCTAAGGCATGGAGGTTAGAACTGTTCAAAGAAAAGGTCACTAGAATTTGACATGGGCAAGACAATGTATTTTCCCTATCTTTGTTCTTGGAAACGGATGAAATATATTAGTTAAAATTTTCAAAAAAAGAGTCAGCGAGATTATAACCTACTGAAGATGGAGTCTTAAAATAGGAATAATAGTGACCTTATTATGGGAGGGGCTGGAAACAACATCTATTATTAAGATGTTTCATCTAAAGATCTTAAAGCCTTCTGCATACTTTACCAAATATGAAAAAGGACATCCCTTTGGATATTTCCCTTCAAGCAGATGAAAGAAGCAGAAGATTTGCTTCTTTGAGCCACAGTGTGTTGATGGGAGAGCTAGTCAGGAATTGTCCATTGGAATGATTTTGCAAATGAAAATGTTTCAGAGTAGCAGCCGTGTTAGTCTGTATTCGCAAAAAGAAAAGGAGTACTTGTGGCACCTTAGAGACTAACAAATTTATTAGAGCATAAGCTTTCGTGAGCTACAGCTCACTTCATCAGATGCATCCGATGAAGTGAGCTGTAGCTCACGAAAGCTTATGCTCTAATAAATTTGTTAGTCTCTAAGGTGCCACAAGTACTCCTTTTCTTTTTGCAAATGAAAATGCAATTTCATCAAAACAAATTTTCCTTTTGCTGAAAAAATTGATTTAATTTTAGAAAAATTAAATTAAATATTTTATTTCAGATTGGTTCAGCCAAAACATTTCAAATTTGGAACTGATCAAAAATGTTTAATCTCAAGTCAGTTCTAAAAACATTAAACTACAGTCACATTGCCTTACAGAAACGGGAGTTTTAGCCAACGTTTTCTCTCATGGGCCAGTCTCTTTGGAGGACAACACTTCCCATAAAGTATTTCTTCTGCATCATAGGAGCCACATGATTAATGCATTATGGAAGGTGTAGTCTGGCCAGGGAGCTTGGTCCAGATGAAAGAATGGGAGGCAGAACTACAAATCCCATAAGGCAACTGGGAAACACAGTTTAATGTCAAACTGAGGTTTTATAATCCAAACAAAAATTTCTCAGGAATGCCAAAATATTTCATGACTAAACAAATGTGGAAGTTCTCAGAATTTTGCTCAGCTCTAATGGGATGGGTGGATTTAGACATTACACCATCATTTATCTAACAAACCAAATGAAGCCCCTCCACATGTCAGAGTAGCACAGGTTCTCAGACTGCCTAGATGAGTGTTTGTCCAGTTGCTTAAGAACGGCCCGATGTGTTGGCATCCAGCAACATTGCATCTGCATTCTCTCTTAGCAGGCTATGAGGGGTTGTAACTCACTATATATTTGAGTTTACTTGTACATTTTGCCTGTACTGATTGTAATCAGCAGTCAAGTATTTTGGGATACTTCGTAAAATGGAATATGTTACTTCTATTTAAGTAGCAGCAACGCTGTTTCTTAATATAATGAAGATACATTTCTATTTATAACTCTTCGTCTCACCCTCACAGCATGCTACATGAAAGGCTTTTTCTATAAGATTTTATGGAAAGCCTTTTTGAACACTAATAAAAAGTGTACTACTTTAAAAAAAAAAGGAACATTGCCTGCATAACAGTGATTGAGAAGCAAACCTGCCAACAAACTGTAACCACAAATCTTGAAACATTAAAACAACAATAATTTTAATAGTAATGATATGAAACATAAGAGATATTTTCCTCATGCTCCCCCCTCACCCCCCCCCCCCCAAAAAATCTCACAAAAATCCCAAGGAATTCCTAAAAATTCAACTCAACACATGGAACCAGTTCTGAAGACTATGACCAGTTTAGACAGCTAATTCAAGACTCCTGGAAAGATTTCCAGTGTTCATATAGCTTTGGGTTGTCTCACCACCTAAGTGGGGACAAGATAGCTATACAAGAAAAAGAAGGCACATCCGACTCATAAGAAACCAACCATGACTTTATTCCATATGGCAGATTGCACAATGTAGTAGAGAAAAATATAAATTATTTTCCTTGCAAAAAGATGTAGGCACTGTATCCCCAACATAAAATACAGGATATTGCTTTGTCTGGTGGAAATAAAAAAAATAAACAATCATTTCTGGGTGAGAAAATAATGTGTCATTATTTTCTTTAGATAAATAAAATTGTAAGTGCATAAGGGTTTTTAATCCATTTTTATCTGCCAGGTAATAATAAACGATTACTTTTCTTCAGAACAAATAATAATTTCTAGTACCTAATATGTGTAACTGCCAAATTATGTGTGTTAGCACTAAATTATGCATGTTAGCATTTACCAGTCCCCACGAGTTCATAGTTAGTCTAGGAAAGATTAGATTTTTATCAGAAAATATCAATTACACTGTACACATACAAATCAAATATTTATATCAATAATAGAAATGTAAACAAAGAAAAATACTGCTTGAGAATTTATTAGCTTGACTTATGACTATTTACTTTGTATATTTTGATATATGATCTTGACAATGTGTTTTAATAGTTATAAAGCTATAACTTTTTGAATCTCAAGGTTTCCTTTCAATAAATAATTGTCTGACCTCCCTACTGCCTGACACCTCCTCACACTCCCAGTTTCCCATAATTGTGAAAATTAAAAAAAAAGCTTAAAAAAAGAAACATCAATATTATCCATCAAAATTATAAAAGAAAAATTGAATCCAACAAGCCTATTCTTAATTAATTTTCTTTTTTCATTCTAAAATGGCCATTAAACTGAAGAAACAAAAGACATTGATACTAATAACTGACTCCTGGTATGGATCCAATGTACGGGCTTGAGTGGACAAGAGTCTCCCATGGTTTTTTTTTTTTAAACCAAGGGAACCATTCTGATCTAAGTAGGACCAGCATCTTCCACAATTTGCCGCTGAAGCATCTGATTCCAAGTGGTGTGGGTTTCCATTTCCTTTTATAGTTCTGTGTCAAGTAATCTGAAATGTTAGGATTTGTAATGCAATAAAGGCTCAACCCTTCTGCTATTCAAAACATTATAGAGTATGGTGGCTTTAGCATCACTAGACCTATTTGCTGTCCCTACATTGCAGCTTTCCTAGTGGATAAAAGTCCCTGCTGTGTGCCACAGCTAGAGAGGATACAGAGAACAGAAGGTTTGCAGCAGGTTTTAAGAGCCCATACTAGCCATGGCCTTTGCATTCCCCTTCTCTCTGCCTCCCTTCAACCCTTTGTTGTGTGCATGCTCCAACAGTTCAGTCCAGGAAAGATTAGACAACATTTGTGGCTTCAGGAGAATGCTATTGATTTCCACAGTGACAACATCTATTGTTATAGCATGCACAGACCTTACATAAGATTGGAGCCCCACTGAGATGGACACTGTACAAATTACAGCTAAATGAAAATGTCTATCCTGGAGGGCTTAAAAGACACAAAATAGATGAAGGGTTGAAGATAAAGAAGGCATAAAAGCAAATAAATATGGTGAAGAATTGGCACAATTCTGTTATTTTTCTTTATTTTTTTTTTACATTGAAGGTAGAAAGAGGGTGAGAAATGGCAGGGATGGGTAAATGAATAAGTATGAGGAAATAAGAAAAGAGAGGAAGGGAAAGAGGAATAATCACTATAATAGCCATAGTCAGTAGACAGTGTTTTGTAGGTATCCCAGCAGAGGTGAGTTTTAAGAAGGGAATTGGAAAATAAGGCAGGGGATGAATGAATAATAAGAACATAAGACCAGCCATACTGGAACCGTCTAATCCAGTATCCTGTCTTCAGACAGTAGCCAGATGCTTGAGAGGGAATGAACCAAGCAGGACAGTTACTAAGTAATCCAACCTATCACCAGTCACTGATTCTGGCAGTCACAGGCTTAGGGACACACAGAGCAAGGATGTCACTGACCATCTTGGCTAACAGCCATTGATGGACCTATACTCCATGAACTTATCTATTTCTTTTTTAAACCCAATTATACTTTTCCCTTTCATGGCATCCCCTGGCAATGAGTTCTTCTGTACTTTGTGTAAAGAAGTAGATGTTTTCAGAGAACTATTCACTGTTACTAACAGCTAATTTAGACCCCATCATTTTGCATGAAGAGCTGGGATTATGTTTTTCAGTGTGCATTACTTTGCATTTATCAACATTGAATTCCAGCTCCCATTTTGTTGTCCAGTCACACAATTTAGTGAGATCCCTTTGTAACTTTTTAAAGTAATCTTTGGGCTTACAAAATTACTCAAGAAAAAGTTATCAACTGCAAACATTGCCAGCTCATTGTTTACTCCTTTTTCCATATGGTTTTATGAATACATTGAACAGCACTGGTTCCAGATTCTTGGGAGACTCTATTTGCATCTCTCCACTGTGAAAGCTGACCATTTATTCCTACTCTTTGTTTCCTAGCTTTTAAACAATTTTTGATCATGAGGACCTTCTCTCTTATCTTAAACTGCTTACTTTGCTTAACATCCTTTGGTGTTGGACCTTGGCAAAGGCTTTCTGAAAGTCCAAGTACAACTATACCAACTGAATCACCCTGTCTATATTTGTTGATACCCTCAAAGAATTCTAACAGATAGGTGAAGTGTACTTTCCCTTTAGAAAAGCCAAGTTGACTCTTCCCCAGCATACTATATCCACCTATGTGGTTGATTATTCTATTCTTTACCACAGTTTCAACCAACCAATTTGCCAGCTACTGAAATTAGGCTTGCTGACCTGTAATTGTCAGGATCACCTCTGGAGTTTAAAAAAAAAAGAAATCAACTCTACATTAGCTACCTTTCAGTCATCTGGTACAAAGACTGATTTAAGCAATAGTGAACACTATCTAGTCCTGGTGACTTATTACTGTTTATCAATTTGTTCCGTATTCTCTTCTACTGACACCTCAATCTGGGACAGTTCCTCAGATTTGCCACCTAAAGATGGTTTACATGTGAGAATGTCCCTCACATCCTCTGCAGTGAAGACCGATGCAAAGAATTAATTTGCCTTGTCTTCCTTGAGTGCTCCTTTAGCACCTTAACTGTCCAGTGGTCCCACTGATTATTTGGGAGATTTCTTGTTTCTGATGCACTTTTAGTTTTTGTGTCTTTATACTGATTTCTCTATAAATGCTTTTTTGGCCTGCCTAACTATACTTTTACACTTGACTTGCCAGAGTTTATGTTCCTTTCTATTTCCCTCAAAAAGACTTTACTTCCAGTTTTTAATTGATGTGTTTTTATCTCTAACTGCCTCTTTTACTCTGTTGTTTAGCCATTGTTTCTTTTTTTTTTGATCCTCTTATTGTTTTTTTGGTGGGGTACACATTTAGTTTGAGCCTCTATTATGTTGTTTTTTTAAAAGTTTCAATGCAACTTGCAGGCATTTCACTCTTGTGACTGTACCTTTTAATTTCCATTTAACTAGCTTCCTCATGTTTGTGTAATGCCCCTTCTTGAAGTTAAAAACTATTGTCGTGAGTTTATTTGGAATTTTCTCCCCTACAGGAATGTTAAATTTAATTATATCAGGAAGTTTTTCTTCTGCATAAAGGGCAAAATAGAAGAAAGTGCAAAGGTATTTGAAAGTGAAGCTGACTGGTAGAAAGTAAAGGCTGAGAACATTGCAGAAATAAAGGCAGGGACTGGCATCATGATATGTTATTAGGGGAGCATCATTGAATGGGGTGAAGGGTTTAAAAGGTGAACACAAAGAAGTGAAATCCTGACCCCCTTGAGATCAATGGCAAAACTCCCATTGACTTCAGTGGGGACAGGATTTAACTCAAAAAGCTTATGTTTGATGTGGAGATGAAAAGGGAGCCATTGAAAGCGCTGATGGCATGAGGTGGGCAGAGCAATGAGCCAGGCAGATGATCATTTTGAGTGAACTTGAAGGGGCAAAGATGCAGTAGTCCAAACCAGAGAGGAGGCGGTTACAATAGTCAAAACATGAAATGAGGACAATTTGGAAGAGAGTTTTAGCTGTTTGGAGAAATGGAAAGATGGATTTTAGAGGTATTGTGTAGGAAGTAGCAATGTGTTTTAGACATGGACTGGGTGGGCCGTCGAAGATGATACCCAGGTTATGTGTATGAATAACTTGGAGGAGATGATGGTGCATTCCGTGACAGAGAAAGAAGATGGTATAGAGAAAGGCAGGAAGGGGACTGTGGAGAGACTTCAAAGATGGCTGGAAATGTAGGTATCAGATTCACTGAGGAAGGAGAAGTAGAGCTAAGAAGATGGCACAACTAAATGAAGGAAGAGTGAATTTGTAATGGAGAAACTCGGCATGATCAGAAGACTTCTGCCAGACACACAACACAAGAACAAGAGCTAAGAAAGTGAAGTCAGTGGAACTATACTGATTTATACCAGCTGAGGATTGACCCTGTTTGTCTATTTGATTGCTAATAGTAGACTCGATCCTGTGATACTTATTCAGGAAAAACTCCTCATTGAATTTAGTGTAGATGGACCAGGCCTCTGGTTGATGGTCCAGGACCTTGGGGGGGATCCACAACCATAGAGGTAGATGGCCCAAATCCACCTTCAATATAAGAATGATGAAGAAACTCCAAGAAATGCAAACATGGCATTTCCAGTCCCCAGCATAGAAATAAACTTAACAGAGGGTCGGAGGAGGGGGGTGGGTGGCGGGAAAGTATTTCTTAATGAGTGGGAATTTCAAAAGCTCCAAAGTATGTTAGGCACCTAACTCTCATTGAAAATCAATGTGAATTAGGCATGTAATTCATTTTGCTGCTTTTCAAAATCCCATTCATAGACTTCAATGGGAGCTGGAGCAGACTAACTCCAGTAGTCTACATTTAATTACATTAATGTGAGTTTTACTTAATTTAGCACTACAGTATTAGGCCCTCTTTGTGTATTACTACTGGGAGGTACTTGTAGACAGAAGTCAGAGGAAAAAAATATCAATGTTACCAGTTCCTAGACCACCAATGCATGTGGGAACCAGTATTTTACTTCCAAATACACTCCATCAGGCATTTATAAAAGCATCCATCAACATGGCAGCCAGCCACAGATATAAACTTCAAACAATGCATACATTTTGGGGACACAAATTAAGTAAAAATCATCCAGGTAGAGATGCATAAGTAGTATAATTGTTTTGCCCATCAGTATGCTTATTTATGGTCCCCATCATCCATTATGGAAATCTGAACAGCACTAAAGTTGATCAATAATTAGTAGTGGCAAGAACAGAAGGCAGCTTATTGTAAAGTATTATTAAAACCATTGACATACAGAAATCATATGCAATATTCTGCTTAATTCCTAAAAGCTAGATAAGATTAACTGATAATTAAAATAAGAGAGTCTGGTAAAACAGACAGAAAATGGATTTTCCCCCTCATAATGAATCCCTGCATTATCCAAAAGAATGTTGCCGTATTACATGTCGCAGAAAATTGAGAAAATACAAGAAGGTAGAAAATTACATGTCTAGAGCACAGTTTCAGATTAAGAACAATTCCATAATAATGAAGGCTGGGGGCAGCTATGGTTTTGCCATCGTTTAAAATGGCATTAGCTTTGATCTCAGTAAGACAGACATTTGTTTTAAAATGTATCTTGTTTTTTAATTTGAGTATCTACATTTGTGCTTCAATTATCTTTATTCTAATTATTTATTAGTGTTTTCCATGGAGCAACCAGTATGTTAGATCAATACAACACAATACTAGTGAAAAGTCATATCCATCTTTGCAGCAATACATTTTCTGACCTTTTCCAGGTATAAAATATAGCAGTAGCACATATATTATTGCACCACTGGCTACTGTAACATACTTATTTATGTAGATTAATGGAATTTATTTCATGCATGCTATCTTGCATAAGTTAGTTTTAATGAACTGATGGATCAGTTAGTGTTCTATTAATAACTAACTGTCTATACACAGACTGTATCAAATTCTAAAAATAAGCAACTGATGTTAAAATTACACATTAAATATTATGTCAGCAATCTCATTAGTGTGTTTGAAGATAAACCAAGTCATCATTGGGCTGGCTATACCCTAGGTCAATGGAGTGGGATTGCTGGTTGCTGAGGAATCTGGCTTCTAATTTTCCATAAGTTTATACTTTCTCTTTTCACATCATTTTTAAAATTTAAATAAAGGTGAAATGTTCTTGTTCTGGACCTTGTTATCAAGGTTACAACCAAAATGGGAATTTTGTCAGAGAAAAGAATGCAGGACTGAAGCCACTACCTAAAGTAAAAATAAGATCAATAGAATGAAAATGCATAGTGAAAAAAAAAGTGTTCACAGTGATTTATTACTAACCTGGTATGGGTTGAGGTGTTAACACCACTGTGGGAAGAGGCCTTGAGGCAGTAGCTGGCCTAGATATAGCCATAGCTACTTGATTTGTCATTAAAAGAGGCTTCTCGTGTCCCAGGAAGATTCTTGATTCCTCAGGATGTATCCATGCTGAATCCAGAGCAAATGCATTATTTAAATATATCTGCAAAGGATAAATAAAAAGTATGTTGAAGTTGAAGATAATATAGTTTCATTGCTTATTGTTTTCCTGGTTTTTATGTCTTTGATTCAAGCTCTCATAGCTATATATACACGTTTGTAGCATAGATCATGTCTCAAATATGAATGGTCTTATAAGACTAGATTGATTTATGTTTCCTAACTATTGGGAGGGTGTGGTTATCTAACAAACAATCTCATAATGGGACTATCCAGTTTAGGAAGTACTGCCAAAAAAAATCCAAACCCCACAGTATGAAAGAACAAGGCTAATCCTACCCCAGAGACAGCTATGGCAGAACAAATGCATCTACAACATTTGGTAGCCCAAGGTTGTTCCAGTGAGGGCTGAGAGATGGAGGTGGTGAAAAAGTTACTCATATACTTAAATTTTCAAGGCCTGAGGTTGCAAATACTGTGTGAAATCCTGGCTTCACTGAAGTCGATGGAAAAACTCCCATTGACTTCAGCTTTGTCGGGATTCCAGCTGCTGAGTCCATTTCTAACAAATTTAAATAAACGTGCAGTCAATAGCAAGGTGTTGCAAGTAGACAAAATATGGAAAACACATCAAAATCACATATTTTTGGTGGTACAAACATATTTTACCTGACTTAATACAGAACTAATGTTAAAGCTATTTTAGTCTTTTTCACTATTTAAGAGAACTGCTGATTTATACCTTCAGAAACAGCATATTTATTGATCAACTTTTTTGGCATTAATTTTTCTATAGGATTTTTACTTGACAGATTGCTGACCTTGTCCATGCCTTCAGTTTACAAAACTCAATGTTTTCCAGTTGTTATGATAAGATCTTAATATAAAAATGTCCCATGTAAAGCTCAAAATTACCTTGCAATTAGGTAGTCTCTTATCTCTCCAACTTTTCCTGGCATGAGGTGGAATAGTAGATGTGTATACATGTGGGAAGATAGGAACAAATTCCACACTAGAAGAAGGTGAAAATCCTATAACTGGAGAATGAGCTCCAAACATCCACTTAAAAAAAAGAAAATTAAAAAATTAAATGAATGAAAAATATTCTAAATACATCAACCAAAGTTTGTACATGCTGTATTAAAAAAGTGAATTTCAAGCTAATTTAATTTAGCAACTTCTTTAGTCGAAACATTGGGTTTTCAAAAAAGCATTATTGTATCAGTCTCATATGTACTGTGTGCCACTCAAAGCTAAACTGCTATCAAAATCTATAAATAGAAGACTCAGAGTTAGAGTACTTAGTCAATGCTATTACTAATCACCAATGAACTTGAAAAAAAAATCACATAAATAGAAATCATCATCATACAAGATTGTGTGTGTGTTTCTGTCTCCAGAGGCAATGGAAAAAACAAAGACAAGGCAGATATGTGATTTCCTGACTCTTGAATTCTTTGGACAAATATATTGAAATTGTAGAAACATTTCTGCATTTCAATCAAATTTCCTCGCACTTCAAAATAATTGATGTTATTCTTCCGTTAAACACAAGAGCATGTAGCTTTTTCTCCCACCCTCTTTCCAAATCATTAAGTTCCAAAAGACATTCATAGCTAAAATGCTGGATTGGGAATCTCTAAATAAAATTAATCTAAGATTATGAAGTTCAAAGTTTTATGTGAAACAGCATTAAAAATACAACAGAAGTGCTAAACTACTATGAAATTAACATAGCTATTAATATCTAATACATTAAAATTTAAGATGACCATTGAAGCTGACCAGCAAAAGTTAATTTAAAGTGGCCTTACAATACTGACAAATAATTGAAACATTTATCAAAAAGCACCACTGAGTTGTATTGCTTACATTAATATGGTTCAAAACATCTTAGCGTCTATTGTATATCTATCTATAAAAATCAAAATAGGAGACACTGAATTTAATGGCCTATATTGTTAGAGTGCCCCTTCATTACCAGCCTGCTTTTTCCATAGCAAATAGGAAAAGATCAGAGGGTTAAAGGATGAATAAGACAAGCCTTAATGAGTCAATTCATGAGCCATCACCCACCTCCTTCTTTTATTAAGAAAAAATATTGCAGGTTTCTAAACATTAATGGAAAAAATCTAGTTCCAAGACATTAAATACCCCTAGTGGCAGCATCCTGACAACAACATAAAAACATGTTGCAACAGCATCCAGTTGTATTTTTTTTAAATATATTATGCATCTTGGAAAAGACTTATGGGATACAGATATTATAAAAATAGGCCTGTTCAGGTGATCAATGCCTTATCTCTTCTCGTAGGCCAATATTAAAAATGGCAAGACAACTTTGTTTCAAAGCAAGAAGGAGAGACAGGCTTGACTTACTTGGCTGAATGAAAGACACCCTTGTATCTTTATCTTTTCCTTATTTAAATGGGGATATAAACGCTATTCCTAGCCTGCTCTTTCGCAGCAACTATAAAACAAAATGATTTTCTACGGAAAATAACTGCCTCTTCCTGGAACCAATACACTGGAACCGACCACAAACAGCCTTCAGTTCATTGCTTAGCCCCAGCATTACGGTTCTCTTTGCAACGCAATCAACGCAATCTCTGCTTTCTCAATCCTCAGCTTTTTATACTCGAACTCCCGCAAACTGTGGCATGCCATTGCCCAACTGTAGGGCCCAGACACTTACAGAACATTAACTCCTAGCACATTGGGGTCTGACTGCAGGGATTGCGGTTCGATACGTTTTCAGACACACAAGTCTGTAGACACACACACGGTATGTGTCTTAAGTACGAAGCCACACGTCCGGAATCCGAAATAAATTCCGATGAATAGTATATAGTTTATGCGGCTTCCCCCTGCCTTTGAAGTCTGACACACACGGTGCAGACAGTTACTAACGGATGCGCAGAAACTGTGTGGGTCTGCAACAACCCGGGCTGTGCGGGGTAACTTCAGCACCACCGCGCGTTGGACAGCAGGCAAAAGTTCGGCCCTAGGCTTTCTGCACAGGCAGTCATCACCGCATCCCCCTCTCCCCCCACGCCCCCCCCCCACCAGCGCCTCACGAGCGTGGCTCTTTTTACTGACCCTGAAAATGACACGCACGAACTTGCGTGGATCAAGTCGGCTGTGCTATTCTAGCAGCACTTCGGGAGTTAAATACCCCGATCGGGAAAGAGAGAGGGGGAATGGGGAGGAGGAAGGGAGGAGCGGGGAAGCGCATTCATTACCTGCCCGTTCAGGACGGGATACTGGTGCACGGCAGGGCGCTGATCTGGCGCAGAGGGCACTGACAGAGGCAGGAAAGGCTCGCAGGGGACTTGCCAGCCGGGAAGCCCCTGGAGCAGAGGAGCAGGGTGGGGAGGATGCGGCGAAGAGAGCAGAAGTGGAGGGGGCCCCACCCCGGCCCCACCTAGCCTGACGACCCCAGCCGCACTCGGGACCATCCAAATCCAGGGAGGAGGTGGGGGCTCTGCATTCATCTGCCAGAGGAGAGGCTGCTGCCGCTTGGCTCTCGGAACCGGGAGCATTCTACATGGCACGGTACCGGCCCTCCGCTCGCAGGGCTCGCCGCCGGGACGCGCAGGGGCAGGCAGCCGCGGGTGCGGGACCGGGACAGCGACAGCTCCGCCGAGGGGGGCGATGCCCATCCGTGCCCCCGCTCGCTCTGGCGGCTGGAGCAGCTGCGGCAACACCAGAGCGGAGCGAAACTCCGCTCCATTCAGCGGGGCTGCTGCTGCCAGGCTCCGCCCTCTGCCCAGACCTCCCCCTCCCCTTCTGCTGATGCATGGCTCGGCGGGAGACACCTACAGGGGAGGGGGTAGGGAGGGGGGGGCGCAGCTGGCCGGTCTCCGGCAACGCCCCCTCCAACTCCTTCCCCCTCTGTGTGCAGACGGCAGGACAGCCCCTCAGTCCGCGGGCTGGGGGGGAGGTGGGAGAAAAAGAAGGAAGGGGGGGAGAGGTGTAAAGGAGGGGAACTGGGCTAACAGGCGGGGGGGGGGGAGCACCCGAGGGCCCCTGCCTCAGAGGGGTGAAGGGAAAGCCTGGAGCCCGCTCCTCCGCCTTGGGAGGCAGCAGGGGGAAGAGGGGGCTGGCGGGGGGAGCCTGGAGCCCGCCCCTCCGCCTTGGGAGGCAGCAGGGGGAAGAGGGGGCTGGCGGGGGGAGCCTGGAGCCCGCTCCTCCGCCTTGGGAGGCAGCAGGGGGAGAGGGGGCTGGCGGCGAGGCCCGGTCCCAGCTCTAACAGAAGCCCCCCCGCACACACCCCCTGCTGAAGGTGCCCCTAGGGGAGACCGCTGGGCACTCAGTCCTTTCCACCGCCAGCTCCCCAGAGAAGGGGACGCGAGCGGAGCGGAGCCCTGCTCCCAGGAGCTGGCGCCAAGAACACCGCTCCCAGGTACTGAGCAAAGGGGCTTTCCACCCTGCCCCCCAGGAACTCCCTGGCTGATCATCACCCCAGGACCCGGGTGACGGGTAAAGCTGGTGGAAAGTCAGAATTTCCCTTTCACAGAAATAGCGACGTGTTTTCATTTCATTCCAGGGAAAGAAAAACAACAAAAGTTAAAACATCAACGTAAGTTCAAGATTTCCTGCTGGGGTGATCATAAAAATTACTGGGGGGGGGAGTGGGTCAACGGCAGTGTTTTGTTTTGCCAAAATTGAAATGTTTTGTTCTGATTTTGATTTTACACTTTATATTACATAATGTTTAAGAAGGTTTGACCGAAGTCATTTCAGAACTTGAAAAATGCCATCCTGAAATGAAACATTTTGCCCTTATAAAAAAAATAAAAAAATAAACAAAAAATTTGCCAAATTTCCAATAAATGGTTTGATGAAACAGCATTTCCCTATGGGAAAACAAAACAGACAAAACAAAACCTTCTACTGGAAAATTTCCAGCTAGCTCTAGTTACAGGTAGTCTGGGTTTGATGCAGGGATTTTCTCTTTTAACACACCTGCTTATAATTTTCTTTGCAAGTGCTAAGTTCCTGGGGGACTGGACATTGCTACAAGTCACTGAACATTTTTACCAACATATGGCTGATCTTAAAAACTCTTATCCACAGTTACTGATAGAGGCAATGCACCCAGTGGTTAGGACATTGGATGGGGATTCAGGATTTCTAGGTTTTCGCAGTGGCTCTGCCACTGACCTGCCACAGCCACTTCATTTCTTTACCCATTTCCCCTTCTATCCTGTGTCTGTCTATTTAGACTACAAACTGTTTGAGACAGGGACTGTCTCTTACTTTGTGTGTATAGCACCACAATGGGACAATATTCAACCATAATACAAATCAAATAAAAAAGACACAGCAAACAGGCCAAGAACAAAGTTTTCACTAGAATGTACAGTACCTTTGAAGAAATTCAGGAAAAGATTACAATAGAAAGCAAAGATAACCTGGTCCCTAGAGTGTGTCCAAGTTTGGGGTAAGGTACTTTAGATACTGCTGTAGAGAAGGCGCCTGTGTGAGGACAAGTCTTCAGTATCCTAGAGAGGCCCACCTCTTCTAACAAAATGAAGAACGGGAAATTGCTCCTTCCTATCAAAAACATGCAGCAGAGAGCTTAGGGCTGGTGAACATTCCTTCAGATCCACCAGTCAAGGCAACTGAATCTCCCTGCTCCCCTCTCCCTCCATTATCTCTCTTGCAGAAGATATTTAGTTCCCAGAACCCACATCCATCAGGGAATTTGTCAAGGGCACAGGACAATGTACACAAAGGCCCAGAGTCATGGCAGCTCCAGAGCACCCCTGCTTTCCTCCTTACCCCTACCTTTTCTGTCCCCTTCTCTGCACAAAAGTGAATGCAGCCTCATGCTATATTAATGTTTTCATAATTTTTTTTAAATGATGGAAGAATAATGCACCTCCAACTTCCCTTTTTCCCCTAGCCTCAACCTTCAGAAGTGCAATGCAGATGGAGAAGGATGCTGTAAAGGCAATTTAGACCCCATGGAAAGAAAGTAAGATCTGAACACAGAGGTTTCTCTCTATACATAGATAATAATAATAATATCCAAATAATATATATATAGTCCTATAAAAGTCAGGAGCTTCATTTAAAAAAACCCAACAACAACCACCCAGAAGCATTCCAAACTCTCAGCCATGTTCGCTTATATGGGTCTATTTTCTGATCATTAGTACATATATCATCCCCCGTGAACATTATTCTCTTCTTCACACAAGTGAGCAGCTCCCACTATAGACAAATGTATCAAGAGTTTAACTGTCAAAGAAATGCACTTTCAGCAGCACATTTGGTGCACCACCGACCTCTATTGGCACTATCAGTTAAAAACACATAGGTGCACTCCCACTATTCCTAAAACAAAATATCATCCATGACCACTAGTTATTCAGACTTATCTGCTATGTTTTTCCAAAGGATAAAGGAGGGCTTCTACATTATGCTGCTGACAACATTATTTGTTGCATATTTTTAAAATTAGACCTTCAAGATAAACACATGAAAACATCGGATATTCTGTGGTCACATTTAAAGCTTTGATGATAATTTAAATGGGGTGGTGGAGGGCTGACAAATTTTAGTGTGATGATTTAATCAGGGGTTAAGAAAGGGAGCGTGAAAGTGTGTGTAGGGGGAAACCAGAGTTCCTCTTCCCCTGCTAAAAGCAGAGAGGAGCATTTTCCTCTCTCTCTAACTCTCTCTCCTCCTTGGCTTGGGCAAGCACCCCTCCTCCATAGCTCCTCTTCCTCTCTGGTGGGTGCAGGGAAAGCTCCCCTCCTGTTTCCATCTACTTTAACCACTAGACTTTTTGCTGCTCAATCATTTAAGTTAACTGACTGTTTTTTCCCTGCAAGGCATAAGCATATAGTAAGGGCCAGGAAGGTATTCACCTCCCCCGGCCTACAGTGTGTAATTAGCTAGCTTGTTTGTCTCCCTTTAAATATAGAAAGTTACCACTGCTGGAAGGATACTAAATAGACAAGTGTTCTGACTGGCTAATGCCATCACAGCTTCCAACATCTCTAACAAAAAAAATTAAAGGAATATATTAAAATGAATTGTACCTGCATTTATACAAATGCATAAAGTTTTGGAATTTTAAAAATCACACTTTAAAAGTCACTGCATGCATTTCCCTGCCAAATGTCCAGTATTGTCCCTATTTTCTTTTTCACGCTGACAATCATATGGCAAAGTGCGGAGTAGGAGAAGATTATCATTAATCTTATTTTTGTAGTCGCTTAATTGCCAAAATGTCAAATACACAATACTATCAAGCCCTTTTTCTAACATATCTATCCTTGTTATCTTAAAACAACCAGTAAGAGGCATGTTAAGGCTGTACACGAGGAAGTAAGGGATAATAAAAAATTAAATTTCTTCTCCCCAACTTCTCCATTTTATTCACTGTGAAAAGGTTTACTCTCCGAGTCCAGAGAATAACCCCGAAGAAGTTTCAATGGCAAATATGAATCAAGAAAAATATTTTCCATTTTTGTCTTCATGTTTGCTTATAATTATATGCTGATAGAGAGGAGTACTGGGAAAAACAGATTTGATAATCTGAATTCTGATAAATAACATATAGAGAAGAGAACATTTAAATATTTTAGTGCCAGAGTTATTTTTTTGTACACACACCACTCCACATTTCATATTAACTCCCCACATTGAGCCCAGAACCAGAAAAAGCAGTAGACCTAGGTGGTCTGAATCCGGCATTTCAGTCTCTTTCACTCACAAGGTGTTCAGTATTACAGTAAAATAGCAGGTGAAGAGCTTGGTTAGTAGTAAATGTTGTAAAATAGCTATGATTTGGGGGGATAGACATTGTCTGTGCATATTCTGTTTTTTTAAGAGGCACTCTCTTCAGCTTTGTACCTTTTGGGTTAGTGTAAGATAATTATAAGGTTCTCAAGGTTTCAAGTGATTTTTAATAAAAAATAAGTAAATAGAGTTGTGGATAGCACAAGTTATTTTCTCCCATAAACAGCAAAAGTTGAAAAGAACCATATTTCTCTTTGAACATATTTCTCTCTTATGCTCAGGGGAGAGGTTGTTTCTTCTGAAGATTTTTTCTATTTGAAAAGGATGCTGTTCAACTCCTAATTGTGGGTATTTGGTTTTTATCTCACAGATCGACATTTCTTCTTAAAAATAATCACTACGGAGTCCAAGATTATCTATAGAAAAAACAGATACTAATCATCAAAAACAGTTTTATTATTCAGACGGCTAGAGATCACCTACAAATAAACCAAAATCATAAGGTTAGATATTCCATTGCAGCCAAAATATTTCAGTGTAGTTGGAGGACTGGGGCAAAGATTTTCCCATTTTTGTGCTCTCCTGATTCTAGCAATAGTCAAGCACCAGTCTGATCCTTGATATATCATGAAGTTTCTCTATAGTGTGGCCAGCAGCCCATGGACCAAAGGGCTACTCCATTACCCAATTGCTGGTGTACAGGATGCCTCAACCATACCCCTTTTTTTCTGGGAATACTCCTTATGCCTGGAGTGTTGGAGGAAACAGTTGTATAGAACTAAACCAGCTCTGCCCCTCCAAAGGATTATCCTTACAAAAGAGGAATCCTCAGATAGCCAGGTCAAATGATATCTAGAATGAACACAGCAAGGAATCCAGTCTGTAGTCCTGGTTGAAACAAAAACTCTTTCCCTGTACCATTAATGTTCATGGGAGTGTCAAAGAGCATACCTGCTCTGCAATACCCCTTGCTAGTCTGTATGGCTCTACTGAGACCTGCCTTAGTTTGCTAATTCACTTTGGGCCCCTTGAAAGGTCCACGGAGTCCATATGTTGAAAACATTCCTACTACTGGGCTCCAGTTTACTAAGGCTTCCCCCAAAGTCTTTCAAAAAATGCTCAGACTAACAACTTTTTCATCCTAGTTTCAGCTAGGACTTTCCTCCCTGCGAATCTGTCTTGTCTTTAAGGGTTCGTCTCTCTCACCCCACTCCCAAGATGAGCACAGCTCCTCTTCTCCAAAGGTCTGTTTTGGCCTCAGAATTCAAACAAATAAATGAATGCTTTGCTTCTGTGCAGAGTTAGGTAAAGCTATTCCTCTGCAAGAGTCTGTGTCATTGTTCTACACCAGACTATAGTTTAGCCTTAGAATCATAGAATCATAGAATATCAGGGTTGGAAGGGACCCCAGAAGGTCATCTAGTCCAACCCCCTGCTCAAAGCAGGACCAAGTCCCAGTTAAATCATCCCAGCCAGGGCTTTGTCAAGCCTGACCTTAAAAACCTCTAAGGAAGGAGATTCTACCACCTCCCTAGGTAACGCATTCCAGTGTTTCACCACCCTCTTAGTGAAAAAGTTTTTCCTAATATCCAATCTAAACCTCCCCCATTGCAACTTGAGACCATTACTCCTCGTTCTGTCATCTGCTACCATTGAGAACAGTCTAGAGCCATCCTCTTTGAAACCCCCTTTCAGGTAGTTGAAAGCAGCTATCAAATCCCCCCTCATTCTTCTCTTCTGCAGACTAAACAATCCCAGCTCCCTCAGCCTCTCCTCATAAGTCATGTGCTCTAGACCCCTAATCATTTTCGTTGCCCTTCGTTGTACTCTTTCCAATTTATCCACATCCTTCCTGTAGTGTGGGGCCCAAAACTGGACACAGTTTCTCCACAAATCTTCCATGCTACTGTCTTCTCCCTGCTAACTCAGCCATGTAGGAGCCTTCTTTCTCCCTGCAGTGTCTGTAAGGCCTCTGCCAACACCCACTTGCAGCAATCTCCACTTAACTAGGCCCAAGCTGGTAACCATGTGACAGAGAGGTATAGTTAAGGCCCTGTGCCATCAAGCTGAAAATGTGTATCTGTATGTATTTTGCCTTGCTCCTTACTACCTTCTGTGTTCTTTATATGTATTCTCTTTTCTATTTGGGTTGTGGGAGGGAAAATTTAATCAATGAAGATGTGATTCTAAGGCTCATTTCCATAAAAAGAGGGACAGTTGTATTTAGCGTATTGAACTAAGATTACATAAAGGTGTGGGGGATAAAGGTACACGGTATGTCATGCTACATGGTAATTGTTTGTATTTGTCTTCATTCCCCCTCCTCCTGAAAAAAATCCACACCTCACATGTTATTATGGTTTGCTATTTCAGGAAAACTCTTGCAAGATTCTAGTATACACTGTTAAATGCCAGAAATATGTCTTGGTTTTAAGGTTACAAAGATCAGCATACCCAACCAAACATTTTGCTGATCTTAGACAAGAATGCTTTGTTTAAAACAGATAGGTCAGAAAGCCACTTCTGCTTTTAGCTGATCAAAATAAAGTCTATGATAGTGCATCATTTGGTAGAAGAGGCACATTCTATAGCCTACCCTCACACACACAAATATCAGTTGCTTTTTCACTCAGGCTTCCTCCTCTCTAACTAACTAACTAAATAAAATAAAATTGATGTGCCTTTCCTCTCTATACCTGGGAAAATCTTTGGTTGTTATCCAATCTAATTGTGTAGCAGCTTTATAACATGCCAATATTCAAGAGACTCAGCTTTATAGAAATTTAGTACTGTCATTCTACAGGCTGGTGGAGGATGAGATAGTTGCAGAAGTGAAAAGCTTGATCACCTTAGAAAATCCTAATTATACTGTTCTCATTCTGCCTTTCTTGGTCAATCCATGGAGTGGCAGTGGTGTTGAGTTTGGCTGAAGCAGAGAAAAACACCTCCCCTCCCCCCGCACACACACACGTAGTAACAACTTCCAGATTGCCAGAGGTTACTAGGGAACAATTCCAGCAACAAAATAGGGCATGACAGGAAAACTCACACCCTAAAAACTCTATAAAGCTAATATTCAGAATATTTGGGCTGAATTAACCCTTTTGACAAAACTCTGCATCCTGAACTGAATGAAGCCAGCATAGTGGTGGAGTGCCGTACATAATCAAAAGAAAGATCCGAGTATAATTTCCACATCTTGGTGGCATCATGCCCCATACATGAGTTCCCTTTCTTAGGGTATGATAACCCACTGGTCATTGCAGTAGTAATCCTTCTCAACTTCTCCACTATTCTAACATTAACTATCTTCAAAAGGATCTCTGTCCAGTACTTCATGCTAGAGGAAATTCATAATGATGCTGCTAGTTGGCCTGTTATTAAGATGGAAGGTTAGTAAGGAGGCCTGGGGCCTGTGGAGGTTACACAATGTTGTGTGCTGCAGCCACACTCCCAATACACCCCTTTTGTCCCTGGTAGGTTTCCATGCTAGAACTAGTGAAAGGGTCAGTGGGAGGCAGCCTTACATATGTCCTCTACGGTACCTGCCCCTTTGCACTGTTCAAAAAGACTAGATCAGCATAAATGGGGTTGTAGTGTGAATGAGGCTCTCATCTGATGTTTTTGATACATGGAAGAGGGCAAGTATGAGCAGGTTTTCCTCTTATTATGCAGAATCACGCTCTTCCCCCTTCCACAGCAGTGTAGGAATAATGAACCCCACTGTAGGAGGCGTTATTTCTTTCCCCAAAAGAGGTGTCAGAATGTTCAGCCAAATAAACAACTCAATTGACTTAATGTTATTTTGTGCTTTCTAACAACATAGTAATTGACACAATTGACTATTAGGCCTGGTCTATGCTATAAAGTTAGGTCAGTGTAAATTGCCTTCTGTCGACCTATTTTTGCATCTATCTACACTCTAATTTGTATCCCATTGACAAAAGCACCCTGTAATGGTGCTGAAGTAAAACCACCACCTCAACTGGTGTTGAGCAATGACTAATATACCATGGTCAATGCAGTATGAATGTAAACACTGCGTGACCTATGTTGACCCTAACAGTCCTCCAGCAGCTATTCCATAACACCTGATACAGATCGCTCTGGTCACAATTGTGAACTCCATTGCACAGGAGTCATGGAAACTGGAAACCCACCAACATTAAAACACCCTGCATATTTTTGAAATGCCTTTTCCTGACTTCGCATCTTAGTGAGCACAAAGAGCAGCTCGCCCTTGTTGTGTGCGGCTACCCAACAGACCATGCTGGTTACACATTCCAGCACGCTCCAGCATGGAGTAGACAGGAGGTATTGGATCTTCTGGGCCTGTGGGAAGAAGAGGATGTGCAGGCACAGCTATGGAGCAGTCATAGAATTGTGGCCTTCTATGAAAGGACTGCATGGGGATGCAGGTGAAAAGGTACAATGGGGATCAGCAGCAGTGCTGTGTAAATGTGAAGGAATTGCAACAAGGCATACCACAAGGCCAGGAAGGCCAACAGTCAATCTGGTGCTGAGCTGCAGTCTATGACGAGTTGCATGCCATACCTGGTGGAGGCCCTGCCAGCACTATGCAGACCACCTTGGATACCTCAATGGAGCCCAAGACATAGATCTCTGCCATGAACTCCAAGGAGCAGGAGGAGGAACACATGGTGGGGGTTCTGGCTATGCCTTGTGCCAAAAATCTGTTTGAAACTCTGCAGTATAGTTAAGCATAGACGAGCCCATTCCAAGGAAAGAAACCTCAGGTAAGCAGGTGCATTTTGCATTTTGCCTTACAATATTTAAATGTAAAGATGGTGCCTGGCCCATCCCAAGTTACCAAAGACATATCTATTAATTTTCGTTGTTTTACTCATATGAAAATAGGTAGTGGTACAACAAATAGAGGTAGAGCTATTATCTGGTTTTAATTCCCTGTAGGATTAAACGGAGGTTCTGGAGCAGCTTATTTATGTACAGAGGGATATCCCTTGTATCCTCCTTAGAGATCTCAATGAAACTTTAATGAATATACTCTGCATATATGTTCAGCAAGGTTCTGCAAGCCAGTGCTGCATTGGACCACAAACCAAGAGTGTGGCAGGCCAACATTGGAGGGGCATGGAGAGGTATAGAGGGGACAGGAGAATAGGGAGAAAGACCCAATAATCTCATCAAGAAAAGGACAAGGGAGATGCTCCAGGACATAATGGGGCTTTTCAGAGGTTTTCAGAGGAAATGTGTAGCCAAAATGGACTGCAATTCTGCACTGAAATGGACAGAGCTGTTTGCTGCCTTTCTAAATTTAAAGTTCCATTCAATTTATTTGTGGTTGAAGTTTGTACTGTATTGTCCATATTTATTTGCACATCATTTTTCCCCACTGCTTTTGTCAGCCACTAAATATTTATTTTTAAAAAAAATAAACTTCATCTGCATTAGTCCACCATACATACTATGGAACATATAGCACTACTCAACGCACCCTATACTTGTAAGTGTACATCACCACAGACCTCATAGATTCAAGAAAATATCCAGTCATATGTGTAAATATACAGCAAGCACCACATAATCCATAGCTTCAGTGGAAGACAGTGTACTAGCTATATATGTGCAGTAAAACACAATAATTCATAGGCTCATTATAAGACATAATGTTATAGGTATACATGTACACAAGCACTGCACAATTCCTAACAGCCCACAAACCATCAGGGCCAGAGTGCAGTCAAGCACAGTGCATTAATGTGGCTGACTGTTAAAGTGCTCTTTCAAAGCCTCATGCATAGCTCCATTTTGTGTTCTTGTAATGGCCCTTGCATCTAGCTGTTCAAACTCAGCAGAAAGCTGTTCCACTTCTGCGTTCCACCCTGGTAGTAACTTGTTCCCTTTTCCCTCACTTATATTACGCAGCACACAACTAACCATTGGAATACTTTTCTTAGAGAGGTCTAATCTTGTGAATAAATATCTATCAAAAGCACATTCAATTGTCACTCTGTATCTGCAGAGCCAGTAGTTGAATCTTTCCTTGGTGCTGTCAAGATGGCCACTGTATAGCTTCATGAGCCAAGTGACCAAAAAGAGTACGCTGGGTCCCCCAAAGTTCTACTAGCATTTCAAACCTCGCCAATGATAATCTGCTGGTTGGGAAAGAATGTTCCTGCCTACGTCTTTCTTAACAGTCCAGTGTTCTTAAAGAGGCAACCATAATACATCTTTCCTGACCAGCCAAAGCGGATATCAATGAAGTATCCACGATGATCCAGCTTGGTTTGCATAACCATGGAAAAGATGTACTCTCTGGCAAGGTGGGCTGGTGCCAATATTGGGAATGTGTGCCATCTATCACCCCGCTGCATTTCAGCAGCCACATTGCTTCAAATCCATCCATTATGTCCTCTATGTTGCCAAGAGTCACAGTCACACATACCAAGTCATGATTTATGGCCCCCACTATTTTCCAACTCCAAAATGATTTCCCACTGACTGATAACAATTTGGCATTGCAAGCTTCCAGAATGTGATCACCACTCATTTCTCAATTGTAAGCACGGCTCTCATTCTTGATGTCCATGCTATGAAGGCAAATTCGGGATACAGATCCAGGAATGTGTCCTTTCTCATCCTAAAGTTCTTCAGCCACTGCTCATCATCCCAATCCTACATTATGACGTAATCCCACAAGTCAGTGCTTGTTTCTCAGGCCTCAAAGTGGTGCTTCATTGTCTGAAGCTGCTGTGTGAAAACCACCAACAACTTTTAACTCTTTTTCACTATATCCTTCAGCAATCTGTCCTCAAAGAAATCATGTCTCCCACTGTTGCAGTTCTTCTTGTGGCTCTGATGATGCCAGATAAGTATGTGTCCTGTATTTGCAATATGCATGAGAATAGTACAGAACTGTATGGGTTCCATGCTTCTGTCAGAGATGTTGACACAAACAAAGCTGTGTGGGTTTGTGGGATCTTAAAAACAGATGTAAAATTAAGAGGATAGGGATGACATTGTGGGATGGAGAAAGTTGCACGATGGAAACTTGACTCCTGGCTCCCAGAGTTCCCTGCGCAATACATTGACATAATGCCTTCTGGGAAGTTTTCACAGAAGGCTGCATGTGGCACACTGGGATACCTACCCATACTGTGCATTGCCACAAGCATTCCTGATGAGTATGTCAAGTGGTGATGCAAGCAGCGAAGTATGCACACACAAGTGATATACAAACTGTGGCAGCTATATGCTGATGTAACTTGTGTCAACCAAAGTTTGTAGTGTAGACAGGGTTTGAGACTATCTGCTGTAATACAATCATTTATTTCCAACAGCAGTAAATATCAGATACCTCAGAAATGTATCAAATAAACCCACACTGCATCTAATTGTGCAATACTATACCATAAAGGATTATTTGTTTGATTCCAGCTAGTGATCAACTTATGGCCTCTACCATGAAGATTGATTGCCTTTATATTCTAGCTAGCATAACAATAGATGCTATTTTTATCCCTATATACATCTAAACCAGACATGACAAATCTCTTTTTTTTAAATAGTGAACATCAAATAGTGTTTGATTTATAACCAAATAGAGGGACTAGACCTAGAAATATCATAAATGTTATGTTCACATATTATTTAGCAACTGCACATGCTAACATTATGCCGCTGACTGAGCAATGTCAAAGCATGGGAAACAAACAGACTGCAAGTCTCTCGTAGAATGCAACAAGTTAAAACTTTGCTCAACAAATCTTGAAAAAAAACTATGAGGTAAAATGCTAAACGCCATTTCCAGTTGTTAAGACTTATGTTGTTAGACGAAGGTTTCTAACCATCAGAGGAGTAAAGTGTTGGAATAGCCTTCCAAGGGAAGCAGTGGGGGCAAAAGATCTATCTGGCTTTAAGATTCTACTTGATAAGTTTATGGAGGAGATGGTATGATGGAATAATGTGATTTTGGTAAGTAACTGATCTTTAAATATTCAGGGTAAATAGGACTAATCCCCTGAGATGGGATATTGGATGGGATCTGAGTTACCCAGGAAAGAATTTTCTGTAGTATCTGGCTGGTGAATCTTGCCCATATGCTCAGGGTTTAGCTGATTGCCATATTTGGGGTCGGGAAGGAATTTTCCTCCAGGGCAGATTGGAGAGGCCCTGGAGGTTTTTCGCCTTCCTCTGTAGCATGGGGCACGGGTCACTTGAGGGAGGCTTCTCTGCTCCTTGAAGTCTTTAAACCACGATTTGAGGACTTCAATAGCTCAGACATAGGTGAGGTTTTTTGTAGGAGTGGGTGGGTGAGATTCTGTGGCCTGCACTGTGCAGGAGGCTGGACTAGATGATCAGAATGGTCCCTTCTGACCTTAGTATCTATGAATCTATGTTTTTTCACAATGGGCTTGTTCCAATATTCATTGGAATCATTTGAAGACTTTCCACTGATTTTAATGGCATTGGCTCATGCTTTGTAAGCCCAGTCCAACTCCTGTTAAAAGTAATGGAATTACTCCAATGGATGTAACCTCAGACCATATACAAAAATGGGTTGTGAGTTTTGTTCCCTCAACAGGACCAAATACACTGAACCAAATCCTTCACAGTATGGAACTGCACATTTTCTATGAACCACCTTCTCGTGTACAAGGATATCAATAAAGGGAATGGGGCAGCAAAGAACGAGAGAAGCTGGTGCCCAGAGACAGTGGGAGAAAATATCTGTTAGTGACTGGGTGGTTGTACCCAGTGGTTAGAGCAGGACTCAGGGCCAGTGGTTAAAGCAGGAGTCAGTAGCCAGGAATCAGAGCCCAGGGTCAGAGCTGAAGACAGAGGCCAAAGCCCAGGGGCAGAGCCAAAGTCAGAAATCAGGAATCAGAGCTGAGGGTCAGAATCAGGGTTTCTGGAGTGAGGCAAGGCAGAAGCAAGTTTGGGATGAAGGCAGAAGCAGGAATGAGTCCAAGGCTGGAACAAGGCAGGAGCAGAAGCTACTGTAGCTGTGGGCAAACGCTTTGAGTGGCCAATGAACTGCTGCTGCTGGACATAATAGCTGCTCTGCTGACTCTTGCAACCTATCAAGCAGAGTAGCCAATCAGGCAGCCTACTACAGGCCTGCTGCCCAGAGACTGGCTCTGCTTTCCTGATTCCTGACAATGTCAATGAGCTACAGACAGACTTGTCTGGCCAAAATGTTTACATTGCAGAAGACATGCTGCTCTCAGAAACTAGCCACATATTCCATTAAAGAGAATGGAGAGGGAAGCTGAGAATCTTACCAGAAATAGCATGTAGTTGCACAAGGGAGTGACTATAGTTGTTTCAAGTGTAAATGTAAATCTCTTTCACACACACAGTTCAGTGTACAATATGTATTTTACTTTTTCCATGAGGAATCAGTGACTCCAGATATGTGGGGATTAATCCTGTCATACTTGCTGGGGTTGTGCCATAATGTAAATGGCATAGTGGTGGCTATGCAGTACTTACTGAAACCATTCAGCTAGCATAGGAAAAGATGATTTAGAATGACTGAATAATGTGTTGGGGGACACGTTATTACTACTTTAAAAGGAGCTCAGTGCACACCCAACTGGCACATGTTCTGGGGCTGGGACCTGATCATGCTTTCTAATCACCAGATTGTATCCCCTTGTGAAGCAGTCAATCATGCTAATTTTAGAGTTTATAATCTAAACAAGTGCCATACAAAGGGTGGGGTGAGAGATGTACAGTAAATTATATGTTTATTTATATTTACATTTTTCCTTGATAAATATAAAGTGTGAACTATCCATTTCCTCTACAACTATTATTAACCAGTTGCTTTCTTAGACACATTGTGGCAGAGGTGGCTTTGAGGATAGAAAAGATAGTGATCACATAGATTAGTTCAAAGACAGCATTTCTTGTGTGGAAGAAGGCACAGAGATGTTTCTTTGAGAAGCTGAAGGGCACTGCTGGCTGTCCAGGGGATGAGGGTACAATGTGCAAAGACTATAGCAGACAGGTAGGAAGTAGTAGAATTGTGAACAGCATTGAATGAGTAAACAGATGATGATGGCACGGGCAAGAGTTTGGGTTGCCTGGGAAGAAAGACAAGGATGGAACATAGAAATGTTACAGAGGAAGAACTAGCACAAGAACTAGGAGACCCACATAAAGGAAGCCCAGATCCAAAAGAATGTATCACATGTAGAAGGGATTGGTGTTGGGTAGCTGAATGCCCCTTTATTCACCCTTCCAATGGTGAAAAAATTTCCTGCAAACTGCCAATTCCCACTCATCATCCTGTGGAGAGAGAACCTGGTGCTGTGAACCTCCTAAGTTCCAAAAAAGGGGAATGTTCAGCGTTGTGAGAATGCAGGATGTCTGGATTAGGGCTCCTCTCCTTTCATCTACATGACTGAGTCTCTTCTCCTAAGGTCTGCAAGCAGGTGAGGAACATACATTTGTTAGAAGTAGGGCTGTCAATTAATCACAGTTAACTCACGCAATTAACTCAAAATAATTAACTGTGATTAAAAAAATTAATCACATTAATCACACTGTTAAACAATAGAACACCAATTGAAATTTATTAAAGATTTTGGATGTTTTCCTACATTTTCAAATATATTAATTTCTATTGCAACACAGAATACAAAATGTACAGTGCTCACTTTATATTCATATTTGTATTACAAATATTTGCACTATAAAAATGATAAACAAAAGAAATAGTATTTTTCAATTCACCTCATACAAATACTGTATTGCAATCACTTTATCGTGAAAGTGCAACTTACAAATGTAGATTTTTTTTGTTACATAACTGCACTCAAAAACAAAACAATGCAAAACTTTAGAGGCTACAAGTCCACTTAATCCTACTTCTTATTCAGCCAATTGCTAAGACAAACAGGTTTGTTTACATTTATGGGAGACAGTGCTGACTGCTTCTTATTTACAAGTCACCTGAAAGTTGAGAACAGGCATTCGCATGGCACTTTTGTCGCTGGCATTGCAAGGTATTTCCGTGCCAGATATGCTGAACATTCATATGCCCCTTCACGTTTCGGCCACCATTCCAGAGGACATGCTTCCATGCTGATGATGCTTGTTAAACAAATAAGGCATTAATTAAATTTGTGACTGAACTCCTTGGGGGAGAATTATATGTCTCTTGTTCTGTTTTACTCACATTCTGCTATATATTTCATGTTATAGCAGTCTTGGAAGATGAGCCAGCACATGTTCATTTAAGAACACTTTCAGAGCAGATTTGACAATATGCAAAGAAGGTACCAACGTGAGATTTCTAAGGATAGATACAGTACTCAATCCAAGGTTTAAGAATCTGAAGTGCCTTCCAAAATCTGAGAGTAATATATGTAGGTGTAATAGGTGTAGAGAATGCTTTCTGAAGTCTTAAAAGAGCAACACTCTGATGTGGAAACTACAGAACCTGAACCACCAAAAAAGAAAAGCAACCTTCTGCTGGTGGCATCTGACTCAGATGATGAAAATGAACATGCGTCAGTCCTCTCTGCTTTGAATCGTTATCTAGCAGAACCCATCATCAGCATGCACACGTATTCTGGAATGGTGGTTGAAGCAAGAAGGGACATACAAATTTTTAGCACATCTAGCATGTAAATATCTTGCAATGCCGGCTACAACAGTGCTATGTGAATGCCTGTGCTCACTTTCAGGTGAAGTGGGACTGAGTGAACTTGTAGGTTCTAAATGCAAGAATTTGTTTTATTTTATTGTTTTATTTTTGAATGCTGTTATTTATTTTTACATAATTCTACATTTGTAAGTTCAACTTTCATTATAAAGAGACTGCACTCTACTACTTGTATTAGGTGAATTGAAATATACTATTTCTTAAGTTTTTATAGTGCAAATATTTGTAATGAAATAAATATAAAGTGAGCACTCTACACTTTGTATTCTGTGTTGTAACTGAAATTAATATATTTGAAAATGTAGAAAACATCTAAAAATATTTAAATAAATGGTATTCTATTATTGTTTAACACTGCAATTAATCACACGATTAATTTTTTTAATCACTTGACAGCCCTAGTTAGAAGGCTTGGGTCAGCAGAACCAGGTGAAAGAACATTCTTCCCCCATCTTGCACGGTGTTCTCCTGTTATTCCCTAGCCGCATTTCAGGGGGTCCCAAGCAGAGACAATCCCAAACCCTCATCTCTGCTGTCTTCTACTGCTCATCTTCTTCCAGGTTGTTGAATGTATGAGCAATAGTAGTCCTGCTAGTAACACCTTTCCATTAACATTTTTTCATACTCATAATTGACTATTTGTTCCCACTTTTTGCTCTCTCCACCTCACTTCATAGTTATCCAGCTTCCTTCATAGCTTCTTGTGAGGCATTTTATCAATCTGTAATGTGCTGTGTGCTAGACTACTCAATGACAGTTTGGACAGCTGTCCAAGATACTCAGTCAGGCACAAGCAAAGATGATTAATTGACAATTTTTGTACATATTGAAAAGGTTTTTTTTAAAAAAATGTATCTCCTTGCCTTTTAACTTAAATCAATTTGTTTTAGTTATGCAAGTATGAGACCCTAAAAGAGAGAGATTGCTATAGGAATGTGGATTTATTAAAGTAAATACAGAGTACTTCCAAGATCATTGATCATTCAGGTGTAAAAACACAGCTTGGCAATTACTGAATTTAATTTTTTTTTTTTTTGGAACTTGAATGCCGAAGAAAATGGGAGGCAAAGAACTATTAACCATATCTGTTAAGGTGACTACCAAGCCTGCTTCTTACAATCTATATATAAACTAATCATAGTAGAATGAGAAGTCAAATATGCATTATCTGTGTCAAGAATGCTTTTTTTGATTAAATGTGCAATCTAGAATAGGGCACCATGCTGTTTTGCATGTAAGAAATCCTTTTCAGTTGAGCTATTCAAATTAAGGTAGTTGAAGAAAGAAATGGCAAGGGGCACAGAAGGAGAGAGAAAATATTAAATTATTAAAATAAAAACATACATATGTATTAACAGAATATTTTACATATGCATATACAGGATAGCAGATTGCAGTATTAACTGGGGGTGGGGGAAAGTTAATAGGACTCAGAGGCGATAGGACTAAAAGTCTTATTTTCCCTTTCAAAATTAGCAGGGGGAAAGCAGTTCAGCAGTATAATGATGCACCTACGAGACTGTCCTATTAGGAAAGATTTTCTCTTTAAATTGAAGTTAAATGAAACAAAACTCAAACGACTGCCTCACCCTCTATTTTCTAGTTCCATCCTTCACATGAGCTTACTCAGCACAGGACCAGAGGGGTGAGGGCAAAATTGGTTTAAAGCCATCTTTGAGCTGCCCTAATCCTGGGGGCATAATTTGGAACAGATCTGAGGCTACTCTAAGTCATTCCTGCTTATAACAGTCTCGTGGGAGCTGTTATGACACTTGGATACTGCCAGCATTCAAAATATTTTGGCCACACCCTATTCTGCTCCTATGCTGATGAGAAGTAGATATGGATGGCTACACCCATTGAGGATTCCCCTACACAACTTTATATCCCATAATATAATCAGGGCCAAGATATGTCCCTTCTAGCTCCAGTGTGTCAGTATATAAAATCAAATATGACATATTATCTAAATGTGAAGTGTTCAGCTCCCTGTAAAAGCTATGAAAAAAATATTTTCAAAACCTTTGAAAAACATTGCAATTATCATTAAGGATCATAACCCAGAAATTAATGTCCAAAAATAGTAATTTAACATAAAACATGAAATTATAAATTTTAGCAAATTTAATGAAAAACATTGATCTTCATTGGAACAAATGTTGAGGCTTTTGCTTGACAGTGGAACTGTTTTCCACTCAGAAAGGATAATTTTTCAAAGAAAAAAATATTTCACAATATTTCAGTCTCTTTTTAAATAAATTGGAGCAATCACCAATTAAAATAAAATGAGCAAACTTCATGTTCGGTGGCTTTTTAATTTTTTAGGAGTACTTTGCATAATCCTAATCTTGTTTAACTTAAACTCTTAAATGACTATGCCCTTTTTCTAAAGGGATGATATTTATATATATTATAGTGTAACCTATCTCACGAGCTGGGTTGTTGGTAAGTACAGTCTGAGAGAGAGGCTGGGGAATGGAAACTGAACAAAGTGCTTGTTTTGGGGTAGAGCTGCTGGTACCCTGGGTAAGGTACAGAACAATCAGGGACTTGCTAAAACCAATTAAGGCATGCAGGCCAACTGGGACACCTGGAGCCAATTAAAAAGCTGCTAGAATCAATTAAGACAGGCAGGCTAATCAGGGCACCTGGTTTAAAAAGGACTTCACTTCAGTCAGTGAGCGGTGTGCAAGGAGCTGAGTGTGAGAGTGTCAGAGGGTGTGCTGCTGGAGGACAGAGGAGAACAAATGCTATCTGGCATCAGGAGGAAGATCCTGTGATGAGGATAAAGAGGGTGTTGGGAGGAGGCCATGGGGAAGTAGCCCAGAGAGTTGTAGCTGTCACACAGGTACCCAGAAGTCATCTACTACAGGAGAGGCCCAACAAAGAAAATAACAGAACGCCACTAGCCATCACCTTCAGCCCCCAACTAAAACCTCTCCAAAGCATCATCAAGGATCTACAACTTATCCTGAAGGACGACCCATCACTCTCACAGATCTTGAGAGACAGGCCAGTCCTTGTTTACAGACAGCCCCCCCAACCTGAAGCAAATACTCACCAGCAACCACACAACTCAACCACTAACCCAGGAACCTATCCTTGCAACGAAGCCCATTGCCAACTGTGTCCACATATCTATTCAGAGGACACCATCATAGGGCCTAATCACATCAGCCACACTATCAGAGGCTCGTTCACCTGTGCATCTACCAATGTGATACATGCCATCATGTGCCAGCAATGCCCCTCTGCCATGTACATTGGCCAAACTGGACAGTCTCTATGTAAAAGAATAAATGGACACAAATCAGACGTCAAGAATGATAACATTCAAAAACCAGTTGGAGAACACTTCAATCTCTATGGTCACTCGATTACAGACGTAAAAGTGGCAATACTGCAACAAAAAAACCTTCAAAAACAGACTCCAACGAGAGACTGCTGAATTGGAATTAATTTGCAAACTGGATACAATTAACTTAGGCTTGAATAGAGACTGGGAGTGGATGGGTCATTACACAAAGTAAAACTATTTTCCCATGTTACTCCCCCCACCGTTCCTCAGATGTTCTTGTCAACTGGTGGAAATGGCCCACCTTGATTATCACTACTAAAGGTTTTCTTCCCCCCCCCCCCCCGCTGGTAATAGCTCATCTTAAGTGATCACTCTCCTTACAGTGTGTATGATAACACCCATTGTTTCATGATCTCTATGTATATAAATCTCCCCACTGTATTTTCCACTGAATGCATCCGATGAAGTGAGCTGTAGCTCACAAAAGCTTAAGCTCAATTAAATTTGTTAGTCTCTAAGATGCCACAAGTACTCCTTTTCTTTTTGCGAATACAGACTAACACGGCTGCTACTCTGAAACCTGTAGACAGCTGTGATCCACAGGACCCTGGGCTGGAACCTGGAGTAGAGGGAGGACCCAGGTTCCCTCCATCTCCCCAACTCCCTGTTGGATACAGGAGGAGTTGTCCTGGACTGTGGGTACCACCAGAGGGCAAGGTCCCTGGCCTGTCCCCCGACCCACTAGGTGGATCAGCAGAGACTGTGGGGATTGTTCTCCTTCCTTTTCCCCATGCTGGCCAGTGATGAGGTTAGCTGAGTGAATGGCAGGTTTGAGCCACTAGCAAAGGTGGCCAAACTGAGGGCTGCCATGTACCTCTGAGGTGAGCAAATCTGCCAATAAGTGGAGGACCCATCAAGGCAGAGGAGGAACTTTGTCACAATATGAAATACTTGAAGCAGATTTTTTATTTCCTGCTTCAAAATAACATCAGCTGGGCCCAAGCAGGTGGATTAATGTGCCTGTGGAAAGTCCCAGACCCCTCCCTTTGGGGCTGAATTGCATACGTTGAATTGCACAACAGAGTCATGGCCATGAGTTCCATAACAAATACTTTGCTTTTTTAGGGACATCACGCTACAGCAGAAGAGGATTTTTTTTTTGGCTCCATATAATGTAGTGGAGTAAGCCTGGGGAGAGTGACTAGGATTTTTAAGAAAGGTATCAAACCAAGTAATTTTGAAATGGAGGTAATCAGAATTACTTGCCTTCATTTTGAGGCTGACTAACAGGCAGAAGAACCCATGAATGCTTAAATCAAAGATGTTATAAAAATGCAAAGTACTTAGAATTAGGGTAAGACCTTTTTAACCCCTCAAGTAAAGCTATAGTATCAGGAAAACAGCTAAGCTTAAATTTAGCATTTTGAGAAACGTTAATATTTTGAGAATATACTGGTCTGTAGCTAGTCAGGCTCAAACTCTCAATGGGGCTTATATTGGTGCTTTTATGCATAGGGACATTTTCCTCAAGCATGGTCTCTGGCTGATGCTGAAAACCCACAATTTATGTACAAATTTACAGTATGTTTCTTTTTTAAACTACTTTTATAGAGTGACTGAAGCACATAAAATGTCTGTTCTCAAAACAGCCAGAAAGCAGTAAATTACAAAATGATACAACAAACAACAGATGGTGCCACCTTACGTCTACATCTTCAAACTCAAACTAAAGTGTTGCTTCATGGATAGTCCGATAAACTCCCAGAAAAAGCTCAGCCCTAAACTGTAAGGTATATGTAATTCAGACATTTCCCTATATCCATTAATAGCCTGGCTTATGAATAAGAGGATGAAGAGCAGCGGTCAAATTCTGCATATTGCATAGCAATAGTAGATGAATGTAGGGTAGATTACAGTGCAATGTCAGGATCCTGTCACATACACAGCAACTTTCCTATTTACTTTCAGAAGCAAGTGGCAATAAATACTGGAGGAACATGAAGTTGTCCTACTCTTGCTGCTGTAAGCCACTACATTTTAGCAGTTTGTGCTGAAACTTGGAAATTGGAAAATGGCTATTCTTCATATCAATACTTTTAGTCAGATGTGAACACCAGTATTTGTGCATAAACAAAAATATTTGCTATTTGTCATTCTCCAGTTTTAAAAGATTCAGTCATCCAATGTGGGCCTAGAAACACCAATGTGTGATGTAGCACATCATAAATAATACATAGTGATTAGTTGAAGAAAACAATTTATATCCTGAAAATTTTGTCCAAACTATGTGCTGAATATTTACAAATAAGTAATATGAAACTAGCATTATTTTGTACATGACATGCAAACAGAAAAGGGCTAAAAAATTCATAAAATAGTTTATCTGCAAACAAATAATTCAGCTAGCTCTAATCTCAATCTACAAACTGGTCCATAAAAGTGACACATTAACCATGATTTACATTTTGTATTGTGGAAAGTATTTTGGGGTGAAAGTCTTTCCTTAAATTCAGACAAAACAGTCCCTAGTACATATTAAACTATTCCTCCAGCTTTGATTTCCAAGAGGTATAGTGTCTGCCTAACCTCAGAAACTAATTATGTAATCCATCAAACCAGCAGGATTCTGAGTAAAGAAATAATATCGTACAGTGGTACCCTGGATATAAAGTAGGAGTGTTTGAAAGGTGTTGTACCCACCCACAACACTACTGTTGCACATAACATACACCAGATCAGTTGATGAGTCAATAGTAATATTTCATGCAAAGGACAAACTTTTCCTAAGGCAGGTAATTACCATCAGCCCACATGCTATTTCTTTATTTTCACAAATTGTTTAGAAGGGCTTGTTGCCTAGTCAGTCAGCATTATAAGACAGCTGGTGTGCTGAACTCAGGTTATTTCGAATATTATGGGGTTGGATATTGGGTACTTTGGTCTTCTTAGAAGGTGGAAAATCATTGCTTCCTATCTTTTTTTACTTATTGTTCCAAGTAATGACTTTTTTATTAAACCTCAAAGCTCTTAACTTTATCTGACTCATGTTAACATGGGTACATACAAGCACATTACAAGTCTCCTTCATTAAAACTTCATCTTATGAGCCACCAGTTTCATTTTTATGCATACTGTTCTTTTATTTTACAATATTTTAATCCAGAAGCTAAGGCTGAATTCCTTTGCTCTCACCACTCTGCGTGCTGGCCAAACTGGCTCCTATTCCACCTCTAGATCCTTAGGAAAAAAAGCTTTTACAGTCATTCCCTACTGCAGCTGCCCTGGGCACGATCTCACTGTCCCTTTAAGGAGGCTTTAGACTTCAGCACTATTAATTTGTGATTTTTTCCCTGCAGTTTTGGATAGTGATTGAGTTATCTCTAGAGAAATGAGTGACTACTTCACCCCACCTCCAGCCAGTACCTTCTCCACCCCTTCAAATTCTACAGAAGAACTGTACAGACCTCTCACAGAGAGACAGATATGATTTCACAAAAGATAGAACAACTCCATTCTGCAGACACTCGCTCCATTCCATATTTAGAAGGCTGATAGGTCACTCAAGGAAAAGTTTTGTTAAGATCCTCTAACCAAGAATTACCTGACACAAAAAATGGCTAGAGGTATTATCAGTACTAAATTAAGACTGAGCTTGATAAGTTTATGGAGGGGAAGGTGTGATGGAACTGTCTGCGATGGCATGTGGCCCATTGGCAACTGCCAGTAGCAAAAATCCTCAACTGCTGGAAATAGGACACTAGATGGGGAGGGCTCTGACTTACTAGGGAGAGTTCTTTCCCAAGTATCTGCCTCGCAGGTCTTGCCCCCAGGCTCAGGGTCTACTGATCGCCATATTTGGGGTCGGGAAGAAATTTTCCCCCAGATCAGATTGGCAGAGACCCTGGGGGCTGGGAGGGAGTTTGCCTTCCTCTGCAGCATGGGGTACAGGTCACCCGCAGGCTTAATCGAGTGTAAATGGTGAATTCTCTGTAACCTGAAGTCTTTAAACCATGATTTGAGAACTTCAGTAGTTCAGCCAGAGGTTCTATTTCAGGAGCAGGTAAGGTCTGCAATGTGCAGGTGGTCAGACTAGATGTTCACGATGGTCCCTTCTGACCTTAGAGTCTATAAGTCAAAGCTCCATGGCAAATATTTTCTAAAATAAGAGCCTAAAATTAGAGTTCTACATGCATATTAAGGTACTTAAATAAGTGACCAGATTTTCAAAAACATTGAGTACCAATGATGTTGAGACACAGTAAAGGTATTCCAGATGGCAGGTGTTGCAAGGGAGAAATCTTTTAGCAGTTAAGGTCAGATTTTGTGGAGGTGGAGAGAATGTAGAAGCCTGAATTACAAGAACAGAGGTCAATAGGAGCAATAGGTCAATATAAATTAAATCAATTTAGTTATAAAATAATGAACATACTTTGCACTTTTATAGCTCAATTTTCTCCCTAGATCTCAAGATGCTGCAAAATGAAGGGTAAACATTATGTCTATTCACAGAAGGAGAAATAGGTAAAGAGAGGTTAAGTAACTTGACTTGACTTCACAGTCAGCTAATTACAGAAATGGGGCTACAATCTAGGTCTCCTAGTTCTCATTCCTGTACTCAGTGCACTAGAGCACAACCACCCTTCTGTCACATGCCTACAGTTAATATTTGAAAGTACATTTTAAACAATTAGTTCCAATATAAATATAACAAATTTCAAGTGTGTCTGCTGGTTCATTCCATGTTCTAATCAATTGTAGACAAAAGATGAACCGGTATTTTAAGGCAGTTATCCCTAGCAGAAGCAAAATAATTGTTTTTTTTTATTAGATCATTAATTTTCTTTCCATTGACTATGAAATCCAGATTTTTCTAGTGAGCTAGGAGATTAGTATGTTTTTCAAATTTTAAGGAAAATGGAGAGCATTATTGATTACCATGTACAGAACAACTTGTGAATAGTGTTGATTAGATGGTGGCTTACTGCCTTTTTTCTTAATTAATGCAGGAACAAGTACCACAAATAGTTATTTTCATATTTACTGGGCTATAAAAAAAGGCTTTTCCCGGGAATGAGCTATGGATCTTTTTGAAATACCAAAATACTGAGCAGATAATGGGGGCGGGGGGAGAAGGCAACCCAACTGGCAAATGAAATAGACTCTGAAGCTCAGATTCCTCAACATCTGAAGAATATCTCTGTCAACTTCCGAGAAGTTAAATGCACGTGGGTATTTAACATACAAAGGAACTTGAGTCAAGATAGGAACCCAGGGAAATGTTGGGAAAATTCATGGGATGTGAGAAGATTGTTTATTACTAAGGGTAGGGTTTTTTTATTTTGTTTTTAAATCTTCAAATAGCCAAAGAAATATTAAATCTAAAATATCTAAAAAATCAGATTCAGAATATTGAATAAAGCATTTTAAAATACATGTTTATAGTCTTGAATGGTGCCAAATCCCAATACCCACCATTAACTTTAATGAGAATTTCAAGAACTCCATAGACCTCAGAATCAGGCATATGGTTCCAGATTTTTCCTCTTCTTTTTTAATCTTCCTATATGCTTCTCCCCAAGATAGTTATTCTGATTATGGATTGTTAATTGGTTTTGGTTTGGTGGCCAAATCAGAAAAAAAATCATTTCAGGTCAAACAAAATGTTTTGTTCAACTTGAAATGGATCGTCGTTTCATTTGCAAGAGTTTTTTCTTTTAGATTTTTAAAATTAAATTGAACCACATTTCCAAATTAAAAGTTGATTTGAATCAAAACATTTTGTTTAAAAAATGTCAAAATGAAACATTTTGATCTTTTTTCTGAATTTTTATATGTCTCCCGCCACTCCCAACCAAAACAACTTCCAGTTCATTCTCCTCTCTCGGCTACAGTCCACTCAGACATGCTGGCTGCTGTAGCCTATGAAGGGAGTGAAGCACTATGTTCTGTCCTTCCTGTATTGCACCACATGCAGAAGATGAGGAGAAAGACAGGGATGAAATGCACCAGTGGTTGGTGTGTGTGTGGGCATTTTCTGTGGAAAGGTGCTGACGGACCTCTTAGACCATCTCAACGGACTGGACTGGTGATGGTCCCTGAGATTTCACTGACACAGTTTAGGAAGGCAGCAAGCCGGTCCTTGGTATCAAAAAGGTTGGGAAACACTGGTTTATACAAGCTATATGTGAAGAATGGGGGTGACAATTAATGTAAGCAATTAAGGCATTCCCACTACGGAGAGAAACTGGGGAACTGATAGCAATGGAAGGAGTCAGTATTCATCTCAAATGTTGTCTAGAAAGACTTATGTGCAGTGCTAGGTACATGTAGGTACCAAAGACATAGGGAAGGATAGGAGAGAGGCCCTGAAAGCCAAATTTAGTGACCATCATCTAATTAAATTTAACATCCCTGTGGCGAGGAAAACACCACAGCAGCCCAACACTGTAGCATTTAGTTTCAGAAAGGGGAACTACACAAAAATGAGGAGCTCAATTAAACAGAAATTAAAAGGTACAGCACCAAAAGAGAAATTTCTTATGTTCTTAATCATAGAATCATAGAAGATTAGGGTTGGAAGAGACTTCAGGAGGTCATCTATTCCAACCCCCTGCTTAAAGCAGGATCAACACCAACTAAATCATCCCAGCCAGGGCTTTGTCAAGCCGGGCCTTAAAAACCTCTAAGGATGGAAAATACTGCACTCTGTTCTTAAAACAACAGCTATACACTTCCCCCCCTTGTTTGAGATATTAAAGAAGTTTTTAGTTTTCAGCCAAGTCTTTGGAGTTCAGTTTTTAGGGCAATCTCTCTGGTTTATCTGGTCAACACAGAGCTCAGCAAAACTCCAAGGGTTGATTTTTGTTATATTTATCCATACTACCTAATGTATGCACTTATTCCTCTAGAGGCCTTTCTGAACTTTGTATCTCTTTCTTCTAGGTTAGCACATTAGCAAAATTATAACTTATGTAAGTTTCCTTCAATTGAGGAGAATACCTGAGGTTAAAAAGAATCACTGATTGGCAGAAGCAGAAACATTGTTTTACCTCTTGCCCTTTCTCTTCATTAACTAGACACTTTGTGTGACCCCGGGTTTTTGCATTTCTTTAAGCAAGGAACTCTTCAGAAAAAGCTGTAAAAAGCAAGAGCAGACATAGGTTCACTGTTAAGGTAGCATTCCTGGTACTTTTCCACAATATGTCACTAATATCACAAGAGCTGATTTATATTTTGTTTGCTGCCAGGATAGATAATTTAGTTGAATAATAATCTTCCTTGCGTGAGAACTTTTATTTTCAAAGCAGTTCATCACTTAATAAGTTTTCCTACAGGCTATTAACTGACATCAGGAACCTTTGTCAGTTGGCGTCCTTCATAGAAGAATTAATATTAGATGCAAAATCTAACTGTCGGGTATTGAAAAAAGCAGAGCTTCTCCTGTTATGTAGCATCACAAGATGAATCTAACAGACGCATGCACAGCAGAACCTTCCTATAGCAAAGCCATTCTTATCCCAGAACTTATTCACTACAAGGAGAGATTCACTGAATACAGAATTACAATTTTCACATTTCAATGCATGGGTTTAAATGCAAGTTTCAAAATGTTCCCAACTATCGCATTTCATTATGCGCGTGTTCACGCTGGATGAAGCTCAACCTTGTAAAGCACAATGCCAGTAGATCAGCTCAAGGCCTACAAATCACTGACATCTTATTTTGAGAGCTTTGTGCTGGTCACCTGCCCAGCAATGATTTTCAATCTATACACTGTACACCTGTTCATTGTACTTCGCTATTTCTTGTAGTAATCAGCAGTAACAACCATATTTTCCATGTACAGTAAACTCTTATGATGCCGTTTTTAGATTTCCTTTTATTTTCTATTATTTTCTTTATCCTTCATAATAATGTCTTTAAGAGCCAACATTTCTCTTAGAAAACCCTAAAAACAACAACACAGGTTGTCTCTCAGGAATCAGTTCTCCAGCAATCTCAAAAGGCCAAAAAACCAGTACTACATTATAAATATACATCAAACTTGTTTGAACATTTTGACCAGGCCCAAGTATATGTGGCTAATTCATCATTTGACTAAATGTTACTGCATATAAATCAGTCCCTGTTATTCAAATAATAGTGTTCCTTTGTAATTTCAGTCAGCCAATTTAATGATACCTTTTCAACTCAATTTTTATATGCTTTGCCCTTAGAAAACAAAACATTATTGAAGAAATACAAACCAAGAAACCCTGGGGACAAATATTTCATTTGATATATTTTATATAGGAGAGGTTGAGATTATTTTAATACAGAAAGCTTATGGTTCTAGATTTCACAAAAGAAATAGGAAGGTGAAGAACAGAATTTATAAAGTAGCTAAAAAAAATCAATTACTGCAGCTCTTCCATAAGAAGATATGTCTGCTCATCTCACCTCCACAGTAAAAGTCTCATTTCTCCACAGTAAAAGTCAATATTTTGCTGAGACTAGTACTTGACCTAATAAGACATAGTTAAATTCCCTACAGTTTATGAGGCTAACTCCTCATAGCTGAGTTTGCAAAGTCAAAGGAGAGCTATTTATTATTTGAGGTAAGATTTATAGTTTTTGCATTTATCAATACTACTACATGGAAGCAAGGCTCATTAATTAGCTCTGGCTTACACAGTCTATGTTTCAGAGAGCAGCTGCATGACAGCTAGAGGAATTTGTGAGGTGTTAACCAATGTTCTTACTATTTTCTCTGTATCTCCACCCTTTTTTTGTTAATTTGCTTGGACAGCACTCAGTAAGCATGACTTGTATACAGGACTGTGCCATTCATAAAGAGGCCCACAAAGTGAATCCTGAAGTTTGTAATTGTTGAAAGTGAACAAAATCCTGGAGATTTGACAGGCATTTGATTTCAGTGAACTGGAACCTCCCACCTGTGGAGGTGATCACGGAGGTAGGCCAAAGAGAGGCTGTGACTTTTTTAGCAGTGTGGGTGACTTAACCTGAATTTGAGGAGCAAAGTCTGAAGTCACTCAATACATGCGATTCTTAAATCCAGGGTTAAATTTGAGATTCAATGCAAATATTAGGCACAGCTTTCCTGGCTTGTAGATTTCCCCTTAGATCAGAATTCATGCATATGATAATTTTACATCAAAGGTGATTGGATTGTTAAGGCCTTCCATTTAGTGTGTTTTACATTTTTCATTAATCAGTAAAAAACTGTCCACTTAAAAGCCACTAGATGTCATCTGCACTTGATTCCATCAAATCACATTCCCAAATAAACAAGCCTATTTATTTGTGTGTAACAAGCTAAGTCCCTCCCCTCCAAACTGAGTACCTAATAACATTAATAGTACAGGACAAATACCATAAGTCACTTAGCAGTAAAATAAAATATACATATTTAACTCCATCCTGTATGTAGCTTGAAAGATTAAGATTTTTTTAATGCCAGATACTTAACAGTCTGTTATATTCCAGCAAGTTCTGAGTGTCATGTTCTGCAGACAGTTTATGCCCTTTCCTATGTGTTGCAATTTAGAACTAAGTTTGTTGGCCTGTGTTATGCAAAAGGAGAAGAGGTTGTAGGCAGCATTCTCCCCTCTGCTCCTCTGTCCCAAACAGCTAGGCAGGCCCTTTCTGCAGCACTCAAGAAAACTATGAGAGACTGACCTGGATAACAGTCTGACCATAATACTATGTCCCTGGCAGGACAGAGCGGGTGTTGGAGGGGGAAGGCTCCCTACAATCTTTATTACTTCTGCCAGCAACAGGAGCTAAGCAAGTGTGGGAGGTTCCCCTGTACAAAAATTGTTCAGAGCACACCTATAACATGAGCAAATTGCGCCCTGAGCAGCAGGATTCCTGTAACAGAGAATGCACTGTGCTGTGTTTCCAAGCCAGCCAAGAGAGGGTGTGGCCTAACCATCCTTTTCCAGGATCTCTCTCTCAGAGGAAAAAAAAAGACTGCAGGCTGAGTGCCTTCTAGTGCAGACATTGCAATGTGTTTCTTCCAGAAACTTATAAATAACATTCAAAGCCAAAAATTAAAGCAGCTGTGCACTACAGGCCTAGGCATTCTCCCATTACAAACACCTTCTCTATGCACATTTCTCTCAAAACTTGAGATAGAATATGTAGTATGAACTGGGGATAGGAAAGTCTTGTGCAGAGGTTGTAGTCATAGGATCATTGTGTCCTTCATATCTGGAAAGGAAGCAAGAGGAAAAGTACTTTAAAAAGAAAATCTAAAGAAAAATAATAGTGACTGAAACAATGTCTTATTATAAGAAAATGTACTATTCTGTTTCATTTAAAATGAACCTAAGCAGTTGTTGATAATGCCACTATTCCAAGGAGAAGGTGATGCAAGCCTCTGGTTGGAATATTTCTGAGCAGATGAAAATGGAAAGGAAATAAAAAAGTATTTAATGAAAAGCCAGGCTTGACTGATGAGAAATCCCCTAAAGGGAAAAAAAGTAATCAGTGAATGAGGGTCCTGCTGCTAGGTGGCTATTACTCCTTACAAAAAGCGATATTGCAGATCATTGATTTCTGTTATTCTGATATCCAGCAGAAACTGGGGTGAGTAGCACAGATCATTGTCTGACACAATCTTATTTTTACCAGAAAATGAAGTCTATTTAGAGTCTAAACAGAGTTTCTTGTGGAAAACCATATGCATCTTCACACTAGTCTCTAACAGAACTCCTATTAGGGAAGCATATAATACAGCACACACTCAACTATATCTGTTTTGTTTTTGAGGGGAGGGGGAAGCTACTGATAGTATTGAGTTGGACAAGTTGACAAAGGGTTGTCTTGTCCTCTCTAAATCCTAGTAGTTTAATTAAGAAAAAAAGCCTGAGTATTAAGTCTGGCCTTATGAGCAATGATTGTTGCAACTTCTTTAAAATATAGTCCACATACTACATAAAGTGCCTGGGAATTGATTTAAAGAAATTACCAAGATAAAGTTTAACTCCGTGTTCTCCCCATGATTGTTTGCTCACAGGGTTCTTCCTTCAGGACTGTTCAGCTTACATCTTTCATCTGAAAGACTCTTGGAGTTAGGGTAATTGTGAACCATCAGAACCTTTACTGCTTTTCCAGCAGGATGAACAACTTCCAACAGGGATGTTGGGCTGTTTCAGGCAAATATTGTCAACTTGTTATAGGCATATGTTTTATCCTTGTTGTAGAACAGAACATTTCTCTCAAGATTTATTAAAAAAATCAGAGAATAATGTATAATCTATGCAAGAGTATATTATGTTAAAGCAAGCACTCCAAGCCAAATAATGTTACCATCTCTGTAGAAAAGTAAGGGGAACCAAAAGAGCTTACTTAAGATGGAAGGAGTTGATATTTAAGTGAGCTCTAGTCACTGGTTGTGAACATTGTAAGTCAACAGTTCCTGAGGGTAAGAGGACAGAGGTACATTAAGAGGTTAATATAGAGTTATTGATATTATGAACACTAGCATACATCCCTCAGAAAGAGATGTATCAGATCCCACTTTTTATAAACCACGGAGACCTCTAAAGTTCTTTACAAATATTAATCACAATACTTCAGTAGATTATATTATTATTTTTTCCTTATTCATGCCTTTTTAAAAAACAAAAAGGCTTATATTCTCTCCAACTCACTGCCTCTTCTCTCTGTTATTATATTACCCTGTGATTATTTCCCCTTGCCATTATTTCTACTCTATCACTTTCCTTTCTCATACCAATATTTTTAATTTAGCTCTTTCAGTTAGCTTTCTTTCTTGTATGTACTCCCTGTCCCAATCCCTATTCCCCTGGTCACAGGTCTGGTTATGCTCCTCCTGTTGGATTCTTGCAAAGAGATCCAAATACTGAATCTCTCATGCCCTTTGCATGCTGGGACTGAACAGAGTTTACACACACTTCCTAGATTTGGGATTCTAGGCATGCATTCCATGGCAAGACTGTGTGTCTAACACCCCTGTCAGAAATATAAAGGGAAGGGTAACCACCTTTCTGTATACAGTGCTATAAAATCCCTCCTGACCAGAGGCAAAGTCCTTTTACCTGTAAAGGGTTAAGAAACTCAGGTAACCTGGCTGGCACCTGACCCAAAATGACCATTGAGGGGATAAGATACTTTCAAATCTGGAGGTGGGGGGGAAGGCTTTTGTCTGTCTGTGTCATACCTTTGCTGGGAACAGATCAAGGATGCAAGCCCTCCAACTCCTGTAAAGTTAGTAAGTAATCTAGCTAGAAAATGTGTTAGGTTTTCTTTGTTTTGGCCTGTGAAATTTGCTGTGCTGGAGGAAATGTATATTCCTGTTTTTGTGTCTTTTTGTAACTTAAGGTTTTGCTTAGATGGATTATCTATGTTTTGAATCTGACTGCCTATAAGATTATCTTCCACTCTGATTTTACAGAGTAGTTATCTTATTTTTTTTGTTCTTCTAATAGAGTTCTGTTTTTTAAGAATCTGACTGGGTTTTTTGGGTCTTAAAAATCCAAGGCTGGTTTGTGCTCATCTTGTTTATTCTCAAGCCTCCCCAGGAAAGGGGCTGTAAGGGCTTGGGTGGGATATTTTGGGAAAATAGGAAATAAGTTTCCCTGTTCTTTGTCTAAATCACTTGGTGGTGGCAGCCTACTACTCAAGGACAAGGCAAAATTTGTGCCTTGGGAAACTTTTTAACCTAAGCTGGTAAAAATAAGTTTAGGGGGTCTTTCATGTGAGTCCCCACATCTGTACCCTAGAGTTCAGAGTGGGGAGGGAACCCTGACATGGTGGCAGAGCGGTGGAATCATTTTGAACCAGAGATCATTTTGAACCAAAAGCAAAGACCTGAAGAGGGGTTTTTTGGCTTTGTTTTTGTTTTTAAGCTGAGAGCAGCTAGAGGGTTTTCTGTCTCTTGTCTGGAGACAGAAGTGTTAGTTTTTTTAACAAAAGGCTTTTTCTGTAAGCTGAGCACAACTATCAGAGGCAAAGGTATCAGGTTACAGCACAGTGAATTGGGAATTTCACAAACGAAAACAAAGAAAACCTTACGCATTTTCTAGCTAGATTACTTACTAACTTTACAGGAGTTGGAGGGCTTGCATCCTTGATCTGTTCCCAGCAAAGGTATCACAGACAGACAAAAGCCTTTCCCCCTCCTCCAGATTTGAAAGTATCTCATCCCCTCATTGGTCATTTTGGGCCAGGTGCCAGCAAGGTTACCTGAGCTTCTTAACCCTTTACAGGTAAAAGGACTTTGCCTCTGGCCAGGAGGGATTTTATAGCACTGTATACAGAAAGGTGGTTATCCTTCTCTTTATATTTATGACAACCCCTCTTGGCAGTGGGGACTCCACAATCCAATTGCCTAAACCTTAAAATGAGTGCTATCTTCCCTCATGCCTCTCCAGCATCTCTTTCATGTTCCCCAGAATCTCATCAAAGATGTGAGCCTTCTAGTTTACAGTTTACCTCCTCAAGGGTACACAATAATGAAAGCCAACAGACACTCAGGCACATTTTGCACAGTATTCTAAGACACCATTTCTCCTTACTTAATAGTATGAGGAAATATACAGCTCTATATAAAATAATAAGCACACTAGCATAGGGTGACACTGGCCTTTTAAGAGCCACCTGTGATTGGTCAGTTGACATCTTCCCTCCCCATTAGGCTTAAGAGAGGACACCCGGGTCCTTGAGGGAAGGAAAATGGGTGAGTCAGAGCCTGAGACAGTCAGAAGAGAGTAGCAAAGAAGAGCTGGCAGGAGTTGTTTGGGAGAGAGCAGAGTTTGGAAGGAGAGCAGTAACTATGAGCTGCTGGTGAGGAATTTGAAAGAAAGCTTTTAATGAGAATTGGTCAAAGTAGAGGCCCCCTGATGAGTATATGGCTTGGGCAGTGTCCCCTAGGAAAAGAGGAAAATCCAGTTTAGTCAGGGGAAGCTGAACCCAGAAGCAAGAGGGTTGATGTGGGAGGATGGGTCCCCTGAGGGTCAGGACTTCCATTCCTCCAAGGAGACCTGGAGGAATGGAACAGTGCAAGCGGGAGGAAATCTTTTGTGAGGGGCTGTGAGAAACTGATCGTTCTTAATCAGGGAGACTTAGAGAATGAGGTCCTGGATTGAGGCCATTGGACTAGAACACGGTGCTACTATTGACTCTTAGGTGGGTGACTTGCTGGTGATGTCCCAGGAGAGAGGAATTGGAGTAAAAAACTATTGTACATTTATTGTGGAAATTAGAAAATAATTTTACAACAAGGTTTTGAGGGAATGTACTGCACAGGTATATGTGTATAAATTATGTCTAGTGGTGGAGTTTTTATCAAACACTGAGAAACTATATTCCTTTCATGTCAGAGACAGAGGGAAACTGGGGCAGACATGCCTGTTTTCCACTGTAGGTTGCTTCAGCGGGGATTGCCTTATGAAAACACATCTATATGCTTTTCCTTCCCTTACTCTGGCGAGTTCTGTAGGCTCAGGTAGAGTCTTCTGGGCTGTCTGGAATTCTCCCCCTGCAGTTTATGACTTCTCTTCCTAATCATGGAGTTGAATCATCAGCTCCTCTGACTTTGGGTTGGTGCTGCAGTTTAACAGTACCACCACCACCCTGCTACAAAAGCATGCCCATCTCTTCCCATCTCCTGCCCTAATCATCTTCTTCCTCCAGAAGCCTTTTCCCTTTGTGTCAGAATTGCCAGTCAGCAAGCTGAGGCAAGAGCAGATGAAGGCTAGAACAGGGGCTGGCTAGAGTACAAGCAGGAGCGAGGCCGTGTGTTGAAACTACTGGCAGTGGGAGTGTTCCTGGCCAGAAGTGATGCTGAGCAAACTGGAGAGACTGCTTCTCTTCAGAGCCTATATACACACTTTGGGATCATCTGGGTGGGTCCTTGCGTGTGGACAGGCTGAACCCTGATTGAATTGAGTAGGGCCTATCTCAAGGCGTGCAAGTAAAATGCCTCTGGGTTGTGGGTGACAGGTCTTGAGAACAGCATGATACGATTGATCAATTCCACTGGTCTGGGATGAGCTTTCTTTGTATCGGAAACTGGTTAGCTTAAGCAAACCCAGCATCCACAAAAAGAGGCTCCAGAATCCACAAGTGCAAGCAGGGTGTATTCACCTCAGGTGTAGATGAAATGCAGATATGGAACAAGACTTACAAGTGGGGATGGCAATAGTACATAGATGTTAAAGAGCACGTTGACAGAAGAATGGCTTCTGTTTAGGGAACCAAATTCCATGATTATTCAAGCCACAACCCTTCTAATGGGGCTGGATGTGGTCATGTCCCTGGTCTGCTGCAAATCTGGATTTTGAGGGGTCATTTAGTGGCAAAGTGGCCTTCCCCACCATAGTGCAGGCAAAGACTGTTCTTCCTTCTCCTGATCCATGAAGCATCTTCACATCACATTGATCTGTATGGGCTCTGGTACAGGGCCCACCTGTGGGGATGACTGGAATGGAGCAGGATGAGACTGGGGTTGATCAGATCTCTTCTTTTTTTCCTGGTGTCATTCAAACAGTCAACTGGCAATCCATATGCATAGGTCAATGGATGAATGCAGCACAGTGGAGGGCGGGATCAACCCAGATCAGCACATCCTTTACATCATTTTTCAGACCTGACAAAAATGATCGATCCATGTTGTCTTGTTCCACTCTGTGTCAGTGCCAAAACGTTGAAAGTGAGTGACACATGCTGAGATGGACTGACAGGCTTGTTTAAGAAACTGAATGGCCGCTTTGGTCATACAAGTATGGCTTGGGTCATCAAATATGAGTGAAAAGGCTCAGACAAACTTGTTGAAAAGGCCAAGCACCAGACTGCCCTTTTCTAAGAGAGATGAGGCCAAGTCTAGGACCGCACCAGTCAACAGACTGATAATGAGTCCTATCTTGGTCTGATCAGTGGTGTACATCATAGGGCACATCAGGAACAACATATGGCCTTGGTTGAGGAACTGAAGAACTTCTAGTGAACCTCTCAGGTAGTGGGATCTTTGGGCCTCATCCTAGGGGTACCGTGACTCACTGCACTGGGCGTACTGGGGCTATGAGCATCTGTGAATGGAGATAAGCATTCTCCAATTGCAGCAAGGCAACTTGGCTCTGAACTAAGTCTGACATCTTGGTAATGGGTGTGCCAGGGGATTCTATCTTGGCCGCCAGGCCAAGCACAAAAAGTGGAGTCAGAATAGCCAGGTGGCTGGCTGTGGCAGGAGCAGGTACAGGTTGGAAACAGGCAGGAGCTAGAGCAGGACCAAGGGCAGTCTGTAGAAATTATTTGCAATGGGAGTGCCCTGGTAAGGTTGTGACATTGAGCAGACTGGAGCGTCTGCTTCCCTTAGGAGTAGATATACCTGCTTTGGAATCCACTGAGTGGGTCCTCACCTGTGGATTGGTGGAATCCTGGTTGAATAGTGTGGGGATTATTGCAGGACCTGAAGGTAATTGCCTTTGACTCATCACACTCTCTGGCTCAGAAATAATTCATCAAGCTTAAACAGGCTTAGGCGCAGAGCCTCAAGGATGACTCATCAGGCTTAAGGAGGCTCAGGTTCAGAAGTATTACACTTTGTTCCCCCCTTGAGTAGTTTTTAAACACCTGCTTTTTCACCTCTGCCCCTTTGTTCTGTTTGGGAATTTTCCACTCCCCCTTTCCTACAGAGAAACTTGGTCAAACTTCAGAGTAGCAGCCGTGTTAGTATGTATTCGCAAAAAGAAAAGCAGTACTTGTGGCACCTTAGAGACTAACAAATGTATTAGAGCATAAGCTTTCGTGAGCTACAGCTCACTTCATCGGATGCATTGGTCAAACTTGTTTCCCCAGCCAGGCAGCCCCGCTACCATATCCATCTTTTGATGCAGAGCGGACAGATCTGATTCTTTGCTATTCACTAATAATACACTAGGGGAAAAGGAGTTCAAATTCCAGCATTGTCACTTATTATGAAGCCTTACATATATAACTTTCACTTCTCTTCTTCTGTTCCCCCAGCTGTTAAACAGAGATCATATTCTTTCTGGCATTACTATGAATAGGTAAGGTGGTACATAAGGGTAAGTATTTGTGATATCTGGGGAATGAAAACCCACACAAACAAAATTTTAATTTAGCCCCTATGACAGGAAATATAGTTTCTACAACTATACTTAATACTCTGGTAACATTAATGGACCATTCAATTCTCTAGCTGTTCATACTCTATAACCAAAAATGCCAGCAGAATACAGGACATTGCATACTTTCATCTCCTAGCAATTATTTGACAGTCTAAGATTTATAAAATCTGTCTGCGTTATTCTATTCATTACTTGCTGAGTATCAACAATGGGTATGTCTACACTGCAGATGAAAGTGAAAGTGTGCTTCCCAACTTAGGTAGACAGAGATGCAGTAGCTCTGCTTGAGCTAGTGCACAAAACATAGCAGGATAGTTGAGAGTAGCACAAGTGGTGGCTCAGGTTAGCCGTCCAAGTATGTACCCGGGATGTCTGGGTGGCATTATACTCAGGTGGCTAGCGCAAGCTGCTGCCCATGCTACTCTTGCTACATTGATATTTTTAGTAGTGCTAACTTGAACAGATCTAGATTGTGTCTGTCCACCCACGCTAGGAAGCATGCTTCCAGCTATAGTGTAGATGTAACTAATGAGAAGTTAAACAAAAAAACCCTCTTCATTATCTTGTTTATAGTGTCAGCCTGTGGAATGACTGGCCAGTGTGAGAATAAGATGTTGCTCAAAATTTCCTACATGAACTGATGTCCTCTATAGGTCTGATCCAATTCCCACTGAAGTCAGAGGAAGCCTTTCCATTAAGATGAATTGAGTGCTATGTGCAGAATCCACATGCTTCCTTTCTTAATTCCTGCTACCTATCCCTACTAATGCAGTGCATGACAATATACCACCTGGCCACTTAGCAAATAACAGCATGTTCTTCTTGGCTGAAAATCCTGCAGATTGGGCATTTTGTATTGCCATGTGTGAATGCATTGCTCAGCCAAACTTTTTTTTTTTTGCACTTCACACATCCAGTAAATCTACTGAAGTTTATTTTTATCTACTAGAAAATCTTCCAAGTCATTAGTTTTAAAGAAATTGGCAGTTTCTGACAGCAAAATTGGCATGCTTGATTAATTTCCAGATCCTTCATATCAGGGCTTTGTTGTTAAACAGCTTTCTTTTTCATATGCATCACTAGCAAGAGGAAAATTCCCTAGTCTCTTCTTTAAGGTAGAATGCAGTTAAACTGTGGAGCCAATGTCCAAATAAAAAGTGTTGATAAATGTGAACAGTGCTTAGCTGAGATATTACTCTTATTTCTACAAAATCATAGCTTGGTAAGTTCCTTTCTTTTGTATAGATATATACATAAAGATGTTAAATAAATCATATTGCTCTTTATACTATCCTGGTTTTTAACTGTTTCACTGGCAATAAAAATATGTTGCTATCACAACCATTTCCCAGTGCATCAGAATGAAAGTCCAGTAAGGGGAAGGATGAAGTCTTTGACTTGACATAATATGTTGATGGTTTGGCAGGATAGAAAAAAGAATATGTAAACACTACAGAGATATGCAAACTTCTCTAGCTGGTTGATCTCATTTAGGATTCAGAATATTAAATCTGAATGACTGCATATGTAACCGGTGCATGGGTTACACAAAGTCTCCTGGAAATCCTTGCACAACACACCTCTTTTTAATATAGTTTGTTCCAGAAGCCATGTCAGCATTGCCCCTACCTAACATGCTTGAACAATTCACCACTCATCTTTTTCCTAAAGAAATACATTTTGAAAGAGAGCAGGATATTTTTTAGGAGAAGTTAGTCATCAGGAAAGATGCCATGTTAACAGATCTGGATATAAGAAGTTCTCTATCAATGTAAATGTTACAGTGTGGTGTGGGGGAAATTGCTGTTGACCTGACCCCTTCCCATTCTGCGGCACAATCTATGCACTATATGCAACATATGCAAGAGCTGTAACGCAAGAGGCCTACAGGCCTGTATCCTGGCTTAAGCTAAAAGCATTTACGTATGCTGGGCTGTAGCACTTGACCCAGATAATGTACTAGGCCAATCTTTAACTAGAAAAGAACCAAAGGACCTCCGGAAGAGTCCCTAGCTGTCCATTATATGTACCCTCCACCCTGCAAAAGTCCCTAATCAAAACCCTGCCACAGCAAACTGCAGATCTTGATAATAACAAGGTGCGTCAGCACAGTGCTAATTATGAAACTGTCTTTTCATTATCTCCTTATAAGGCTTTATTAATAATGCTTGAGTAGTGAAAAATAACTAATAAGGAAATGTATCATTTGGCTTGGATTTGGACCTATATAAGACAAGTATTACAAGGGCAGGGCAGAGAGGGACCAGGCTGGCACCTGAGTGTGACCATCTCTGTCTCCCTCTCCCTGCATGCTTGTATTCAATAAAAGGCCTCAGGCTATTTGAACCAAACAGTTGGTGTGACTTGTTTTCCACAACAGTGGTAGTCCATCTAGTGTGCCTCCAACCTGTTCTGGAGGTACGTCAAAGGATGAGTATAATTCTGTTTCATAGCCCAACTAATCTTTGGTTTCTGTGATGAATCTGCAAACAAAGATACCAATTAATACCTGTTGTAATGGACAGATGTCCACATTACACACACAAAATTATGGACTACACTGAGATCACCCACTAGTTTTAAATGAGCCAGGCTCCAAATGATAAGGATCTTTATCTTGTTATTGATCTTGTATGGATTTGAAATGGTGACCCAGGGCTTGGAAAAGCTGTGTCCCATTATGAGTTCCTTGAGCCAGCCTGTTCTGTAGTGGAAAAGGATAAAAACAGATGAAATCTTCTGAACATTTTAGTAGCTCCCATTTCTAATACTCACATTTATTTAAAATCAAGGCAAAACACAAGAATAGTTTTGTTTTTAAGGTGGAACTCATCTAAATGGTCTGATATCACATGTGATCTGGAATTTTGGTGATGCGGATGGGCAGAATTGAAAATGCATCAGGTTTTTTTGAGCGAGGGAGCTCTCCAAAAGAAGTTTGTCCTTTTTATGGTTGCTAAATGTCACTTACATATAAACATTAACACTAATTGTATTCTAGCAAGAGCCTTGTGAATCAAATCATTTTCATGCAATTGGATTATATGCAATAACCCTATCAGCACATTCAGATACCTCAACTGTATATTTTATATGATTTAAAATATCAACTCCTACACATTTAGTAACACTAGATTTTTAATGCAATTTTTTTTAAAAAATCACTATTTATGGTGTGAGATGATATACTTCTGCAAAACAATCACTTTGCTAGAACTAGTGTCACACACGTTGCCTAGAGAAATACTAATACCTAGCACATTTTGTGAGTCGATCTCAAAAAGTGCGATGTTGACTTTAATGTATTTATCTGCATAGCACCCCAGAGAGATAGAAAAGTATTATTATCTTGAGTTTACAGATGGGGAATTGAGGCACAATGATATACCTATCCTGCATTGTAAATCCAGGTCTATGGGCTCGATGTTTCCAAGCCCATGTTTCAGTGTCCATCCTACATTGTACAATTGCTGAACCTGGTTCCCACAGCCATGCTAATGCTTCTATGCTGCACTATGCAGCCTTTGTGAGTCAGATCTGCAGCTTCTGCTACATCAACACTGCAAAATGACCAGGCTTGGACCTGAATCATAGCAGGACTCAGTCTCTGAACCACTTCCCTAGTAGGGTCCTGAATGCTTGCTGACTTAAGTCAGACTAATTTTTGTGTGGATGGAAGTGGGGCTTAGGTTTGAACCTGAGACACAGACTGGGTTTAATATGCTGTGTAGACATACCCAGAGAGTCTAAAGTGACTTGCTGAAGGTCACACTGGAAGTCTGTGGGGGAGCAGGGAACTGAACCCAAATTTCCCCAGGTAGAGGCTAGCACCCTAACCATAGGACCATCATTCTGTCCCTTTTCTTGGGTGTGCTCTATGTAAAATTGTTCTGAGAAATAAAAATGTTTTAATGTTTTCATTGAGTCTTGAGCACTCTTTTGTGTTTAAAAAAAATCCAGGAAATCTGTTCGGACAAAGTAAAGTATGGCTCACAGCTATTAATATGCAGTAGATAACCAGGGTTTGGAACACTTTGGATAGTTACCAAACACATTTGTAATTTCACAGAATGCTTAAGATGACTTCTCTGCTAAGTACAAAGGACCATATTTTGGCCCCGGGGTCTCTGGCAATGATAGTAGTATTCACAAGTTGTGGACCCGTGTCGGCTTCTTGGATCACAGATGGAATCAGAGGCCAAAAAGACTGGTTTTAATCAGTATCTGGCAAGGCAATTGTGAACATTTCTCTTTGATTAGGACCTTGCCTGCGTGTTGGCAGTGGCCCTAGAGAAATCACACCTATTCTGCAGAAGCTGCCCTGGCTTCCTGTTTACTTCCATATTTAATCTGTTGTGTTGGCTTGATTCTATAAACCTTATGGGCTTATAGACCTGGATTTGAAAGACTTCCTGTATCTCTACTTCTCCATATTTTACTGCTGCAGCGCTTGTGTGAATAGGCCCTAGCATAAATGTCTGGGATATTGAAGGGTGCTCTCAGTAGAGGACCCTCGGCTCAGGATTTTACTTTGAAACCTGTCTGTTCACTATTGGGGTACTATACAAAACCCATCTGCTTCTTCAGATTTTAGTTGGAGAAGGGGGTTATTATGTGCTATGTGAGCTGTTATATGTTCCTTGAACTTAAAAACATTAGTAACATGAAGTTTTCCAGAGATCCCCCCCCCCGCCTTTGAATTAGTGTCATATTAGGCAAGTGTGAAATGGCTCAAAGCACAATGGAAACAGTAAACATGTATGCATACCCTTCCCTAGTAGATTGTGAAATAGATTTAAAAACATCTGTCCAATTAGACCACTCCTTCATTTGAAAAATCAGCAAATCTATCCTTGCAAATCTACCTACATTTTAGAAATAGTGAAATCTGCAGTGTAAACAAATGTAAGTTCTGAATCAGTAAGTATTTAAGGAACAATAATGTAGTGACACAGGATATTTTATAGAAGAGAAAAGGAGAGGTTATTTACCTGTACAGTAATTGGAGTTCTTTGAAATGTTTTGTTTTTGATGCTCCACTGCAGTGATGTGCATGGATGTGCCCATAGAGACAATAACTCAAAGAAGAATTTTAAGTTACCCAAAATCAATTCTCATTAATTTGGGGGGGGGGGGACCTTAGACTAAAGATCTTTTATAAATCAACTTTCTAAGAACAGATCACTTCCTGTGCATCAGCTCATGATAAATGTTTGAACTATAATAAATTTAATATGAGAAGGAAAAAGTTATCCAGCTCTTTAAAATGTGCATAATAATAAAACCAGCTTCCTTTAAAAATATTTAAGGAAAACAAATTATACATAACTGTCACTCTAACATTTCCTTTTATTGGAATGAAGATGATGTAAACCATTAAAATTGAGGTGGGAGGGAAAGAGATGTACAATTTCAGGAATTCAGATATTAAGATTTCTGCTAGCTATCTAAAAGTATGCCACAGAAAATTACTACAGTACTTTCCATAACCTCATCTATGTTGGGATCTTCCTAAAAAGAATTGCCAAATTATCAGATCCCATTATACTGTAGTCATAACCGATGACAACAAGCTTATGTTGGAAGCCTCTACCAGGGATGAGTTTAAATTAGCTATTAATGGTTTGGAAACAAGGCAAGTCTCCAGTGAGGAATTAATTCTAATGAAACTTTATAAGACATTCCAAATATTATTACATCTGTCCTCACTCACACACAGTCTAAATTGAGATGGAAAATTTTAGTCTCACTTGTGAAACTATATACATTATTAGCAAAATCCTGGCCCATCATATTAAACTGATTTTAACAAAAACACAAATCTATTTTAAGTGAATTTTCTTAATAAAAGATTATTTTGATGAGCATCACAAAGTGCATTAAACTCATTCAAGTGGCATGTAAATTGGGAATTATCACAATGAAATACTGAATATAAAAAAGGCTAAAATTTACATAACTCTCCTGATGGCTAAAGATGAACTAGAAAATAAGTGTGCATTACAAAACTGTCACCTCTTCTAAAATATATGTGTGTGTGTGTATATATATACACACCCACCCACCCACCCCTAGGACATACAAACTACTGCCTTCAAATATCACACAAATTGAAATAATATCTCCTGAAAGTGGTAATTCTTAGAATAATCTAGAACAAATCAATCATCATTTCCCCTTATTTTTAAATAGGATTTTTTTCCAAACAAAATACAAGCATTTTTTCGTTCTGTCGGGACTAGAGGAAAATAATCTCATTCACATGATAACACCACCACCACCACCACCAAGAAACTCAGTACAATAATGTCTCTAATAACCTGTTTCTGATAGTATAGACTCATAGATTCAGACTTTAAAGCCAGAAAGGACCATCATGATCATCTAGTCTGATCTCCTGCATATTGCAGGTCACAGAAGCTTGCATACCCACTCTTGTAATAGATATAACCTCTGGCTAAATTACTGAAGTCCTCAAACCAGGATTTAAAGACTTCAAGTTACAGAGAATCCACCATGTACACCAGTTTAAAGCTGCAAATGACCCCATCCCCTGTTGGCCAGTTTATATGCATTTATTCTTGTGTCAACACTGGCGCTTAACTTAAATAACTCCTTTCCCTCCCGGGCATTTATTCCTCTGATGTATTTATAGAGCACAATCATATTTCCCCTCAGCCTTCATTTATTTAGGCAACAAGTCAAGCTCGTTGAGTCTCCTCTCATAAGGTAGGCTTTCCATTCATCTGATCATCATAATTGCACTTCTTTCCATCTGTTCTAATTTGAGTTCATCTTTCTTAAGCATGGGAGACCAGAATCGCACACAGTATTCTAGATGAGGTCTCACCAGTGCCTTGTATAATGGTACTAACACTTAACTATCTCAACCAGAAATACCTTACTTGATGCATTGTAGGGCTGCATTAGCCTTTTTTCATGGCCGCATCACATTGGCAGCTCATAGTTATGCCATGATCATGCAGTTTTTTAGATAGTCTTAATCCAATAAAAAATAAATAGCATGGATCAAAGAACATCCCAGAGGCACAATGAAGAAAAAGCAGCTAAAATGAAGTTCAGCAATGTAAAATCCAAAGTGTATTTACTATGTAAGGTAGACAACCCAGAAGCAGAAGAAAAAAAAATTGTTATGACTTGTCTTTCAAGCTTACCCCTATACAATAATGTTGTCTAGTCAATTAAAGGGCATTTTGACTAATCACCAGTTATCATAAATCAACTAATTTAATTACCATGTAATAACTGAATGTTACATTGTACTCTGAGGATATAATAACTTGTTTCCATATTCAATTCCAAGTTGCTGAGGAACATGTCCACCTTGAAATTTATTAAAAACCTAATTAAAATTAAAAATGTGCTGATCTATTCTCCAGGATCAAATATAGAGACAAGCTCCAGTTCTGTTAAAGCCCCTATTTGCAATTCACAAATAAAGTCTAAATTCTGCCCAAGCCTCTGCCATACTTAAAGAAAAGGTTCTGAAGGACACAATTTAAAGTTTAAAGATTTGACAAGTCATAAGAATGCCCACAATTTCAAGTTGTGATACTACAGTTTCAGTTCCTGGCTCAACTTTAACCATGAAAAGATTTATTTTTCAGCTTTATCCACATCATCTTTCTCCAATATTACCTTCATTCCATTAAAATATAGGGTATTTCATATCCATTTGGAATATTTATCTCACAGTATTTCAGATAATGGCCTGGACTAATGGGCACCAAACTTAAAACAATCCTTAGCCTACTCTAAGTTACTCAGCTTCAACAGTCCTACATGGTGTCCCTTCATTCTCTATGGTGCCTAAATATTGTGTGCCATATCCAGAAAAGCTGACACAGTGATGTGATATTTATATCTCACTGCAGCTACTAAACTGCTTGGGTGAAACCCGAGCCCTATTGAAGTCAATGGAAGTTTTACCATTGCCTTCAATAGGGTCACAACTTCACCCCAGTCCCCTAAAGGGACATGCACCCTGATAAAGGGTAATGGCACTTCCACCACCAGACTCCCTCAGGGTTTTAATTCTCATCAAGATGACTCATCATTAGGAATTCCTCTGACAGAAGCCACCATGGAGAGATACTAATTAATAGCTAATAGTTCAGCCACTGGGACCATGCTTTACTTCCAGCCAGGGCCATCTACTTTTGGGTTGCACTAGGGACCCATGTTTCCCTTTCTAGCCTAAGTGAAATAGCTGCCACCTTGTACCAGTACAACCTTATCCCCCCGATGTAATTTCCACCTCCTGCGACCTCTGCTTATATTTCACGCCTTTCTCTGTCATTTTCTCTCCTTTATTCACAAGGCAGCATCCATGGCAGAATCAACAGCCTCAAAACATGAGTGCAGAAAGGGTAGCTAATTCTTTGTGGGACAATTTGGGAGTACTTTGACTTTGCTAACACTGCTCCTTGTAAGAATGCAAGTATTCTTTGTCTATATCTGCAAAAAGAAGCCAGGTCTAAGTGGAGGGAGCCAGAGAAGATTTTAGGTGGATGTTCTCCAGTGAAACAGGGAGTGAGCACATAGTGCTAGGCATAATACTATTTTCCACATTCTAATGAAGTTCTTTATTCGGTGTTTCTGTGGTTCCTTACCATTGTCATCCTTTAGCTGTGAGATATTCACCTGGAGCCTTAAGTGTGTTCTGCAACATACAATTGTCACATCTGCCAAGACAGAACATTTACTAGATAGGCAGATCCAAAGAATTCTGCATACTGCCTCGTTTACTTGGTCCTCAGTCAAGCATTTATTCAGAGTGGGTTTTTTTTCTAGTGCTGACAAGTGTATTTCAATCTAGCCATTCCTCCCTGCTGATTCTACAGACAGTGACTAGTGAGAATTCAATTATCTCATCTTGAAATCTCAGCCCTCTTAGTACCCTCATTCCAAAAAACCTAAAAGCAGGCATATCTGTAGACAGTAATTCTGTTGCTAATAGTTGTAACTGTCAGGTGAATAGGCACAGATACTTGTATTCAGCTACCAAGTCCACAAATAAATTTCTACGTTTCACTGACTTTGAACATGTGCAGTTTCTTTGATTCTCTATAATGCTAGGCAACAATTACAATTAAATGCCCCCCTCACTTATTAATAATTCCATTTAATTCATTTTGAAGGGATGCTTACTAAGAATTCCTCTGTTGCACAATCTCAGTTGCTGAGGGATACTTTTTCTGTGTTTTCAGTAAAGCAGAGACTTTTTGAGCCTGATGATACCAGTTCTATTTCCCCCAGAAAGAAAAGATGAAATAAAGTGATAAAATGATAAAAGACAGACACAACCGGGAAAAAAGTATATTCATCGTTTATATAGCCAATTCTGGCAGGGTGCAGCAGGCAGGTGCAGAATTATTTGGACTGGACTGAACTGAAGCTTTGAGCTAGAACTCTGCTTCTTTGTAACAGGCAGAAAAGATTAAATGAAAAGAGACATCACAAACATTGTCTAATTCACAGGAAAATTCTCATTTTTGATCTGTACTAGGCTCTTCTATCAACAGAGCCAATTATCTATCTCAAATATTTTGCATCTACACAGAACAAAAAGTTGGACCCTGCCCCAGATAAAGACAATCATGGAAATATTCAGGGATCCTGAGGAACAAAAGTATAAATAAGGTACCAATATTATTTTGATTGCTATTTGAAGGATCCCCAACTCAGATTTTACTTTATATTCTTATGTTATTATTGTGTTTGGAGATGTATATAATTCATATATCCGTGTAATATGTTATAGGCCTAGTGTGGATGAAGTGTGCTTGATGCGAGTTGTTGTGTGTCGACAACTGAAGCAAGAATTTGAGATTTTAAGTGGTCAAGAGCTGTTTGTGAAAAATAACTCTCTTATGAGAAAGATGCAGAAATATCAGATAAGGAAATAACATTGGGGGCATTGCCATGATGGTGTACCTGTTGCAGTTGTAAACAATAACTGGGGAAAGAGGAACATCTTGGTCCTGGGACAGTTTCTAAACATCTTGGGTTTTGACAATTTGCTCAGAACTGTCTCTTTGAAATTGCCCAGACAGTTGATGATGTGATGGAGTGGATTGTAAAAGATGTTCGATACACTCGCTATTTGGAGTCGTTCGTGGATCCAGAGCCCTGTTTATATTAAGATGTGGTAATGCTGGCTTCCCGCATCTTGTGATCGGACTGAACGTCAACTGGCATTGGGACTTCAAGTCTGACCTTCAGACTCTGGTGTAGTATGCTTGGGTTATGAATGTGGAGTGGGTGGTTTATTTTGTAAGCAATAAAGAGTGGATTATATACCAACACTGTGTCCGGTATCTGCCTGCTCCCCTATCTTGTAGGGAGAATCCTGCTGCGGGTCTAACAATTGTACTAACATCCAATCGGTGGTCCTATTCAAGGGCCAATTGACCTCACCAATGTGTGACAGTTGTTGATGCAGGAGAAATTTGAGAATATCTCATTTGAGGAGCCCTTGCAGTGCCTGGCCCTTTCTAGCATTCTCTACCTATAAGCCTGGCCTTTAAAGCCAAATACATTCTGAGTTCACCACCTTATCCAGACTTGCAACGAGAACATTTTAGAAAAGGCATGTTGATTGAAACTCCCAGAAAATCTTTCAGTAACTTCAAAACTGCGGTAGATCAGTGATGCTAGGCTCTCTCTCAGATGTCGTTTTCCTAATCATCAATCATAATCATCATCTATTCCACAGTCTTAGCTGCACAGATCATCAAATTCGTATCAACACTAGTATATGGACTGAACTATTGACTTTATTCAGGGCTCAAAGCTTATTTTGATTCTAAGGCTGTGGAAGACCCTTCTAAATTCAGATCTGGCTGCAGCATTCAGGACTCCCTGCAAAAATTAGATAAAAAATAGCAATAATGAGCTTATCCTCACTCTCTTCTCCTTGTCCCACTCTTCTTTCTACTTTTTGAGGCTTATTAAAATGTGTCCACAGAATAAAAGGAGAAGAAACACATTTTAAAAAGGAATCAGAAAGAAGAGATTAAGAGAGAGGATAAAGAAGAGAAAAAGAAGTGGATGTTTTGTGGAAGGAGAAATGGAGCCTGAAAATACAGAGGGGACAGTAAAAGGGAGGAGGAAAACAAAAGCAAAGAAAGATGCAAGAGGGTTTAAACATTTTTTTCCCTTTTTAAATAAGTTTCTTCTTTAACCAGAGAAGCCAAGGTCAGACAAAGCTGGATTCGTTTGGAGGCTAAAACTCACAACCTAACTTTTCTATGGAAGAGGTGGAAGCTAAGGTAAACTGTAGAGAGAGAGAGCGAGCACAGATTTCAGAGTTTTGCAGACAGAGTAAAATGCACATAGGTATGTGTGTGCAGATGCAGACATATGCTGCCATGCCATTAGGGTTATCAATTTTGGTTGGACATATTTCTGGAGGTTTCATCCCATGACAATCTTTAATTAAAGGTTAATTGTTAATTTCTGGAGAGTCCAGGACAACCTGGAGGGTCGGCAACCCTACATGCCATGCACAATCAGTATGACATTACCACTGTGTGGTAGCGGTTAGGGCAGTCAGATGGGATGTGGGAGATCTACTTTCAAGCCTCCATTCTGAATCAGTTACAGTGGGGACTTGAATGCAGGTCTTCTGCATCCCAGTCAAGTGCTCTAACCATTAACAGTTACAGAGCATAAGGGGATCACAGCCACTTTTATGAATGGCACCTAAGTCCTCTTGACAGGATAGTTGATGATTGCCATCTCCTTAAGAGGACACTGAGATGGGGAATTAGTAAGCCTTTAGTTTCTAATGTGCATCTCTTTCTAGTTAGCATGAACTAGCACACTGCTAAGTTAACATTTCAACTGTAAACATTGCAGTGGAATGTTGAAATCATAATGAAAATTTTTGTGAACATTTTACTAAGCATAATTTAAAGTCTGTTAATTCTAGATATTGTATTAGTGTTTTAATACAAAACTATTTTTGTGGTCTAAACTTTCAAACAGTGTTTGTTTAACTTTTCTCAGTATTAACCCAAGGTCACTTATAGACCAATAACTGTATCAACTTCCTGTGACATAATATACACATGAAATATATGCAGACTTGAATGCAATGCATGTGGAACATAATCTGAACCAAGAGAATCAGTTTTCAATGATAAACCTGAAGTGTTTGGTCTCCCACATTAAGCAGTTGAACAGAACTGATTATTTAAAATAAAAAATCATGAAGCCATAGCTTTGCAAACAAAGTATATCAAATAAGTAACATTTAACTCAGAAAGAGGGATATCATACTTAATATCTGATGAGAAAAGTTGAAATGCAGTGTTTGAGCTGCTGCTAATTTTTACATTTCTGATCAAGCTTTTATGAAGGTAAGAGATAAAGTAAATGCTCTTCTTGATACAGTGTGTTCAGAAGGCATGAAACCAGATGAGTGAAATGGACAGAATCTCAGTGTGCTATATCTTAGCAGATTTATGTGCATGGTGATAAATATTCTGTATAACTGCTGCACAGGGATTAGGTCATACAACTGTCATTGAATACAAAGGGCCTCATCATATACCTGCATGCAGTAATCAATGTAGTGGAGAAGCATTAGCGGCATGGCGCTTCTATGACTAACAACAAGCAATAATCAGAATGGGAGGGAAGGGAAGAGGACACTTTAAGATCAATGTAGGAAGGAGGAGACAGCAAAAAGAGCAGGAACACAGTGACTGTTCCTAATATGGGACACCATCGTATTCTCTTCATTGAACCATTTTTAATATTTATTTTTAGAGAACAAAATTAGTTTTTCTTCTTTTATCAAATAAAATCTCCCTTCTTCAATGTAAAACACATACTTTTAAGTTTGCCACATCCTGTCTCTAGACAGTCCCCATCTAGAATGAATCTCAACTACTTCTTTCAGCAGAATTTGACTTGATTTGCCTCCTTTGAAACCAGTTCATGTCACCTTTTAACGTGTGACTTTAGTCTGGAAAAATATTGTAAACATGGCACGAAGCAGAACAATATTTATTCCTTTTCAATTATTTCTACATCAAAAGTGTATATTTAAAAGTAAAAGTGTCGTTTATTTTAGAGCCAGCTCTGCAAACTCAACCTGAGATCTGAAAGCCAAGCTGTGTTCCTTTTGGTTGATGTGCCATCTTCAGTAATAAGGTTCTGCATACAAAATTCTGCCCTCAATTAAACCTGAACGATCTAGTGAATTTGTGCATTTAGAATTAAATTAATAATCTTCTTGATGTTGCAGGAGCCAGAACATAATCTATGTTATCCTCATAACTGTTTTGGCTGTGCTATTTTAGTAATATTTGGGGCATACATCACCAAAGATTGTACAACATTATTAACATTGACCAAGCAGTTGTCCAATCATTGGTCTTTCAGGATTAAAATAAAAGGTAATACTTCTTGATGTTGCTTTTCAATAGTTTTATTTAAAAATTACATTATACAAACTTCCATAAGTAGAAAAATTCCTGAGGTGTCCAATGCAGAATTGGGTATTAAACTTCTCTTCTGACACCGAAGACCCCAAAACAGCAAGTGCATTAATGGTGTATTTTCCTCTATCTTCTTGTTCCAAGAAATCTAATTAAGTATCTATTGCTAAATATGCCATGTTTCTGAAGCAGAAGTTGGACCAATAAAAGATATTACCTACCCACATTGTCTCTCTAATATTGCTAACTGTGTCATATTTCACACCTCATTTATCTGCTGCCTTAAATGTCCAAACTGTCAAAAAAGTGTGAGCCCAAAATAATCACATTCCCAAAAGAGTATGCATCTCGTGAACATAAGCAATGTTTTAATTTATTTTTGGGCCTTTTTTGAGTCATCAGATAAAAACCAAAATGGAAAGTGATTACCTGGGGTCTTTTTGATGAAAAATCTAGATTCCAGAAAATAATTTGTTTAGGGATCTATTTCTTCCCACTTTGTATGCCACAGGAATTGGTGTAGAACAGGGGCAGACAAAATTTTTGACCTGAGGGCCACGTTGGGTTTCCAAAATTGTATTGTGGGCCGGTTAGGAGAGGCTGTCTCTGCAAACAGCCAAGTGTGGCCCAGCCCCCGCCTCCTATCTAACCCCCTTGCTTCTTGCCCCCTGATGGCTCCCCTGGGACTCCTGCCCCATCCAACCCACCCTGTTCCCTGTCCCCTGATGCCCCCCCACCCCCGGGGCTCCTGCTCCATCCACCATACCCTGCTCCCTGTCCCCTGACCACACCCGGATCCCCACCCCATCCAACCCACCTCCCCCGCCTCATTCCTGACGGCCCCTCCCCAGGACTCCTGCCCTATCCAACCCCTGTTCCCTGGCCTCTGACCACACCCCCTCCTGCCCCCTTACCGGGCTGCCTGGAGCACCAGTGGCTGGCGGCGCTACAGCTGCACCGCCCAGAGCAGCGGGTCAGGCTGTGGCTCTGCAAGTGCGCTGCCTGGCTGCTCAGAGCATGGCGCAGCATGCTGAGGCTGAGGGGAAGGTAGAACAGCAGGGGAGGTGCCAGGGGTGAGCCTCCTGGGCCAGGAGCTCAGGGGCTGGGCAGGAGCGTCCCGTGGGCCGGATGCGGCCCGCGGGCCGTAGTTTGCCCACCTCTGGTGTAGAACATGGGAGAATAAGTTCCAAAAATATTATTTGTATAACTGTAGCACCTAGAAGCCCATGGGCCCCATTGTCCTAAACATTGCGTAAACACAGAACAAAATGATGATCCCTGACCTACTTACAATCTAAATATATTTGCAGAGTATAATTTGAGTAAACCTAAAGAAAGAAACTTTCCTAACACACTAGATTTGCATGGATGCAAATGAATATAGCCTTTTGTTTGTAGTTTTATAATTCAGTGGATTGTAATTGAATGCAAAGTTTAAATGGTGGTCTTTTAAGATCTGATACTACTTCCATTAAAGCCAATGACAAAATTCAGTGATCCATTGATTCAGTGGCACAAGCTTAGACACTTCAGAGAAATTTACACCTGTAAAGTCTGCAGACACCCACAGACACACTTTTGAATTGCATCTGCAATCTGAGTGTTAACAGCTTTAACTACATGATTGCAAGCACAAACCAGATAGTTAGAAGCACATGTATTCTGACTGTGCCCAGTTTGTTTGGCAGCTGCAAATTTTAGATACAAAAATATTTAAGAATAATGATGGTCCTGATCCTGCAATCCTTGCTCAGATAAAATCACAACTGACTGTATATAGACTGCAGAAATGGGCAACAGACCTGATGGCTGTAAATCTACTGCAATACCAAATAAATCATTTCTGATACACTCATCTTTGAATAATTAACATGCAATTTAAATTTTGTGGTAATAATTAAGGAATGTTAAACAGCACCTGCATCCTTACACAGTAATTCAGCATGTCCAAGGAACTGATAATTTTTGTCCTTAAACAATCCACCTTTATTTGAAATCTTTATATGAAACCAGCTTATCTAAGTAAAAATCAGTAGGGATTTTTCTGGGAGGGAAGACATGAAAGAACTCTCTCATGGAGGGAAGAAATATTGGACATGCTAAAAGCCTCTGAAACCCTTCCTGTACTATCCAGATTCAATAACGTCGTTAGAGTTAAAGAATACACCTATTCCTGCTGTGTTATGGTGTTGACTGAAACCTATAACTTGTTCATGCTGCTTATATTTTTCTCAAAGACTGACTGCATGTCATGCAGGTTTGCCTCAAAGGTATACAGCTGACAGTATTCCTTATGGACTCCCAGACAGGTAGTATTAATATTCTCCTAAATGGCAGGTATCTCTTCAAGGTTGTACTACATGGATGACAATAAAAACTAGAGATGAAGAAAACCTTCAAGACTAGTCCCACACATCCACACACCTGAGAATTGCATGGTGCTCTGCCTGCTGAGCCCCAATTAATTTTCCATAGAAGAACAAGCTGAATAATCATCTTCACAAACCATGTCCACGTTTGATTCTTACTGATCTTCAGGAGTGACATTGAATGGAATAAACCTAAGCGTGGGGCACCACTTGACACTGTGATTGAAAATTATCCTGTACTTTGTTGGGAAAGCATTTATCATTTTATCAAGGCTTTACTGGTCCCCACCCTCACCTTGAGCATGGTTACTTTTGCCTGCTAGGACACACTGCAGATGGACCTGATCTAATAGGGGTCTGTTCAATTCCTGATGTACCCTGATGCAAGTTCAAAAGCCAGACCTACATATCGATCAGGAATACCATCACACCCGAGTATTTTGATTACCATGCAACTAACACAGTACATTGAAATTGCTATAGGACAGGCAGCAATGTGAAATGTTAGAGTGAGAAAGTAAAACCCTAATCCATCTAGTCTACCAATTGTGAGAAGGAAATCCTGGTTGGAGCCCAGGTAGGCTCAGAGAGGGGACAAACATGGACAAGCCAATTGATTCTGCCTGGCCCTTATTTAGGAGCCTAAGAATCCTCCCAGTTCAATATTAAATGACATCATAATTCCAGTCCCCGTGCTCAAGTGAGAGCAGGGACTGCTGCCTCCTGATACTCCCAGAGCCGCCAATGCTCCAAAGAGGGTTGCGGAAGGAAGAAATGCATGGCTTGATATTCTGTCTACCAAGCTTCTTTTCTTGCATACTACTGGGAATTTTAAAATGTACCTTTTCCTTAGAAGGCTGAATTGGGAGTCAGAAACCAACTCCTAGTTCATTTTGAAGTAGCCCAGCCATAGTAATCTGCAGCACTTGAGAAGAAGCCAAACTAAAATGAACGCATTTATAGTTTCCAATTTAGTTTTTCAAGTGGAATGAACATAAATTCCCAGTTGTGTATAAGGAAATTGGTTTAGTCCTCATTATAATTTATATGAATGAACCTAAAAGACATTTGTGCTAAAGTAATAAAAAGTCAACCAAATCCAGTTCTACTTTTCCAAAATCCAACGTTCTTCAACACTGGATGGATACTCCAAGGATTAGCCATATTTCTTAAAGACTATACAGTGCAATATTTTGTGTTTGTAAGCATAAATTCACCACAAATTGATTTAGATAGTAACTTCTAGCAAAAACCAAACAGAAACAATGAAGTTACTTACTATATTTAGAGGAATGGGTCATTTAAAGGACATCAGAATACAGACAAATGTAACTGGGGTCCCATCCCCCCCCAGCCAATACATAAAGACCCCTTCTATATATTTGGTGTGCCTGTGTGTGTGTGGCTGAAAAGGAATCTTTTTGAGAAACAAGTAGTTGCCATGACAGATGACTCCAAAGACCTCAGGAAAAAGGGCAGGTACAAATAAGCTTAAAGGGGGGAAATTAAATTGAAATGTTAGAATAACAAATTTGTTTAATTTCTCAAATGGGTTTATTATCTACTTTACAATCTTTGTAGCATACACAGAAAAGGATAAGAGCCTCAGATGAGAATTATAGAGTAACGTTATTCATAAGCAAGCCTTATCAGTCTCTATACAGCCTGCATATTTTTTTTATATATTGCTCAACTCTTTAACCATTCAAACTTTGGGAACTGAAAGATTCTTCTCTCACCTCATTTCTCATAGAAAATGGATTTATGCCTCTTGTAAAACCACTTTTTAATTGATCGGAGGTTTTGAAGCTTGGTGATTTTGATGACCCTGTCACAATCTGAAATCCTAATTGTGTAAGCACCGATAAAATCCAAGTGTTTGAAATTTCTTGAAAAAACCACAAGTATCACTTTTTAAATGAAAAATTCTTCATAATGGCAATTCATTGACGAACTGCCAAATTCATTCACTGAAGACAAATTCTCATTTGAGTCAATGGGGTGGAACAGTGGAAACAAGAAGGCTCATTTGCTTTTCCACGAGTGGGTTGTTAGGTAAGGCACTTTATTTCTATATCCAGGCTTGCAAAAGATGCTCTTCCCCCAAAAAGAGAGGAGTGAATTGGGAAGAATATGCAGGTAATTCCAGTAAGCAGACTATTATAATACCAACTTAAAAGCTTTAACTACAAATACAGTCTAGTTATTTAACCAGCTTAATATTGAAATTTAAAATTGGCCACTTCTTATTACAATTTTATTGCAGTTTTAAAAATACTGAATGCTTTAAAGAATTTAAAGAGAAATTCTCAAGTAGGCAGAAAATAAATTATTTCTAGGGATTATGACTCATTGGGGGTAAAGAAATACTTTATTGGTATCAGAGTAGCAGCCGTGTTAGTCTGTATTTGCAAAAAGAAAAAGGAGTACTTATGGCACCTTAGAGACTAACAAATTTATTTGAGCATAAGCTTTCGTGAGCTACAGCTCACTTCATCTGAAGTGAGCTGTAGCTCACGAAAGCTTATGCTCAAATAAATTTGTTAGTCTCTAAGGTGCCACAAGTACTCCTTTTCTTTTATTGGTATGGAGCATATTTTCTTTATAACTCCTTTCACTGATCTACTGGACTTATTTTGAAACAAGTAATTTAAAGGAAGGTGGTCTTTCCACTACATTTTTTTTTCTTATTTACACCCAAATCTTCAGATTGCCTCCTTTTATATTTGAATTTTATATGTAGAAATTGATATCGCCACCTAGAGGTGAACAAGTGGAATGGAACACGCTTCATTCTAATTTGTATATTTCAAATAAGGGAATGATGGAAATTATATACATTATATATATTATATACATTATATAAATTATATAAAATTTGCAATTTTTAGTTCATACGCTGGTTTGGATACATGCCTTGGCTTTAAATTTAATCACCAAGGCAGACACAAAGCACTATAAAGGGTTGGCTTTAAATAGGGCTGTACAAAGTGACGGTATAGAACCCAGAAGGCACCAACAATTACAAGTGGGTTCAGGCTGCAGAGAGTGAATAATCAGTCCAGATATAGAAAATGTTGTAGATCTGGGATGATACTACTGGAGTAGCCCTGCGTCCCCTCTCATTCCTATCTTTAAACTCCCTTCCTATCTTAGGCCTTCATCCATGTTGGTGTAGGGGGTCTACCGACATGGATCCAGTTCAGAACTGAGTCACTGTTGTTGGAGTGAGGAAGAAAAGAAGGATTAGGAGTCCAACTCTCAAGCTTTCAGGGGGTGCTGGGTTTGTGCTTTCTCTATTTTCCAAATTAATGGGTTGGTAGGTAGGATAATTTCTAGCCCCAGATGCAATATGGATTTGAGGAGAAGATGGGACCAGGAAGCATAGGCAACAGGGGAGTAGGGAAACTCACTATTGCAGAGGCATATGCAATACATAATATGTAGAAAATAAAGACCTCCAATCTTGCAAGCCTCTGTAAGACTGAACTCCCCCTGAACTCAATTAAAAGTCAGTCACAGGATCATGCCCAAATAGTTATTTGCATACATGCCTCACCTGGCCAATATCCTGGCTTATATATTTTCAATAAACTCTTGTAATGATAGTACTTACTTGAAAAATAGAAATTTCATCTTTAAACAAAGCCAAGACAAGAGTCCAGTTGTGTGAAACACTGGGTCTAAAGTTATTTCTTAATTATTAAGAAAGTTACCTCTTACTGAGCAAAGCACTTTAGCCCATGTATAACTAGCCCCAATGTAGTTGGCCGTTTCCCCCTTCTTGTTTCCACTGTTCCACCCCAAACTAGTTCAATGTAGGATACGAAGTCAATGGGACTACTCATGTGATCAAAATATTTCTAGTTTGGAGTCTTAGTTAACTTTTTTACTAAGCAAATGAAATAAGTTTATGTTTAGAATCTCTGATTGGAATTCACTCAATCTGATGACAGTCAGATGAATTAAATTCTGTGTGTGGGAAGATATTTGGAAACGTGAACACATTTTTTACTACAAGAATAAACTGATTCATGTGATGTGTAAGATTTGCCTATGGATTAAAAAAGTTTAGTGTAGGGACTCAGGGACTCATTATTCCAAACTCATTATTTCTGTCACAACTTTTTTCATGAGAGATTACTTGTAATTCATCTTAATTATGTTATTTAACATGTACACCACAAATCAATGACAGAACCACGGCCATCCAATACTTCTCAATTACATTTAAAAGAAAAGTCTGTGTGATTCAATTTTTATGTTTATTCCTCCAAAAGGGTTGTGTAGCTGTCTCTTTTAGACCACTCAGCGCTTGGTTGACTGCATAGTTAGGCATCTCTGTATGCAGCATTGTATGCAGGAAGGAATTTTCTAACTACATTTTCATGCATTTTTATGAATAAATGTTTTTATTTTTTTTTAAAGTCCAAATAGAGAACTCATTGACTTGGGCCTAAGTTAATCTTTTCAAATACACCATTTGTATTATTTATTTGAATTACAGTACTGTCTAGAGCCTCCTGCCGAGATCAGGATCCCCTTTTGCTGCACAGACACACAGTAAGAGACAGTTCTTGTCTGGAGTAGTTTATCTAAATCTAACAGACAGAAAAAGGAAGTATCATAAACCCTATTTTACAGATGGGCAATCGGGTAGAGGGAGAGATTGGGTGATTTGCCCTGGATAGCAGAAAACCTGTGGCAGATCATAGAATGGAGCCTAGGTCTCCTGATACCTTGTCCAGTACCTTAACCACAGGACAATGCTTCCTCACCTCCTACCTTCCTCTTTGTCAGTATATTTTCTTCACTGTATGCTAGAATGTTTGTGAGACTAGGCCTATCTATTTTGTTTTGTTCTTTAGTGACAAACAATGGACTACATAGATCATTATCTACCATTGATCTATTCAACTTTTAAAGAGCATTACAAATATGTAGGAATAATAGGTAAGCCTATCTTTATAGTACTTGTTCATTGCTGAAAGGGTAGAATTATTCACAGGAAAACTCACATCAGTAGTATTCAATGAATGCATCCGATGAAGTGAGCTGTAGCTCATGAAAGGTTATGCTCAAATAAATTTGTTAGTCTCTAAGGTGCCACAAATACTCCTTTTCTTTTTGCGAATACAGACTAACATGGCTGCTACTCTGAAACCAATATTTGCAAGGTAATTTTTATTAAAAGGTGTATTTTGAACTTTAACTTTGCATATCTTAATTATGCTCAGGATTTTGTGAATCTAAAATGCTTCCTTAGACATTTGCTACTCTGAAACCTTTCATTTTTCAGTGGTTCAGAGACAGAATTGATTACCAATAGATTAATATCCAATGGACAGTTTGTAAAGGCGTACACTCTAATGCACTATGAATTTTGTTTCACAAAAAAGAGCTATCACTTTGTGAATTATGGACACAGAGTCTGATTTTAATAATAAAATACTCAGTGTATCTAGACATCATTTAAGTTAATTGCTACCTTGGCCATCATGCAGAGAACAGCTTGCTGAATGCAGTGCTTTATAATCTTGAATTGCACATTATGTCTCTCTGAAGATTTAAGGTCAGAAAATGTGGGCCACATTACTAATAGGACATGGCTTAGAAGTAATATTTTTGGTTCATAAATATTTTACAGATGCAGGTAATTCCCACAGTATTTTAAAAATACAGATTTCCAGTTTAGAACAGAATGGTTTATTAAAACTGTGCTCTGTCAAGCTTCCAGAAATGTCCCTGTCTTTGCATCCTTAATTTGGCCATTAAAACCTATATGCTCTCCATTAATGGGATACTTACTGTGACAGGGTGTTCCAAAACCATGTCTTGACCTCAGTTTCCCCACCCTCGTGCAAGTTGACAGGACAATTCACCAATAACTGATTCCATCAGTATCAGTATTTCCCTTCCTTTTCCCAGGGATATTTTTATTAATCAAACAGAAACATTTCAATATCAGACTGGGTTCTGCTTGTCCCTCATAAATCCTCTTCCCTAGGGGGTTTCTGATACATATCCCAGCAAGGTCTTTCATCTAGCTGGTGTGACAAGCCTGTTTCTGCATCTTTTCCCTAAGCCAGGGTCTCCTTCAGGAGCCTCCTACTACTTTAAGCCCAACTCCAGTTGAGCTGTTTGTTAGTCTTGTATATCATCAACAGGCAGTGGGACAGTCACAGGAGACACTACAACCAGCACCATCACACCACGTGACATCCTGTTAAATCATATTTCTGAAAAACAAACCACCTTACCTATGTTAGAAACACATTTGGTTTTTCAAATTCTTTCAGCTCTAACAATCTGATTTTTTTTTTCTATTTATGCCAGTGGTTTCAAACCACTAGTCCACTGACAGCTGGCTGGTGAGAGGGGGCTTAATCCTGCAAGGAGCTGAGAAAACGCCTGGGGGGAAATGCTAGTCCCACTGAAGCCAATGGCAACTCTCACACTGATTTTAATGGGACCAGGATTTCATCCCTGGAATTCAGTGGAAGCTGAGGGTGTTCAATACCACCAGCACTTGCTCAGACCTTGCAGGATCAGGACCCTGATGCTAGCTCTTCTTTCCTTCCAGATGTTTCTACAGACGTCCCGGCTCTTCATGACCAAGGAGAGCATGGACTCCTGTAAAAACAGAAGCTACTATGGCTGCAATGGATAAGAGGACAATAAAAGAAAAACAGGAGTTGGTCTAATATCTAGGGTAGTAGGGATAGATCAGCATGTCCAAGGGACTAGTGGAGAAGGGAACCAATTGGCAGGGAAATATGCAGGGGGAGAAGAGAGAATATGAACTAGGTAATAGAAGTATGTGCCGGGGGGCCAGAGGGACAGAACAGAAGTGATAGTGATAAAATAAAGAAAGCATACACAATGTCATCATGTTCTTTTCACACACACAAAAAATACATAATATATTTACCTAACATTCTTCCACATAGTTAATGACTGTAACTGCCACAGTTATGTTACGCAATTGCAAGTGGGCATGGAGGTGGTCTGCATAAGAAATGGAAAGGGAGATGTCCAGGAGACAACTTCTCTCTCTCTTGTCCACACCCTGAAAAGTCTGAGAACCTCTTACTTATCCTATTGACTGTTCATTCAGTATTTGCATAATGAAAATAGTTTCCTCTATGGTTGTAGTATAATGCTGCAGTGTTTGGATTGGAAACATTTCAAGCCAATGTGTATTTGTAAAAGTTTTCCACTGGAATTAGAAACCATATGAAAACCTCTCCGCTGGTAGAGTATTTTTGTAAATTAAGCCAAATTTGGCCCAACAGGTGTTCCCTGAAACTTTGCTTGTGTATTTTGTTAATACTCCTTCTTTACACTTTTGAGTTTGAATAGTCTTGGGATTTTCTCCCAGCACATACAAGAGACATCACCTAAAATTAGACTTATGACTTGTTTCAATAGTGTTCTCCTTAGAAAAAATAGAACAACAGAAGATGACAGATGTAGGAAGCAGGTATGAGGTGGCACAGGGAATTTAAAAGGGGCTTGTGAACCTTTCATCTTTAGGTCACTATGTCAATGGCCCTCCAGGTCAGCTGTGACCGAGAGTTGTTACCATCTGACGGTTTTATGGTTTCTTTTGGGATATGGATTAGTGATCTTTTCCTAGTTGCTGGTGGACATTGTTCATCATTGGCCATCTCAGCAGAAAACTAAAAGATTAAATTGTACAGAAATTGAATTCACCTCTGTTTTAGAAGCTTAGAAGCATTGTTGTGGCAATGTGGGAGAAGCCAGTGTCTATCTAATATCAGTAGTGACAAGATTTACCTCTCCAGGGCTGTTACCACAACACATTACTGAAGCATAAAATTCACATACACAAATTTATATTACTTTCAACAAGGGTTTTAGAAACACAAACAATATCCAGGACTTATGTGGCTATTCACATAAGCACCCTTATGGGTCTTGAGACCACAATCATCTGAACAATTTTTCTTATGAAACATATGCCTCAATTTTTATTAGAGATGGGTTGACCTTCTACTTTGTGTTTGCAGGATTTCTGTCTACCTTCCATATTACTTGATCTGGGAAATCCCCTCCTTAAATACATTCTATGTCCTGGCCAAGATTGTACACGTTAGTTTACATTATTTAATTTTGTGTAAGACACATCAATATGTTGCTGAATGCAATATAACAAATGCAATTTTAATGTTATAATGGTTGCAGCCAGAACAACATTTCAAGGAGATAGGTGTTTTTACTAAAAGTACCTTTGCCACTTTGGAAAAACAAAAAACATAAGCCAGCAGGGTGAAAGGCGCTTTCTCACTGCACAGCTCACAGAACTGTGGACAGGGTTAATTTGTCACTATTTGAATTGCCAACAAATTGAATTCATCTTCAATTAACAATAATATTTCAGAAACTTCTTACCATAAAGTGATTTTTAATTCTCTGAGGACAATAGCATAGAGGAAGAATGGCCTGACATGATGTTCAGGATGGAATAATGGGATGTCCCACTGATTGCTTATGAGTAGAGAGCTATCCACTGGAGACTCTGCCATCAGGAAACAGGGTAAACCTGGAAACTTATTAGCAGAAAGTGTTATAAGCCATTTGCTTTGAGCGGAGATAAACATGGTGTTGCAGTCAACGTTATCCCAGGCACCACAACCAGAAAGGAACCAACTGTCTAAGCAGGAACAGATTTAAGGATGAAGACTCAGTGGGCAAAATGATTGGGGGTTACACACATGGTTGAGCAGATTGTATTATTAAAAAGTGGGAATCTTGGAGCAACAATCATCCTGTTTGGCAGTTGTGAATTAGAACCTGCTGGAGTATACTTGTCAAGTGATGTAAGTGGAATATATGTGAGAGCTGGCTCCAGGGGAGAAGGGGTGTCTCACCCCCTCTGATCAGTAGAGAACCAAAACTTGCTAGCGGTTTGTTTTATTTAAAATAACTCAACCTTCATGTCAAATTCTAAATCATGAATAGGAACTATTTGTTACAAAATAAATAGCTTCCTTGTTACAGCTTCCTTGTTACACCTTCCTCTCTGAGGGCCAGCATTTTGCCTCAGAGCCACTTTCAATCCTTCTTAAAGGTCTGGGTTTTTTTCCTGTCTAAAAATTTTACTCAATTTTAGCTTCCACCACTCTTTCCCTAGGTCTGCATTTCTCATGTGTTTTCTTCCCAATTCATAGATTAAGACAAGAACAGACTATTATGATCATTTAGTTTGACATCCTGTGTAACACAGTCCATAGAATTTCACTCAGTAATTCCTGCATCAAGTCCAATAACTTGTGATAAAACAAACTATGATTTAAGATACAGCCTGGACAACTCTTGATGACGGGTCTTGAAATACTTAGTGTTCTTCTGAAAAAGACCCAGCTCCTAGAATCTGTCAGTTATATGAGAACCTCAGTTTCTATTTGTTGTTGTTGTTTTGAGTAAACTTCTGGCCCTTATGGTTCTTGAAAAATTGACCTCCTTAAGATAAATTATAAAAAGAAAAAATATTTTAAGCTCATTATTTTTAAAACAATCTTATTATTTTTGGGAGAGGCTGACTCATGAGTTTTCAGCACTTGAGATTAGCTGTACTTGGAAAGGTTTCAAAGTAGCAGCCGTGTTAGTCTGTGTTTGCAAAAAGAAAAGGAGTACTTGTGGCACCTTAGAGACTAACAAATTTATTTGATCATAAGCTTTCGTGAGCTACAGCTCACTTCATCGGATGCATTCAGTGGAATGCATCCACTGAATGCACCCGATAAAGTGAGCTTAGCTCACGAAAGCTTATGCTCAAATAAATTTGTTAGTCTCTAAGGTGCCACAAGTACTCCTTTTCTTTGTACTTAAAAAGACATTCTCCCCATCCACCCTTGGTTCTCCCTGCCTCTCTTCCCTTCCCTATCCTGGTTCTGTACTCGTCATCCCCCACTATCCTCACTCATGCACTTCCTTTTTACTGCCCCTCTCAGGTGCACTTATCTATACATGTTCTCCACCCCTAAAAAAGGTAAAGTTTACAAGATACTAGGGACCAGATCCTGAACTTCTGTAAATTGTGGTAACTCAGTGGAAGACAATAGAACTCTGAAAATTTACAACAGCTAAGTTCACTAGTTTTTATAGTGTGCTTATCAGGATCTTTATATATAAAAATATGGTACAAGATTGAGGGTCAAAATTAAATTGTTAAAAACAATGGGCTTTGAAGGAGGAGAGGAATCTCGCCTGGTGCACAGAATCAGGGGAAGCCCAATAGGGTTGCATGGTTGTAAAAGCAGAATTTTGTCCTTTTTTAAATTATGAAGAATGTTAATTAAGACATAGAATTATTCAAGCTAATGACAATATAGTTTGTAAAATATATGGCTAATTACAATAGTGCTCTACACCTTAATGCAGCAGTTCACAAATTGTGGGTCATGACCCCAAATGGGTTCGTGCCATCAGCAGATGGGGTCAGAGTGAACCTAGTGTGTGGAGGACACTATTTTGCTACACACAGTATGACCTCACATGTCTGGTACATGCGAGATTACAAGGGATAGAGGACACCATTTTGCTCTACAAAATGGCATCATCCACACAGTGTGACCTCACATGCACCGTATGTATGAGGTCATGCTGTTTGAAGGACACCATTTTGTAGAGCAAAATCATGTTCTCCATGCAATGTGAGCTCATATGATGCCATTGGGAAGTCACCATCTTGCTTTTCAAAATGGCATCCCACATGCTGTCTGGGGAGGAAACAGTTTATTAAAATGGAGTCATGCTGGCCAAAATTTTGGGAACCCCTGCCTTAATACAAGGTTACACCCAAAAACTAAGTTAAAAGGTTAATCTTAAGGTTGCAAAGTCAAATACTCAAAGGTTAGGAAATGCCAGAAGATTAGAAAACAAGAGACCTTGGCTTCATTTAAAGAAAAAGCTTTGTTTTATTTTTTGTCCAGTTTTTGTTATTTTGTTTTATTCAGTTTTCACAAGATGTTTTCTGATTGCCACTGCAGTTAATATTAATTCAACATTACTTTATTTTACAGAAATCACACATCATACCAGTAGGCATGCCATCTCAGAGCCCCTGGCTAATTTTTCCTTTTCATGGTTTTAAGAAGGTACTTGACAAATTCTCATAGCACCCCCTTCTCCCCTTCACCTACTTTAATCTATACATTACACAATTTTAATTTAGGAAAGGTACATTATTTGCACAGAACTTTCATCCTGCCTTCACAATTGTATTTTTACTAGTCCTTCAATACTCTCTTCCCTGAGAAGGAGTTCTAGTGAATGAGCCCTGAAATCTGGTGAGCTTTCTGACATTCCCCTGATAGGCGTGTGTTCTTGGTGGTTCTAAATGCACTGATAAGGCTTAAAGAAAAGGTCAAAAAAATCTTCCACTAAGTGAGTAGAAAAATTGTGCTTCTGTAGGACTAAAATAAACACAGCTGACAAGAAGGGTCTAAAAACCCCCTTGAGGAGAGATAAGTGTGTCAAGAGAAAGGACAGAGGGTAAGTAAGGGTATAGCTGTCACGAACCTTGGTGAGAGACAACAGATTTTTTTTTTGTGGATCCAGTCACCTGCAATGGGTCTTATGTTACAAAGACCTTGTCACATGAGAAGAGACAGCAGCCCCTGACTTTAGTGGTTGCTAGGATGAGTAGCCCTTTGATTCAGAGCCTACCAAGGATGGGCTCACTCCTGTGAGGAATTAGATGCCCTTAACTCCTATTAAATTTCAAATATTTAGAAGCGCTTGCAATTCTGCACTAAAAACATTACAAATATATTTTGTAAAAGAAACTCATGAACATAGAAGGGGAGAAGCCATAAAATAGCATTTTTGAGCACACCAATTTGTTTCATAGTTAAGAATCCTTGTTATTCTTTCAAAAACAGATCTCTCACTTTGGGGTGAGTTGGGATTGATATTGGAGAGTATGGGACTGAGCTGGAAAGTATAAGATTTTTATATTCCACTTATACTGACAGAGAAAAAAAAGAGGAAAAGGTGAAAAGTGATGACAGTGGGTGGTAAGTTACTTTCAGGGCCGGTATTTTGGGTGGGTGGTACGGGCAGCCACCCAGGGCAGACCGCCAAAAAGGGTGCCATGCTCAGGGTTTGCCTGATTCCCACCTGACCTGCTGAGAGGCAGCTGGGCTGGCAGAGGTGGAAGGCAGGAAGGCAGGCAAGAGAGCAGCAGCATCTGGAGGGGGTGGAGGGACCCAAGCTGCAGGGGCCAGTTGGATGACCAGCTCTCTCCTCTGGAAAAGGGGTGCCCCTCCTTCCCCCTGCTCCATGGCCCTGTGTAGCTGTCACTGCGCCTGTTTCCACATCCCTCTGTTCCTCCCTAGAGCCCCTGGCCACTCTGGACTGGGAACGTCCTCCTGTCTGCTGTGCGGGGGGGGGGGGCGGAAGAGGAGTAAAGGGAGCGCACACAGTACAGGGGTTAGGAGCACAAGAGGGAGGTGCAGGCCAGGATTAGTGGCAAAGCTGGCACAGTGCAGGGGTAGGGAGGATGGGGAGTCTGGGGGGCCAGTGGCAATGGAGGGGGTACCACACCCACGGGAGCCAGGGGCACCAAAACACAAGTTCACCAAGAGTGCCATTTTCACTAAGGAAAATGAGAAGCCAAAGTTTGCTGTATAGTGAGTAGACAGAGGCAATTGTTCCTATTGCCTATTCAGTGAAGGCAAAAAAGTCGCTTCAAAAAAATAAATAAAAAGAAAGGGGTGGGGTGGGAATATGTAGGAAAGCAACACTTGGACTGCTGCTGAAAAAGTGACTGTGCTGTATAGCCTACCCCTGTTCAGAGGTAAAAACTAATTTACATTTAGAATCACAAGTATGGAGGATTTTCTTGACACATTATCTGTGATAGACAGTGATAGGCACTTGAGAGACAAATACAAAACCTGTTTTTAAAATTCTGTTCTCTACTTCCTTGAAGGCATGTTATTATTATTTATTATTATTATTGTTTTGTTTTGTTTTGCTTCTAACTGACCATTGCACTTGTAAAGATATTAATAAAATAAATTAGCAAAACAATTTTTTCTTGCATCTACTTTTTAGCTGGAACACATCAGAACATCTAAAATGCCTCCTGGCAGTATTAGTTTTTCTGTCCTCACTATGCCTGATCCGAAACCTATTTACATCGATGCAGAGTCCAATTGACGAACAGGTTTTAGAAAAGGCTAATTGTGTCTGATGTGCACTTAAATAAGAGGGAGAGATGGAAGGGACCAAATGTTTTGTCCCTGTTATTGTTTAAAAATATGAATCCTGAAGGAAAAAATTGCTTGGAACAGTAACTTTTTACCCCTTCAGGAGGACTGACCTCTAACACACCAGTCATTTTCCCCTATGCACTCCATCTCCCCTGCCTCTGCAAGAGGACATCTCTGTTACTCTGTATTCATTTCTCTTGTCACGAATAGCGAATGAAGCTGATTCTGTAATTTTTTTGCATTGATCTATAACACCCAGCAAATGCATACACTGTAGACAGATTAATTACCTTAATACACTCTGCTTTCTACTACACTACTGCTACCCTCCCCTCAGGTTACCTGAAAATGTTCTGGATGCAAATATGGTGTTGCAGTCTTCTCCCTCATTCTTTTCTCTTCCCTACATTCTTATGTAGGGAAAACTTACATTTTGCTTCTCAATCAACCACTTGTTCTTTATTGAGGTAAAGGTGTGACATTCTGTTCCTTGAGGGAATACCCTACACCCCCATGTTCATCCTTATATTAGGATTGTGTGGTATCCAATGCAAAGTTTGTCATGTCAGGTGTCTTCGGAAGTCTCATGATGCACTGAGAACTGTTGTTGTAGCAATGTTATAGATTGTAATTTCATGTATATAGTTATGAGCCTGAAAATGTGTCCTTGTGGCTTAAAACAAGCCCAGGCAAAAACTCTCAGAGAGCAGAAAGAAAAGGAGTACTTGTGGCACCTTAGAGACTAACAAATTTATTTGAGCATAAGCTTTCGTGAGCTACAGCTAACTTCATCAGATGCATTTGGTGGAAAATACAGAGGGGAGATTTATATACACACAGAGAGAACATGAAACAATGGATTTTATCATACACACTGTAAGGAGAGTGATCACTTAAGATGAGCCATCACCAGCGCGGGGGGGGGGGAGGAGGAGGAAAACCTTTCATGGTGACAAGCAAGGTAGGCTTTTCCAGCAGTTAAAAAGAACAATTGAGGAACAGTGGGAGGTGGGGTGGGGGGGAGAAATAACATGGGGAAAGTTTTACTTTGTGTAATGACTCATCCACTCCCAGTCTCTATTCAAGCCTAAGTTAATTGTATCCAGTTTGCAAATTAATTCCAATTCAGCAGTCTCTCGTTGGAGTCTGTTTTTGAAGTTTTTTTGTTGAAGGATAGCCACCCTCAGGTCTGTAATCGAGTGACCGGAAAGATTGAAGTGTTCTCCAACTGGTTTTTGAATGTTATAATTCTTGACATCTGATTTGTGTCCATTTATTCTTTTACGTAGAGACTGTCCAGTTTGACCAATCTACATGGCAGAGGGGCATTGCTGGCACATGATGGCATATATCACATTGGTGGATGCGCAGGTGAACGAGCCTTTGATAGTGTGGCTGATGTGATTAGGCCCTATGATAGTGTCCCCTGAATAGATATGTGGACAGAGTTGGCAACGGGCTTTGTTGCAAAGATAGGTTCCTGGGTTAGTGGTTCTGTTGTGTGGTGTGTGGTTGCTGGTGAGTATTTGCTTCAGGTTGGGGGCCTGTCTGTAAGCAAGGACTGGCCTGTCTCCCAAGATCTGTGAGAGTGATGGGTCGTTCTTCAGGATAGGTTGTAGATCCTTGATGATGCGTTGGAGAGGTTTTAGTTGGGGGCTGAAGGTGATGGTTAGTGGCGTTCTGTTATTTTCTTTGTTGGGCCTGTCCTGTAGTAGGTGACTTCTGGGTACTCATCTGGCTCTGTCAATCTGTTTCTTCACTTCAGCAGGTGGGTATTGTAGTTGTAGGAATGCATGATAGAGATCTTGTAGGAGTTTGTCTCTGTCTGAGGGGTTGGAGCAAATGCGATTATATCGTAGAGCTTGGCTGTAGACAATGGATCGTGTGGTATGATCTGGATGAAAGCTAGAGGCATGTAGGTAGGAATAGCGGTCAGTAGGTTTCCGATATAGGGTGATGTTTATGTGACCATCGCTTATTAGCACCGTAGTGTCCATCCAGTGAGTCACCCCCCCTTCCTTTGGTCAGTATGGGCCTGCGATGAGGTAATCCTCACCTCACTCTGAAGTGCGGGGGTGCAAAGCCAAGAGAACATGATAAAAGGGAGAGACGTTTGCCATGCTCTCTCTCTCTCTTCCACCTCCATCTATAGACATCACCTACCCAAGCAACTGAAGCGCTTATCAAAGGGGAGAGCCTGGCTAAAGGGCAACCAGCTAGCCTGTGGTGAGAAGTATCTAAGTTTGTAAGGGCACTGAAAGTGTTAAGATCAGCTTAGAATGCATTTTGCTTTTATTGCATTTGACCAAATCTGACTTCTTGTGCTTTGACTTATCACTTAACAATCTATCTTTATAGTTAATAAATGTGTTTGTTTATTCTACCTGAAGCAGTGCATTTGGTCTGAAGCATGTCAGAGACTCCCCTTGGGATAACAAGTCTGGTTCATATCAATTTCTTTGTTAAATTGACATCCTCATATAAACTTGCAGCGTTCCTCCAGCATAACTGGACACTGCAAGATGAAGGTTCCTAGGGTTGTGTCTGGGACCGGAGATATTGGCTAGTGCCATTCAGTTGCACAATCCAAGAAGCTTACATGCCAGAGGCTGTGCGTGAACAGCCCAGGAGTGGGGGTTCTCACATCAGAGCAGGGTAAGGCTGGCTCCCACAGTCAAGGATTGGAGTGATCTAGCAGATCACCAGCCCAGATAACACCAGGAAAACGTCTCATTTTGCTTTTAAATGTAAGATAAAAATAGCGAACTGAAATCAAACTTTCCTCTCCTCCACATCCATAGCATTTCACAAATGGTATTCCCCATCCTCAGCTTATCACCTCTGACTTTCTCTGAACAGCTTCAGTCATACCTAATATAGATCATTGCTTTCTGTATTTATTTTATGTATTTTTATTTTCTTCAAAATGCCTGGGACAAATTAGACCTGACTAAGCTTGTGAGCCTGGTGAACTTTAAAACAAAAAATGTCTGATTATGTGTCATTCCCCAAGTTCTCCAAACTTGTTTTCTGCTTCTCATGAGGGCTACAGCTGTCAGTTTTGACCAATTCACTTGGCTAAGCACATGCTGTGCAAGAAAAATTCTGTAGCACAGTGGTACTCAACACTAACAGTGGGAGAGCCACTTTGTGGGTGAATGTAGCAGAAGCCAGCCATGAATAATCATGTTGTGATGTCCCAATCTACTCCATAAACATTTTAAAAACAATTTATATTGATAGAAGTATACAGAGGAGAATACACAGTAAAAGCATTAGCAACACCCGTGTTTGTAAATTAATGAAAACTAACATCAGTATGTTTGTACAGTTTATATTAAGAGATTTCCAATATTTATAATGGTGTGCAATACAATGGAAAAGTAGCATAATGACAGCAAGACAAATTTAAAATGTAAGTAAATTTCATCACACACACAGAGCTTTTGTAAATAGCACTTATCTAGGGATTTATTGTATTAAAAGAGAGCAGGACAACCTCTTCCTACTTATGAGTGGCTCAGACAGCAACCACCAGTTACAGATGGCCAAACTACTTTAAAGTACAGTAACTGAAACAGGTTAGTGAACCATCATATTCACTGTTTCATGAACAGAAGGCATTTTCATTCACTCTACTTCTGTCTTCTACAATCAATTCAAACTGAATATCTGCAAGAGATGTGCCAAACTTACTCAGTGACAATTCAAGTAGTCAATTGGGTCTGGCTGCCAGTTAATGGATAATTTGGGTAGCATACTGCTATCCTGATGTGCTTCAATTTGCACTGAAAACTCTGTGTGTGAAAGATTATAGAATAGGGGTCTGATCCTGTACTCCTGGCACAACCAGAAGTTATCAAGGACCTGATGTCCTTGGACATAAGTCCTAATGTTGTGCTCTGCTTCTATTTTTTAAAAGGATTGTTTTATGTTGCATATGAAAGGTTAGTTGTTATTATGAACACATGTCAACATTAAATAATGAATACTTATTATTCAGTTTTGTACTGCTTGATATGTTCCTTTGAAACTCAATGAATAATCGTGTGTAGGAGGAAGAGGTAAAGTTTTCATTGCTTTCCTGATAATTGCTAGATGGCATCTCTCTTTTGTACTTGTGTGTTAGCTATCATGCCTATAATTGCAGGAATGGGGAAGATATAGAGCCCTCAAATCACTAAGAAAATGCAGTAATGGGCCAATTGTGAAGCCTAACAGGAATAAGAAAACATATCTTGGATCAATAAAAAAATAATTTGCTCTTCCATAATTCCTTATGGCTAAGACTCTCGGAGTACATTATAAACATTGTCTCACAACAACCCTGTAAGGTAATTACTGCTATTTCATATTTTACAGGTAAGTAGAGCCACATAAAATAGCGACTTACCCAAGGTCATCCAATAGATAAATAGTACACCTGAGAATAGAACCTCAAAGTCATCTAACCACTACAACACACCATATCCAACATGAGATTACTATACAAAATCCCTACTATACAGAGTACTACACAGAACAATCCTCATGCAAATAAAAACTAAATAATCACATGAAAGATAGCAAACACCAGCTAGCACATAGTCGAAATTCACAGCTTATGCAGTCTCACTAATCATTCCATTACATATATCTGTCATGAAGCTGTCCATGGAAGGGGGTCCCCTTTAGGCTACATGGGGAGCACACACATGTGAATTCAATTAATTTGTTACCCACCCGCGACAGCGAGTGTGGTCGTGCGCTCAGCGCTCCTGGTAATCTAGCTCCATAAGGGGATTAGCTCCCAGTGCTCGGAGCCTGTCTACACTAGCGCTTTAAAGCTCTCAGACTTGCTGCACTCTGGGGGGTGATTTTTCACACCCCTGAGCCAGCAAGTTAGAGTGTTATAAAATGTAAGTGTAGACAAGCCCTTAGAGAGACAAGGAGGGTGAGGTAATATCTTTATTGAACCAACTCCTGTTGGTGAGACCAGGGTCTTATCTACACTGCCACTTTACAGCACTGCAACTTTCTCGCTCAAGAGTGGGAAAAAATATCCCCCTGAGCACTGTGAAGTGGCAGTGTAGACAGTGCACCCAGCTCTGGTAGCTAGTCCCCTTGTGGGGGTGGGTTTTTTACAGAGCTGGGAGAGCTCTCTCTCAGTGCTGGTGCTGTGACTACACATCCACGTTAAAGCGCTGCTGCAGCAGCGCTTCAACATTGCTAGTGAAAACATACCCTGAGACAAGCTTTCAAGCCACACAGAGCTCTTCTTCAGGTCTGGCAAAAGTAGTCCCAGCATTACAGCAGAATGCAAAGTGGAACAGATTGTTTAGCATAAACAGGTTTCAGAGTAGCTGCCGTGTTAGTCTGTATTCGCAAAAAGAAAAGGAGTACTTGTAGCACCTTAGAGACTAACAAATTTATTTGAGCATAAGCTTTCGTGAGCTACAGCTCACTTCATCGGATGCATTGATTTTACCTCAGTCTCTATTTTTACTTTTGTCTATAGCTATTTTGAAATCCTGTATGCTGAATTTTGTATTTAGTATGTCATCTTTATATTCTACCCTGTCATGTAAGAGCTCAAAATTTCCTTCAGCAAACTTTTTGTTTTGTTCTCAAAATGCTTCACTTTAATTTATATCACTACTAACTTTCTGCAACTCTTATTAAAATGTCTGATTTTCCTGATTTAGAACTTTCAACTTTCATTTACTATAAGATCAGGTACAAATTTGCTTTTACTCCATATTCGATTCATTCTTTTAACTTGTTTATTTATCTCTGAAACCTTGGAATCTGTTCGTTTTCCCACAATACTTTCTCCAACTCTTTTTCTTTTTAATAATTCTTTGTGCCACAGCTTTACATCTTGAACAGTTCATTAAGTCCTTGCTATTCATTGTACTTTTTGCCTTATCTCTTTCTTTAATTGCTGCTTTACAATCTTCATTCCACCAGGGAGCTGGATGTCTGAGTTTGTAGCAATTCGATGTCTTATATACAACTAGGTTGGCTGCTTCCACAACTCCCTTTATTATTTTATCATGAAATTCCTCGAGCTAATCACTTATACAGTTGGTACTTAGATACTCAGCATACTTGCATGTTTTCAATACGACTTTTGGCCTTGATATGTAATTAGCATAAGGAAGTGATCACTTCCCATTCCATCTTCTTTATAGATTTCCCAGCTGCATTTGTTTGCTACATTGCTTGTTGCAATTCCTAGCTCTAAACAGGAAAAAGTTCCATCCACTGAATGAAACCTAGTAGGTGCTTCAGTATTGAGCAATGCCAGGTTGGGCATGTCAATAAACTGTTCCAGGCATTTGCATTATAATCAGTTTTCCTGCTTCCCCATAATTCATTAGAGCCATTAAGGTCTCCACATATAACATACAGGCCTTTGACACTCTTAACTAGCTCTGAAAATTCTAGATTGTCTATTTTTTTTTACATGGGTTGTAAACATTACAGATTCGTATAAAGGTGCTATTGTTCTGCAGAGGAAGCTGAACATTGTTGTACTCAAAACTTAACTAATTTCAACATAACTAAGACCTTCTTTTTTAAATATAGAGACCCACTCTTCTTCTTGTTATTTCTCGTCACATCTGGGTATATCCCAGAAGCCTAAATACAAGTTTCCTCACAAACCATGTTTCTCATAAACATATCACACCAGGTTTGTTTTCCATTTGAAAAACAGTTTTCTTTAATTCCTGATCATGTGTTATTAAATAATGTGCCTTCTAGGAAAAAACAAACAAACAAACACACAAAAATTAGAACCATGTTGCTTAAACTATATTATCTTCATTTAAAATTGCATGAATGTGATATATTGAGAGAGTGCCTAAATGCAAGTACTTTTCTATCACTTTTGTTAGAATTATTCTTTGTCTTCTTCCCTATCTGTAAAGTGCAATTAATCACTTCTATCAAAAATGCCATAAATTTCTCTTTGCCTACAAGCAGTAGATCTCCATCTATTCCCCTTATATTATCTTCTTGCCCTTAACAGTGTATTGTTGTACCAGTAGCGATTTTTTTCATCACTGGCATGTTCCTCCTTTTCCACATTCTATTGTGAATATCTTTTGGTAGCTTCTGCATAGGATTTTTTATGGATTGTTTTAATTTTCTATATCTCTCTAGCTCATTCTGCTGCAAACACTCTTTATATCATTCACTATGCTTATCCCCACAATTGCTGTATTTTAGTTCTGTTCCTTCCATACAGTTCTCAAACGAGTGTTCTCCTCCAAAACACCTCATTTTCCCCTTATAGACAACTGCCACATGTCCAAACATCTGATATTTATAATAATATCTCAAAGGGCTGGGATATGTGTTTTAACCCATGTCAGGGTATGCCCCACAATCTGAACTCTGGGGTACAGATGTGGGGACCTGCATGAAAGACCCCCTAAGCTTTTCATCTACCAGCTTAGGTTAAAACTCTTGCAAGGCACAGTCTTCTGCCTTGGACAGATATTGCTGCCACCACCAAGTGATTGTCACAAATATTCAGGAAGGGTCACTTGGAATCCTTATTCCCCCAAAATATCCCCCCAAGCCTCTTCACCCCCTTTCCTGGGGAGGCTTGAGAATAAAATACCAACCAGTTGCATTAGCAATGTGAGCACAGACCAACCCCTTGTCTAAGTACTTTGGAATCAAAGAATTCTTTTAAAAAGGTAAATTTTATTTAAAAAGAAAGAAACATCTGAAAACTCAGGCTTTAGGGATTAAAAAACCAAAAATAACTTTCTTGGGGTTCAGCTTAAAGGTTACAAGCAAAACAAAAGCACCGGGGTTAGCACAGAGGAATCCACAAACCAAAACAACCAAAAAGGTTCCTAATCGCATCTGTCTTAACTTTTCCTGCGCTACTTACATATCTGGGGTTCCAAATGAGGAGTTTCTAGGTATGATGCTGATGATTTCCCATACCTGGCTTAAAGCTTACAACTTGTTGCTGCTTTCCCCTCTCCCCAGCCCTAGAGACAAAGAAAAGAAAAAAACCCACCCAGGAGTTTTTCCATTTTGAAAGGGTACAGCTTCCCTATTGATTCCCCTGGTCAGGTGCCAACTCAGGTTAAATTCTCTCAGGTCAGGTTCTCTTAACCCTTTACAGTTAAGGCAATTAGGGTACAGCTGCTAAGGAGGATTCTATAGCTACTGACTGGCTGGGTGTCCAAAAAAAGGGATCTACCACCCCCACTCCCCGCATTCATCACAGAAAAGTTGATTATATTAACTCTGTTAATATATGCATGTTTCTCTGATGGCTGTGGGAGCTTTGTGTTCTCCCCCTTCTCTTGTTAATCAGTTGCTTAACAAACAGCACTTGCTCCTCACCTATACCCCTTTTAATTTCTTCCTACGCCCTGCCTAGTAGAACCCCATATTACATTACCCCTCTTGCTTCTGTCAAATTTAGATAGCTGCAAATTACTTTTATTTTCCCTACAATTGTAGTTTTCAGAACTTCTCAGCCTGTACCTTATGTGCACAGTCTACTAATAAATCTCCACCCTGCATTCTTTTATTTCTTAGTACATCTCCGATACTTTGACTAATTCATTCTGCTGTTTTCAAGGGATTAACATCTCCTATCTTTACACCTTCAGCTACTTTTCTTTTTTTTCATCCTGGTTTGCTCCCTCTTCTTCAGATATAGATATTTCTATTCTTTTATCTTCTTCCTAATCTGAAGCCATCCCTCATCCTTTGCTGCTTCTTCTCCCCCCCCCCGCTTTTACAACATAACTTCCAGCCGCTCCCTCTAAGCTGGTATTTCCAGTTCTGTTCAGCCAGCCACTAGGGAAGCCGCCCCTGAATTCCAAGCCCCAGCTCTCAGCCTCTTCCACCCTGCACTGCCAGCTTCTAGCCCAGTTGAAACCCTGCCCCCATTAGAATGGAGCTCCCACTTTTAAACACCGCCTCCAGTCCTGCATGATTTGCAGTTGTGGCATGGCAGCCCCAAGCAGCTCCTTAACACTTTCCATGCTACTGTGGGGTTTATATACCCCATCACAATATGGCAACTTTGTTCACTTTTTACATCTGGTAGGCAATCAATGTGGCCTTTTGAAAAAATATGTCACTTGTTAAATAAGCTGTAACAGGAGATTTTGTCCTGAAATTCTTTATTCCTTTAACTATCATTTTTAGAAAAATCTTATTTTTACAATCTTTTTCTGGATAATGCATTTCACTCTGGTGTCTTATACTTAATTACATGAGTCATATTATGTAAAATTACATTATAATTATGGGTGACAACTGCAAATTACTATATCTTGAATTATCATATGTTTCACTCAGGAAAATTTAAATCTAACAGTGATTTTATTAAAAAAGCATATTTTTTTAAAAAAAATTGAATTATATACCAGTTTTTAATTAGAAACCAGTAATAGCAAACCTTTTGATGGGTATTTGCTAGTGAGTATTTCCAAAAGATTGTTGTGTTCAGTATAAGAAAAAACTTCAAGCTGTTTGAAACTACATAAGTCTCCAAATACCTGAAAGAAGCTATTTGGGCTTAATTAGGGTTTATGGTATGAGCCTAGAAAAATCAGCTATAGTAAGAATTTCCCAGTCTTTTAAATTCTACTTAATATGTTTATGATAGTCAACAGAAAGCTGTAGCCAGGTGTGCATACAGCATGCTTTCTGGAAAACGAAATGCAATACATATTAGACCTTATTAAAAAAGAAAAAAAAATCTGTTCCACTAGATTTTTCAGATTTTTTTTTTTAGTTTTCAAAACAAATGTCCATTTAAAAATATTTAAAACAGTTAGGTCTTTTGGGGTGAAGAAAACATATTATCTCACATGCACACCTCCCTAACCCTTTTCTTTGGTAGATTCTTTTTTTTTTTTTAAAGAAGAATGTATTTTGTTTCCTCCCACTGACAGAGTGCTGAGAGCCAGTAGCTGACCCAGTACTCAGATCACTTATGCATTAATTAGCTCCCCAAGAAGAGGCCTGATGGAGCGGGTAGAGTACATAATTACCCAATCAGACTGGGAGGGGCTGATCAGCTAAGAAGTTTATTATTCCATAAGGTGAGAGAGTGGGGAAGGAAGTGCAAAAGGAGAAGGGTAGCAGATTCCAGAAGAAATAATATCTCAGGGTGGTGACAGCTCTTCCTCTCCCTCAAGAAAGGGTTGAGGATTAGGGAAGACTGTATGTAGTGTTGCTTCATGGGCTCGTGGTGATGGTTTGGTGGAGGTAATAAAAATAAAACTCACAGAGATGCTAACAAATGGAAAAGCATCCAAAGCTGTTTATGGGGGACTTCACCGTCACTGAAATGAAATATTTCAAACAATTAAAAAGTTACTTGTTGTTGGAAAAATGAAATTTAGTATTATGAAATTTTTCTGAAAACTAGTGTTTGACAAGAACTATTTTTCATCTAAAAAGCTGTGATGACCTTCTGAACAGTTCTAATACACACCTTCATTTGTTGTCATGAACAACTGGAGAAAGAGTGGCAATTTGCTTAAAATAGTCATGTGGGGTAGGGTCCACAAAGGTACTTAGTTGTTGCAATGCAGAGTGTCATGGCGCCTAACTTTTAGGCACCTAGAAAATCAAAGGAAGAACACTGAGGTCTACTATGCCAAGTTAGATAAGTGTATTTCTTATACAATGAATGGGGAGAGATGAGCTCCTTACAATGTGATCCACAAAAGACAGTATATGAAGCAGCTGGGGGAGTCATTCTCCCCCTCCCAATGACTGTTCCACTGTGGATAATTATTTAAATAGTTATGGGGGTAGGGGAGAGGTAGAGAGAGAGAGAGAATAACTCTGTAGTTCAGCAGTTAGGGAACCCACTTGGGATGTGGAAGACCTTGGGTCCAGTTTCCCTGCTCCAATTAGTTTATCTATTTATTCTCAGTAGAACAGCTTCAACAGCACAGATTGAGGGAGACCTACATCAGAATATCCCATAATTCAGTGATTAGAGGTTTCTCCTGAGAAATTGGAAACCCCTGTTCAAATATTTTCTCCTCCAGTGCCAGAGACGGTCTCTCCCACATCCCAAGCAAGTGCTCTAACCTAATGGTTCTCGAAGCACGTCTGCCACTTGCTCAGGGAAAGCCCCTGGCGGGCTGAACCGGTTTGTTTACCTACCCGTCCTCAGGTTCGGCCAATCACGGATCCCACTGGCTGCCGTTCACCACTCCAGGCCAATGGGGGCTGCGGGAAGCAGCACGGGCCAACAGATGTGCTGGCCACCCTTCCCGCAGCCCCCATTGGCCTGGAGCGGCAAACCGCGGCCAGTGGGAGCTGCGATCGGCTGAATCTGCAGACATGATAGGTAAACAAACCAGTCCAGCCCACCAGGGGCTTTCCCTGAGCAAGTGGTGGACATGCTTTGAGAACCACTGCTCTAACCATTGGGATAAACATTTTAAGACATGCATGGGCACCACTACTTCCTCCTCCAGCTAAATTTTGAGTGGGCGCTGATCTGGTAGGTAGTCAGAGACTGCCTACTGGATTGTGCTCTGTACATGACTTAGGTGTTTGGCCACCTATCTTCCCCCGGTTTGTGAATCTCCCTGGGGCTTAGGTGGGAGGTAGGAGTCCAGACACCTAGAGTGAGGCAGCAGTGCATGGGCTCAGAGGCAGAAACTTAGGTGCCACGTATAGGCATCTGCAGGGTTCAGCAGGAGTTTTATGGATTGTTGTAGAGTCAAAACTGGGACTTGGGTGCCTAAACTCCAGACTCACATACCTTTGTGGATCCCACCCATGGAGATTTTCATCACTTAGAAATCACATAACACCTGTCTCAAAAAATGTTTCACAGAGTAATCAATGCATTGGAAATATTGTTTGCATGACACAATGCTGATGTTTACAATGATCAAAACAGCATTTAAAAAAATCTAAATATTAAAATTAAAAAAGTGGGATTGGGTGTGAAACTGATGTTTCCTTTCCCTCCCCGCCCCCATTTTGCAGCATGGCAGTTGAGTCCTGGAAAGGTTCTGCAGTGTGAAAGGTCTTATTACAAGAACTGCACATTGATGTGCCTCTGCCTGCCCTTCTGTGGAAGCTATGCAAGTGTAAATTAAAGATCCCATATCTACTACTCTCTTCAGAAGTGTTAAGTATGGTGTTTTAGCTAACCTACCCACATTTATTAAAACAGATTCTAATTGCCAGATTGGTGAGTGAGCCATTGCAGAGTTCACCATGGTTACCATATTCTACTATGTCTGCTCTGTGCACTACCATCACTTAACTCATTGATTCACCACACACTCTTTGGAATACTTCCTACTGGAAAGATGTCCATCTAATATTTTACTAAGAAATAGAATATTTGTAACAGACACCATTAGGGCTACCCTCTCTGCTCATTCTGGCACCTGAAAATGAAGAATCCTAGTTTGATCAGATTCTGAACAAAAAGCAATGTAGTCAGAGTACTCAGCTGGTCTAAAGTTTAAAAATTGTCAAAATCTTCAGGATAATTAGGACATTCTTAAAGTATTTATTAATGTTTCTGTACTTCATCAATCCCTTGTTGTCTACAATCAAAAATGTCAGAAGCAGTTTGTGCAAGTTACTGAAAGGAATTGATGGCTCCACAGACTTCCTCTAAGAGTCAATATCTCACAGAGCTATTTTTCAGAAAAAAATAACAGAAGTGTGAATCTCTGTTTCAGCCCAAGCCTACTAAGATATATTAGGATGAACACAAAATTTAGTGTAAACAATAAGAGCAATTTTCAAAAATGATAAAATAAAAGCCAATCTTTTATTAAGAGAAAGTATTTCTATTTAAACATTTTTAGTCCAGAAACTCAAAGAAATATTTGCACTAATTGTGTTTCTCTCCCCCTGGCATAAATATAAATAGGCATGGTCAGTGAGCATTTTTAGAAATGGAACCATTATAAAGCCAAATGGGACTATTTCACTATTACCGCTAGGTTACAGAGTGAGGTAGCCTCAAGCGAGATCTTAATTTTTCCCCTCAATATACTTGATCAAATTTTGCCATCCCTTACCTCCATGCAACCTCATTTACCTTAACAGGGTCACATGGCCATATGCCATATATAATTTTAGCCTACTGCCTTCAATAAAGAGACATTCCCAGGATATGTAATCCAAGTTTTAGTCTCTCATATTCATCACAACCCTATTACAAACAAGTGCAATTTTGGCTATATCTACACTTGCAGCTGGTGGTATGACATATGTCTGCTAAGTCTCAGAGTTAGCATGCTAAAAATAGTAGTATAGCTATGATAGTATGGACAGTGGTGAACAATGGCTCAGGTTAGATGCCTTGAGTACAAACCTGCCTGGACCTGATGGGTATGTACTCAGGGCAGCTAGTGTGTGCTGCCATTTGCTGCTGTTTGTGCTACCATAGCTGCACTACTATTTTTAGCACACTAGTCTGATGAGACCTAGTGCATGTATATGTACTCTAGCTGGCAATACCTTCCCCAACTTCAAGTGTGTACATACACTCTGTAGTGGTGACACTCCTGAAAGCCTTCCTTCATTATTTTTGTGTCCATAGCATGGATAATGACTACAGTGCAGTGGTCTGAGGTTCATTTCACTGGGGTGTTGCTAAATGGGACATTAATTGGATAGCAGGTAAATTTCAATCGAGAGCATTGGGGGTCTGTAAACAGATTAGTGTAAGGTTATGTGAACAATCAGCTCATCTATGTTACACAGTGCTTCAGAGACATCTGGTCACTTCCACTGACCTTTGTGCTGTAGGCTGAGTATTGAAAACTACAGTAAACAGAACGGAAGCCTCTCCAGGGTTCACCAAGTAGTTTTATTTTCCCCATCTGCTCATACCCAGTACATTCATCAAAACAGATGAAACCAGAGATCTGTCCATTAGGTCAGGGACCTTAGCAAATTCAAGTGCAACACAGATATGCATTTCTTGAGTATATTATCATAAAATACACACACAGTTCATTGATCTAAATGATACACTGATGTCTAATCTGGAAATAGCATATCAGAGTAAATACTATGCAGAACATTCCTATAATATGCCTTACTTTTTGGTGAAGTGCTTTACTGTGTAGAGTAACTAATATTACAGCATCATCCTTGAGTAAGTGTGATTACCATAAAATTGTTGATCTCTACTTCTGTTCTGAATCCATATGATGATCATGTTTCATGACAGTCTATTATATGTGATCAAAGAAGTTGGTCCACATAGAGGTTTATGCCCAGTCTTTTCAGCCTCAGGGATCAAATGAGCCAGGAAAGCTTATTTTAGATTGTTTCCTTAATAAACATGTCTCTCTAAACATTAGCACTTGCAACCCCAGCAAGATGGGTAGCTTTATCAATGCAATTTTGTCCATATGCTCTGCTGTGGGTAAACTCAATACCTTCATTAAGGACAAGTACCTTTCGTGCCTCTTTGTGGGCCAAACTCTGACCCTATCCATATCAAGATATTGCACAGTCTGCAACAACTTGTAGGCTTGGGCAAAAGCAACTTGACATAAGTAACTTGCCTTATTTCTTAGTGTGCATGATTGGGGAGGTAAATGGATCCATAGACTAGAGACAGGATGCCTGTATTAGTTGAGATAAGTGGGAATATCCAAGTACCATTTACAATGAAGACAAGAAGCCTGGAATATAAGATGAGGTTATGAGTAGGCCATAAATGCATGTGTGTGGACAGAGCATGCTGTACAGGATTGGTTCCTGCAGAGTAACCAAGCCAGTCCTGAAGCATGGGATGTAATGTATAGTTAAGAATACGTGCGCCAATAATGTTAGTAAAAATGTATACAAGGAAAAGTTTGGCTGTGTAACATTGGGTGTGTGGTACACCCTCTACCCACCCCATGCTTGCGTCTGATTAACTCAACATAGTTTTGATGTATGCCAAATAAAGGAACCGAAGTTACAAGACAGGAGTAAAAATGAGACTTTGGGGAACTGAGCAGATGAGGTCTCAAGGTAACCCCAACATTATGGTTTTCCATTAATCAAGAGCAGGTAATGTATAGTTTACTATACATGTAGTTTTGCTGTCAAGGATCACAACCAAGCAATTTAGCAATGGCATTGGAAGGTTTCAAATTTTAGGAGGTTTCTAGTGGACTGGAGGAGTGGCTTAGATCAATAGGAGGTCCCTAAGGACTTCCCCGGGAAGTGAGAGGGGGACATTGGGACCCACTGGAAAAGGAACTCTACCAAATAGTATTAAATAAGAAATGCAAGAAAAACAAAACACAAAACTTTTTAAAGTATAGTATGAAATTCTCTCCTATAGAGAAATTCAGTAATGTAAGGGGTCTAGAGGGAGATTCTTTTACATAGATATGCAAAGTATGCTTGGCAGAGCACAGCAAAGGTCTGTTGAATGCCACTGAAACTTTAAAGAATATACCCCATGGGTGACCATGGAGAGAACAGTAATTATAGCTAAAGAACAAGTGTAAAAAAACCCTCACCAAGATAAGCTCAGAGCCATGAAGAAAAATCAGCTGAGAAATGTGTCACTTTAAATTAATAAATAAGTTATTTAAGGAAAGAGTAAGAAGTTAAAGGAAGCATTTATGCAGGCATGGGAAACTTTACAGAGTGCTGAAGGGATTAAGCAGGCTGCTGTACTAAAGGTATTCGATGTAACCTTAAATGAGAAGGAAAAAGAGAATGCTAGGTTTGATAAAATCCAGTTATGGCAGTATAACTTGATGCAGTCCTGCCCAATGGAACCCCGTAATCAAATAAATTATGCAAGGGATGTCAGGTAATGACAACTACCATCACTATGATTTTATCCCCAGAAACCTATAGAGCAATTCTGAAGGAAAGTGGGCCCTTTTCCCTTCTTATTCAATGGAATAGTAATACCTTTACTATACCAGCATGCTTAATCCCTTATGCACTCTAAGATTTTTCACATCTATATGAATGCTTCCTGGAATACCTTACTCTCTTTCTTTAAATAACTTACTTGTTATTTAGCATTTAACCATTGGAATATCTCCATGTTTTTATGAAGCTGAATAAGGACTGGAGGACATGGCTGTGTCTGTGTCAGGAATGGCCAAAACAAGGATAGTAGGAAGAGACTCAGAATCCTTTTGCAATAGTAAAACAGCAGCTGAAAGAGCTGCAGAATAGTATGACAAGGTCAGAACTTACAGACAGAAACTTTGATTGACAGTTTGGAAATGGTGCTGCCAGACGTGGACCATAGACTGGATCAGACACCAAGATCACTTCCTCAGCAATTAAGTGAGACACTTCATTTAAGAAGTTTATGTTTTATTTGAGAGACTTCAGATGTCCCGAATTCCCTTCTTTTTTCCCCTGCCCATCATTCCTCAGAAAGCTGCTTAGAGTTTATTGAAGAGTTATAGTAATCATGGGGCTGCAATACTATTTCCATCCCCAACACAGAGGGAAATGCAGGCAAAATCCATGCAGGACTACTCAGGAGGGCAGCTTTGTTTGCTTGTAGGTGGGAGAAATAGCAGAGGATTCCATTCTTAATTTTTATTGTGAGAGCAGCGAGATACTTCTATTCCAAGACGTTGGATCTATGCTGTTACATCCTAAAGCTGCTTGAGCCATGCTGTACTAAAGCCTATAGAAATCTACCTGTTAAGGTCACCACGGTGACATTACTTTTCATCTTGACACCTTTATTATAGGCCACCAATTTGGACAAGGAATTTCGATCTCTTTGTCATTCTTATATTTTTCATTCTCAGCTGTTAGTCTAGTATCTCTCTGCTTTGTAAGCATCAGAGTATCCTGCAATTGATGAGCAAATTAACATCAATGTTAAAGCACCAGAGAAGACAGAGATAACGATGTTATACCATATTTTAAAAAAGTCAGTGCTTCATCGAGAGAATAGAGTTCAGGTAAGGGATTTCTTGGACAATTTCAACATAAATCAAAAAAGGGGAATTAGGAAACTTATTTGCTGAGTTTTCCTTTTTTTTAATAAATCAGAAATTGGAAAGGTTTCAAACAACTGAAAAAAACCCAAAGATTTAACTTCTTTTGCTAGTAAATTAATGGAACAAAAATTAAGAGAAAATGCCATTAAGGGCTAGATCCTACTCCTATTGAACTCAATGGAAAAAAATCCATTGGCTTGAGGAGAAAGCTCTACATTTCTTTAGGAAATGGACTGAGGGAATGAACAGAACAGGGCTTCTGGCAGTCAGAGGTTTAGGGACCCTGAGAGCACGGGGTTGCATCCCTGACTATTTTGCCTACTAGCCATTGATGGACATATCCTCCATGAACTTATCTATTTTTTTTAACCTAGTTATACTTTTGGCCTTCACAACATCCCCTGGCAATGAGTTTCACAGGTTGGCTGTGCCTTGCGTGAAGTAGTACTTCCTTATGTTTGTTTTAAATCTGCTGCCTATTAATTTCATTTGGTGGCCCCTGGTTTGTGTGTTATGTGAAAGGGTAAACAACACTTCCCTATTCACTTTCTTCACACCAGTCATGATTTTGTAGACTTCTGTCATATCTCCCCTTAGCTGTCTCTTTTCTAAGCTGAATAGTCTCACACTTTCCTAATGGTTCCTAACATTCTGTTCACTTTTTTGACTGTTGTTGCACAGTGAGCAGATGTTTTCAGAGCACTATCCATGATGACTCCAAGAGCTCTTTCTTGAGTGATAACAGCTAATTTAGACCCCATCATTTTGTATGTGTAGTTGGAATTGTGTTTTTCACTATGCATTACTTTGCACTTATCAACACTGAATTTCATCTGCCATTTTGTTGCCCAATTATCCAGTTTTGTGAGCTCCCTTTGTAGCTCTTTGCAATCAGCTTTAAACTTTAGTATCTTAAGGAATTTTGTATCATCTGCAAAGTTTGCCTCCTCACTGTTGCAGATTATTTATGAATATGGTGAACAGCACAAGTTCCAGTACAGATCCATAGGGGTCCCTCTATTTACCACTCTCTGTTGTGAAAACTGACCATTTATTCCTGTCCATTGTTTGTGATCTTTTAAGCAGTTACTGACCCATGAGAAGACCTTCTCTCTTAAGCTCAAGAAGAGCTCACTGGAGTTAGAAAGCTTGTCTTTTTTGGCAACAGAAGTTGGTCTAATAAAAGATATTACCTTACCCATCTTGTCTCTGTCTTTATTTTTAGTATCAGAACATTTATTTCCATTAGATAAGTTTATTTTGTTTGTTTGGGGGTTTTTTTCGGGGGGAGGGAGGGTTGTTTATTTATTTTAATTTTCAACCTCCCCACCTGAAGTTCTTTATTTCCCTAGGCATTATCATAAAACCAAAAAAGAGTTGCAGTGAAAATTTATCACATACTGAAGCCAAGTGCATAAAGTAATTCCATGGGAATTCCTACAATTTATTTAATAACTTACTTTATCTATATGCAAACTCATTAGACACTTGAGTTTTCTAATGAGTATAATGCTTCTTCCTTGTGCTCTTACTTAAACTATAAATATTAAATTAAAATAGAACAACTGTGAAAACAGAGGTGGCAGTTTCATAAATACCAGATGAATTTATAATGATAAGTGCTTCTAAAATTAAGGCTAAATGAATCCATAATAATAGTCTAATTAAAATAAAGTGCTATCTTAACAGCTTGCAAAATAGAAGCACAAATTATTTAAACAGTTTGAAGTGTCTAAAATACCTTACTGGCTGCTGTACAGTGCTTGGTTGGAAAGACTGTATAAACAAGCAATCACTTCCCTTTGATCGATATCAGAAGTCAGGTACTCTGTGACTAGAACATCATTCTTCCCTTAGAGTTTTATTTGGTACCACCTAAGGAGCTGGTCTCTGCATTTCTACCAGAGATCTTGCTTTCTTGGCTGTTCCAGTGATAGGTGGCCCCTCACTCTGAAGAAAAACAGAATAGCCTGCTTCAGATATAGGGAGAGTTATAGTGTGCTAAAAGTTAGACACAAATCTTAGGGGTGGAGTCATTCTGATCTCACTCACACCAAAGTAAGCAAGATGCATCTCAGCCCCACTTCCACAATTCTGTTAGACTTCAGTTGTGTTACTCCCGATTTACACTGTAATGAGACCAGAACTAGTCTATTAAACTTGTGCATATTCTGGACACATTATTTTGGATAGCATTTCCATTCTAAAACTTCCCTTCCCCAACTAGGGAGTATATATAGGTGTAAATATCCAGTCTTACTGTGAAATTTGGGATATTATTTCCATTTAAAATTTGGGATGTCATTATGTCATCATAGACTGTCTATTCAAGACTAAAAGTCATATTTAAAACAATAGATGTCTCACTTAAGTTTAATAAGTCACATGCAAGCATACTTTTGTGACTAACATTTATGTCAATCTCAGTATTGTGATTACTCCCACTCTGTGCTTTCACTTCATACAAAGCGAAAACACAAAAGCAGCCATTAGGAGGTATCATGTATAAGATCCACTTCATCGCCTCAAAATGACTACAAAGGAAATGTTATAGTGTATTAAGTCAAAGGTAAATTTAATGCTGTTTTCAGACTATGGATTCACATGATACATCTAACAACTGCATCAAAGTATGCAGCCCTATGGCACACTTCACTACAAATTAAAACATCTTCAGAGCAGCAGAAGGGAGGTGGACTCTCAACCAGACAAGGTACTAACAAGCTTCAACAGGACTTTATTTTCACAGTAGAAACCTCTTTACCAAGCTGCTGCTGCACCCTCTGTAGCTTTCTCCCAGCTTCTCAGCTCCTCCCCTCTCCTACCTGTTTCCTGTCCTTTCAGACTCCCAACAGCCAGTGCTCCCAATTCTAATAACTACAAGCAACATCTAAACACCACATTCCCTCCTCAAGAAATTCTTCCAATTAAAACAAACATTATTGTTCAAACCACAGGAACAATATGAAAAAAGACACTCTACTGTTGGCAGAAATATTACACTGAAAACACTGTAGATACTACATAACATAGTCTCTAGTCCAGATAGGTGGTCGTCTGGGTCTGACAGGCCATCTCTCAAGCCCTGGTTCCAGTGTAATGTCTTGTTGTGTTGGTACTATGGTGAAGTCATCCAGTGCAGACTGGGTGTTGGCATAATCTCCTCTTGGTGCATAGGCAGGTGCAAGATAAGAAACATTCCAAACCCGCCCATCAGAAAGTCAATAGGTGTAAGGTCCCTTCTTCTCTATGATTTTAAGAGGAGCTGTGAATTTATGGTCCCCTTTGCGTAAAATTCCAGGTTTTCATATTCTAATAAAGGAACTACACTCAAACTTTGGTTCCTTAGCACCCCACTGCTCATCTGTGAAAGCCTTAGACTTTGCTTGGTTCTGTTCAACTGTCTCTCACATCCTCCTCGTTTGGGGCATCAGATCATGCCTTTAACAATCAAGCAATGTTCAGTTTAGTATTCATCTGTTTTCCATGCAGTAACTCTGCGGGCAATCTTTTCATTGTGGTGTGTCGTGTAGCCCAGTATGCTTGCAAGAAATCAGCAGTGAAGGGTATCCACAATCTCCAGTTTAACCGTTTGCAAACTTTCAAACTTCTGTTAAACCATTCGATTTCCCCATTGGCTTGAGGGTAATATAGGGATGACCTTCTGTCTAAAATGTTCCTCTGTGCTAGAAAAGTTTCAAACTCCAGGGAAGTATATTGACGACCATTATCTGAAACCAGTTCTTTGGGGTTCCCTGCTAAAAACTGAAGAGAGAGAACTTAATTACTGTAGCAGAAGAGATTTGCGATGTAAATGCTACCTCTAGGCCATTTACTGAAATAGTCTATTAAAGTGATGGCATAATGGCAGTCAGTTGGACTTTTTCCCCGTGCAGATTCAGGAAGAGGAACAGGCTGTAATGGAGGGGTACATGTCACTGCTGTCTTATCATGAATTTGGCAAGTGACACAGTATTTTATGAGGGCTTCAGTTTGAGAGTCCATCCCTGGCCACCAATACAGATCCCGTAGTCATTGTCTGGTTTGGACAATTCCTTGATGAGTATCATTTACCAGGTGTATGAGTTTTGACTGTAATTCTTCTGGCACAAGGAGCCGGTGTATACCTCATAGCACACAGTCATCGAGCAAAGAAAGTTCATCCTGAACTCTAAAATAAGGCAGCAAAACTGGGTCAAGGTTTTTAGGGTGACGGCCATCTCTTTGTCAGAAATTCCTGTAGTTTTTGTTGAATTGGACATGCTGAACAAGCAGCTTGAAATTGTTCTCTTGTAATTGCAGTGAGAGTGCTTGTATAAACGCACCACTACATCCTCATCCTCCGATGGACCATCTGGTGAAGGCAAAGACAGGTGAGAAAGACAATCAGTGACCACATTTTGGTTTCCAGGCTTATATTCCAGTTCATAATTGAAGAAAGTAGTCTTTCAGACCATCGAGCAATACAGTATCCTGCTCTTCCCAGTTCTTTTGTGGTGAGCAACGTCGTCAAAGGGCTGTGGTCTATGCGCAACTTGAACGTGCAGTCCCACAGGTAAGTTCTCAATTTTTCAGTAGCCCTACATTTTTCAGTAGCCCAGACACAACTAAATGCTTCTTTTTTGACTGTAGAATATTTTCTCTCAGCATTACTTAGTGCCCTTGAAGCAAATGCAACAGTCCTCTCTATGTTGTCCTCATGCAGTTGTGTGAGAACAGCCCCAAGTCCATAATCAGAAGCATCAGTAGTTACAATTGTGGACAATGCAGGACTGAATAGTGCAAGTACTGGACTATGTACAAACAAGTTTTTCACCATTTCGAAAGCTTGTGCATCCATTGTCCACACTAAGGTTGAACTTCTCTGTAGTAATTCCCATAATGGTTCAATGATGGAAGTATGATTGGGAATGAATTTTGCATATCAGGAGGTAAGACACAAGAAGGAACGTAGGGTTTGCAAATCTGTTGGAGGAGGAGCATTTGAAATTGCCAGGATATGATCTGGATCAGGTTTTAGTCCAGCCTGTGAAATTGTATGCTCCAGAAAGAAGAGTTCAGTTTGTCTAAATTTGTATTTGGACCTATTGAGCTGGAGGCCTGCTGTGCTGATCCAGTTTAGTATAGATTGCAGGTTATTGTCATGCTCCTCAGAAGTATTTCCAAACATGGTAATATCATCCAGATAGCACTGAACTCCATGTTGATTCTTCAGAATCCATGACATTTTTTGAAAGGCACTGGGGCAGATGAGAGACCGTATGGAACACGTTTAAAACTGAGTAGTCCCTCATGTGTAATAAATGCTGTAAGGTCTCTGTTATCTTCATGCAACATAACCTGGTGGTACGCGCTCTGCAAATCAAGAATAGAAAACATCTTTGCTCCACGGAGTTCTGCAATTACTTCTTCTATGTGAGGAAGTGGATGGCTGTCAAATCACAACAGCTTTATTTGGCTCCCTGAAAGTCCACAGAAAGGCGAATGCCTCCACCCTTGTTCTGCGTCACTACTATAGGTGAAACCCATTCCGAGGAGTCAATCTCTTTAATAATGTCCTTTTGAACAAGTTTTCTAAGTTCCTCTGAAACAGCTTTCCTGACTGAAAATGGTAAGCGTCGTAACTTCTGTCGTACAGGCATCACATTATTCTGCATTTCAACTTTATGCAGAAACCTATAAGCACAGCCGAGTTTCTCCTCAACTTGGTGTTGGGTCCAAGCTGAAACTGGTGTGTGTACAGCAAGAGTGCTTTGTTGAGGAAGATCAATGTGTCCATTAACTACCCTGAGATTTAAATCAGACAATAATTCTCTGCCAGGGATAGGAGTGCCTTTGTGGACAATGTAGAACTCTGCAGTTACACAGCAATCACCAAAAGTAACTATTATTGGCAGGCAGCCATGTACTGGAATATATTTTTTCAAATAGTACACCAAGTGAAGTTTGGGTTCAGCAAGAGGCAAATCTTTAAAGTAATGCAGATAGATGGAATCAGGTAGTTTAGATACTGCTGAGCCAGTGTCCAACATTAGCTGAATAGAGTGTGGTTTGCCTGAGGGTATGGCGGAAACATTTACAGTGCACTTTATCTGTTCTGGAATATGTGCAGTAGTGATTTTGTCCATGCTCAGCACAGTAACATCTGGTATTGTAACTGTTTGCATGTAACTGATTGAACTGGCTACTGTGACATACTTTAGCAAAATGTCCAATCTTTTTGCAATGATTGCACTGAGCTACTTTTGCCGGACATCTTGTGTAGCTTGCAAGGTGTTGTGGGGATCCAATAAAAAACATGCTTTACTGTATTTTGAATTTGCTGGTTTTTCATTAGTTTTCCTCTTGCAATTGTGTGTCTGTGGTGGTAGTGAACTTTTCTGCAAAGGAGTCACAGCCTGGACTGTGCCTCCTGTATCCATGCTCATTATTTTGGCTTCAGCTGTAGCTGACTCAATCTGAGTAGCAATGGTTATTGCTTTTTCTAGTGCAAGTTGTGATTCTAGAAGTAAGCAGTCTCTTACGTGAAGAATGGCTGTTTTCTCAATGAGCTGGTCTCTAATCATCTCATCTGCCATATTCCCAAAGTCACAAATTACAATCAGACTCCTCAAGGAAGCTATATACTGCAATATAGTTTCCCCTGGTTTCTGCTCATGCTGGCAAAATCTGTAGCGATTAGCTACTACATTCACTTTTGGCACAAAAAAATTCTTTAATGCAGTGAGTGCAGTCTCATATTTATCATCTGCAAGGGGAAAAGTATAAAATATACGCTGCCCTTCTGCTCCAAGGCAGTGGATTAGCAGAGCACATTTTCTTACTTCAGAAATCTCTGTAGGACTGATTGCAAGCAGATAAGTCTCAAACATATGGATCCAGGTAGTAAAAGCAACTGGAGGCTCACCTGGGCTTTGCAGAAAGGGTGCAGGTGGGTTCAGAGGCAGAAGATCCATCCTCATCACCAAAATGTTGCATCAACCAGACAAGGTACTAACAAGCTTCAACAAGACTTTATTTTCAAAGTGGAAACCTCTTTACCAAGCTGCTACTGCACCCTCTGTAGCTTTCTTGCAGCCTCTCAACTCCTCCCCCCTCCTTCCTGTTTTCTGTCCTTTCAGACTCCCAACAGCTAGTGCTCTCAATTCTAATAACTACAAGCAACATCTAAACACCACAACTCTAGCACAATTTAAAAAGAAAAACTAAATGGAAAAAAACGCATTGAAAGTTTTGATTTTAACTGGAAAAGAAAAGCCCTACCATTTATTCCTGAATGTTAGTGTCCTTCAATATAAAGAACTGACAGCAGGTAGGTATTGTCTGGCTATCCCAAAAGAAGGAGAAGAGACACTTCATATGAATTTAATCAGGCCACAACTTTATTATTAGATGTCTACAGTATGCAGTGGAGATAACCCCAAGTTTATTCAAATAACTACTTCGGGCTTCCACCAGCCCTCCTTGATTTTCAATCCAGATTCCTCAGACAACCCATGGCTTGGACCTCACCATCCACCCCTTCCTCCCCCACACCCCATAGGAGGGTTAAGGTGGGCTATAAGAAAGGGGGGTTGGCTCCCTGCCATACCAATCATAGGAGCCCTGAACCAGCCCATCCCCATTCCCTTCCTTTAACCAGCACTTCCTTTTTAAATCCTTTACCAGGCCATTTATGTGGTCACTGGATGCCTTCCCTATGGGATACCTGCACTGGACATCCACCCCACACTGACAAAACAAGTTGCGACATAAAGCCTAATCACTTTTTCTCCTCACCATAATAAGTCCTCTCTGACACCTGCTGTGGGGAAGGTGATAAAACCCCACTCCACCGAAGTCAATATGGTGGTGAGGGAAAAATTACCTTCCAGCCCCCCTAAAAAGGAGCACAGAAGGTCCTAACCCAACCTGATACTTGAACCTCTAGGGGAGGAAGGGTAGGTGCTGCCTTGTCTTCTGTGTGGAGAAAGGGCTTCCAACACTAGGGCCTGCACCTTTTAAAGCCTTCTGCCCTTACATTTCCCGGGGGTGAGTCAGTGCTGCAAAGCCGACCACCACCCACTTTTCTTCAGCAATTTCTGACCTCCTTCCCCCCCCTTCCCACCAAAAAGCATTGCTACCTTCCTTCGGCAAGCCTAGACAACATTCCCTCCTCCCCCCGCGCTTCAGGTACAGTGCAGTTATGGTTCAGATAATATCTATACAAACTTCCATATCCCATTTTAGGAATATATTGTAACTATACCTGCAACACCCCAGCTGTGATCAGCATGTAATGTTTCAGGTTTGGTATAAGACACAGACAGCTAACACAAGCCCTGTCTTGACAGACAGAAAGGGTGTGTGTTCAATCATGTTATCTTATTTGATTAATCTTAATTTATTAAAATGCAAACTACCATGTCTGAAACTGTATTAGCTGGCCATGTGGTAGCTCAGGCCTCACTGAGCACAAATTCTGCATTATAAATGAATGCAACTGGTTCCATTTTCTGTGGTGTGCTAGAGCCAACTCTCTTAAAGGCACAGTGCACTACAATCAGGAAGCCCAGAAAAGGCCTCAACGATGCAAACACTTACATAGGTGCTTATCTTTAAGCATATGCACAATGCTTGTAGGATCAGGGCCTTAATCATTATATTCAGAAGCAAACCACACATTTTAAAAATTAGGCTAAATGTCTCCTTCCAGTTGAGCTTTCAAAATATTGCACTTTAAAAAAAGCCAACACACACATTCATTGACAGCCATAAATTTAATTGGCTGACAAAATGCTATTAACATCTGATATTTACATAATCAAATCATTAAATTGCATTTTAAACCTTATTTTTGATCTTTATATTGCATGGCAAAGCAGCTCTGTGTTTGAAAACTATGAAGAATGACATAATAATGCTCAAAAAGCTTCTGCCTCATGGAAACTGGCACACTCTGGATATTTACGTGTCAACATGATAATGGTTTTCACTCTTCCTTATTATTTAGCGCCCATATTTACAAAATAATTATAAAAAGAGAACAAAACATCAGACTACACTTCATCAACCAATTATACCCCTTAGAGTATTGTTGCCTTAGTGGTTATCTTATATTCAGAGCATTGCAGATTTGTTTCTCTTAAGAGGATTTGAGGATACCAGTCAGGTACATTTTTGGTGCAATCCTATTTATTTACAAGGAACTCACACAAAGTCCTGCTTCACTGCACAACACAGGAACAAGCAACAGCATGCAGTTTCCTTGTTCAGAAGTCCCCAAGCCTCCCCAGGTACTGTGGTCAAGCAGCTCTGTGTCTGCATCCTCTCACAGCTACACACACAGCTGCATCTCTTGTTGTCCGCTGTGTTTCTTCATATCCCTCACACACAGTTGGCCAAGCAATCCCCAAACCCCTGCCTTTGCAACCAGTAGCAGAGAAACCCTACAGAATATATGGTTTAGCCCTGCTCAGGCTTTCCCATGTGGCTGATTGCCTTGAGTGGTAGCTTCAGTTGTCTCCAGCTCTCTCATCCATAAAGGGCAGGATATTAATTGCTCCTTCCATATAGCGTAAAAGAAGATTGGTTACAACACCCATCAACTTTAGTGATGTCCCTGATTGTTCAGAGATCAAAGATGCACTTGATGGCAGCCATTAATACCTCCAGCATAACAATATTGATCAGACATTTACCATCCCTGCTTAGCGCCTAATCAAATGTCATTTGGTGACATTTATCCTTAAAATAAAACTTTAGTAGGACTTAAATTGTATATAGGCTGTGTGCTGGCTGTCTGCACAGAGATGAACATCCTTAAAGGCTGAGTTTTGTCAGTATCAATTACTGACTTTCTAGAAGCACATCAACTGCTCTAGGCTACAAACTGGGAATTGGCCCATATTTTTCTTGGCTTGTGAGAGCCAGTAGGGAAATATTGGGCCTGTTAACTGAGATCATCAATTGACTCTCTACAGAGACTAGTTCATCAGCTCTCCTTAAGGAAGCAATTCTGAAAAAAAGATACCTACTAGAACTATTTTCTGCATTGTATATAATGAAACCTGTGCAAAATGCCACCCTTATTAGACAATGTTCTTTAGAATCTCTCCTAAAGTATCGACAAGCATACTTAATGCAATCTTTATCAGAGGACTACCTTTATTACATAACCAATTTGGTTTTGTCCCCAGAATGATCACTTAAAATCAGTTTTCACTGTATATGAATTATATTATAGTACTTCAGTTTTGAAAGGAATCACACCAGATACAGCAAAAAGAAAAGGAGTACTTGTGGCACCTTAGAGACTAACAAATTTATTAGAGCATAAGCTTTCGTGAGCTACAGCTCACTTCATCGGATGCATTTGGTGGAAAAAACAGAGGAGAGATCCATATACACACACACAGAGAACATGAAACAATGGGCTCATCATACACACTGTAAGGAGAGTGATCACCCAAGATAAGCCATCACCAACAGCAGGGGGGGGGAAAGGAGGAAAACCTCTCATGGTGACAAGCAGGTAGGCTAATTCCAGCAGTTAACAAGAATATCAGAGGAACAGTGGGGGATGGGGTGGGAGGGAGAAACACCACGGGGAAATAGTTTTACTTTGTGTAATGACTCATCCATTCCCAGTCTCCATTCAAGCCCAAGTTAACTGCATCCAGTTTGCAAATTAATTCCAATTCAGCAGTCTCTCGTTGGAGTCTGTTTTTGAAGCTTTTTTGTTGAAGTATAGCCACTCCTAGGTCTGCGATCGAGCGACCAGAGAGACCGAAGCGCTCTCCAACTGGTCCTCGAATGTTATAATTCTTGACGTCCGATTTGTGCCCGCCTGCTGAGGTGGGGAAACGGATTGACGGAGCCAGGGGAGTGCCCAGAAGTCACCTACTGCGGGACGGGCCCAGCAAGGAGAACGGCAGGGCCCCGCTGGCCATCACCTTCGGCCCCCAGCTGAAGCCTCTCCGGCGCATCATCGGGGATCTGCGGCCTGTCCTGAAGGACGAGCCATCACTCTCTCAGATCTTGGGAGACGGACCAGTCCTTGCTTGCAGACAGCCCCCCAGTCTGAGGCAAATACTCACCAGCAACCACACACCACACAACAGAACCACTAACCCAGGAACCTATCCTTGCAACAAAGCCCGTTGCCAACTCTGTCCACATGTCTGTTCAGGGGATGCCATCGTGGGGCCTGATCGCATCGGCCACACTATCGGGGGCTCGTTCACCTGCGCATCTACCAATGTGATATATATATGCCATCATGTGCCAGCAATGCCCCTCTGCCATGTACATTGGCCAAACTGGACAGTCTCTACGTAAAAGAATGAATGGACACAAATCGGACGTCAAGAATTATAACATTCGAGGACCGGTTGGAGAGCGCTTCGGTCTCTCTGGTCGCTCGATCGCAGACCTAGGAGTGGCTATACTTCAACAAAAAAGCTTCAAAAACAGACTCCAACGAGAGACTGCTGAATTGGAATTAATTTGCAAACTGGATGCAGTTAACTTGGGCTTGAATGGAGACTGGGAATGGATGAGTCATTACACAAAGTAAAACTATTTCCCCGTGGTGTTTCTCCCTCCCACCCCATCCCCCACTGTTCCTCTGATATTCTTGTTAACTGCTGGAATTAGCCTACCTGCTTGTCACCATGAGAGGTTTTCCTCCTTTCCCCCCCCCTGCTGTTGGTGATGGCTTATCTTGGGTGATCACTCTCCTTACAGTGTGTATGATGAGCCCATTGTTTCATGTTCTCTGTGTGTGTGTATATGGATCTCTCCTCTGTTTTTTCCACCAAATGCATCCGATGAAGTGAGCTGTAGCTCACGAAAGCTTATGCTCTAATAAATTTGTTAGTCTCTAAGGTGCCACAAGTACTCCTTTTCTTTTTGCGAATACAGACTAACACGGCTGCTACTCTGAAACCAGATACAGCATAGAGTAAACTGTTATAGTCAAATACTACTTGGAGATTCTATAAGGAGGACTCAGGAGACTTCAACATTCATGATGATTAACTCCTTGCAGTGAATATACTAAAACTATTCGTTGAAGGATGTCATGTGTCTTGAGAAATTAAGAACATTTTTAATATAAAAATATGATCCTGCCTGTAGTACTGCACTGAGATTGATAGTAGGATCCCTGCTATGGAACAACTTTAGTTTCAGGGACCAGCTTAGCTACAGTTCCTACATATTTTTGGAAAAGAAAATGCAAACATGTACAAAGTTTAATTCAGTACTAAATCCCAAAAATATATATCTTGAAAAATCTGAAGAACCCGTAGCAGAATACAATGAAAACCAGTAGCAAAAATGCCTATGAATTTTCCTGGAATAGACCATGATTATTGTGACAGGAAGGGATTAAAATTTTTAGGAGCCAGAGGTCATTCCTCATCCAAAAAGCTCCCATAACTAAGGATGGGTTATTTTCCATCTCTTCTCTATTTCAGCCTATGCAGGAGTCACAGAGGCAGAGGCTAGAGTGACCACAGCAGGAGCCAGAAGGAAGACACACGAAAGAACAGAGTTAGGGAAATAAGCCTATTTAATCAAAATAAAAATGCATAGTCAACAAAAGGCCAACATCCTGAACTAAGCAGTCTGGGGGCAGTTCCAAAGGAGCATGTTAAACCATTGCTTCCCCTCTAGTCGTTTCCCAGGGATATCTGGAGAATCTCTCACATGTGCCAAATTTTTAAACAAACTTGTAATCTTTAGAAGGAGAAAAACTCTTTACCTCATGAAAACTTAGAAAGCCTCTCATTCCTCAAATGAAGAACAGTCTGTAAAACAGGCCCTTCCTTCCACATGAAATGATGCTGTCCCTTTAAAAAGGAAGAGGAACAGCAGCAAGGACAGATATATACCCTGTCCCTATGCAGAGTGCCTGCTACCTCTTGCCTAGTAGGCAAGGAAGGAGGAAGCAGCTGCAGTGCAAGTGCCTTTGCCAAAGCCCAGTGAGATCCAAGGTATAGAAGGGCTCCCAGACACCCAAGCTCATCAGCCTAGTCGTTGCTAATTCTTCCTCTACAAACAGCCCTGCTTCCCAGGGCCTCCAGTCCCCACTTCCCCCAGACAGCTCCTGTCCCTACACCCGAGTCCCTCCTCAAATTTTCAGTCACTGTCCATGACTGGCAACATCCCAAAACACACACCTTTTAATCTTCTTGGGTCCAGACTGGTGGCCTTAATTCTCCCTTCTCTCCACAGGTTTTGGCACTGGGGGGTGGGAGGTAATAGGGCTGTTCAGCTGCACCTACCCTAAGTTTGTCTTCAGGGCCCAGTCCAAGAGGACACAGCACTATCTTCAGGGGAAGGGGGTTTTGCTTTCCTACACTGAGCCAGCTGAGTACTGGGCCTGGCCTTTTATAGGCAGGGATTGGGGAGGGGCCAAACCTAGAAGGTTGGGAATTCCCATTTGGGGAAGCCTAATTAGGGCAGGGGAAAAAACATGGATATGTCTATTCAAAGCAGAGCTCAGCCCTCTAGCCCCCTTGCATTTGAGGATCTCTCTTACTCATATCGCCCCTGGGGAGATGGGCCCCTCCTCAGTATGTGCCCACACCCATATGGAAGCCAGACCCTCCCCCTCTCACCAACAAATATGCCAACTACCAGGGGAAAGAGGTGATCCAGACTCACACCTGGACAGGCTCCAGCTTCCCCCCAGACACTCCCACACACCTAATCTTCAAACTTCAACACTTACCCAATCACCCATGGACTCCCAGCTTCATCCACAGACACCTCCCAATTTCATACCAAACACGATACCACGCCCCAGAGAGATAACAGTTACCCAGCATCCTTCCAAATGAGCATCCCAGACACCATCCAGTATCCTCTCACCCACCAATCCCAGCACCAATCCTTCTACCCACATTTAGTGCAGCTCCATGTCCTACACCCACCACTGTTTGGGTCAGGATGTGTTGACCATTAAGTGATGTTTGGAGTTAAATACAAATTATATATAAGTAAGCTATTTGCGTATTGAATAGTTGCATAAATGTTACACAGGGAGCTGTGAGTTTGTACACAGTCCTTTTGCCACTGTCCTCTTTTATACCATATTGTTTATCTCTGATACTGACCAGAAAAAGAGGAGGAAAGAAAAAAAGAAACTATGGAAATAGAGAAGAGGGAATGGAAATAGACTGAAGAAAAATCATTAGTGATAACAAGACGGTGTTGGCCAAATTCTCCTCCTGATTACACTCATTGATTTTTCTAGGAATAATTAATGCGAGAATTTAGCCTACATTCTTTAGCTGAAGTCTGGTTTCACCCACTAACATTTTAAAGTCTTTACTGCATTAATTTACTGTGAACACATACCTGTCACTGACTCCAATACTATTTGAAATCTATCATATCCACCTCACTACTTAAATATGCCACTTCATGCTTCACAGGTCACAACCATAAAAGAAACAAGATTACACTTACTTCTGTCATTCATGCTTTATACTTCAGTCTGAAATGAGTACTAATGAGATTATTTTAGAAGTACATTTAAGGCAAGCCAGTAGAGACAATAAGATTACACATACAGCTTTAATATTTCCTGTCTAAGGGGCAGTAGAATTGTCAGTATTCTATACTTTGCTGGAGATATGATGAGAATGAAAATGCCAGTTTGCTGTATACTGTGAGTGTATCTGTAGAAAGGAGAGAAAAATTAAATTTTCACAGTTAACCCCTACAGTGCATAACTGCTGGCCTATGAAGGAAATAAGGTGTTGGGGGCACAGAAGATTTTCATACTTGCCTAAGATCAAGGAAGGGACAAACTTAGTTCTCTACTTGTAATAGTCACTAAGGGTATGTCTACAGTACAAAATTATTTCAAAATTATTCTAGTCAAATTTTCAGAAGCAATTTTATACATTTGGTCTTCTGTGTCCCCACTAAAGCACATTAATTTGGCGGAGCGCGTCCACAGTACCAAGGCTAGCATTGAATGTCGGAGCGATGCACTATGGGTAGCTATCCCACAGTTCCCGCAGTCCTCGCCGCACATTGTAATTCCGGGTTAAGCTCACAGTGCATGATGGGGCAAAAACATTTTCGCAGGTGTTTCTGGGTGTGTGTCATCAGTCGCTCCTCCCTTCATGAAAGCTATGGCAGACAATCGTTTTGTGCCTTTTTAGTGTGCAGACACCATACTGCTTTCAGCAGATGGTGCATCACTGATCTCCTGCTACTATGAATCCACCTCACATTTCCTCTTGTCTTCCTATGTAATCTCTAGTATCTACTCTTTCTCTTCCTCATCGAACGCTTCCGCTGCCAACTGTGCTCGGCCATCGTGAACCGAGTAGCACAGCTTCCACCGCCAACTCTGCCATCCAGCTATTGCCACGCTTCCGAGCTTCTCCATGTTTTCTGTCCTGGACTCCCACCTCCATGAAAGCTACAGAAGACAACCATTTCCTGCCTTTTTTCAGCTATTGTGAACCGAACAGCACCTCTTCCTCTGCCACTCTGCTCTCCTACGTTTTGCGCCCTTTTTCCAGGATTACCTGTGTAGGTGCCATAGCATTGGAGCCCGCTCAGATCCCTGCTGCAGTTTTGACCGTTGTAAATACCTGGCACATTATCCAGCAGTATGTGCAGTATCTGCAAAATCGGGCGAGGAAGCAACGACAGCGCGATTACTATACTGATGAGGACATGGACACAGACATTCCTAGAAGCACAGCATGTGGCGTTGGGGAGATCATGGTAGCGTTGGGCCAGGTTCATGCTGTGGAACGCCGATTCTGGGCCCGGGAAACAAGCAGAGACTGGTGGGACCACATAGTGTTGCTGGTATGGGATGATTCCCAGTGGCTGAGAAATTTTCGTATGCATAGGGCCACTTTCATGGAACTTTGTGACTTGCTGTCCCCTGTCCTGAAGCGCAAAGACACCAAAATGAGAGCAGCCCTTACAGAAGAAGCGAGTGCAAAATGAAAGTTTGCAACGCCCGACAGCTACCAGTGAGTTGAGAATCAGTTTGGAGTGGGCAAATCTACTGTGGGGGCTGCTGTGCTGCAAGTAGCCAATGCAATCATTGACCAGCTGCAATCAAGGGTAGTGACTTTGGGAAATGTGCAGACGACTGTGGCTGGCTTTAATCGCTGGGGTTCCCTAACTGCGGCGGGGTGATAGATGGAATGCATATCCCTATCTTGGCCCCGGAACACCAGGGCAGCCAGTACATAAACCACTAGGAGTACTGTTCCATGGTGCTGCAAGCACTGGTGGATCACAAGGGACATTTCACTGACATAAGCATGGGATGGCCAGGAAAGATGCATGATGCTCGCATCTTCAGGAACTCTGGTCTGTTTGAACAGCTGCAGGAAGGGATTTACTTCCCAGACCAGAAAATTACTTTTGGGGATGTTGAAATGCCTATAGTTATCCTCGGGCACCCAGCCTACCCCTTAATGCCATGGCTCATGAAACCATACACAGGCACCCTGAACAGTAGTAAGGAGTAGTTCAACTATAGGCTGAGCAAGTGCAGAATGGTGGTAGAATGTGCTTTTGGACGTTTGAAAGCGCGCTGGCACAGTTTACTGACTCGGTTAGATCTCAGCACAACCAAATATTCCAATTGTAATTGCTGCTTGTTGTGTGCTCCACAATATCTGTGAGAGTAAGGGGGAGACATTTAGGCAACTCGCCTGGTGGCCAGTTTCGCACAGCCAGACAACAGGGTGATTAGAAGAGCGCAGCAGGGCATGCTGCATATCAGAGACACTTTGAAAGCCAGTTTCATGACTGGCCAGGGTACAGTGTGACAGTTGTGTTTGTTTCTCTTAAAAGTTACCCGCCCCATATAATATATATAAAAAAGGAAATAAAAAGTCACAATTGTTTAAAAACTGTTCTTTATTATTTGTTGCACAAAACATTGAGAGAAATCAGAAGCTAGATGGGGGGGGAGCGGTATTGGGTTGGGGGGGTGGAGGAGAAGGGAAGGACAAGTCCAGAAACCAAAATTTCAGATATGCCAGCTTTCTACTGCTTGTGCAATCCTCTGGGGTTGACTCTGTGGGTCCCCGTAGCCTCCCACCCCCTCCCCTGTGTTCTTGGGCATCTGGATGAGGAGGCTTTGGAACTTGGGGAGGAAGGAGGGCGGTTATACAGGGGCTGCAGCAGCAGTCAGTGGTCTTGCTGCCTTTCCCGCATTAGATCCACCATACAGCAGAGCATGTCAATTTGCTCCCCCATGAGCTTGACCGTAGCATCCTGCCTGTTCTCATCGCGCGCGTCCCTCCTCTCTTCATTTTCATGTAATGCTTTACGCAACTCCCCAGTTGTTTGCATCCATGCATTCAGCTGTGCCCTATCAGGGTGGGAGGACTGCATGATCTCGGCAAACATGTCATCCTGAGTTCGTTTTTTCTGCCTTCCAATCTGGACCAGCCTCTGGGATGGAGTAGATAGGGGCTGCATTGAAACATTTGGACATGCGGGAGGAGAAAAAAGGGAGGGTTGTATTTTAAAACGATATATTTTAGAGAACAAAGGGGACACTCTTTCTCAGTAAAACAGGCAATTCATAGCACACAGCACATGTTCTTTCTATACAAGGTCTCATTTTGCCTCTTATACTGAAATGCCTGCCACTTTGGTGCGAGTAAGCCATCACATGCGGCCGGGCAACAGAATTCAGCTTGCAGGCAGCCAAGGTAAGTCCTACGGGTTTGTGGGGTTCTGCTTCTTCTGCATTCATTTCAATGCTTTCAAACTGCTGGCCCTCCTTTCCCATAGCAAGCAATGCCTGGTGGGTTTGCCATATAAAGGAGGGCCTGCGGGCTCCCTGGGATGATCGCTTCACACAACACCCTCCCCCACTCCTCACACCCACCGCGTGGCTCCGATGGGGCTCTGACCAGGGATGAGCCCTTTAAACTGAAGGCAAACAGCCCAGTGTGGCTGGGTTTTCCCCCCACCCCCCACCACGTGGCTCCAATCAAGCTCTCACTCATCAGAAGTGCCTTCTCCAGGGTCATGGTCTAGGAGCATGCCTTGGGAATGTGTGGGGGGGAGGCTATTGGCTCCAACGTTAAGAATAGTTCCTGGCTAGGGGGAAAAACGGATTCCCCACTTGCCGCCTGAGCACTGTCCTCCTCCTACTCTTCATCCTCCAAAAACTCATCCTCCTCGCTTCCTCCTCCCCCCTTGCAGGTGTCCACGGACAGTGGTGGGGTAGTGGTGGCCTCACCCCCCATAATTATATGCAGCTCACAGTAGAAGCGGCATGTATGGGGCTGTGACCCAGAGTGCCCGTTCGCCTCTCTGGTTTTTTGGTACGCTTGCCTAAGCTCCTTGATTTTTGTATGACACTGCTCTGTGTCCCTGGAGTAGCACCTTTCAGTCATGACCCTGGAGACTTTAGCATATGTATTTGCGTTTCTTTTTTTGGAACCTAGTTCTGCCATAACAGATTCATCTCCCCAACATGCAATGAGATCCAGTACCTCCTGTTCGGACCATGCTGGAGCTTGTCTGCAAATCTGGGACTGAATGGTCTCTTGTGATGGTGGACTGCTGATGGTCCCCTGTGCTGATGGTGACCAAACAGGAAATTCAAAAGTTCCTGGGGCTTTCACTGCCTACCTTGGTAGTGCATCGGAGTTGAGAGTGTTGTCCAGAGCAGTCACAAGGGAGCATTCTGGGATAGTTCCCAGAGGCCAATAATGTCGAATTGCATCCACAATACCTGTAACCCAGAACTACAATCTCGATTTAGCACTATTCCACTTGCCAAAGTGGAGTACAGAAATTGGATTAAAGAGCCATTTAAATAAAAAAAAACTGGTTTGGTTGTGTGGATGGAATCAGTTTTATTTCGAAGTAACTCAGCTAATTCCAAAATAACTGTACTGTAGACCAGGCCTAAGAATGGGCAACAACTTCAATGATTCTACTTCCTTAAGAAGGAGAAAGAGAAAATAAAGAGTTCAGAAGAGAAATGACCAAAGCTTGTCTTATTGGGTTTGCGAAACAACCTTTAAAGAGCTTTAAAGATATGTAAATGCAAAAATATTCTTGGCCTCAAATAAATTACCATATACTTTCTGTGTTTCACATCTTTTTTAATTAAAGTTACATCTTCTCTGTTAAGAACACAAAGTATAATTTTTTTTAATATTTCCTATTTCATCTGTTTTCCTTTAAACTTCATTTTATGTATTGTTTTAAAAGTTGTAATTATTCTATTTCCCTTTCTTTAGTCAGAAGCAATTTTCCTACTTCTGTTTGGTTTTGACTTTCTTATCTCTTCTATTCCTCTGTTATTTTCCTTTTTTCTTACCGTTTACAACTATGCTAACTTTGAAGCTTTAACAATTTCCAGAAATGATGATGTATGAAAACAGGCTGAGATTCTTAAAGGAATGTAGGGAATTTAAATATATATCTGTCTTTGATTTTCATAGAAAATGTGTGTCTAAATCCCCTAGATTGCTTTTGTATTATTTATTTAATAAATTGTATCATCATATCACTGAGGGTCCCTCATTAGCAATCAGGGGCTCATTGTGCTAGGAACTGTTGTATATGGATAAATCTTAACTATCATATGCACGCCTAGTTCTTACTAACAGCAAAGGCCTTGAATCAAACCCTTCCTTGGGAGTACCTGTGGGAGGAAGAGAGAAAGGTAAGGAAAGCCCACTGTGTTCACCATACAACGTTTCCATCTAATCTCCTTCAGGATGGTGTGGTGTTTGAGGAGGTTGCAACAGAGGCAGTCTCCCCATACAATTAATTCTGGGCCGTCCCATAGAAGGTTACCTTTTGTGGAGCTGCTACAGCTCTGTTAAGTTAATCATTCATGACACAGACAGGAAATAGAGAGGAGGCCATAGCTATACTGTAGAGAAACAATAGGAACGGGCCACATTCTGCTCAACTTGACTTTTCTCCCTCCAGTAGTCTGGTACCTGCAGGAACTGAGCTGCATTGGCTAGCCACCTAGCACCAGCATAGAATCACAGCTCTAACTGGGGCAGAAGGCAAATGTAAAGCTGAAGGTGTGTTGCTTCTAGAAAAATTAACATAGGTGTAGAAATCCATTCAGATACCTGCTGCCACTGTCCAGAAGAATGCACCAGAAAGAGGTTCTTCCATGGCTTCTTAATCCTCCAGACCCTTTAAAGTCTCATTGAGCAACAACCCCATAAAATTCAAACAGAATAGTGCCAGAGGTGATGGGCAGTAGGGTAGGTGCTCCCCAGTGTGTGCCCCCAAAACAAAATACACCCTATCAGTGTAAAGAAGTAGAGGGGAATAAGTTGGCTCCTTACTTCTTTGTTGCATTTTTAATCTTAAAAACTACATTTCTGCACCAAGGTTTTCTTCTCTAAATCTTTTCTTCTCTATCAAATCTCTTCCTTGTTATCCACCTTTTAAACTAATCAAAATAAATAAATACATAAAAAACCACTCAATGAAGTTGCCCAGTGGCACATTTCAAATGGATAAAGTAATACTTTATTATGCAATGCATAGTAAATAGCGGCACTTCTCTGTCATGGGAAATCAAAAAAGGAATGGAACAAGTATAATATGAACAGAACACTAAACTTGATAATTAGGTCAAAACTTTCCAGGGAAAAGAACCCTCGGGGTCTAGATCGTAAGATGATCTGTGTGTAGAAAACATTTTCCCCATTTATATCTATATCTATAAACTGCAAATACAAGTAATGTTGTACTATTTTCACAGAACATTCAAGTGACTGTGATGAAAAATATAAAATCCTGTAAATTCAAACTTCCCAACTGTTTTTTGCTTACTGTGCTAGAGCCTGAGTGATGTGAATATATTGAATGATCCATTTCCCTGTGGTCTGGACAAGAGTGCAGGAGGCAGGCTGGGCTGGGGCCTTGGCAGGAGTCATGATCTTAGACTGCATCAGACTAAGTCTGCAGGACTCCCTACTTATCAGGAAAGAGAAGAGACAAAAAATCATAGTAGCTGAGGAGAAAGTGAGCTTCATTCTTGGAAAAAAAATTACTGTTTTCCCAAGGAAGGGGATGACTGGCTGGCCTCCTTTTTCTTAATTCCTTGTGCTTTCTTTCCCCTATGCCCCTGCTGTTCTCAAAGGTCTAATCTGCAGGGTGGTTTCCATGTTTCAGCTGTCTGGCTGGGACTGAACCATTCAGAATTAGGGAAGAAACCAAGAATTTAGGAAAATGGGAATCAACACTCCTTTAAAACCCTAGAGATAAGATCACTGTTACATAGAACTAGATATAGCTCTTTGGGGGGAAAGGGGTGGGAGGAGAGAATCACAAGATCTCCTAAGCAGGTTAGGTTCCAAACTCTCATTGGCAGTCAATAGGAGTTAGGCATCTAACTCACATGGGCATTTTTACAAATTCCACTAGGCACATATCTGCATCTTTGTAAATCTAGTCCTATTTCTTTGGACCTATATCACACTGCTTTTCATTCTGAAATATCCCTTCCTATTCTGTGGGTATAGCCAGTAGAAGTCAAGAGCTTACCCGACTATGGAAATTTCTGGATATGCTAGTCCAAGGACAAGGGATAGTTTCTCATAACGTCAGAGTTCTTTTCTAGATACTAAATATATTAACAATAACTGGAATGGACCATTTTCAAGCCATAGCAACTAAAAACATAATGGGCATTTTAGTTCTAGATGCCACGTTTCTATTCATATTCATTTCCAATGGCTGAAAATTAAAATATAGTTTGTTTAATATTTGTTTGAAATGTATATGCATTGAAATGGAAATATCCAAGTATATTTGCTGTGGTCATAATACTGAAAATGATCAAGCCATGTTCTGCTCAGAACTTCTTAACTTTTCACTGGCAGACTTAGTTTTTCTTTTCTATAATCTGATTGTTGTAAAAGTCCAAGAAAGCACAACATGCTGTGGTGGCTGGAGCATAAATTTAGATTATAGCTACACTAGACATCTTGGTTTTAAGGTATAGCATGGTAATGTTCCCTGACCACATGAGCTGTTTTGGGTCATTGTACTTGGAATACAGATAACAAATAGCTACAAATACCCCATCAATTAGACAATCCTATAATGATTGTCTGTTCTCAAATAGTCAGATTAAACAAGGATTCACCCATAGGGAGCTTGTCCAGAACACTTAAGGCTCTCTCACTTTCCAACAGTAAGCTCTGTGGTTGCCCTTAATGGCACAGCCCTTCTACCTCCAACAGGCACTTTCCATATCTCTCAAGTGCTCCAGTTCTCTCTTTCTTCCAAAGTCACATCCCTTGCCTGTGAAACTTTTCTTGATCATGGCTACACTGTTTAAATGTACTGTGCTTTGGGACAATGAATCCTAGAGTGTATTGGACATCCCAGATATACATTTAGCAGGAGCCAAGACCCAGCAGGAAATGATGTCCTTGAAATCCTCCATGATAGGGGAGCTTCCAAGAGAAGAGGAGACACAAGCCAGATTTTCCACAAGGCACTTCTGAAAATCCCACTAGGCACCAATCTGCATCTTTAGGGGCCTAAATACCTTTAAAATTCTGGCCCACACAGTCTATGGGCAAGCCTTCATGTGGGGAAAGATGAAGTGTATTGAAAGGGTTATTGGTTGCAGGAGAAGAAAGATTTGGAGGGTCGTGAGGAAGACAGCCATAGCAAAAGTCAGTCAATATATTTTAAACTCATAAAATATGGGTATCCTTGGGTTTGTATATACTTAGATGTTGAGAGAATAAAAAGGAAGACACTCCAATCCAACATATTTTAACTAATCCTTTTTTAAATAAAATTCATTTTTTCAGCCTTCATTTTCATGTCTTGCTTGAAGGCAGGGGCTAGAAATGCTGCTCTGATCACGTCTTAGATAAAAGCACCAGGGGTCAGACCTGCAAAGGACTTTACATCTCGGTATAATAAATATTACTGACCCTCACCCCTATGGTATTTTGATTGGAGGGAAGAGAGGCAGTAGGGAAGACCACAAAGTCTCACTATTGTCAAGGTGAGGGATGTGAACCAGCCAGATATTTACATTTGAAGGGTGTCACGATAACGCTAGGTAGAGTGGAAGCAGGGGAACTGCTGACAGAGTATCAAGGAAAGAATGATGTTGATGGACTGGCCCTAAAGGAATAGCCATTAATATTTTAGAGATAAAAAGCAAGCCCGGTATCTACTGATGTAATTACAACACCTTTTCAGTTAATTCTTTAAGGTTTTCTTTGTAACACCCACAAAGCCTCTTTTTCCCTTCAGTATGCACTTTTTGTTTTGAATACAAATATGCTTGTCATGTGGGTGAAGCTGAGAACACCAAAATGTGTCACTGGGAGCTGCACTCAGATTTCTACCTTCAAGTTCATCCTCCTCCCTCTTGAAAATTAATATAAAAAGATGCAGAAAGGCAGGCAACACACAAAATCTGAGCTGATACAAAACCAAGACCAGGCAAAATACTTGCCGTGAGAGACATAATTAGGCAATTTTTGCCTCCCCAAGCATGCACTGGACTCATTGGCAAATTACTGAGAAAATCCACTTCAGCAATAGAGGAGGGTATTTTTGCCCTTCTTTTTATATTCTTTTTAACAACTTCTACTAAGTTATTTGCACTCTCTCTGAAATGAAGCTCTTGTGGTAGACGGAGGGTGGACAGCTGGGGAATTCTGCCTTAAAATTAACAGTTAGAAGTCAAATGCTTACCACTGCAGCTAAAACACAAAGAAAGAAGAGTGTTGGATGGCCATGTGGCAGATGGTAAGTTGAAAGGAATGGCAAGAATAAATGAAGAAGAAAACTAAATGGAATATAAACAGATGGAATTTGAATAACATAGCTGTTAAAGAGACAGTCAACTTAAAAATCACATTTTAGTTTGTGAATATTGTATCTACTCTATTACAAGTAACCCATAAGATTACTATAAGTGAAACATGCTAGCAAATATGTATATAAATAAATCAATTCAGTTTGTTAACTTTGTGTATTTGACAGACTTTTACGCATAGTCAGTTTCCCCTGTAGAGGGAAATTCGTTAGTTTCTGGCTTGTTGAAATGAATTTTTTTAAACATCAATAGGGCAGCAGAAAAATATCTATATAATTTTGGAAAGTGGGATGGGGAAGGCGGAGATGAGACCGAGCACCTACACGAATATCCAAAGGACGTTGTCCCAGAAACTAACATTTTTAAATATTAATCTGTTTTTAGGAGAAAAAATAAGTTGTCAGGGGCTTTTTTTTTTCGTATTGGACTATCTGATCTTTCAATCTTTTTATTAACTCAGAGCATATGAAAGTTACCACATTTACTGCATTAGCCATAGAAGGCATTTATTTATCCACATACCAAACACAACATGGACACTGGGAATCTAAATTTCTCCCACAATACTCCAAAAATGTGCTTCTGTTACATTCTAGAGGGAATACCTCTAATGGTACAAAAAATAGTTGAGTTTCCTTAAGTATTCAGTTGTTGACCTCTGCACTCAGACTTCAAACAAGTGTCAATTGTAGTAGTGGCTTTTGTGGTAAACATCTGTGCACTCAGAAATGGACTGAGTCCATAAATTCATTCCCTATAGATCACCTAACAGCCATGAGGAGTAATGCATTTTCTAGATACCAATGCTAGAACTCTTCTGGATTACATTCAGGGATCTAGGGATCTAACAGTGAAAAATCCCTGAATCATCCATTCTCATTCTTCACTGTTTAATCACCACTGACATGTTCAAGAACAAAGGTAATTCTATCTTGTTTTGTAAAAAATAAAATCTGTAGTGTTGATTTGAAATTTGTATATACTTAGTAAATCCATGTATTTCCTACTATTATAAACAGCACCTCATATTTATATTTTCTTTATCCACTCTGTTGATTCTTCTCCAATCCCGTCTTTATCATGCTACTTATATGTATATTTCAGCAAAACATAGTAATTTAATGCACCAATACTGCTCCTCAGCAAGGATCAGACACTTAATTCTTTTTCTTTGCAACTTTGTATTGAAAATGATCAGATCCCCTCCCTTTTTTAAGTAAAAGCAAAGAAGACATGGAGGGGCAGCTTCTCCTACACTTTCAGGGGTGCAGAATAATTGGGGATGAGTGAGTTTGAACACCTTTTCAAATATTTCCCAAGGCAAAAAACTTTCAAGCAGCAGCAGAAACTGGCTGGTTTTCATACGCGAGGAAAGTAGTATATCTTAGGTTTCAAAGTTATACAAAGAGAAATGCCCTTCACTTTTTATTTAGCATCATTATCAAGCAAAGCACACGTAGTCTAGCTACAGAATGCAGAGTCAGGTGCATGTACAATCATACTACTTTTATACTGATTGCTTTAAGGGTTCACAAAAATGCATGTCTTCTTACAATTCAACCAGTCAGATTGATATGGTGCAATTTGGTGCAGAGTCCTTTTTTATAATTCTCTCCAAATTCACCTCTTCCCACAAGTGGATGTCTTTCATTATGGATGACATTAATACTGAATGAACTAGCAGCTGCTTCTTGCTAATGAGCCCCAAGTAAAAAGAAATATATCTCAGTGGCTACACTTTCAAACTTGGCAGCTTGCCTATAGAAATCTTTTAGAAGAATCTGGTTCTCTAGAAATGATATTCTAAAGATGTTCTAAGTCTTCTCATGAATGCTGCAGAATTTCTTATGTTGCAAGCATATTTCTGATATAATTAATAATAAAACTTAGATCTTATATAGCACTAGCACTTATCAATGGGTCTCAAAGTGCTTTACCAATGAGGTCAGTATCATTATCCCCATCTTAAAGCTGGGGAAACTGAGATATACAGAGGTGAATTTAATGTATATTCCTCAATCAGAAATATATGCAATAACCTTTTTTTAAAAGCAGTGAGAATTTACAAATCTTTATTTTGGTCATGATATTTGTATCTCCCTCTTTGAAAACATGTAATATTAACCAAGTGAATTAAATGCAGTATTAGAGAAAAACAAAGTGGTAAGCAGCTGTTAGTTACTGCAATTAACAATTACTGCAATAAAAAAAAAGCGCCCACATGCTAATTTTATATATTTGCAATAATTGTGGACATTAATGTTCCAAAAATGTGTGCAGAAACTTCATCCTTATAAAAATAAAAGGGTATATATTTGTGCCTTCAGTAGCCATGGACCAAGAATCTGGCCCTACTGAAGTCAATGGGAATTTTATTGACTTCAGTGGAGCCAGGATTTCTCATTTCTTCTTCATCTGTGTTTGAAGAGCACTCGTCACAATGACTGAAGCATTTGGGTGCTATAGTAAAATAAATGATTAATAATAGTACCATATAATTGCTAGTTTACAGTGATTTAAGGTTAACATTGTCAGCTGGAGTTTTGCTGGCTCTCTTTCTCTTCTTAAGTAATAGCCTGGGTTCTCTATGCAGGGTTTTGTGCATGGTAGTTTGCATGCACCATTCCCTGCCTCGTAATTCCAATGCCATATCCAGCTCACCAAAAGGAATATTTGGCAGATCTTGTGGCACCTTAGAGACTAACAATTTTTTAAAAAATTTGTTAGTCTCTAAGGTGCCACAAGTACTCCTTTTCTTCTTGCGAATACAGACTAACACGGCTGCTACTCTGAAACTTGGCAGATCTTGTACACCATAGAATCTACTGATCTAAGGTCAGTTAAAGATCCGCGTGTATATGATTTTACACCAGAAGTGGAAGTGTGGTTCTTGACAGTAGCCAATGCTGAATGCCTCAGAGGAAGACAAACCACCAATAATCCATTGTAACTGTGCAATATTATACATGAAATATATTTGACCATTGCTGGTAATCAAATTTTGTTCTGAAGCATGAGAATTGCAAGTTCTTGTAGTCTTATCGCTAATTCAATTTTAGCTATATCATCACAGTATCAGCCAATTAGTTTGGTCTTATTGTCTTAGGTCCTGCTCCAGAAAAATATTTATGTGCAAGTCCTATGGCATGAAGCTTTGAGTCTATAGGATAAAGAGCTTTCGGCTTGCATTTGTTGGTAAATGGAGAAATATGACCACAGACCTCTTTTGTCTGTGTAAACTATTTACCCAGAACACCAGATGGACAGAAGCTTCAGAGGCGAAAGAGATATCTGACCTATCCATTAGTAAACAGAGGGAAGTATATCTACAGAGAGAGAGAGAGAGCGCGCGCGCGCGAGCGAGCGCGTGCACGTGCTTACTTGCATAAGCTTTCTACCTAGAATTCCTCCAGTGACACCGTGGGAGTTGCCATAACTATACACAAATTCAGAATTGATTAGGTAGTGGAAATGGACAGCGGTGGGAGGGGGAGGGTTCCTATCTTGTGACAAGGACTCCACTTAATGATCCTAAAAGCTACTGGTTCTCCTCCAGTAAGGATCCTGAGCCAATCAAGGGACTTCTCATGAAGAGATGATGCTGAGGCAGCTTCTTGATGGGAGACGATAGAGAGAAGACTTTTTGCTGAAATTACAGGGGAAAAGCAGAAGAGCTGAGTGACCTCCAGCCATATAATAAAGCTGAAATCACTATCCCTGAGTTAGCTGGTAGAGTGACATGACAAGGCAGCCTTCCCAAGGGACCAGAGACAGGCTGCCTAACTTCACCTCAGGCCTCTGGGACAATGCTACTCACTGACACCAAAATGTAAGTGGGGTTTAGTGGATGGGAAAAAGGGAAGAGTGTGGTAAAGGGACATGTTTGCCTATTGGACATTCACAGTGGGTAAGGAACCCTGTTGACAGATTACTTCCAAAGTTACCAAGGAGGAATGTTTTAGTTAGCATTCATATAGATAATTGTTGTGGTTTCTGAAGTGGATGTTCACTTCCCTTTCCTCCTAATAAAGTTTTTCTTGCTTCATATACTAGACTCAGTGCCTGTGAGTGGGGAAGTATTGCATATTAAAGACAAGGTATTTAATGATCCTAGCACTTCTGAGTGAGGGATTGAGCTGATGAAGTTTGTTAGCTGTTTGAATCTAGTTATTTGAACCTGAACCTTGTTGCTGTGACTTGTTACGGGGCAGAAGGTTTACCCATGATTTATTGTAAGTGCCTGCCATATCCCACTGAAGTTCAGTGGAAGTACGCAGCTGCTTAAACTTGTGTACATAAGTTACATTGACTTCAATTCAGTTAAGCACATGCGTAAGTGATTTGCTGAATCACAGCTTTATTGGCTTTTCTTGAATCAGTATCTGGGGGACAATGTTACAGAATGACAATATTAAAAATAGTAGTATCCCACTAGGTCACACTTAGATCAGCTACACAAAGTACATAACTAATTCATGGGCCTTTGAGCTATATAATGTAAGAGTGCATAGTGCAATATATTCCATTAGGGAAAAACCTAATAACCAGGACCATACATTATGTTTCATAAACAACTGCAAGATGCGCATTATTGCACACTTTAGTAGAGAAACATGTAATTGTAATGGGATATTTCAGGAAGGAAATTATTTCAGTGATCCTCTGAAGAAATGCATTAAGGATGAATTTGTGGAACTTTCAATATGATCAAAACCAAAAATCCAATAGGTACTCCCTCAGAAATGAAATAAAGTTAAATACTTGCATATTTCTCACCTCGTTATAGACAAATCAGATTTAATAAATACCCTGTCTTTTCTTTATTCTAACCAAAGCTATATCAACATTTCCTGATTAAGATGCCACGAGATGTTCCCTGTCTGCCATAACTGCAAAGAAAGCTAGCCTAATTGTTTATGAAGTGAGTCTATGTACTCTAAAATCATGAGTATTTTTAAGATATGAAGATACAGCAGACTACATAGCATTTTCTGATTGGTTTTGTGGCAATACACAATTCTGGTTATTAAAGTAAGTTATTATAGCAGCTTAGTATTATAACTTCTGTGTCCTTTAAACTTGGTGTGACATTTAAAAAAAAAAAGCATCTTGAACAGAGGATACAAGCTTTCTTAGCGGAATCATGAATACAGACAGTGCTTCGGAAAAGGGCCCAGTTTAGTTAGAGAGATTTCAGCAGCAGGCTCTAACAGAAGATTAGAAAAGGTGGCAGATTTATTTTTATTTAGGCTAAGATTATGGTTAGCTAAACTCACACATACAACGGATATAGCATTAGACAGGACACTGGTTAGAGTACATTTTAAAATCATTAAATATGATAGTGTTGTCAGCATACATGTTCTATGGCACTCAAACAAATAGTAGGAATGCCATGTGTAGTATGTTCAAAATGAAGAGAAAGGGGATGAAGATTTAGAGCCTGAGGCCTTAGCAGTTACAGGTTATAAAGGCAGACTCACAACCATAAAATATTATTTTCTGACATAAGTCAGAAAGATACAAAGAAAAATCAAATCATACTGTTCTATTTTCAAGAGCATAACTGTAAAATTTATGACAAGAGAGTTCAGTGCATTTTGCAGCATCAAAATTTTCCTTTAAATTCAGAAACAGGTTGCTAGGAATATTTTCCTGACCAAAACAAGGTAGAGATGTCAAGTGAAGAGACTACTTCTTGTACAGTGCAGTGGTTTAATTTTAGATTGACTTTCACAATTTACTAGTCAATAACCAGGGACACAGGGTTTCTGTTTATTTTAAATGTATTTGATGACAAGTAACTCAGGTCACTTTTTTTTTGGTGGAGTAGTTTTTTGGACCAACATGCAGCACTGAATTATAATGATTTAGGTGAATGTTAAGTCATTCAGCAACAGCTACACTCCAACAGAGCTATGAAATATTGCCAGTGAAAGTTTAGAAGTTCAGGTTTTATAAAACTTGAATCAGATAATTTTGCAATGCACCTTTTTCTGTTTAATTGAAACATCATGAACTAAAATTTTCTTATCAAAAATAATGTACTAGTCGGCTTTGCACACAAGCTAAATTATGACTTAATTGACATTCCAGAGCCTTTGTGGGATAAATCTCCTTACTGGAATATTGTATAGTTTGTTCAAGAATGACAGGCAGGGGGGAAAAGGGAGGAAGTGTTGCATTGTACATCAAGAATATATGCGCTTGTTTTGAGGTCCAGACAGAGGTAAGAGTCAGACCAGTTGGAAGTCTATGGGTGAAGGTAAAAAAACGGGGGAAAAAGGGGGAGTCAATGTCATGATAGGGATCCAATATACACTACCAAATCAGGAGGTACTGGATGAGGCATTTCTAGAATAAATAATAAAAATCACCACAACATAAGAGATGGTAATAACGGGGAACTTCAACTACCCAGGGTTCTGGTATAAAAGTAATACAGCAAAACACAGAATCTGCAATAAGTTATTGGAATGTATTGGTGTCAACTACTTGTTTCAGAAGGTAGAGAAATTAACCATGGGCAACCATTTTAGACTTGATGCTGACTAACAGGAATGAATTCAGAAGGCAATTTGGATGAAAGTGATCATGATATGACAGATTTCATGATTCTCAGGAAAAGAAGGAATGAGATTAGTAGAATAAGGACAGTGGACTTCAAAAAGCAGACTTTAACAAACTCAGAGAAATCCCCCATGAGAAGAAAATCTAAGGAAAAAAGGTGTTCTGGAAAGATGGCAGTTTCTCAAGGAGGCAATATTAAAGGCACAACAGCAAATATAGGAAGAATAGTAAGAGGCCAATATGGCAACATCAAGAGCTTCTTGACCTGAAAATTGAGCAGGAATCCTAAAACGTGGAAGCATGGATGAATTGCTAGGGATGAATATAAAAGAATAGCATAAGCATTTGAGAACAAAATCTGAAAGGTTAAGGCACAAAAGGGGACATAAAAGATAAGTGGTTATATAAATACATTAGAAGCAAAACAAAAGTGTAATGGGGAAGGGGAGCAAATACTGGATGACATCAAGAAGGACAAGGGGTTTAATGCCTATTTTGCTTCAGTCTTTGTTAAAATTGTTAATTGTGACCACTTTCTTAGCACAATTAATATTAGTAAAAAGGGGGAAGGAATATAGGCCAGATTAGGGCAAGAAAAAGCTCAATAAATTAGTTGTATTCAAGTCAGCAGGACCTGACAAAAACAAAATTCACTCTAGCGTACATAAAGAACAAGCTGAATCAATCTTGGGACTGATAGTCATGATCTTCGAGAATTTATGGAGGACAGTCATCCTAGATGCCTATAGAAGGGCAAACATAGTACCTATATTTAAAAAGGGGAACAGCAATGGCCCAGAGAATTATAGATCAGTCATCTGAACTTTGATACCTGAAAAGGTACTGAAACAATTTTAAGCACCTAAAGGAGACTAGGGTTATAAGAAATAGCTGTCATGGATTTGTCAAGAGCAAATCATACCAAACCAAACTCCTTCTTTGACGGGATTATTTAGCCTAGAGCATGAGGAGAAGCAGTAGATGTGCTATATTTTGATTTTAGTAAGGCTTTTTGACAGTCCTACATGACATTCTCATAATCATATGAGGGAAATGTGGTCTAGATGAAATTACTATAAGGTGAGTGTACAATTTGTTGAAAAAACATAATCAAAGAATAATAGTTCATCATCAGACTGAGAAGATGTAACAAGTAGGGTCCTGCGTGGGGTCTGTCTTGGGTCTGGTACTATTCAACCTTTTCATTAATGACTTGAATTATGGAGTGGTGAGCATGCTTATAAAATTTGTTAATGATACCAAGCTGGGAGGGGTTGTCTTCTTCTGATCTCCTGGTAACCTCACCGTGCCTGTCTTCTGACACGCGGCTCTCAGTTTGCCCTCTGGCCTGTCTTGGACTCTGATCTCCTAGTATCTGAGGTGGTCTGACTCCTGATTCCTGCTCTGACCATTAGATCAGACCACCCACATCCCAGTGATGATGTATAGAGAGAAAAAGATCTTTGACAATCATCCAAACAAGTTCCACATTGCAGACACTTACAATAGAATGATTAATGTTTGAGATAGCCCATAAGAAAAACTCTGAAATGCCTGTATCATTTAAAAGTTTTGACAGTGAGAGGTATTTTAGGTATGTTAATTTTAAATGTACATATGAGGAGGGAAATGTACAGAAATGTCCCTGAAGGATGGAATATAATGTGTGTAATATTTTTGGAATGATACTTTCAATTTACATCAGTGTAATCCTGACTGTTCAGCCACTCTGATGTTTGTTACATGGAATTGAATTAGTTGTCATTGTTAAGAACTAGATGAAACCAAAAACAGTATTATTTGATGATCACAGAACTAATATTAAAATGGCACTGATCGTGAATATCAAAGAACAATGCTACTAGGAGTTATGCTTCTGCAGAGAGCATTCAATCTTATTCGCCATGTTTAAGACTAGTACTTCCATAGTGATTACTCCATTTCAATTATATGTTAACTGTCTTTCCATGGTTTAGAAATAGCATTTACAGTGCACATGAAAAATATCAAACTAGATGTACGAGTTTGTTTGGTTAATTCCTATCCAGGAAGCTTATCTAAGTGACTTCTGCTAACTGGATTCTTAAATTTTTTCATGCTTCCAGGTTACCATTTAGTGGAAACGGATACTGAGAAAGCCCAGCACTATCTGAGACAGTTAATCTTCATCTCCTTGGGTATGTTCACTAGGTATATGGCCTGTCATTTGCAGGAGTGTGATTATGACCTGACTGCTGAACCTCCTCTGATTGAGCTACAAAACTAACTTACTTTCCTTCCACTGCCTCAAAGAAGAAAGTGTCAATGTAACAAAGAACAGAAGCAGCTGAAAATAAGTCCTACAAAGAAACTCCTATTTCTTTCGTAGGATTTAGTTTCTTTCTTGAAGTGTTGAGTGTAAAGAGCTATAAACCCATAGTAACTGGAGGGCCCATAATTATAATTATGTGGCATTGTTTGAAAAATGGGAACTATTTACTTAATTGTTTTATATACAGAAACAGATAAAATGAGCCTTATCCTACTTGTCCATATCGACATCAATGCTACAGATCAACCTCAAACATATAGAATTCAGTTGTTGCCAGCATGAAGGCATGACACACCTATGAACATTCTCTTCCCTGCAGTCCCAGTCCTTGCATTCTATTGGTCAATTAGTGCTAGACCATATAGAGGCACATGTGTATCCTTGGCCCAGTATATCCTTTGCACCAACCAGCACAGCAGATCCTGCTCAGTGAACACCTACTGTATGTTATCAATATAGCAGCCACTCCATATGCTCCAGGATCTCCTTGTGTAGGCTGTGCCTTAGAACCACAATTTAGTCCATTGCTTTTTAGTGCATTTGGAAACAGCAGTCATGAATTGCACTAGAGGAATCATGTTTGAACGTGTACTTAATGCTTAGGAAAGCCTCCAACCTGACAGCACTGAAAGCCAAATTACTATTTGTCCACAGCTTCGTCCTATGTTTAAGGCACTGATTTGGGACTCTAGATATCTGGATTCAAATCATAGCTTTGCCACCTCCTTCTTGTATGCTTTCCTCAATTCCCAAGCTGTAAAATGGAGATAATTGTTCCCTAACTCTCAAGGATACTCTCACGTTAAATTCATTAGTTTATGACTCTGTGGTGACAGGAGTCATACGAGCATAAATGGGAACACTGCAAACTTCTTCAGACTGGCTATGAAAATATGCCTCATCAGCAAAACATCTAGATGGAAGGGTAACAACCTCTATGATAATTAGATCAACAACCTGTTGAATGACATTGTCAACAAGGTTCATATTGTTATTATCTGTCCAATAAAAATCAGGCTGTGTCAACCAATACAATTTCTATTGCTCACTGAGCAGCCCACTGAATTTCGGATATTACTGACCTATTTGGATTTGAACAAGTTTCCTAGAGAGGAAGATCTCCAATTCTTATTGTCCATACCCAGAGTTGTTCAATCTCACTTCTTGATGTGCACCGTTTTAAAAGCACACATTGAAAATCCTTCTTTGGGTCTCTATAGATGTACAAATAAAATAGAGGACATTTAACCTTAAGAGTTGCAGAAAATTGTTCGCTACATCACAAGCATTGGTGAATGAGCTCCTCAAAGCATTTTGTTATTTTATGTAGTAGACTGGCTCTAAATAGCAAGACAAAATTAGCCAATTAGATTTACTTTGAAAAGTAAGCAAGCAGTATGTTAAGCAAATGTAGAATCATGTATTTTAACCCCTGATGTGTAATGTGCTTCTAGAAATCATACCAGTGCAGTAATTTTGAATTCCAAATGAAGAGGAAAAGCAGAACAAGGCTCAGACATAAGAAAGCAAATACCAAATACTCTATTCAGGTTTTTATACCATGCTCAAATTTTGATATCTGAGCTACCTCTAGATGTCTCGTTCTCTCTCACATACAGACATGGTCTTTAGCAAGCCCAAGCATTTACTAGGCCAATTAGCAGAGACACATAGTCAATGATGTCAAGGGGGGCACAGAGAGGTGTTCTGTGAAGCATAATGATTCTACAAATGTTTAAAAATCTGGGTTCAAAGATTTTTAGCTTGTTTGAATATTACCAGAAAAAGAAAATGGAAGAATCTCTATATTTGCTAGATCTGATAGAAACAGAAGGAAAGCAAAATTCCAAAGAAGAAAAATATCTTAAAGACATTTTAATGCAACACTGTTGGGTAATTTTCTAGTAGGTTAAATGCTCTTCAGATATGCAGAACTTTTAGCCCCAATGACCAAAAACTGATTATTTACAGAACACACATAAGCATGGGCAATATCAGCCTACCACATTAGATAGTCCAAAAAGACAGATTCTCTTTTTCTTCTTCATGGCACAGGAAGGGATAGGGCACAAAGGTGGTTAAGTCATCTTTATGCCTCTCTAACTTTGGGCCTCACCTCCCAGTGAAGTTTAGAGCTGTCTCTGAGCTGTTCTCAGTAAGTTGCATTGACTTGTAACAATCTTCTATGGGTTTTAACACTAGCACAGAAAAAACAGAGCAAATTATTCTCTAATCACATCCCCATGCTCTATTGGCCTGCCTCCAAAACAGCCTCTTATTTCAGGGGCTGGGAGAGGCCAAGATAGTTATTTGGCTCTATCCTGGCAGGAGAACCTCCCCCAAGCATCCAAAAAGATTATTGTGGGGGTTCTTTAAACCCCTTCATGCCCACCAGAATAGTGTAAAAGAGAAACATCACAAGTGAGAACTGGAGCCAAAATAATAGTTTGATCTCTATACTCATTCACTCTTCTTTGTGCATATACTGCTATTGTCAAAACCACTTTCATTTGTAATGTAAAGTAGGAACTGGACTGTGATGACCTCATTTCAATAAGCCACACAACAATTGTCATTTTGCTGTGAACTTTGTCAAATTGACCTGGGACAGATTTACACAAGCAACCCAGAAGGGAATGTTTTCCACAATTGTCAGCCTCCCTGCATTTTGTAATGTTTCTCTAAATGTTTTCTTGCAAATAAGTCACTCACATTATTGTAACAGGGCAGAATACAGTGTTTTAATCAATCAGTGTTTTTATTTTCACAAGAAAGCTAGTTTGCAGTAGGTACCAGATTCAAATAGTTAATATGCCATCTGTAATTTTCATCCAAAAGCAAAGTAGTCTGAGGAAGAAGTGGTCATAAAACGTGCTGAAAAGTACCAAATATTAGTTCTAACTCCGTTGAGAGTGACACATTATTACAAGGGTATCATTTAAGTTTCACAGTTTTTGTGGTACTTTGATTTAAGAAGCTACTGTAACACTTTCCACACATTGCATCTGAATAATTTAATAATCACTCACTATATCTTCCAAAGACTATATTATTTCATGGGCTTTGTTCAACTGCTGCAACAATCTTGCCATAATCATTTCACAGGAGTGAATAAAGTATTTTTAATTAAAAGGCAGGTTAGCACGCAGTAAATCCCAAAATGGAAGCATAATGGAGGATTCATAATTGGACTCATTCTATAAAAATAAAGTTCTTATGAATTATAGGATGAAAGGTAATATTACAAGGATAGAGTGCACTCTCTTAGCATTGATTTAGGTCAAGATTTTTAAAAACAAAGTCAATCGGAGCTGTGCAATGCTTGACATTTCCAAAGGTCATCCCATGTATTTAGGAGTTTTAAACAAGATTTAGGAGCCTAATTTTACACTCCTAGTTTTGAAAATCTTGGCTCTTCTGAACAGGAGTGGTAAAATAAAAGTGTACAGTACCACTTAAAGATAATTGGGAATCATTTAAGAGCACCTTACTAGATGCCCAAAAAAGCTACAATCCCACAAACAACCAAGAAGGCAATACTCATAACAAACAAACAAACAAACAAAAAAAAAACACAAGTGGTTAGGAGGGAAGTGAAGGCAGTTATAAAAATTTATATACATACACACACAAATGTAAGAAAGGGGAAGCTGATAGTAATAAATAAAATCAGAAGTTAGAAATTATAGAAAACTGATAAGAGAAACAAAGAGATAAAAGGTAAAATCTATCACCAAGAGCTAAAGACAAAAGGAAGGATTTAAGAAGGAACAAAAGAAAATATCCAGATTGGATTTTTTTTTAAATGACATGTCCTAGGAATTATTTAGGAAAAACTCTATGGCCTGTGTTATATAAGAGGTCAGACTAGATGATCACAATGGTTCCTTCTGCCCTTGGAATCTGTTAGTCTATAAGAAGGAGACACTTAGGGAGCACCTGACATTCTGGGAGGTGCAGGAGAGCAAGATCACAGGATCAGGATGATATTATTTGAGTTGGCAGCATGTTATAAGGAGGAAAATTGTTTTCCAAAAGGAAGAGTCATGGCCCTATGATATTTAACAAATTTATAAAGCAACAGTTCTGGAGAAATCCAGGGCCAAATTTAGACCCTGTAAGTAGTGTAAAGTAATGGTATGTTGGATCCTTTTACACTATCTTCATGCTGCGGAATCAGAATAGGCTGTAAATGAAAATGGGGAGGGAATCAGTTTAGTTTACACATGCTTCTGACACCTTTGTGTCAAATTACACCAATTTATTTGCTTTAGATGTTAGTAGAGAGGGTATGAGTACCACTAAGGGGCTCTAACTCCATGTAAAGGGGTTTAATTTACACATCTCTATTGGATTTGGTTCCCAAACTGTAATTGTATGGAAAGCTGATGGCTGAGCTCTCCAAGGCTTTCTGAAAGCACTGCAGTAAAAGAGATTTTGGAAGCTGGAACCCAAATGCATTATGTCTGAATACTTATTACAAGGTGACCTAGGTAACAAAAAGAGGGTATCGCAAACTCTCACACTACGCAGTGAACGCGGCATCATGTTATGTACTACCACATCTGAACCGTTTGTCAATGGCTGGTTCATTTTACTACACAAGGAAAAGCAACTGATGTATAACTTCTGCTATTCAGATTAGTGTTTGTGGAAACAAAGTTGAAAAGTAAAGTATTAAAAACTGTAAATATATTCATATTGTGGTCATGTTTACTGCATTGATGCTTTCTCTGCAGCTGAAATATAGTTCTGTGCTGCATAAAAACTCCCACAGGCATGCTAGTTGTTTGCTGTTACTTCAGGTGGCCACTGCAAAGTAACTAGAGAATTTTTTCCCATTGTTAACAGCTCTCAGAGGGGACTGCACAGAATTAGTTATGATTTATTAATTCAAACCATCTGCAGAAACAATATTTTGGGGGGGGACAATAAGGTTAAAAAAATCAAAGGGATGTAAACTAGTTTTGATTATGCTGCTTCCTCAGCTAAACGTTGGCAAACTACTGTACAGAAAAAACTCTCCAAAACCACTCTTTCCAGCAGTTCATCCAGACACCCATATAACTGCTATAAGAAATCCCCTCGATTTATATACATTCTCACTTTTATTGCATTAACACAGTGATTCTCAGAGAGATGCTATTTCTCCTGGATATCTCAAATACCTACTGCTTCACTTCATGCCCCTTTGTATTTGGGCAGTTTCCTTTTTGCCCCTCCTCAAATGGCTAGTGGTGCTATCTAGGAGTGGTCCTGGTGCTCAGAGGAACTCAAGAATCAGACCCCAACTCACAAGCAGGAGTGGGGTGCTCCTAAATTAGCCCCAATTTTGCCTTTAATCACTAACAGTGAAATACACCAAAGAGAAATTAAATCACATTACCTTTGTACAAAAATCCCACATTTTATATCTCAGTATCTTTCTGTTAAGTTTTAGATTAGATTTTCTCTGGTTTCCCCTATTTTTCAGTTCTGAAGCTACTACAGTAGTATAATATAGATGATAAAATAAAAATAATACTTAGCTCTTATGTAGTGTTTTTCTTCAGTAGATCTCAAAGCATGTCAAAGAAGTTCAGTATCATTATTCCCATTTTTACAGATGGGGAAACTGTGACACAGAAAGGTGACATGGCTTGTCCAAGGTCACCCAGGAGATCAGTGGCAGGACCAAAAATAGAACCAAGGTATTCTGAGTCCCAGCCCTATACTTTAACCACTAGGAAACACTGCCACCCATTATTAATATCCTGTTTTCCATTAGCCTTTCTGGAATTTCTTAGGTCATCACACAGTGCACTAGAAACATGTGGCTATCAAGCCATCTGCTTTTACTGCAAGGACTCACCAGTTATCTGCTCATGGATAACCTGGCATGTAGAAGGTGAATGGGATCTCTCGGTGCTCACCACCTCCAACAATCAGGTCACCGATTTTTAAAGTTGGGTGACCAAAACTGACTGCATAATCAAAAAGAAAAGGAGTACTTGTGGCACCTTAGAGATATTAACAAATTTATTAGAGCATAAGCTTTCGTGAGCTACAGCTGTAGCTCACGAAAGCTTATGCTCTAATAAATTTGTTAATCTCTAAGGTGCCACAAGTACTCCTTTTCTTTTTGCAAATACAGACTAACACGGCTGCTACTCTGAAACCTGCATAATCAAAGACAGCTTTGAAAATGAGGGCCTTAGCCTATCTTCATCTCAATTTATCCATTGATAACACAAGGATACCACACTTCACAGGGGTGTTGTGAGGCACCATTAATATTTGTAAGTTGCTTAGCAATACTCAGCTAATATATGTTTGCATTTTACCTTTCATTTGGTTTGAGTGGGGACCATATGTACTAGTAAAAACTGGCTAATTACCCTTGGGAAATACTGATTGGAGTGGCCATAGAATTCAGTTTGAAATTCAAATGCATTTAAAAAAAATTAAAACACTCCTTACTACACCTTTAGCGCAAAGCTGCAGTTTCACCAGTAACAGGGATCTGCCTTATCCACTGAGCATGCAAAATGAAAATGCTCTAGTGCCTCTATTTATTTCACATCTGCTATTGTGCTGTTCCAGCATTTTCTAATCAGTGCAAGAACACTTGCACCATTCTTTCATCATCATAATATACACTCAGTCATTATCATATTATTGAGAGTATAAGAGAATGAGGGATGAATTAATATGTCAATAAGTTACAGCAGGGTGAGCATGAAGAATCTATTGGTAGGCACCTAAGGGTACACTATAAAGCACAAGGGAACAGACTAATAAAAAATACATTGTAGCAGTTACTCAGTTTTTGTGGTTCAGTAATTTAAATTATATTAAAAACTTTATAAACCAGTTTTGTGGGATTTTCTGTAACGTATCCTTCCATTATAGAAAAGTAGCTTCTCGAAGAAGGAGAATAGAAAATATTATGGATAAAGTAAGTGGTGCTTCAGATCCAGAGGGTCAGGGATTATCTTCCTATCCCATTCCCAGTTCAAAACAGCATGAGATCATTCAACATGATGGGGAGTGGGATTTTCCTGTTATTTTTAAGCAGCGGGGTGATCCTTACTGCACATTATTTTGAGCTGGGACATTATCCAAAAGTCCCAGCCAGTCAGAAAGTGGCTTTGGATAATCAGTGTCCACTACCAGACTTCATTTTTTTTTCTTTTTACTGCAACATTCATGTAATAGTAACAAAAAATTCTGCTTGTGGAGCACTCCTGCAATATGTGCAGGTTGTGTTCATTTGTAACTACAGACAGGCAAAGTAGCTGCACCCACAAAAATCTTCCTGTGAATTCTGATTTTGTGAACTTTCACAGTGATGTTTAGCAGCCTCCCCTCTGTCTCTGTTTTCCTCAAGTTGCAATTTTCTGAAGAGAAAGTTTTCCTTCCTCTATCTCTTTTCACTAATCCTCACCATTATGCAGTCATATCAGGGAGAGTCATCTGAGGGATGGAGTCACCCCTGAGGAGGAATGAAAACATGGTTTCTTTGAATTCAATATACAAGCATGTAGTAGTGACATATTTCTCTGATCACATAAAGTGATTTATGTAATGTTTCTTATCTTTTATGTTCCCCATGTGGGGCAGGATCCTCCACTGCTAAAGTCAATGGAATGTTTGCTTTCATTTTTAATGGGAGCAAGGTTGAGGCCCTAGTGCTTGGAAGTTTAGCAATAAGGCAAATAAAAGAAGAGATTGGATAGCCCCAGAATGACTATCACAAAACATATGCTGATTTTCTTTAGAGGTTCCAATGGTGAATGTTTTTTTATAGAACTTCTTAAGATGTTGATTGCTATTTACCTTTCTACATAGCAAAGTCACAGCTCTTTATCTCTTAAAATTATTTAAGTTTTCATTCGATAGGGTGAATACTACCACTTTGCCAGGTGTAGTACCTGCTGCTGGAGTTGGGGATTTGGGGCTCATGTACACAAACATTTAGTGTTTACAGCAAGCTGGGGTGTGAATGTACACTGTGGCAGACTGTCTGCATGGACCTTGCTGACATTCATTAACAATTCATTATAGTGCTTTGATCTAGTCCCATTTCAAAGAGGACTAAATCAAAGCAAACACATGAACAGTTAATGTGCATCAGCAGGGTGCACACAGTTAGTCCATGGCAGGGCTTGTGTGGGGTAGATTAATAAATCAGATTTCCACCAACTAAATATTTGTGAAGACAAGCCCTGAGTTTCTGCACTTTGTGATGGTTTGTATATGATTCATGTCCCTTCCTGCATTCGGTGGCATGGTCTCCATAGTCTTGTGTTTTGCAAAGCAATAATGCACATTAAATTCTGGCATAATAGACTAGCATCTCTGTTAACAGGTAGTAAGTATAGAAAATTGATAATAAAACTTAAGTTATTCAATGGTAATGCTAATGTGGTTACCTATAATGACACTTGTCTCACTCTTTCAGATATACTACAGCTCAAACAGAAGTTATAGACTTCATGCAAGAATGACTGGGTGAGGTTCTGTGCCTGTGTTATGAAGAAGGTCATACTAGATGATCAGAACAATCCCTTCTAGCCTTAAAATCTATTCTTCTGCCCTAAGTTTCTTCCTTTCATCTTTTAACTACTGCACTTCTTCTGGTGGTGCCCTGCAGCATTTTATACGAGTGTTCCTGAACTGCAAGATCTTCTCCAAATACCACTTTTTCTTCACCTGTAGGGACAGGGCTGGATTTAGGGGCAGGCAACCCAGGTGACCACGTGGAGTGCCACTAGGAACAGGGGGCAGTGGGCTCAAGGTACTTTTTTTGTAGTTAGTGACAAAAGGGAAAATAGACTGTTTGAAGTAACATGCTTCAGGTATTCCATATGTGGATTCATTTTCCACTAACCTCTTGGAATGTTCTGGACCTTTCTAGAATCTCATGGAACTTTCCAGACTTTGAGAACTACATTTTCCTCAAACCTCCTAGAATGTTGTCAGCCTTGCCCTTGTAGATATATAAAGGGCCCGAATATTGCCAGTCAGTCAGATATAAGAATGAACTGAACTGAGAGTCCAGCTGTGATATTGTGAACTTTGTTTTATTATGCAATTTTGAAAGTGTACTTGTGTTTTAATACTCAAAGAGTGTAAGTTGGAGAGCTTTTTGAAGCTCAGGCTGATTAAAAATATCTTCAATCAACAATGACTGACGAGAGATGCTTGCTATTTTATCACTTGAAAATGCTATTGGCCTGTCGTTGGATCTCTGACACTGTGCTTCAGTGCATGAGGGCAAAGGCAAGAAAAGTGACCTTTCAAACCAAAGGACTAGAGTTCACATTCTAAGGCTGTCACTGACTGTAACTCTATTTAATACTGGTCCACCAAAAGTTGGTGCACAGTTCAATTTCTTGATGTTAGTACATTTCAATTATTCTTAAAATTAAAAAGCTTCTATAAACTTACAGGAAATTATTTTTATTTGCTTATATATGGCATGGATAAATACAGATTTAAAGATCCTAGCCGGCATCTTGCATCTTATATGACGGATCAATCATGCACGAAAATTGTGTAAAGTCATGAAATGGGCTACAAATGCAATAAAAATAAGGTATTCAAAAGTTTAACAAATGCAGGGTTGGGGGACCATTTGGTCTAGGGCTGGCCCTGTATAGAGCTAGCACTGCCAGCAAAAAAGAAAAAAAATCCACAGTAGCAGCAATGGTTTTCCTTTCTTTCTGTATAGAGGTATATATGATTTACTGAGTCATAACATGAGCCTGCCTCCCTTCTCCCCATACTGCCAATGCAACTCAAATCCCAATAAATTTTTTTTGAAAAATTCAGTGGATATAAGAATCAGAGGAGAAACACCACATTCCACTTTGAATAGCTGATTGCCATCTCTCTTCAGAGTCCAGCACACCACTTCACTGTCATCTTCTTGCTCGCCTGACTCCTTGTAAACATGAGAAAAACTGTCCCCTTATCTATGTTCCTATACAATCTGCCCATCACTATTTTATTTCCTCAACTACCAGTAGAGAAAATGCTGGGGAATTTGGATGCAATCCGGTTCCCACTGAACTTAATGGCAAAGCTCCCTTTGACTTCTATGGGAGCAAGATCTGCTTATTTGTTTGCAGTCTTGTAACATTCTCCTTCCTTAATATTCCTGTCACCAGTACTGGTGCTGCTCCTCTTTATCCCTTTGCTCACCTCTATGGCACGGAAATAGTATTCACACACTGATGGACATTTGAGGAATAATTGGCTGAGAAAGTGATTCATCAACAGCCTCAGGAACAACTCTGATATCATCATCAAAAAGGCTGACAAGGAGGTGCTGTCGTCATCATGAATAAGTTGGAATATGAACAAGAGGCTGCTAGGCAGCTCTCTAACTCCACATTCTACAGGCCATTATCCTCTGATCCCACTGAGGATTACCAAAAGAAACTACACCATCTGCTCAAGAAACTCCCATAAAAAGCTCAGGAACAGATCTTGCAGATACATGCCTAGAATCCCGACCAGGGGTATTCTGTCTGCTTCCCAAGAGCCATAAACCTGGGAATCCTGGACGCCCCATAATCTCATGGATTGGCACCCTGACAGCAGGATTCTCTGACTATGTGGACTCTCTCCTCAGGCCCTATGCTACCAGCACTCCCAGCTATCTTCGAGACACCACTGACTTCCTGAGGAAACTACAATCCATCAGGTTTCAGAGTAGCAGCCATGTTAGTCTGTATTCGCAAAAAGAAAAGGAGTACTTGTGGCACCTTAGAGACTAACAAATTTATTAGAGCATAAGCTTTCGTGAGCTACAGCTCACTTCATCGGATGCATTTGGTGGAAAAAACAGAGGAGAGATTTATATACACACACACAGAGAACATGAAACAATGGGTTTATCATACACACTGTAAGGAGAGTGATCACTTAACATAAGCCATCACCAGCAGCGGGGGGGGGGGGATAAACTTAGGCTTGAATAGAGACTGGGAATGGATGAGTCATTACACAAAGTAAAACTATTTCCCCATGGTATTTCTCCCTCCCACCCCACCCCCCACTGTTCCTCTGATATTCTTGTTAACTGCTGGAATTAGCCTACCTTGCTTGTCACCATGACAGGTTTTCCTCCTTTCCCCCCCCTGCTGCTGGTGATGGCTTATCTTAAGTGATCACTCTCCTTACAGTGTGTATGATAAACCCATTGTTTCATGTTCTCTGTGTGTGTGTATATAAATCTCTCCTCTGTTTTTTCCACCAAATGCATCCGATGAAGTGAGCTGTAGCTCACGAAAGCTTATGCTCTAATAAATTTGTTAGTCTCTAAGGTGCCACAAGTACTCCTTTTCTTTTTACAATCCATCAGTGATCTTCCAGAAAACACCCTCCTGGCCACTATGGATGTAGAAGCCCTCTACACCAACATTCCACACAAAGATGGACTACAAGTTATCAGGAACAGTATCCCCGATAATGTCATGGCAAACCTGGTGGCTGACCTTTGTGACTTTGTCCTTACCCATAACTATTTCACTTTTGGGGACAATATATACCTTCAAGTCAGCAGCACTGCTATGCGTACCTGCATGGCCCCACATTATGCTAACATTTTTATGGCTGACTTAGGACAACGCTTCCTAAGCTCTCGTCCCCTAATGTCCCTACTCTACTTGCGCTACATTGATGACATCTTCATCATCTGGACCCATGGAAAAGAAGCCCTTGAGGAATTCCACCATGATTTCAACAATTTCCATCCCACCATCAACCTCAGCCTAAACCAATCCACGCAAGCTGTCCATTTCCTGGACGCTACTGTGCTAATAAGCGATGGTCACATAACCACCACCCTATACTGGAAACCTATTGACCGCTATACTTACCTACATGCCTCCAGCTTCCATCCACGACACACCACACAATCAATCGTCTACAGCCAAGCTCTAAGAAAATCTGCATTTACTCCAATCCTTCAGACAGAGACAAACACCTGCAAGATCTCTATCAAGCATTCTTAAAAGTACAATACTCACCTGTTGAAGTGAAGAAACAGATTGACCGAGCCAGAAGAGTACCCAGAAGTCACCTACTACAGGACAGGCCCAACAAAGAAAATAACAGAACACCACTAGCTGTCACCTTCAGCCCCCAACTAAAACCTCTCCAGCACATCAAAGATTTACAACCTATCCTGAAGGACAACCCATCACTCTCACAGATCTTGGGAGACAGGCCAGTCCTTGCTTACAGACAGCCCCCCAACCTGAAGCAAATACTCATCAGCAACCCCACACCACACAACAAAACCACTAACCCAGGAACCTATCCTTGCCACAAAGTCCGATGCCAACTCTGTCCACATATTTATTCAAGTGACACCATCATAGGACCTAATCACATCAGCCACGCCATCAAGGGCTCGTTCACCTGCACATCTACCAATGTGATATGTGCCAGCAATACCCCTCTGCCATGTACATTGGACAAACCGGACAGTCTCTACGCAAAAGAATAAATGGATACAAATCAGACATCAGGAATCATAACATTCAAAACCAGTAGGAGAACACTTCAACCTCTCTGGCCACTCAGTAAAAGATTTAAGGGTGGCAATTTTGCAACTGAAAAGCTTCAAAACAGACTTCAAAGAGAAACTGCTGAGCTTGAATTAATATGCAAACTAGATACCATTAGCTTGGGTTTGAATAGAGACTGGGAGTGGCTGGGTCATTAAACATATTGAATCTATTTCCTTAAGTTAAGTATCCTCACACCTTCTTGTGAACTGTCTGAATGGGCCATCTTGATTATCACTACAAAAGTTTTTCTCCTGCAGATAATAGCTCATCTTAACTAATTAGCCTCTCACAGTTTATATGGTAACTTCCAACTTATCTGTATGTATATACACTATATGTTCCATTCAATGCATCCGATGAAGTGGGCTGTAGCCCACGAAAGTTTATGCTCTAATAAATTTGTTAGTCTCCAAGGTACCACAAGTACTGCTCTTCTTTTTGTTACTATGCCTTCCTGCAACATCTTTTCAGAGATCACTTTCTGAAGATTTTTATTTCCTTCCTTGGTTTATTCATTTCTTCTTCTAGCTATCCATCCTTATACCCATCTTTATGACTATAGAAAAACAAGCTTCCTTCCACAAAATGATTTTATAAACTAGCAAGGAAGACTAAGGTATTGCAGAGATGAGCAGGGTAACACAAACATTCAGTAGAACAAACAGATCATCAGGAACCAAACAAAAATGCTTCATTTGGATTGCAAGTTAAAATTTGTTGAGAAAAAAATGCATTGTGCCAAACGAAAATGCTGTGTGCTGCTATGAGTTTAAATGGATTTTATTCCCCCCTTGGTCACCTAAATGGCTATAATTTTTACATCACAGTTAAAAGACTTCAATTGGTGATTTTATACTTTGGAACTTTGCTTTTAATCTAAAAGTTGAATGCATCTATTACTGAGAATATATGACGACGGACAGTGCTGGCAGGAACTACTGAGGAAACAAAACAGTGGCATTTTAAATTTTCAGCAGTCCAGAAAACCTTAGACTTTTAATAGTGTTCACCTGCAGCTGCCACTGTTTACGACTAATTAAAACTCTCAATTATGCTTCTTGATTAAAAAAGCAAGTTAAAAATGGCCTCATCCATCCTGCTGAATCCAAAGGCCAGCTAAAATTTGGATGTTAAAATGCTGAGATGAGAACCAGCAGAAAGGCAGATCTGGGAGTGGGAAAGAGAGGAGAGAGAACAGGAGAAGGGACAGAAAGTGAAGGAAACAACTGTAGAGTTTACAGTACCTAATCCCAAACTTCTTACTCTGATCCAGCTGCCACAGACTTTAGTGGGAATTTGGCCCAGATAAAGTACCTGGATTAGGCAATAAATCATTAGAATATTCACCCGTGGAACAACGTGACATGAGCTACCAATAGGATGTCATGGCCAAAAGGACTAATTACAGTCTTTGGATTTATAGGGAGTGGAATATTGAATAGGAGTACAGAGGTTATATTATCTCTGTATTGGGCAACAGTACAACTACTGCTGGAATACTGTGCTCTATTCTGGTTTCCACAATTCAAAAAGCATGTTGAAAAATTGCAGAGGGCTCAAAGAAATGCCATAAGAATGATTAAAGAAGTGGAAAACATGACAGTGATTGAATAGACTGAGCTTCTTAAGTCTCTTTAAAAAAAAAAAAAAAAGGTTAAGGGTGACTTGACTACAGACTAGAAAAGGGGTGGGCAAACTTTTTGGCCCAAGGGCTACATCTGGGTAGGGACATTGCATGCAGGGCCATGAATATAGGGCTGGGGCAAGGGTAGGGTGACCAGATGTCCCGATTTTATAGGGACAGTCCTGATATTTGAGTCTTTCTTATATAGAAGCCTATTACCTCCCACCCCCATCCTGATTTTTCACACTTGCTGTCTGGTCACCCTAGGCAAGGGGTTGGGGTGCAGGAGGGGTATGAGGTATACGAGGGGGCTCAGGGCAGGGGGTTGGGATGCAGGAAGATTTGGGGTGTGGCAGGGGGCTGAGGGCAGGGGGTTGGGGTATGGGCTCTGGCCCACTGTTGCTTACCTGAGCAGCTCCAGGGCGGCAGCGGTGTGCAGTTGGACTAAGGCAGGCTCCCTGCCTGCCTGCCCTGGCCCCAGACCCACACTGCTCCCAGAAATGGCCCCTGGGGGACAGGGGGCAAAGGGCTCCATGCACTGTCCTCACCTGCAGTACCTTCCCCAAAGCTCCCATTGGCCACGGATCCCCGTTCCTGGCCAATGGGAGCTTCGGGGGGGGGGGTGCCTGCAGACGAGGGTAGCACGCAGAGCCTCTGCCACACCCTCCCCCAGGGGCTGTAGGGTCGTGATGCCAGGCACTTCTGTGGATGGTGCGGGGCCAGGGCAGGCAGGGAGTCTGCCTTAGTCCCACTTAGGCCGTACTTTGCCCAACCCTGGACTAGAAGTACCTACAAGGGGAACAAAACTTTGATAAAGGGTTCTTCATTTTAGCAAACTAGGGTACAACAAGATCCAATAGCTGGATATTGAAACTAGACACATTCAGACTGGAAATAAGGCACAAATAGTGAGGGTAATTAACCACTGAAAACAACCTATCAGGGTTGTGATGAATTCTCTATCACTGGCCATTTTTTAAATAAAGATTGGATGTTTCTCTAAAACTTTTGATCTAGGCAAACTGGAATTAAGTCAGGGAAGTCTGATGCTCTGTATTAAATGATCTCACTGGTCTTCTGGCTAAATAGTCTCTGAATCTATGAGATAGTTAAGGCCTGGAAGGGGAAACAGGTCCTAGATGTTATAGAAGGAAAGTTGCAAGCCTGGAAAAAAAAAAAAGGGGGCGGGGAGGAGAGCTTCAAGCACAGCATTGGAAAGGAAAGATAAAAGGCAGGTCCGTGGGCCATCGTTCTGAAAGCTTGTTTAAGGTTCACATAAGCATCCATACCAGGATTGATGATAAATAAAATACAGGGGTTTTTTTTTGTTTGTTTGTTTTTTTTAATGTTCATGACAAATGTTCCCTTTTGGTTTAAGTCAACTCTAACCTAGAGTCTAGGAGGTTTTTACAAAATGGATTCTCTAAAAGCCTTTGTGGCTGCCATGTGACTGTTCAGTCACAACCCCACATGTATAGGGGAAGTGTACTGCCAGAAGGAAATCTCCAGGAAGCCCACTCCCAGAGCTCTGGAAAATATGGCCTAGGCAACATCTTTCCACGGTCAAGAACATGGCATAGGCAACATCTGACCAGGGCTGCAGTACCCAACAGTTAAGTCAGAAACATCACAAGATGGATTGGTAGCCAACAACCTCTGCATTGGGGATGTCAGTTGAAGAGAGAGACAGAAAATCCATTTCCTTTGCATGAGGTGTTCTCTTCTGGTTGGTATAGAAAGGTTGGGTCATGTCCCTCCGCTGTTTTGGAAGGTTAGTGCTGCTCTAGGCACTAGGCCTTGTGCTGTTCTAGTTCTCTCTGACCAAAATGATTTTGATTGTGTCCAGACCTCTCAAAGGTGTAATACATTGGAAGGCTCTTTGTGACCTATCTCCACTCCCTTTTTAAGTCTGTACAGTGCTGGGCACAATCAGTCCCTCCTATGCTGGCCTATTGTTAGTTTTTAGCATTGTGTTCTAGTGATATATACAACAAACATGGTTTATCACATATACTTAGGTAAAGCCATGCCTATTTCATTATTTTATGCATCTGGCTCTTCAGATTCACCCTCTTTCCCACATTATTAATTTCCACAATTCCCTCCCTAAAATGTTGTATTACAGCAACTCTTCTCTGAGTCAAGAGTTCATCAATGATGCTTTGAACCTTGAACAAAAAGTCACTTGAAAGTAATGCTAGGCACATACCGCCCCCCCCCCCCACATGCACACGCGCACGCACACACAATAAAGGTAGCTAATGATACAGAACTGGGGAACAAATCTTGCATGTGTGTGAAAGAAAACACAAATTATTGGACCACACAGGGCTAGGTTGGTGAAATTCTATGGACTCTGTTATATACAGGAAAGCAGACTAGATATTCTGATATTGGGGTGGGGGAGGGATAGCTCAGTGGTTTGAGCACTGGCCTGCTAAACCCAGGGTTGCGAGTTCAATCCTTGAGGGGGCCATTTAAGCATCTAGGGCAAAAATTGGGGATTGGTCCTGCTTTGAGCAGGGGGTTAGACTAGATGATCTCCTAAGGTCCCTTCAAACCCTGATATTCTATGATTGTAATGGTCTCTGCTTGCCTTAAAAAACACTGTACTGTAAAAACACTGGATTACCCAAAGACCACATCTGATCTGTGCAGAAAGGCTACCTTTCTTTAAGTGTCATAGGGACTATCACATAATCTAATAATTCTGGAATATGATCAATAACAAAATGAAATATATTACTGGGACATATCCACCAATGGACCTTTACTCATTTTACTCATTGTAGGCTTCTGAACTGAAAGACGATGTTATCTAGTCCCACGTTTATTGCTATGGATTTAGATGCACAACAGCTTTACAATGGAAGAAAAATCCTCCCACACTATTACAATGTTTACAGATTTACCTGAGACATGGCAACAATGGATAAGCAGACACAAAGTGCAAGACAAGAATTAGAACATCACTTTAAAATGTTTCAGCTAAACATAGCATGACAAAAGGAACAAAAGACCTTCTTCTGATTTTACTGAACCAGCATCTGCTTTAACAATGTAGGGAGAAATAATAATAAAAAGCCTGATGTTTTTGCCTGATGTTCTTTTTGCTTATAAAGATGAATGACAAATTTATTTGCCCATGTCTCTAATGACAAAGGAACATTTCTAAAGATTTTATTCACTACTGGATCATTTGGATAAATTATAAATCACTAGACTATTCACCTGTGAAATAAAGTGACATGCGCTACCAATACAATGCCATGGCCCAAAGGGCTAAATACAGTCCTTTGATTTTAAAGAAGTGGAATACTGAACAGAAGTAGAGAGATTATGTTCTCTCTGTATTGGGCACTAGTATGAGTACTGCTGGAATACTGTGTTCTATTCTGGTTTCCACAATTCAAGAAGGATGTCGAAAAATTGGAGACAGCTCTGAGAAAAGCCATGAATGAATGAATAGAGCTCATAAAAAGTTACACATTCTAATGAAAGTTTTATAATATTTTTTCCAATTTTTTGTCCAAAAATTTTCCAAGTGTTTCTGACCAGCTCTTGTGCTGTATTTGTTAGGTATGAAAAGCAGCATTTCCATATGGGTGATAGCAAAGCTTGTTTATATTCAGAAATCTTCCCCATTACTTTGTTCAAGTATCATAAAATGTCAGGAAACATTTTTAATCACCTTACAGGAAAATCCTGAGACCACCATTGATTTGGCATTTATCTCTCTAATTATCAAGGCCATTCACCTCTCAATTTCAGATCTTGAGCGCTTTAAGTTATCTGGTATACTTAATCTGTTCACATTTTATGACTGCTTCTCTTGAAAGTGACTAAGTGCAGTCTATTTAAAAAAGATAATTATTTAGAATTTTTAAAAGATTATCACTTGCATGGTCAGGATCTCCCAAAATACATCCTTGCCATCTGGAACAGTTATTAGTTAGTTAGTAGTAATGTCACTGTGATGATATATTACTCAATAATAGGAGACCAGCTGGCAAAACACATTTTGAAGATTCAGAGTCTAAAGTTGTGTTGAATAATTATAGATATAGATAGTCTGGAAAGAAAGCAATGAATTTCCACAGATAACATCCACCTGTGAGTAAAGGGTCCTTATAAAACAGTGCATTGCATGATGGACTCTTTTGGCTACTTGAGTCTCTCAGAACTCACCCAAAGGCAGATAAGGGATGAAGCAGGATTAGGAGCTGAACTAGACATCCTGTCTAGGCCTGGGCAAGCTATTCACAATGAGCAATTTATTCTACTAATGCAGCCTCTCTTCTGTCCATGGACTATCCATGAGCCAATCATTTTTTCCATTCTCCCCACCCTTATTCATAGCAGTTTGTCAATTAATTTGTTAATGCAAGTTACAATTTATGGATTATCTATGTCCTGAGCAAATCTACACACTGACATTTTGTTTCTGTAGCTAGTCTCTTTGCAATTCCACCTTCCCCAATGCTCCAGAGAAAAGAAATGTTTTCAAACTTTACATTCTCCTTCTGACGGGCCATGTGGCCATGTTCTCTACCCTTTGATTAGTGGCAACCTTCATATATCCTTGCTGTAGAAGAGCTAAATACAGCTATATAGAACTGGAAGATGTTGTTGCTGCATAGGAATAATTTTCTGACATGCACTCCAGGACATTGTATTCATACCCTGCACACTATTGTAAAAATCTTTGTACAAAATATGCCTTGTGAGGTATCATTTGAAAACTAACAACTCCCTGATCATTAATAATCTTGAACCATATAAGTATGTGGTACATATTAAGTAATGGGCATATGTTGGCATGATAACTAAAATGTGTTCAAACCAGGTACATCAGTGGCAGTTCAACAGTCTATTTTAAACAAAGGAATGGATGATTAACTTAATTTACATATAAGCAGTAAACAGACCCATCAAGCTAACAAGGAGTGTAGCCAAACCTCACACTAACACGTGGGGAAGATGACAGCATGGCATCTGCACCCAGCAGGAAAGATAAGCTTGGTCTGGGTTTTACTTTTCAGAAGAACCCATGTCAAAGGTTTACTGGTCTATAAAGAAAGGGGGATGAACCTCAGATGATATACAATTGAATAAACAGATTATATACATTATTACTGTATTATAAAAGTGTATAGAGTCAGGTCTTTTATGAAAGCTAATGACACACTGGTGAGCAATTTCACTGTAAAATGTATGTATTAAATACTATATAAGGAATTATGGACACTCATTGATATTAGTCTGTACACTTTGCTCAGACAGGAGGGACCATCACAACTATCTACCTGTCTTCTATGTAAATTAAGAATGGTGGAACCAGAAACAATAGAAGACCTATTTACACTGAAATCATATAGGGCAATGGGAACCCACAGGAAAAGAAAAACAGCAGGGTCATTGAACTTTGAAAGATATAAGCAAGGACAGAAGCCATCTTTGGCATTCACCACTAGAAAGGTCAGAGGTCAGAGCTCTTCCAAGCTGAGAAAGATCAGTCCATCAACCAAAGGGGTATGTGGGGGGAGTGTTTGAAATCTCTGGAACTGAATGTATATGAGAAACTTGCTTAGGCAAAGATCTTTCATCTAAAAAGACAAGGGAAGCCAGCAATTTGTGCTTTTGTGAAAGATTATGACGGAGGGAAAGTCAGCAATGCCTGGGAAGAAACCATGACTGATGAGAGGAACCATCTTAAACAAAGCCTGTGTCTTACCAGTTTTTGAATTTTAGATGTGCGTTTTCACTTTTATTTGCTTGTAACACTTCCTAATTTTATTCTTTTTACATAGCATCAATTAACCTCTGTTCTACTGTTAAGAAATGTGTTGTAATTTACTATAAACAAACTCAATGTGGTGTTTAAAAGAAAGTTTATTCACCCCACTTAATAAACTGTGATGTGTTTTTTTGTCTTTAAAGGAACAAACTTTATTATTTCTCAGAATTGTCCAGGAGCAGCCCGGATATTGCCAAGCACATGGTTTGGGGAAGATTCAGGAATGGGAGTGTGTTGGGTTCACCCTGTGACTAGTAACCCAGACTGGTGGAAGCTGGAGTGGGGCTGTAGACAGGCTGCTGGGGTCAAAGCTGCTGAACCAGGGCTGTCATGCACACACATAGTAGGTTGGTTGTGAGCAATCCAGGTTAGGATCTACAATAGCAAGGCATTGGGAGGCACCCAAGTTTGCAGGGCAGGCAGTGACAATCCCTCACTGGTCTGGATTGCACCCCAGAATCTGACACACTCTTTCTGCCCACATCCTGTTTATCAGATTTTACTGTTCTCTGGAGTGATGCTTTATTGTTTGCCAGTAAAATCTTCTTGGCCCATGAGCAAATTTCAAATCCATGACACAGGAAGCCAAATTTACCTCTAGGCATTGCTGAAACAAATGGTGATTTTTTTTCTAACGTTGCACTGCTCCACTTACCTGATTCTTTCTATAATTTTCCTATAGAGGTAGCAGTAAGTCAGCTTTAGCCATGGCAGTCTCTTTCTATAAAGTTTATAAATCATTAGGGAAAAGCCCTCTCCTCCATTATGAAAGGTATATTTTTATACTTCAGTTCTTAACTGTAGTGTAGAAGGAAACACACACCAGTGTAAAGTTAAGAGCTATGTGTCTTGTTTGCCCAATCTGAGAGTTGCCACTGCATGAAGAAATAATGATACTGTAGTGTCCTATTGAGGAATTTTATACATTATGAAGATAAACTAGTGGACACAACAAAATAGAGAAGGTTTCATCTATATGACCTTTGCAAGTAACAGAGTGTTTTCCCCCCTTACTGCTTCTCCCTTTGCAGTTGGCAAGGAGAGAATCATCAAAAAGATTGCAATGTGCAAACCAATTCCATCAAAGGAATCATTCAGTATCACAAAGCATTTCCAGCAGACGTTCTCACAAGCTTAAAGATACAGTACTATCATACAGCTTAATTTAGCTGAAGACAAAAGGAAAAAAAAAACAGTTTCTATCAAAATCTACTGTTCTTTAGTATAATGTGATGAACTTCTGGAATTAAAAATTAAACTATTTCAGTTAAACTTACTGGGTATGGTAGTTCGTACTTGAACTACCAAAAGACCCTCACTTTGGCTCTGTAAGACCTTGTCTACAACTTTAGCCACTGGAATAGCTACACGGATATAGCGGAACAGATACAAATCTCTAGTGTGGGTACAGAAAACCATGGTGTTCACCAGTTGGTTCTGGAAAAATTACTAAGCAACTGACACCATACTGTGCTATGGATGCACATTTGAAAAAACATGTCTTTTTTTTAAAAACATTTTAAACGTTTAAACATTTCCACCTAGCATTACTACGAAGGGAAGTGCTTAGAGAAAAAATATTTCTCTCTAATTTTACTTTGTGCATAGACAGTGTCAGTGTTTCCCTCTATATTCAGTAAATCCATTTCATGTCTGTGTGGGTAATACAGTCACAGGGAGGGGAAAAAAAGTTTTAACCACAAACATTGGCAATGGGACAAAGAGTCCAGCTTAACACCAAAAATGATCTTTTACTCATTTTTAAAACTTGAATAGAATTCAAGTTGGCTATGTTCCTTAAATTTAGAATAAGGCTTACCAAAGGCAGATGTGCACCTATATACACTTGTTTCGTCCTCTTAGAGCTCCTACCATTGCTTGCTTGGTGGATCATAGCACTACATATATAGTCGAACCCTCACCCCTAAAAATTATGAAGGTGAAAAGTTGGAATTCTTCAACACTTCTGACTTGCAAAGCACACTGAAGTAATTCTCAATCCAAAGGGACAGGTTAAAATCCATGGCTACGTTTGTTGAGGTTAATTAAAAAACCTCAATTTTATGTTCTGCTTCACTTATTCTATGTGGAGACAAGTGCCATGACACTCAATCCATGCTCGGATTTAAATACTCATGTAGTATATAATTTAAATCAGTTACTTCATTTATTCTATGTTACCTTAAGGCTTTATCACGGATGGCCTATTTTTTCACCTCATACCTCATTTGCCAATGACAGCAGATAGAATCATTAAATTTGCAATATGCAAACATGGCTTCCAGCAGCAGCACATAGCAGATCTGTCTTTGCCTGTATGCCCACAGATTTGTTCAAAAACTGAATTTCTGAGTAATTTATTACTGTTCTTACTGTGATGCAGATGGCACATTGATCTGTTAAATCTAAATACCTGTAGTTTTGCTGGGGAAAACACTATGCTTTTTCGTGTTGTTCATTTATGTACTCCCTCTCTAGAATATGAATGTGCTGCCTATTACCTTAAAAATCAGTCAAACAACAAGTTTCCTTCTAGCTAAACCAAAACTAATTTCAAAATACCTAACCTGCCAAAGTAGTGTGGTTAATAATATGGCAATGATGCAAATCTTTGCATAGCCAGCAAAATTTGTTTGATCATGGGGTTTACAATCAACTTTAAATGCAAATAAATTCTTTGCTTCAGAGAGAAGGCTTGGTAAATGATATATTTTAAGGTACCTTCCCTCCTACAGCCTCAAGTAGCCTTGAGAGCTACTCTCCAGTATGTGGCTATCCTTGACTAGCCTCTTTAGATTGACTAAAGGTTGAGGGGACTGGAGTTCTTCCTGATTAGCTGTATTCTCTCACAAAGTAGAAGGTTGGCATGTAGTGTTTTCATCTGGAAAATGAAACTCTTTATGTTTTGTCCAGGGTATTAGTTGACTTACTGTTTCATTTTCCCTGTGGATGAGCATACTTGTCCTTAGCATGAGAAGGTGTGGGCTGGGAGCAAAGCTAACTTGGTTCTCTTCCTCTCCCAACTCCACCTCTCTCTTCCTCCAATCCTCTCTCAAATATCCTTCTGCCACATTCCAAGATTTCGCTAATCACCAAAATAGCAACCAGCGCTGGGGATGAGACTCTTGTACCTTGCTTGCCAGCCTCCTCTCAAGCAGCAGCTTTTGGACTTTGTGTCAACTTCTCCCAACTCCCAGCCATTGTCTGCACCACATGCTTCCTGGTAGGAGGTAGAATGCAGAAGCCAGCAGCAGCAGGAGGTGGGAGGACACTTCAGCCAGACATATATTACATATATTACAGACATATATCTGATCTTTGTAACATGGACAACAGTGGCAAAGAAGAGGCCCACAATTTCTCACCCTCCCATCTGGGAAGTGGCTACCTATGCTGCTTCACACCCAGAGAGAGATCCAGTAAGCATTCTGAACACTAGTCCAGGTCAAGAGCTGACAGTCTAGTGGTGCAACATAGCTATCTGCTGGCCTGAGCAATTGATGCTCTGGGTCCATTCTGTCCCCTTCTGCCATACTTTCCAACACATTTTTCTCCACTTACTATAGCAGTTGAAATATGAAGGCAGAAAACTAGAATACTTGTGACTCAAAACCTGCTCTGAATCAGGTTGTCTTTCAAGCATATGTTAGAGAAGTAAGTAAATAAATAAATCTCTACCAAAATGTTATGCTAGGAGTAATGGATGCCATCAAGTAATCACAGACTTCATTAAAAATGAAGGGCATGCTAGCAGCCCTTCATTCAGACTAAGCAAGGATTAATTAAATGTCCTTTTTTAAACATTATAACTGAACAGTGGCATGGAATACCCAAGGCATGGAACAGCATGGCAAGGTCTAGTACAAGCCAAACCATGTGAACTGAGGGCTTGCCTTAGGAACTGATAGCAAATGCAGGGGCTGCAGCAGTGATTGTTTGAAGCTATGTCTGTCTGTGTTTGACAGAGGCAGAAAGAAGCAAGAAAGCTAAGGAAAAGCAACCAGAAAGCTGGCAGACAGCAAAAGACTCTCATGAGCATGGTCCTGAAAAGGAGCAGAGACAGAGCACTTAGGGACAAATAAATGAACGGAGAGACAGGCTTGGATCTGTGAACAAGGAAACTACCTCCTGTTTGTTCCTGCTCTAGTCAGAGAAACAAGACTGTGTATGCATTACTTGTAAATAAACACAACTGTACCTAAGAAAGATTGATTTATAAATTAATCCTCCAAATGGAAACTATCTGTCAAGGTCCCTGTGGCAAGGCACCTCCTCCGTCATGCTGGTCTGAGCACTTCCCCCTTTGACGGTGGTGAGGCTTGGGGAGAATCAGCCCCACTCCCCAGGATAATGTTTTTACTTACCAGTATTTTCAAGGTAGGTCTCATGGCAGGTCCAAGGAGTGCTCCTCCACCAAACAAGAAACCAATTTTCAAAACACAAAACAAAGGGGGATATCTTTCCCTGCACCCTTACTAGGGGGCTGCTGTCCTGTTGTAGGCCCTGGGGTGTCAGTCCTTCCCTAAGCACACACTCAGTTTTGGTTGTTCCCCCTCTAGGGCAGAGAATACCATGGAGAAACCTATCTCCCTACAACCACTAGCCTTGCAACAGCTCCTTTCTCTGACCGGGGAGGGGTTTTTAAAAATCTCAGGAAGCCCTTACTTGGACTCAGGTGTCCCTAATTGACCTGAGGTAACCCCCTTATAGGAAAAAGGGCCTTTATCATTCTAGGGCTAACGTACAATTCCTAATGATATATTTTGCATCTGGATAACACTAATGCCACTTGGTTCATCAGAATTACATGTACAGCAGATGAAAACAAACAAAAGAAAAACAGGAGTTATAAAGGAAACTGCCAGAAAAAGTAAGCCACATTAAATCACACATACAGACCTTAAAAAATGTTTTGGAACTGTTGGTGCACAAGTTAACTTATGCCACATAGAGCTCATAGTCTCTGTGACCTTGGTAGGACTGCAGTGATAATGTTTTTATAAGAAGAAAGAGTTGTGAAATATTGTCTCCAGCCTTCTTCTCAGCACAATATATATTTTAACTTAGAACAGTATTTTCTTATTACCACATCTCTCTTCACTATAAAAAAACCCAAAACATTTCTTATAAAGGAACAATGAGTTCACTACAGTTTTGAACTCTGACAATACCAGCCTTTTTAATTTTAAGTTTGAGCTTGTGAAGTTTGCCTGAGTTGCTCAGAGTCATAAGGCCTTATATCCAGTGGAGGGGTGCTCAGACACTACAGTGAAGAGAGTCACTGCCCTGCACTTTAAGAGGGAGGGGGAAGGGGGTTGTTTCGCTGGCAGGAAAAGGAGGGCAATGTTTTCTGGCTTGGGGGATGAGGGGAGACGTAAAACTGCTGGAAAAGCAGTCAGCATGGAGGATGACTCATCATCTAGGAATGTGGGAATGGGATGCATCTGTCAGACTCAGGTGCTGCTATATTTTGATATAAAAGAGGGCACTGGGAAATGTCAAGGAACCCAGCTGGGTATGGGGAGGAGGTAGCCAAGCTAATGGCTGGCACCTTCTTGTGGCGGATGTTCAGTGCATGTACTCCATAAATTAAGGCATAAAAGAATGGATAAATGGCTTGGAAAAGGAATTAAGGAGAGGTGCTTGGTAATTGAGCAAGCTGGGTCTTTTGGGGACTCCTCTGATTGATATAGCAGGGAGTCAACCCCGCATCATTATAGTCTACCTTAACCCCTCCTCTGAGTGGGGGTGGTCTGGAAGGCCCCAGCAAGGGAATTTCTGGAGGGACCTGGATGAAAAGAGGGGGAGCTGGTGGAAGCCCCCCGCTCCAAAATTGGCTGGAATTGGAGGGTCCCAGCAGTGGATCTGCTGGAAGGACATAAACGGAAGGGGGGGGCTGAAAAAAGCACTTACTCCCCCCGCCCCCTGTGAATTGTGGGGGTTTTCATCTGCACTGCACATTTTATCCACCTGGTTAGTCCCAGACATCTAATAATAAAGTTGTGGACTAATTAAACCCATATCTAATGTCTCTTGTCATTCTTTCAGCATAGCCCGACCACCACATATGGTAAGTACCTAACTAGAGAGAGATGATAGTGATACACATCCAGGCATACCTTGCTGTGCTGTCATTCCATGACGGAACAGTCAATGGAAGAGCATCAGGATGTGCTGGCTTTTGATGAGGGCAACAATTAGGGTGGGATTACACATCTGGGGTAGGAGATATTACTGAAGGTTACAAATTTCTATTCTAAAGTTGATCATTTCATTTATCTAAACATGGAGGAGGAAGACAAAAAATTTAGCCTTTAAAAATGGTCATTGTACTTATCCATCAGGATGTTAAATTGCAGCTGAGATAAGAGACTGGGAGATCATCAAACAGGATGGAACTACTCATAACTATATCTTTCATTTTATTTAAATTTCACTGATTGAGAGCTTTCTCCGTAGCCACAGATATTTTTATAGTAAAGTACTGATCCTCATTTATTAGCATTCTAAAGAGTGGTGCTAATATAATAGGGCTAGATTGATAGCCTTTCATCATGGATCTCAGAGCTCCTGGGGAGCACAGGCTCTGTACCAGCCCTTGGAAGGGTGGAGCATGAACTCTATCTAAGGCTGAGTGCCTCTCAGCTAAATTTGGGATGACCAGTACTCATGAGGGTACTAAAAGGGAGGAGTCTCTGCACTCAAAAGAATGAAGGAATTGCACAGAGAGTGTGGGGGGAAAGACTCTTGCATTGCTCCCCTTCCCCTTCTGAAGACACTTGGAAACAGTCAGTCTGTCCTACAGTCTCAAAAAAACTTTGTTTCCATCTCTTTATGTATTTTAACTTTTATGGTATAATGCTCATTGTTGATAAATACTTGTTTTAATTGTATTGGTTTATCTGAACAGCTCCCACCATTTGGAGTCACATTTAAAAGTCAAATTTAACTTTAGGCAACAATTGTTTTTATTAAGATGGTAAACTGTAAGCTTCTCAAAGAGCTTCACCTCCCCAGTAAGCCCTGTTGGAATGAGAGAGAGAGTAGAGCGGATTCTCTTGTAATTTCTAGCAGATTTACTACAATGACACACCAATTACTTCATTAGAGTTGCTCCTGATTTACACCATTGTGGAGAAAAGTCAGGCCAAGAACCATTACTTCTTTAGAAGGGCTCATACTGGACAGCTTCAGGGCAGGACATTTACCGAAACAACTGAGAACATATTAACCTTTCCTTAGAGTCACATATGCAATATTAGGTGTCTGAAAAATAGTCATCTGCTACTGGACCAAGTATGGTATCAGCATCCTTGGTATAACATGGAAATAAAAAACAAAAAAAATCTATGAGAATAGAGAGAAAAGAAAATGTATGTGACAGGCTTTTTTTAACCAAATCTTTTTCACGCCACTCTAAGTCAGGTAACTGGCATCTTCCTTAATGGTGCTTATCTATACACAGATCTTTTATTTTGAAATGACTGACTAGTCAACACACAAACAGATTTTTGTAAAAATGGGATAGAGGGGAAGTCACTCAGATTTATTACACTGAAAATGAAACTAATTTACTTTCTTTAATTAATCATCCACATTTTGTCCCTATTTAGCCTTATGCAATGAGATGTAAATTACAGGGGCAGATGAATATTCTGGGAAGAATTCCAAATTACATTTTCTTTAAAAAATAAGGAAGAACTTAGAAGGGTACTTTAGTGTGTCATTGCCATTAGCAACATGATACTCATTGGATTGTGAGCACCTTAGGTTCAGAATACAAAATACTTGCTAAGAAAAGTCACCTACCATCTTCCCCATTGAAAAGGCATCTCACAGAGTCACACATTACCCATATCCCTTCCATTTTCCTGTGATCCCAGCTCCTGTTAGTCTGGAAGTAAAGGTCTGAGCTCAGGAAAGAAAGGATCTTCTTGTCGTTAACCCAATAGACTGCGACTCAAGAGATCTAGATTCATTTCCTGGTTTTTTTGCCACAGACTTCTGCTAGGAGCCTGGACAAATCACTTACTCTCAAAGTTCCCCCCCATAAGTGAGATAAGGATAACATTTCTCCATCTTACAGGGGTGTTGCGAAGATTAATCAATCAATCTATGTTTATGGGGAACTCAGATACTATGGTAATAAGGGAGCTGTATAAGATAGGCCCTAAACTTGGATCTTATTTGACTACAAAGCTGACATTTAAGAAAGTTTATTATTTTTGATGTTTGTCATATAGTATAGTACTGAATGTTTCATTATTACTCAATAAATAAGCATAGGTTTCAGAGTAGCAGCCATGTTAGTCTGTATTCGCAAAAAGAAAAGGAGTACTTGTGGCACATTAGAGACTAACAAATTTATTAGAGCATAAGCTTTCGTGAGCTACAGCTCACTTCATCGGATGCATTTGGTGGAAAAAACAGAGGAGAGATTTATATACACACACACAGAGAACATGAAACAATGGGTTTATCATACACACTGTAAGGAGAGTGATCACTTAAGATAAGCCATCACCTCAGCGGGGGGGGGGGGAAGGAGGAAAACCTTTCATGGTGACAAGCAAGGTAGGCTAATTCCAGCAGTTAACAAGAATATCAGAGGAACAGTGGGGGGTGGGGTGGGAGGGAGAAATACCATGGGGAAATAGTTTTACTTTGTGTAATGACTCATCCATTCCCAGTCTCTATTCAAGCCTAAGTTAATTGTATCCAGTTTGCAAATTAATTCCAATTCAGCAGTCTCTCGTTGGAGTCTGTTTTTGAAGCTTTTTTGTTGAAGTATAGCCACTCTTAGGTCTGTGATCGAGTGACCAGAGAGATTGAAGTGTTCTCCAACTGGTTTTTGAATGTTATAATTCTTGACGTCTGATTTGTGTCCATTCATTCTTTTACGTAGAGACTGTCCAGTTTGGCCAATGTACATGGCAGAGGGGCATTGCTGGCACATGATGGCATATATCACATTGGTAGATGTGCAGGTGAACGAGCCTCTGATAGTGTGGCTGATGTGATTAGGCTGATGGCTGAACTTTGTGACTTTGTCCTGACCCATAACTATTTCACATTTGGTGACAATGTATACCTTCAAATCAGCGGCACTGCGATGGGTACCCGCATGGCCCCACAGTATGCCAACATTTTTATGGCTGACTTAGAACAACGCTTCCTCAGCTCTCGTCCCCTAATGCCCCTACTCTACTTGCGCTACATTGATGACATCTTCATCATCTGGACCCATGGAAAAGAAGCTCTTGAGGAATTCCACCATGATTTCAACAATTTCCATCCCACCATCAACCTCAGCCTGGACCAGTCCACACAAGAGATCCACTTCCTGGACACTACGGTGCTAATAAGCGATGGTCACATAAACACCACCCTATATCGGAAACCTACTGACCGCTATTCCTACCTACATGCCTCTAGCTTTCATCCAGATCATACCAATCGATCCATTGTCTACAGCCAAGCGCTACGATATAACCGCATTTGCTCCAACCCCTCAGACAGAGACAAACACCTACAAGATCTATATCATGCATTCCTACAACTACAATACCCACCTGCTGAAGTGAAGAAACAGATTGGGAGCCAGAAGAGTACCCAGAAGTCACCTACTACAGGACAGACCCAACAAAGAAAACAACAGAACGCCACTAGCCATCACCTTCAGCCCCCAACTAAAACCTCTCCAACGCATCATCAAGGATCTACAACCTATCCTGAAGGACGACCCATCACTCTCACAGATCTTGGGAGACAGACCAGTCCTTGCTTACAGACTGCCCCCCAATCTGAAGCAAATACTCACCAGCAACCACACACCACACAACAGAACCACTAACCCAGGAACCTATCCTTGCAACAAAGCCCGTTGCCAACTCTGTCCACATATCTATTCAGGGGATACCATCATAGGGCCTAATCACATCATAGGGCCTAATCACACTATCAGAGGCTCGTTCACCTGCGCATCTACCAATGTGATATATGCCATCATGTGCCAGCAATGCCCCTCTGCCATGTACATTGGCCAAACTGGACAGTCTCTACGTAAAAGAATGAATGGACACAAATCAGACGTCAAGAATTATAACATTCAAAAACCAGTTGGAGAACACTTCAATCTCTCTGGTCACTCGATCACAGACCTAAGAGTGGCTATACTTCAACAAAAAAGCTTCAAAAACAGACTCCAACGAGAGACTGCTGAATTGGAATTAATTTGCAAACTGGATACAATTAACTTAGGCTTGAATAGAGACTGGGAATGGATGAGTCATTACACAAAGTAAAACTATTTCCCCATGGTATTTCTCCCTCCCACCCCACCCCCCACTGTTCCTCTGATATTCTTGTTAACTGCTGGAATTAGCCTACCTTGCTTGTCACCATGAAAGGTTTTCCTCCTTCCCCCCCCCCCCCCCCCCGCTGAGGTGATGGCTTATCTTAAGTGATCACTCTCCTTACAGTGTGTATGATAAACCCATTGTTTCATGTTCTCTGTGTGTGTGTATATAAATCTCTCCTCTGTTTTTTCCACCAAATGCATCCGATGAAGTGAGCTGTAGCTCACGAAAGCTTATGCTCTAATAAATTTGTTAGTCTCTAATGTGCCACAAGTACTCCTTTTCTTTAAACAAGCATAGTAACAGGAAATAACAGCAGTTATGGGTTACAGTTTTCAACCATTTAGACCACAGTGATAGTGGCTTGGACTATTACGGATATACTAAATATGCCACACAAAGCCTTCTTCAATCTACATATGTTACTTGTCTGTCTCCCTGATGGGAGTAAGCAGAAGTTGAAGCATATGTTCTATTTAGCCTTTTACATTTGGATCCAAGTGGTCATAACTGTGCATTCATAACTGACATTCATTTTATACATTCAATTACCTGATCATGAATGCAATCAGAAGATCTAAGCATGCAAATTAGACATCTGAGTATTTGTTCACACAATTATAATGGCTTTGTGTGGAATCAGATGTGCATATTATATGCATGAATTTTGTACACATTATTATTTTTGTACACTGTGTTATACACATGATTATGAAAAAATGGCCCAAAAAGTTTACTCTAAAAGTGTCTTTCCTAACTCATGTAAAAATTTCATCTCAGATATTGATATTGCCTAAATAGTACAGCCCCACTCTGAGTATATTTTGTCATCATTATTCCAGTCAGTTGCTCTCATAAACATTTTGGATGATATGATACATCCTGTAAAATGTGGGAAATGGAAAGGATACACTGGGAGAAAGTTCTGAGAAGGGATGAGAGGACCTTTCCACTGGAAATATCAAATATATTGACACCACCAAAAATTCTTCTATACTCCTAGTAACTATATGTTAGAGCCTCCAGCCATTAACCCACATCTCCATGAGTGGTAGTTATCTTGTCAGCTTTCTAATGGTACACATTGGGTTTTGTCTGAAAGGTAAACACACTTTTTCCCTTTCAACCTTTGTACTGATTGGGAAACTTAAGTGCTGTTATATTAATTTCAATGGCATAAGTGGGCTCAGAGAGTGAAAGCTGTTAACATGACCCAGTAACTATTCAACACTAAAGAGTTAAACATAATTCAGGGTTTTACATACAGAAACCTCTTCCTGCTTAATCCCATGGCAACCATAGTGTTAAAAATCTTTTTAACCTTTCATTAAGGATACAGAAAAAGAAAAAATAAAAGTGTATGTATTTGAAATATAAATATTAAGTAAGGCTTTTGTTTTAACAATATGCTTAATTCCCTTTCCCCCTGTAATTCCCTTTCCCCCCTTTATAAAAAGCTGTAGAGTTTTTATAAGGAAAAAAAATCTTTTTGATATTTTTAGATGGTATTAAAAATGGTAATAACTGTTCTTTTCGGGGGGGGAGGGGAGGAAGTTAGTTGAGATAGGCTGTTGCTGTTGAAGTCCAAACCTGTTTCCAAGAAGACAAAACAAGATACACACAAAAGGGGAGAGAAAAGAACAAAGACAGAAACTACAATGTTCTGTCTCAGGTGCTGACGCTTACTTACCACCGTGCTGCTAGGGAAACATAGACAGAACTTACGGTCAAATCGGCCACTCCAAGACTTGTGCATGGGCTGTTTAAGGAACTGCTTTTAGCTGCTTCTCAGGTGACAGGCTCACAGGGCAGCATTGTGGGGGGAAATACAGTCTTGGCGGCTAAGCCAGATTCTTATTCTTATGAAATAGAAGACAAAAAGGGAGAGATGGGGAAAGAGAAGAAGTCAGTTAGGGTAAGGAGAAGGACATGGGGTAGTAGGGAAGAGAGGTGATAGTAAGAATCAAAATCTCATGTCCCAGGTGGTCTTCAAGATTCAGCTGGAGCCCCTGATGGTGGTAATGTCTTCTGTGTCCCCTTTGCAAGCCTAATCTGGTTGGGACATCTCTCAGGACCAGGACAATGAAAGTCCAGTCCTGTTGCAGTGGATTCCCAGGAGACCGTGGAGATGGCAGTTATGATGCTAAATCTTACTCTTTTCAGTTCACCTGTATCCCAGCCAGCCCCTAATTTTAATGACCCCAAAAGGGAGCAATGGGTGGAATACTCCATTTTTTTGTTCTGCTCACCAGTTAGGCCTAATTTCGGACATACCAGTTGTGATTTATTGATTTCCAGTCCCACACACCTCTAATGATGATCTTAACACAATTCTTGATGTATATCAGCAGGCTAACCCAGTCTACTTGTCTCCCTTTTTTTCTCCATTAACATTTGTTATAGATGATTCGAACATTTTATAAACTTTTAATTACAGTTGGGGTAGGCCCAATTATTACAACAGTGCTAGAAGCAGAGATATTACAAGTTACTATAATGTAGTTTGTCCACTAAGATGGCTACAACAAAGTTTTTTTCAATTTGTATTTTTTAACAAGATATTCAGACAAGTTGTTAGTGGTGGCAGCAGCTTTATATTTTACTAATTGTCAGTGATCCTGAGAGCAAATTTGCAGGGGTTGCTGACAATATTGGCAAGAACATTACAGTGTGTGGAGATGAAGATGGTATCCACTATAGTTGTGCATAATCTTTTATTTTAAATTTTAATTGAACAGAATCATGTTTATTACTCAAAAAAATCCAGTGAAACCTAACTTCCTATTAAAGCTACCTTCCCGCACACACCCCGGCTTCTGGGTTAGGGATCTTCTGACCTTGATGGAACAGACCAATCATCATTCAAAGCTTGGTACCTAGACAAACTTCTCAAATGTCACTCATTTCACTCTCAAAATCTACCTACCTTCTGCTCAAATATTGTGCCCTATCACTTTCTCTGTTCAAAGTTATTTTATCAGAAATCATCATAAAATGGGGGCCATACAAACATTTACACTAAATAAATGAATCCCACAACATTTTGAGCTAGCTCACGAAAGCTTATGCTCAAATAAATTTGTTAGTCTCCAAGGTGCCACAAGTACTCCTTTTCTATTTGAATAGTTACTTTTTATCCTCATATTGTGTCTTTGCCACATTGGACCTAAATAAGTTGTACAAACAATGTATGCATATTGCACCTAGTAGATCTGCACAGCTACAGGTGCTATAGAAAAGGGTGAAGTTCAGATCAAAGTAGTTTTATATTCAGCCTTCTATTGTCTTTCAGTTAAGGGATAGACAAACTGCAGTTTAGGCTTCAGACTGCTGTGATGTTATCATCTCACTCCAATCCTCTGCTCCAGGTCCTTTCATGAAAAATAATTCTTATATTTCTACTATAAAGATGATCATAAATTAACTATTCTTATGGGAAAATTAAGACAATTATCAATCAACAAGGAGGCATAAAGGGTGAAAACATATGTTTTTTTCTTTAAAAGAAAAGGAGTACTTGTGGCACCTTAGAGACTAACAAATTTATTTGAGCATTTTATATTATGCTCAAATAAATTTGTTAGTCTCCAAGGTGCCACAAGTACTCCTTTTCTTTTTGCAAATACAGACTAACATGGCTGCTACTCTGAAACCTGTTTTTTTCTTTGACATTCATCTTTTGAGATGGAGTCATTATGGTCTAATTGATCTGCTACATGTAATCCCAAACCAGGTAAAATTATATGGTCCGGATCCTGCCTTTGCAATACTGTAGTGCCAAAAGGGGGCTTTAAACCTGGCCCAAATGGGCAGAGCTAGCTCTATGTCACACCCTCCTGCCCATTCCCTGGCATAACAGCTATGTCAATTGTGGGCTGGAGCCCACTATGCTCCCACTATTTTCAGTGTAATGCCCTTAGCGGTTATTTGAAGCTGGTACAGGTTAGAGCAGTCCTATAGCTGCTTTAACTTGCCCTGGGGGCCAGTTCAACCCTTGCCAGTCCAAGGATTGAGGCAGGCAGAAAGGTTGCTTAGGGGCATCTTTTCCTCTCTCACCCCCATTAGTTGCAGACAGCATGAGATTAGCACAGTTGAGAGTTGAGCCCTATTTCATTTTAATATTCAGACATTACATATATTCTAAAAGGTTAAAATACTGGATAGACTGTTACCTCTTTCTTTTTTTTTTCTTCTTGGAAAGTCTGCACTAGCAGGGCTCCTATATAGTTCTGTGTGAATTTTCCTTCCCTTGTGCAATCCTAGGAAGGACAGAGATGGCAACTCTGTCTCCCCTCTCCCAGGTTGGATGCATCCTCCACTGCAGTATGCCAGCAGGCAGAGGTAGTGTGGGTGGGTGTGTGTAAATTGTGCCTATTCTGTACCTGGAGGGAGAATCTAACCCAAAAGTATCTATACATCAATCAATGTTATATACAACAGAAACTCTCTGTGGGGTGAAACATTCTATTCTAATACCATATCACTATATTGTGCTGTATTACACACCCTTTACCTTTAGGCTGTAAGCAATGTTTTGTTTGGTACACATGTTGTACAGTGCCATTTACATTAATGGCACTGTGTACTACAGATGATAAACAATACCAAGCTCTTATCACTGCTTTTTAGAGCTTCATAATCAATGCCAGTCAGAATATTATGTAGTTTGACTCAGCATCTCATCTCCAAGCAGAAATACTCTGTCTGAGTTAAGGCTAATTAAGGCTGACAGATTTCTTCACTCACTTCTGTTAAAAACTCTTCAAAGAACCTTCTAAGTAGACATACCTGCCTAAGACTCCATTTTACACAAAATATGAATAAAAAATATATCCACTGTATATAAAGCCAAAGTTAAGGTCACCCAAAGAACTTAAATTCTGTCACCAGTGAGCCAGAGAAAACCAGACACCCTGGAAGAGCCTTATCTATCCATTAAACCATTCATCCCATCAGTGGCTGTAAGAATAGAGTGGCTTTCTTTATGGCTGTATGTGATCAATGGAAAATTCCTAATTAGACTTAAAGCATACCGAGAGGCATCATTTCCCACTGTTGACATAGATTCAATGGCCTGACACTTATACAAGTGCTATTAGACACACAGCTATTGCAGCTATTTACATAGGAGACTTATGGTTAAAATCATGAAATGACAGCACTTAGAGGGAACAAAAAAAGTGGCGACAGAGATCATGCTTAATACTGAGACATGCATGTATTAAACCACTGCAAGAGATTTCTCTGTGCATCACATGTTCAGTAGCTCACCTGCAAATTCCACAAATAGAATGCTTTCTCTGTGTTTAAGATGAGAAGGGATGTGGGAAGGCTGACAATGAACAGGGCCAGAGGTTTTAGTGATTTTAACTATGTGTTTGTATCAATATGAATAGCTTTGATTTTTGGTGCAGCAGCAACAGTCCAAATACCCAGTATACTTCTTTGTCTTCACTTTATCTAATAACAATGCATACTATATATTAGCTTACTTTAAAAATAAAAGAAACCAAACACCTACTGTATATATATTATATATATTTTCTCCCAGGCAAGTATGGAATGGGGGGAAAAATCACATTTGTTGAACATTACTTTTTAAATGTCCTAATTCTGGAAATGCTCAGATAACTCAGAGAGGGGTGCTGTGTAGCAACCTAAATAGGATAAGAGCTTAAAATGGAATAGCCTAGCTGATGCTAGTGTAGACATTCCAGGACTATGGCAGATCAGAGGCCAGTACATTGTACACAAAAGAAAGAAACTGAGACAAGACAACTTCATGAACAGAATGTGTAAGCATTACACATCCTTTCTGTTGTGTGCAATGAAAGGCAAGTAGTGCGTGAGGGGAAAAACAGGAAACATTGGCTTTTTAGAGTTCTCTGTGACAGAGATCATTTCAAGACCCTTGTCACATCAATATATAATTTCCAGAATTATAAAAATATTTATACTGAAATATTTTATTCTCTATATATATTAAAAGATATTTTTAAGTATAGGTGTTTAAAATTTTTTTTGGAAATAATGGCCAAGATTTTTAAAAGTGACCTGTGATTTTGGGGTAGATTTAGAGACTTTAAAGGGGCCTGATTTTTAGTGGACAGGAGTTCAGCACTTTCTGAAAATTGGGAACAGTTTGGGTGCACAACCTGACCTATCTTAAAACTGATGCAGCCAAAATCACTACTCACACTTAAATGTCTTGGAGACACACACACACAGAGTTGGTTTTCCCTTCTCAGTACATTTGAGGATGAATAATAATTATACTTAGATTAGAAATAGAAGAACAAAAATGCTTGAGATGGATATAGTTTTTGGCGGTTTTCCCAGTAATGTTAAGCAACAAGTGAGCAAATTTATGCATCTTTGGGTATGTCTACTCTGCACACTAAGCCTGGACTCTGACTCAGATTTGATCCCAAGCCTCTCTTCCACCACACATATAGCTGTCTGACTTGGATCAGCAAGCACTCGGGAGTCAAGTCCTAGGACCCTATTGGCGGATGGCTCGGAATTCGGGTCCCTTATATGACTCAGGTGCAAACCCTGCCATTTAGCAGTGTGAATTCAAGTCAAGCCACAAACCTGAGTTAGGAGGTCTGTGTAGCACATCATGGATGTGTTAGCAGAGCTATGACACCCAGGTCCAGCAATAATAAACCCAGGTTTACAATGCAGTGTGGACTTGGAAACATTGAGTCCACGTACCTGGGTTCAACAGACCTAGGTTTACAATGCAGTGTAGACATAACCTTTTATATCAATAATTACTGGAGTCTTCTCTTATTAGGAGTAGATATGGAAGCCGTTCTTCCCAGGCTGTCTAGCTAACAATTTTTGCATATCCTAGTCTTCACATCAGTAACTTTTGACATCAGGCCCTTCTTGATTCTTCTAAATCAACTTAAAGAACTAATATTTTATATTACTTATTGAGTTCCATGTTTTTGGCTTTCCTCAGCTCTTACTGCTCTATCTATAATGCATGTTGTGTAGCAGTTTATAAACCATATCAGATTAATATTGTTTCCTGGAGCAACTGGTCTTTCAGTAACTGAGTCAACCTATAGTACAGTGGAAAATATATTGTGAGCATTTGATTTCATTTTGAAAATAATCCACCTCATGCAGAGAGTAAAGAATTCATTTTGACACAGACTCCATTAGCGACATCTGTACTGGACAGCTGGAGAAGTTAAACAGATAATTACCTCAGCATACATCATGGTACGTTGTGTTATTAAGATACTGATTAATTGTGTTTAAAGTATACTGAATGACATTGAAAACTGCAAAAGATATACTATCCTATACATATCCTTTATAACTCAGCTACTAATTTTTATCCAGTATTTTAAATTGGATATATCGCACTACTGCCAAAATATTCTGAGTTGTTTTAATATTGTTATTTTTAATACATAATCATTAGAGTTGGAGTATTCATTGACAAAACAACTTACTAAGGTACTAAATTTCTAATAAAAATGAATTTTAAATTAATATTTATATGTTTTTCCTCTTGCATTGAGAAATTGAATCATAGATAAAATACTGAATTTTCACACTGGATTCTGTGCTAATTGGTACTAACAGACAAACCTATTTCTTTGACACCTACTAAATAACCTGACCATGAAGATCTGTGTTGTGTATATGAAACCCACACACCTTCTGGGTGTGGTGTTCTGCCCCATCTAGTGGCACCGAGACCACTTAGAGAGCAATTAATGAGCCTGTTCTACAGCCTTAGCTAACAGGCAGTTGGCTTTTAGCTCATGCACTAAGCTCCAGAGGTGCCAGGTTCGATCCACCCGCTGATGACTGGGGTCTATTGGTGTTACATATACAGCATACTTTTCAGCAATATTTTTGCCTGAATATCTCACACAAAGGAAATGAATCTTCCACATACCACTTTCGTAGGTTAATCACAGAATGCATAAGCAGGTGCAGTTTAGTAATCTGAAACCTTTTTCAAAAGTGTTTTCCTTTCACATTTGATCTGGAACCTCTAATAGGATTTAGATCTGTGCTTGATACTTCTAGTACTCTTGATAAGTTTCATTTCTCTACTTGGTCAACAGGTAGTAAGTGACTTAATATTAGTGAACTCAATATTAGCTGGCAGAGGTTTTGTTCTCCTTCCAATATAGTCCAGCTAAAATCCTAACAATAGCACATGCACTGCCTGAATGAGAGTCATCTGTCCAGCAGGTTGGTTTGTTGATCCATGTGCACAGGACATGGAAGGAATGGGAGTCTTAGCTCTATCCCATTTCTCCTTGAAGAGTCATTTAATAGGCTATCTCTGCCCTCTGACTTCTCAACATGTCCTGTGTCCAGAAGGCACAACTGGAAGTTGAAGAATGGGTCCAACATACATATGGATTCAAAACCTTCTAAGAAGCTCAGAAAGTCAGCTCCTCCAGTTATCTCAAGACTTAAGTAGAGGCAGGAGGAGGAAGATGGGGAGGAGGAGGCACCATTCAGACCACTTGTTTTTACTGTGACTCCAAGAAGGAAAGGAGTATAGATCCAGTTGAAGGCCCATAGAGAAAGCCTCCCAGAGCTGATATTGGCGCAGGTGATACCCCGTGCAAAACATTTTAGATCCAACAAGTGCTAAAGTTCTGGAGTTAAAGTTCTAAACACCAACAGGCCAAATGGATCCATCCTCACTAAAAATCAGACCCTTAGTTACTAACTTACTATTTAGATATGACTAAATCTATTCACATATCCTCAAGACATTTTGCACCTTATGGTGTTAGGTTCCCCCTCAGGAAAATCTCTGCATAGAGAGATTATTAAAATGGATTTGCCTTTGCATGCATTATTGTTAGGATCTCATAGGTGTTTGTGACTAAATATCCTAGAAGATACTCAGTTCTAAAAGATGACAGGTTTCAGAGTAGCAGCCATGTTAGTCTGTATCCGCAAAAAGAAAAGGAGGACTTCTGGCACCTTAGAGACTAACAAATTTATTTGAAGTGATATATAATGCTGCTACTTTGAATTTTAGTAATACTGTAAAAGAAAAAAAAAAGTATTGCCCTCTTGACTTGTCAGCTAGATCTGATACTCAATTAAGGTCATGTAATCATTATTTAACAGAACCTTCCTCAGATCCTTTTTTCCTTTGAGGATTTCCTAGTTTATATTCCAGAAGCAGCGATGCACAAAGACAACAGTTGAAGGAGGAAGAAGGATTACTTACCACGTAGTCATAGTTTTTTTTGAGTACTTTGTATGAATGCACATGTCTACCTTCATTCCTGTGGATTCATCTACCTGGCCCTGCTTTCCAGAAAAGGAATATCCTGGAAGTGTGAGCCATACAGATAGACAACCTGCTTGAAGAATTACAGTTATCTGTTATTTCAGTGTTGTTGTAGCTATGTTGGTCCCAGGATATTAGAGAGAGAAAGTGGTGGAGGTAATATATTTTACTGGACTGACTTCTGTTGGTGAAAGAGTCAAGCTTTTGAGTTACACAGAGCTCTTCTTCAGATCTGGGAAAGGTACTCAGAATGTCATAGCTAAATACAAGGTAAAGCAGATTGTTTAGCATAAGCAGTTAACACATTCTAAGGAACCATTCAAGGTGAAGTGGCCATTAACACCTCTGCAGTCATAGAACAAAAAAAGGGGAAGTTTGGGGAGTTAGTGGGTTACAGATTGTTGTAATAAGCCATAAATCCAGTGCATTTACTAAGACCATAATTTTTAGTGTCTAGCAAAGTTATGAATTTAAGATCCCAGGCTCATCTTTTGAAGGTGGTGTGGAGGTTTCCTTTGAGAATAAGGACTGAGAGGTTAGATATAGAGTGATTATTTTGTGAAAATGGTTCATCCATGGGTGACATGGCGTTTATTTTCAGTCTTTATCATTTTTCCGTATGAGTGCATTCAAGAGCCTATCGATTGTCTGGTTTCACCCACGTAGTTGTTATTGGGGCATTTAGTGCACTGTATGAGATACATCACATGTTGTGTCAGGCATCTGTAGGACCCATGTAATTTGAAAGATGTGTTGTGGGAAGTATTGAGCATTGTAGCAGTAAAGATATGTCTGCAGGTTTTGCATCTGTTGTTATGTCAGGATCTAGTGCCGCTTTGAGTTGATGGGTTGTGTTCTGTGGGGAAATTGCTTCTGATGATGAGATTGGGGGGTTGTTTGAAAGCCAGAAGAAGGGGGTCAGGAAAGATTTCTTTCAGGAAATGAGCTGTAGCTCATGAAAGCTTATGCTCAAATAAATTTGTTTGTCTCTAAGGAGCCATAAGTACTCCTTTTCTTTTTGCGAATACAGACTAACATGACTGCTACTCTGAAAGCTACTCTGAAATTCTTTCAGAACACGGTTCCCATCAACTATGGGTTGTAACTTTTTAATGATACCCCAAATAGGTTCCAGAGTGGGGTGATAGGTGACAACTAGGGGTGAGCAGCCAGAGAGCTCCCTGCATATTAAAGCAGGTTTTCTCAGGGTATTCGTGTGGCCCATTCCATTATGTAACCTATTTCTCTGGTGGAGTGTCCTTGTTTGGTGAAGGTGGTTTTAAGTGTGTTAAGGTATGTACCCCAGACTTTCTCCTTGGTGCATATTCTGTGGTATCTGAGGGCCTGGTGGTAGATAACAAATTTCTTGGTGTGTTTGGAGTGGTTACTGGACCTGTGAAGTTAAGTGTGTTGATCCATGGGTTTCTTATACATAGTTGTCTGTAGGGTTCCATTGTTAAAGCTTATTGTGGTGTTCAAGAAGTTGATATTAGTGTGGAAGTATTCTAGACAGAGTTTGATGGATGAGTGGTGGTTGCTGAAGTTGTGGTAGAAATCTATGAGAAAGTTTATGTCTGTCCCGTGAATGAAAATATCATCAGTGTATCTCAGGTATCACTTGCTTTGTGGTGCATTTGTCCAGAAATTCTGCCTCAAGGCAGCCCATATAGAGATTGCCATATTGGGGAGCCATCCTAGTATCCAGGGCTGTTCCCAAGGTGTGGACAAAGTATTTGTTGTTGCATGTAAATTTGTCCTGGGTCAGGATGAAATTGCTAAGTTTAGTGATGCAGTTAGGGCAAATATCTAAGCAACCTTTCGCTTGTGAACACAGCAGAGAGATGTTAAAGGCTACATGACAATAGGGGTATTAAAGTTAATCCATTGCCATCTCTTTTTGATTTAGTAACCTCCTCAGTTTGACAAAAAAACACCTGTTCATGACCCCAAATCACCATATGTAATTATTTAGTATACTGATACTGAAGACCATTCAAAACATTCCAGTTATCTTAAGGTTAATCTATATCAAAGAATAATATCTGTATAAGAACATTGTACATTATCTTTCCCAAAGGGGAAAAAACCCAGAGTGGTTATTTCAATAGCTTATGAAGAAGTAAAAGGGATAACTACAGACTGGATGAAGTCATCTAAGGGTATGTCTACACTGCAATCAGAAGTGTGATTGCAGCTTGGATAGGCACACCTTTGCTAGCTTTACTCTAACTAGAATGGCTAACACATAGAAGTGAAGATGCAGTAATGCAGACCGCAGCACAGGCTAGCAACACAAGGGTCCAGACTTTGTCCATGTAACCCACACTGAAGACCGTGCTGACACATCTCCACTAGTTTTTTTTAGCCATGCTAGCTAAATTAGAGCTAGTATGGGTACGCCTACCTGAGTTGCAATCACACCCTTGACTGCAGTGTAGACATATTCTAAGAATGGTAAACTATGATTAAGGCTGAGAGTCTGTCACGGAAGTCACAGATTCTGTGACTTTCGTTGACCACCGCAGCAGCTGGTGCTGGCCCACAGGCTGCCTGAGCCAGGCAACCCCTGGGCCAGCAGCAGCAGTCTGGGTGTTTGGGAGGGGGCTCAGGGCTAGGGGCAGGAGTTTGGGGTGTGCATGGGGGAGCGCTTACCTGGAGTGGGGGGCCCCCTTCAGCTCCTAGGTGGCGGAGGGGGGTCTCCGTGCTAAACGCTGCCTGCACCCGTCCCCGTTGCCGGTGGTTCCCGGACAATGGGAGCTGCGGCAGCCGGCGCTTGTGGTGGGAGCAGCGGAGGAGCCCCTAGCCTAGCCCCTGCCTCTGCTGCATAGGAGCTGCAGGGACAGAGCTGGTAGGAAGCCTGCCAACCCCACCCCAGCACCAGCAGGGGTCCTGGGTCACCTCCCCCAGCACCTGCAGCCCCCCTCAGATGCCCCCCCAGAGCACCCCAGCTCACGTTTTAGTCACAGCAGATATTTTTAGTACAAGTCATGGACAGGTCACGGGACTGTGAATTTTTGTTTACAGCCCATGACCTGATCAGGACTTTTACTAAAAATACCCATGACTAAAATATAGCATTAACTATGATAGACTGCTAATGAAACACCACATATGCCTCACTACTTGTAGAGAGTCTCTAAATACTTGAATTACCTAAAGGCTTACTGCGTAACTAGGCTACCATGACTTTGTGCCATATCCTGAACAATTACTTGTAAGAGGACGTTCTTACAGAAGGTTTTTAATTGATTTTGGACCTGTTCTGAACAACAAACCTTGGAAGCATCACTAGCTAGGGGAAATTTTTCCAAGAATACTTGATTTACAACTGTGAAAACTACTAGTTCAGATGTAGGTCATCTAACCTCATAAGTTTTCCCTATTCAAAGGTGCTTTTAGATCAATAACTATGTTCAGTCCATCTTAATGATGCTTGATATTCTTCTGTATTGTTTAACATATTGCCATTTCTTAGCATGTTTATCTTAGTTATTATTGTACAATTACATCTGAAGCACCAGTAAAGGATCATGGCCAGATGTTCACGGGTATGTTTAGTCTAGAAAAAAGAAGACTGAGTGGGGACATAATATATAAAATATATAAAAGGTTTTTATAAAGGAGATGGGGATAAATTGTTCTCCATATCTTCAGAGGGCAGAACAAAAAGTAATTGGCTCAGTTTGCAGCAAAGGAGACTTGGGTCGATTATTAGGAAAAGCTTTCTAAATATAAGGATAGCACTGGAACAGGTTACAAAGGAAACTTAGAATTCCTATCATTGAAAGTTTCTAAGAATAGGTTAGACAAACACCTGTCAGAGATGGCCTAGGTATTCTTATTTCAGCATGGCAGGATGGACAAGATGACTTCTTGAAGTCTCTTCCAACTCTACCTTTCTAGGATTCTGTGACATGAAGAGAAAAGAAAAATAATTGCCATTTCTGAACTAAAAGCCCAGTTCTAAAACCTTATTCACATTGCATAGTACCTTACCCCACAAGTCACCTGACTAATCACTAGGATGTCTTGCAGACTAAGGACAGCAGCAAGCCCTAAATACTTAGCCCAATACGTTTACCTTTATTGTTAACATAACTTGATGTTGACATTACAGTAAATAATGTTACATCCAACATACAACCAAACATTACAGAACATATCTTTGATAATTCCAATACACATTTTAGCAAACCAAAAGAATATGCATGATGATATCTGCTAAATGAATGTAACATTACACAGATGTGTGTCTGCAATAAGAAATATGGTATCTTTTTTATTTTTCTTTAATTTCCCACCCTCCCCTTTACCATTTGATGTTATTAGTGTACCGGAAGGAATAGCTCATTATAAATGCAGGGCCCTTGAGACAGTTATGAATTTCAAGCATCTGAAACAAAGTGAATGAGTCCTTCAGAACTCCTCTTCAAATCAGTATTGCCTCATTAATAATTAACTGCACTGTGACCTAAATAAATTATAAGATCATACTTCATTTAAATACTGCTTGTCACATATCAAGCTAGTCCAATGTTCTAAAGAGTTTGAATGTTAAGGCAGAAAGGAGTCATCTTTCAAGTACAATTAAATAATGCTATCTGTACAGTGTTAAACATGAAACATCCTGAAGCAGTTAGAAATGGTTTTGCCTTGAATATCAATCACTAATGCCAATGTTATTTACATTGTCATTAGGCGGATGGTAAAATTTGTGGGTGTTTGACAAGAAAATGAAAACTAACTGCTCATCAGTAAACACCCCTTCTGTTTATTAGAAGATATTTAGTGTTTCAGTAATAAAGATAATTGCTGTGCTTCCCTTACTCTGTTACCAAGAAGTGATATTCCTTTGCCAATAGTTCAATGAAGTCAATTAGAATAAATGGCACCACAAGCTACTGCAATGTGCAATGAGTGATAGAGAGTCACACATTCTTTAACGAGTGCATCGGTAGAGAGAATGGATATCTATAGCAAAATCTGCTGAAATTGTGTTTGAAAAGTACATTTTGTCTCAGATGTAGTCATGGATTTGATTTAAAAGTTTACCCTTTTGAATATCTTCTGCTTTCAATAAACAGAGCAAAACACTTGATAAGGTATGTCTTTAACAAGAGCTTGCAGCATTTTCACCATCTGCAAATGCTTATATATTTCCTCTGTTTTGACTAAAGTGAGAAATTAGTAGCATTGAATATTTGACCCCCCACCCAAAAAAAATCAGAGTGGAATTACAGGCTCAGATGTATCAATACATAATGATTCTTTATATTTTCATATTTTAATTAACTGATGTCAGTATCATCCATCTACTTTTAAATGCCAAGTATCCCGTTATAATTGCAATATTTTTGTATGTGTACAAAAGCAGCACACATGTGTCAGTCACAAAATTTTATATTGATGTAGTAAGCCGAAACCAAACTTTTGAATTTCAAAAAACCAAAACAAATCAGTTAATTGCTCCTCACCCTACCCATTATTTTCCCATGGTGATGCACCTTTGCACTTTTAAAGTCTGGCCAGAACTGAAAAGAGAGAGGTCCTGAAATATGACAAGAGAGATTGTTTTCCCTTCCAGAGCAAACACAGGAAATAACAGAAAATTGTGAGAAGCAGCCTGTTCTCATGAGATTTCCAACTCAAGACACAGAATTTGAATAAGCATCTGAACTTTTTGGGTGCTTATGTGACCCACATAACCATATCTTTGAATCAGAGCTGATTGAAATACTGAAGTCAATTTTTCACTGACTGTGCTTGTCTTCAAGTTCTTGACATTTCCACAAAACTGCCACAATCTTGTGATCATTATTATTATTACTAATTATTTTGCTAGAAATGAAGGGTGCGGTGGTTGCAAATTATTGACAGGAGGAAGAAATTACAGTAGTTGAACTAGTGAATAGTGACTTACTCTTTCTAATGACTACACCAAGTGACCCTGAGTTCTATGGACATCTCCACCAGTCAGTAACTTTTACTCCTTTCACTTATCATACAGTGGTCACACTTTAAAACTATTTTCTTTTGAAAGATTCTACCTATTTGAGAATGACACTCCACACTTTAAATGGGAATTCTGCTGGTATCAGTAATCTCTCTCAAGCTGGTAGAAATATTTGAAGTATGGTTAATATTGTGAATATTAAAGTCTGGTAATGTCTCTTCCTTAATTTAAAAGGTAAGATTGGGATAGAAAAATAACTTTTCAGCGATTTAAAAATAAATCCAGCAGCTGACAAGAGTGGAGGCCAGATAATATTTGAGAGTGCATGAGTGAGTCTCTTCTCTTGTGTATATTTCTCTGGAGCTGCATGGTGTTTAGGTTACCATTATAAGTGGTAGCAGGAGTGTTAAGTCACTCTCCAAGACTCTGATTGTGCACCATTAAAAAGTCATTGTGGGAGTTGTGCCATTGACTTCATGGGAGTAAATTACTTCAGTTGGCACAAGATCAAGCACTATGTAGGCATGTCAGTTTTTGTCACTGTTGGCTGCCACCTCTTCCTTCCCCATTTTCTGTATGGTGGGTGGGGAAGCTCCCTGGTGCCCCTGCTGCTCTAAGCTCAGAGTAAGAATGCAATATTAAGTTACTTTAAAAAAGCATGGTAACAGAGTTTAAAGACAGCTTCAGAGGATATCTACTACAGTAATAACACCTGCTCCCTTGTAAAAAGACCTGTTGGCTTAATAAACTGCAGAATCAAAGTACTGATAATGTAACTTTCATCTTGGCCATCAACCTTAAAATCCAACAGCATACATAACCATTAACATCATGAAAGGCAGTACACTAGCACCCTCCTCCAATTTTCCAACTTTTGTCCTTACCATTTCTGAGTGACTATCCTTAGCTTGGGTATTGAAAATTCTGGAAATTTGGAAGGAGAGACAGAAGGAGCTCCAAATCCATAAAACAACTGTGCTTAAATACCTTCAGAATACAAAGCTGACAACTGATGATAAAGATGTATTGTATTACTTTTGCGCATGTGGCTAGTTCCAGTGGACAATTCATACCAGCGGCACCCAATGTAACAAGTAAATGTTTTTGCTATCAGTAACAGAAATAGAACTGAAGGTATCCAGACTGCCAATCCCATGCTGAATCCATGTGATGTGATCCCCAGCAAGCCTCATATCATGTGTCTCAGTTTTGACATGAATAAAATGGGAATAAATATATTTACTGTACATAAAAACTGGCAAACATATAGCATTTGTGATGACAACTCTACATATAAGTAATCATCATTACCAGAGCAGAGCAAATTCCTCAAAATTTTACTACTAGTATTTGCTCAAATGAATATCTGACTTTGACCATGCTTGTGCCCCTTGTGCATTTGCTTCCTAAGAATATTCTAGTTAATGAGTTTCGTGGCAGAGACATTTGCAGAGAATTTTAGTCAAATATTAGAGACTATCCAGAAAAGGAATTTTGAACTAAACCATGACTATTTGCACTGCAAACCTGACTCTAAGAGTGGTATTACACCGATGCAGTTGAAAGACAAAAACTGGGGCCTATATACTCAGTCAAAACTAAGCAACATTTCTGATATTGTTACTCCCAAGTAGCTGTTTGTGAATGAGCCATAAAACAGAATAAATTGGCAAAAGTATTTAGCAAATAATTTCAGTTAGCAAACTAATTTGAGAAAATGCCTACATGGTCACAGCAGAAAGAGGTATATTTCATTGAATAAATTATTTACTGTGAATTATTGTTTAAGCTGCAACTGTTAACCCCATTTTATAGATAAGGAAACTGATACACACCTGTTAATTAAGGTAACTAAACTGAAGCACACTAAGGTCTAGTGGATAAGTAGATGAAATTCAAAAATCAGAAAAAAAAATCATCTTGATCCCCTTAGGGAGTCTGACTTACAAATAAAGACATGCATCCAGATATTTTTGATGTGCATTGAGTGCACTTTAAAGGTTCATTTCAGATTTAGAGATATTTTAGCAGCATTCCCCACTTTAATTATAGGGACCATAGACAGAATTGGTAATACCACTACAATCAAAATGAAATTTTAAAGTATGACCAACATCAGTAATTTCTCAGTTTTGTGTTGTTTCCTTTATATACGAGTATTTTGTTGTGACCAAAAATAATAATTTGGCCCAACTTGTCTATATTTTTCTGCTTTTAAGTACACCGTTTTAAAAATAGAAAAAAAAGTTTTTTCTAGATAAAGTGTTTTTTAAAAAACACCCAGACACTTACATGCTCACCAATCTAAAAACAGTTTTATGATTAGAAGACTTAAAAGCTAGAGTAGCAATGCATTTTCTGTATAATAATTTATAGTAGAAAGAACAGTTTTCTTGTGATTTACAGGCTATAAAGATGTTATAAATAAATCTGGCCCGACAGACCATTAGAATGACAAAACATGTCTGAAGAGTCACTTTTTTTTTTCCAGACAGTTTTGCTCGGACAGATATTGTACTTCTTTCGGTATAGGGAGTGTTAATTTACATATTTCTCAAGTTTTACATAAAAATGCACTGTTTGATATATATAACTTACGTCATTTAGCGAAAGCTAGAATATCCCTAAATGGCACTCTCATACCTTCCTGACTGATGTAGTTATTACACTTTTGGCAATAAATTGCTATTTTATCCTCCTCTAAACTACTTGTTCTTCTGACACATTCTAACAATGCATTATTCAAGTGAAGTTCTCCAGGAAATAGTGAATATTAGAAAACCATAAATCTACAGATAAACTAATACTTTGGGGTTGGGGGTGGGGTTATGCCTACCAAATAAACAGTACACAAATACATTTTATGCAGGCCTTAGTTTTAATTTGTTTGTGTGTTGATTTAATACCTACCAAATTCCGTATCTGTGAGAGATAATTTCCTCTCAGTGTGCATGCTCATCTCCCATTAGTGTTAATGGGAGTTAAAGCCCACACACTCCAAAAAAAGAATGCACTCCATAGAATCCTGCAGAGATTGGCCTATGAATGTTTAGTAGTGATGAAGCGAATATATACTTAAGGAAATGAATCAATACCAAGAGAGCCTACCTGAAAGCTTTTTACACATCACCACATCTGTCCCCAGTAAAAAAAAAAAAAAATCCTGGTGTTTTTCTTATTGCATCACAAGTTTCTGATTTCCTTGGAAATCTAGTTAAAACAAAAGTATAAACCTTTCATTTTCAAGCAAGCAGCCCTGGGTATTTAAAATATGGGGAGAAGACAGACTGAGAGCCTATCTTCAGAGCTGACGCTTCCTATCTTTGCTATTAGACATGGTAGGGTACCTTATCACTGAACAGCTAGAGGCATGAGATAGCATAACCTTTCTTATCAACCGTTTTACAAATGAAAACTCCATTTGATGAGGTATTTTGCAGTTAAAGTTTTTTCTCCCCGTTTCATGTGGTCCTCTCTGAACTTCTAAAATGCTGAAATATACAAATGTTCAATCTCAGATGGAGAAAAAAAATCACACTAAGTTCTAGTCTATACTTAAAACTTAGGTTGACATAGTTGCAGTGAAAAAATCTCACTCCTGAGCACCACAGCTATGCTAACCTAACCCCAGTGTACATGCTGCTAGGTCAATGTATAAATTCTTCGTCAAACTAGCTACTGTCACTCAGGGAACTGGAGATCCTACAGCAATGAAAAAACTCCTTCCGTCACTATAGGCTGCCTCTATACTATGGGATTATGCCAGCATAGCTATGGCACTGTGACTATGCCACTAAAATTCCCATAGTGAAAACACGGCCTGGAAAACAAAAAATAAGTGCAACTCTACAGAAGTGGAAACAGTGTTAGTAAAGGTTATAAGTTAGAGATGGGGATTCTGTGACTTAAAAATACTATAGAACATTGATTTGAACTTTTTTATCAGTGACCTGAGAGAAAACAAAATAATCACTGATGAAGTTTACAAATGATATAAAGATTGGGGGAGTGGTAAATAATGAAGTGGAGACAGACAGAATGGTCTGGATTGCTTGGTAAGCTTGGTGTGTGTTTTAATATAGTCAAATGTAAAGACTAAAACGGCTGCTACTCTGAAAAATGTAAAGTCGTACATCTAGTAACAATGAATGTAAACCATACATACAGGATGGGAGACTCTCTCTTGGAAGACAGTGACTCTGAAAACATATGAGCTCCCAGTGGCACGCTTGTGGTCAAAAGGCCTAATTCAATCCCTGAATGTATAAACAGAAGAATATTAAGAAGGAGTATGAAGGTTATAATACCTCTATATTTGGCACTGATGTGATTGCTACTGGAATATTGTGTCCACTTCTGCTGCCTACAATTCAAGAAGCATGTTGATAAATCAGAGAGGATTCAGAGAAAAGCCACAAGAATGAAAAGATTAGAAAACATGCCTTATAGGGAGATACTCAAGTACCTCAATCTATTCATCTTCACAAACAGAAAATAAAGGGGTGACTTGATCACAATCTATAAGTATCTACTTGGGAAAGAGAAATTAGATAATAGAGGGCACTTCAATCTAGTAGACAAAGGTATAAAACAAGATAATGGCTGGAAATAGAAGCTAGACAAGTTCAGACTAGAAATAAAGCTCAATTTTTCTTTTAACAGCAAGGAACAGTGTCCCAAGGGCTATAACGGACTTTACATCATGACTGAATATTTTTCTAAAAAATATGCACTAATTCAGACAGAAATTAATTTAGTGAAGTACTACAGCCTGGAAAGTCTATGATCTGGGTTATACAGGAGGTAAGACTAGATGGCCTCATAATCTATAACTCTATGTACTCCAATGGTTAGGCTTATTATGTCCAGTGTATTTAACACAGCTGTGAAAAATTCTACCTGCTCCATTCATCTGGACCAGGCAAATTATTTATTTTGATGGTGAATGAGACAGTTTGTTTTCCATAATCATATCAAAGTTTGAGTAAAAAATGTTTTTGTCTGGATTGGTAAATTGCCATAGCAGTTTTGGAAACACCATGCAACTGTAGTTACTCTGCTCTCTTTTAAGATAATTTTACCTATCTTCTTCTAGCATTCTTCTCAGCAGAAACTGAATTCTGCAGTCTAGCTTAAAGCATTTAGATGTGGACAAACCCGTTGCAGGTTCAATGGGACGTTCAAATTTGAGGCACTGCCCATGATATAAAGCTCTCACATTTAACCCTAATGAGTTATATATTATGTTATGGGACCGAACATTGTCTGTTATCATTGGGTCAGTGTAATCCTTGGTAGCATCTTCTATATTTGTGGGGGGAAAAAGAGGAAACATTTTCGTAGCCAGGTGGTTTACAAATAGCAGCTGTTTGAAAATGTTTAGAAGTTTGGAAGAGTAGTAGTAATCCTGGCTACTAGTAGGAAGAGGCCATCTGACATTTGATAAAAATAATTCCTCATATGGATATCACAATTTATGTTTCAGAGTAGCAGCCGTGTTAGTCTGTATTCGCAAAAAGAAAAGGAGTACTTGTGGCACCTTAGAGACTAACAAATTTATCTGAGCATAAGCTTTCATGAGCTACAGCGCACTTCATCGGAATACATCCGATGAAGTGAGCTGTAGCTCATGAAAGCTTATGCTCAAATAAATTTGTTAGTCTCTAAGGTGCCACCAGTACTCCTTTTCTTTTCACAATTTATGTGGCATACACACACACACGCACCCTAACAGTACCAACTGTGTTTGTCACTATAAAGAAAACTGTTTTGTTTTTTTGGTAAGTGCATTACAATATTACATTCCAAACCTAAGTAAATGAGGATTAGTGAAGTTAAATCAATATCATGACAATTGTTTTCTTTTTTATTTAAACCATTGTATTTTTGTTGGTCTGTATAAAACTGATTTCCTTCTTTTTTTAACCTATAATTATAGTGTATTACTCAATAAATTATCCATCTGCACCTTAGAAAATTATTTCACGTTCTTAGCCGTTAATAATCTATGGTATCAATGCGTTTCAGATACGTTGAGTAAGCTTACTTTGCCCTCATTGTGTTTGCTACACAGATGATTTTATCATGATGGGCATGATTTTGTGGGGAAAAAATAGGTAAATAGACATGCTAAAAGGGCTTAAGCAAAACTAGTGGAGAGTTGTAGGAGGTCAAGAAAGACTTACCATACTCATGGATTTCACTGCACAATAATCAGGTGTGTCACTTTCCTCTGACCTGTGAGGTGGTAGCCATCACAGCAGGCTGAATACTTGCTTCAGTGATCAAAAGTTGGGTTATTGATACAGAACTGATGCAGGATACTTGGGTCAATGATGCAATATAGCAAATTAAATTCTGTTCTTGATAAACTTTCAAGGTGTAATATTTCCCTGCATACCTGAAGTACCATACTCTAAGCATACCACAGAAAATCCTGCTTAGGGATACTCTTTCTGTAGAAATGGCTACCTCACAATTATGGTTCTGCATCCACTCCCAGATGAGAAAAGGGGATGAAACTACAAGGTTCAATAAAAATAAAAACAGGACTTTTGCTACACTACATTGTGTTTTGAGCATGATTAATGAAACTGACTGGGTTAATATCCCTTTCAATGAATAGCTTTCATGCAACCTCATCCTTTATTATGCTTGCTGGCAGCATGGCTATTAATAGTGCCTGAGCCTACACTTGTACTTTCAAACATTTCAGACACAAATAATAGAAGATTTCCAACTAAAAAGGATAATCTCTCTTCAGTAGGAGAGAAGTAAGCATAGTGAATAATTTAAAGGCTTTGGGGATATAAAGATTTATTATATTTCCCAACCAGCAATAAGCTGGAGGCTTGATTAATGCTTGAGAAATAGAAGATAGGGGATAATTCCAGGATTCTGAATACATGATCTTTTTTACAACTTATTTTTGTATCCTTATATTAGTTTGAAAGTGTTTCCATTGTAAGCAAATCTTTCAATCTTGATTTTTTAATTAAAAATATATTGATCATAACTCACTTTTCAATAAACTCATTTGAATTAACTTCCAAATTCAGGATTAGAACAAAAAGTGTTAAATAGCCCTATTACGTAGTACAAAGTCCCATATTTTGAGATGTTCTGAACACAGATAGGAATATGGAAGCTTTCTACCCTTAACTCCCTCAATCTACAGGAAATCAAAACAATGGAGGTTTCTCTTAGAAAGCATTGCACTTAAGTACAGAAACATTGGACCAAAATTTCCTCTGGGTGAATCAACAGCACATAGCTATAATAGGAGCTGTGTGGACTGATCCAAGGGCAGAATACTCCCTAAAAATACAAACATATGAAATAAAGCAAGACAACTTCCCCTAAAATACATTTCTCCATAAAAAGATCTGTTGCCAGCACAGAGTGCCCGAGGCAAGCAACAGCTGGATTCATTGCCCGGTGTGCGTTGCCCAATAACCACAACGGGGTGGAGAAGTAGAAAAGTTTATTTGAAGCTTCAAGCGGTACAGGAAGACAACAATCTCAAATCCTGCACAACAGTGCAAGCAGTTACACATATTTTTATACATTTTTTCTTTAGCATACTTATCCAATAGCAAGCTGCCCTGAGTACCCATATAGCCAATCCGGTATACCAGCCAGTTCCCCTTTTTCCCTCTTATCATCTATTTCACCATACATGGAGTTGTTTGTTCAGTATTATCTAACATTTCTGTCCTGTTGGGCCTAATCTTGCTTCAGCCAGTTTGCGCCTGCAACAAACTGTTGCAAACTCCTCAGCATGACTGCTGTGAGTATCTCCGGGCAGAAAAGGGAAGGGGGGGCCACCTGGACCTAGAGTGAGGGGGCTTCATTTACACTCGTGGTCTTCCATCCCCTTGAGTTACCTAGTGGCCATGCCCAGTGTCCCCAACAGATCTCTGTAGTTATATGAAAGAATGAGGAGTACTTGTGGCACCTTAGAGACTACCAAATTTATTTGAGCATAAGCTTTCTTAGGCTAAAGCCCACTTCATCAGATGCATGCAGTGGAAAATGCAGTAGGAAGATTATATATATTTATACACACACACCATGAAAAAAATGGGGGTTGCCATACCAACTCTTAACGAGATCAATCAATTAGCACTACAATTTTTTTTCTCCTGCTGCTAATAGCCCACCTTAATCGATTGGTCTAGTTAAGAGTTGGTATGGCAACCCCCATTTTTTTCATGTTCTCTGTATGTGTATCTATCTTCCTACTGTATTTTCCACTGCATGCATCTGATGAAGTGGGCTTATGCTCACGAAAGCTTATGCTCAAATAAATTTGGTAGTCTCTAAGGTGCCACAGGTACTCCTCATTCTTTCTGCTGATACAGACTAACATGGCTACTGCTCTGAAATCTGTAGTTATATGGTGAGTTATGCTACTCAGACTGGAAGCAAATTTAAAATGAGCACAAACAGTGAAAATCTCTAACCGTAATCCATTTCTAGGCCAAAGGGAGCTATGAGAACTGGAAATTGTACAAACCTAACATAATCTTACACTTTTCACATCATTATCTATTTGTTTGCTTTCAATACTACAACATATTTTTAAACATGAACAGCTTTCTGAGCTGAAAAGATTTTTGTTTCCATTAGCAATTTACTCTTCGCATCTTGTTTCATTTTTCACTAATATGTGCTTGTCAGAGTATATTGCCTAACACGAATCATAGCTTATAAGTTTGTAAAATGCAACTGAATTTCCTGTACTTCTTCCATGTTAACACTATTGGATAATTCTACAATAATATTGCTTTCTGCCAGTTACAGCTCAGTTTCTACATAGCATGCAAAATGTGCTTGTAGAAAAGTTCCCACATACAATAGGATACACGTCTCATACTTTTGTACTGAAGATGGGTTTACTCTCTCAATCAGCCCAGCTTATCCACAGGCTGGTACTCAAATCAACTTCTTGGCGAGCTTCCTCCCGGAATAAGGAAGAAGATACGTCAGCTCAATGTTGCAAAATAAAAATATGCATATTTTCACTTTGCACATGCAGACCTTCTTAATGACATCTCTAGAGACAATGTGGGCTAATAAATTGGAATCTAGGCTATCTGGGTTGTATTCCCAGACATGCTGCTGACTCTGTGTGACCATAGGGAAGTTGCTTACTTTTCTGTGCCTCAGTTTCACCAGTCTGTAAAATGAGAATAATAATGAACACCCAGATTTGTAAAAGTCATTGAGCTTTATAAATAAAGAGGGTTTTATAAGAATTAAGTATTAGTCTATATGAAAGACATTTGCATGAAAATAGGATCTTCGCATTTTATATATTCATCCAGATCCACTGCTTATTCTTCCCAATCCTCTATTTAGGACATCTTAATTTGCTTCATAGCTATTATCAGTGATGCCAGACAGTTTGCCACTTCCAAGTGAGCATTAAGCAACCTGAGCAGATGTGCCCCTAAAGAATAAACATCTTGTTTTTTCACTAGGTGTCCTTAATAATCAGGATAAAGGGAAGAGAAAGACCAAAAATGTTACTGAAGTAGATTTGCCCTTTTCAAAGCTTAGCATGAAGCATTAAAGCTGTTTAATTTAAACTCTATCTGTTAGATCTCTGAAAGCAAGAGAAAGATTCAGTCACCTAATGACATGTATGTGACTTGATTTAAAATGAGAGCTCGGGCTACCTGGGCAAAAAAAACCCTGATGAGCAAACCAACTTTTTGTTAAAAAATAAATACCAGCCAAATGGGAAAGCAAAGGTTTGTTTGGTTGAAGCCAATAGAAAAATTAGAAATGGCAAAAGTGTTATGGCAGCAAGATATAAACAGATGCCTGTAAAAAAGAGAAGATCAAAAGACTAATGGTAAAAAATTAATTTTGTAATGGTACTGTTCTTTCCAATAGTTCTCCCTAAAACGCACCTTAACTGGGTAATTAAGAAAAAGCAAATGGCATTGTCATGTCCTGCAAGTAAATCAACAGTGATAAACGCAGCTGGGTATTTCATTTCACATTCACTCTCACCTACAACAGACATATCTCTGTGCAACAGAAATTGGAGGATATTTGAATGAAGTTTATTCTCTTCCACAGTTCACTGCTGGAGAAAGTCTCTTTCTCTCTTCCCAATTCAATGAGTATAAACACTGACACACTCATGCCATCTGGCTCATTTCTTTCACTTAACAATTCTGATGAGATTTTTTTGTTACGTTACTTGATCCAGTCCCAATGAAGTCAATGGGAGTCTGCCGATTGACTCCAGCAGTTATCTAATGAGGCTCTCAACTTGGCACACAGTTTTATACAGATTCATTGGTGGGTGACTCCAATCCAGCTAGCTGCCTAAACTGTAGAATCCTTTTCAGAACTATCCCCACAGACCATAGTTGATCTCACAGAGCCCAACAAGATTCCATCATATGGTAGCTCTACCAGGGGTAGTGCAATGTAGGCTTACGATGACAAATGAGAGGGATTCAGGGCACCAACATCCACACAAGCCATTTAAGATCTCATCACCCTCTCCTACACTTGCCATGGTGTATAGGGTATGTGTAGCTACACGCTGCAGTGAAAGGCAGGCTGTGTCCACACACAATGAGGTGTGTATACTACCTATGGCAATGAGGCAATGGGGAAAGGCTTTGGCAGCTCCACACTGACAGAGCCTTCCACTCCAGAGGAAAGGCTCTGTGGGTGAGAAGAGGCAGGTGGGAAACGGTCCAGCAGCAGGGAAGCAGTGAAACACTACACTGCTAAATATAGTACAGAGAGAGCCAGGTAGGGTATATGGGTTTTATTCCCAAACTTGCTGTTGACGCTATGTAAGCTATGTAATAGGTAAATTGCTTACTTTTCTGTGCCTCAGTTTCCAGTCTGTAAAATTGTGAATGCTACGGTTCAGGTGTATAGGCACTTTACTTACCTAAGCTGTGCCTCACTGTTTACACTGCTATTTATACCCAAGCTAACTGTGGTGTGCAGTGTCTGTACTCTACATGCTGACATAAACTTACACCTGCCTTAAGAAATAAGGTAGAAATATTCTTGAGGCCTTTGCGGAATGGAACACAAACCTCCAAATTAGCCCTCAGGGCTTGGTTTGTGGCCAAGCCCTGTTAGTGTAACCCACACAAATCAAGCCTGATGGATTAATTCCTCAGTCCTGAGTAAGCCAAACACAGTACACATAGATTCACTCACATAACTGTGTTATGACAAGTGAACTACATCAGTGACTTCTGCAGTGGTAGAGGGAAAGATGGGATTAGAGTCACAAGCCAGCAAATGTCCCAATTTAGGCCCAATTTAGGCATCAGGGTTTGGTTGGCATAAATATCCCTGTCTCTATAGACAACTCCACCAATATGTTCCCATGACAATGCTTGCTTTTATTAACAGCCCTTTAATTTACTCATCTATTGGAACAAATTTATTGATCTCTCTGTTTAGCTGTGCATTTACTCAACTGATGTTAATAATTTGATGATTTTCTTCATACTATCCAAGACTATTTGACACTAACTCCTAACAGAAAATGGGGTACTTTGCATTGTAGGACTGGTATCAAGAGACAAGCATGGCAGAGAAAGTATAAGGAAATGAATGAATTCTAAACAATGTCTTATAACCATAGAGCAGTTTTCTGCAATTTCAGTTATAACAGCAGAAATATTGCCTTGACTGCAGGTGCTGGTCAGCATTTGGCATCTGTAAATGAAGATGACTCCAGTTTGTTCTTAGTCTTGCTCAAAGTGTCCTCCTTTTTTGTTTGTTTGTGTGAGCACACATGCACATGCATTAATATTTTGTCCTCAATTTTGAATGCATCACTGTTTGAGACTAAGAGATTGCTGCTGACCTCCAGACTTGCTCACTATCCTATCAATTTAAGGTTGTTGCTCTCTTGTACTCCAAATATACTTTTTTCCTGATTGCTGTTATGAACAGTTTTCTTTCCAATGACATTTCACCTAATAACTTATAGTGTAACTCTCATTATGAAATGTATTACTTTGGATGTGGGGCCCTTCCTCAGCTGTCAGCATTTTACTAAGCTCCCATTCCCATTTAAGTTTAGTGAACTGTAGAACTTTATCAGATTCTTAACTGTCTCTTTTTCACTTTAAGAGCTTTAATCATTTTCTGTGAAGATTTACCCCTCCGGGTGGCTGTCCCTGTAAAGATCTTCACCAAATTCTCTTCAGCTCAGTTATAAACTGTGTGTTGCTGAGGATTGTTTAGTGCAATTTTCAACATTGCTCATTGTACTACCTCACTTTGATCCATTCAGTGGTTATCCAAAAATCTTGCCTTAACTACTTTTCATCCTCTCTTGTCCCCATTCACTCACACTTACTACATTTTGCAACGAGCTTTTAAACTATAAGCTTCTCATGCAGAGACTGTCTTCCCATATGTTGGTCTAGCACCGAGCACAATTTGGCCCATGTTGACTGTGGCCTTTGGAAGATGCTGCAATACAGATTATAAATGCTAATTTGACCCTACAACACTCAAAACGGTTAGGCTAATTGCATTTTATATATTTTGTGAATAATATTATATTATATTCTGCGCTTCATGATTTTGGCTAGTATTGCACGAACAAGTACTGAGCAAGAAAATAATTTATTCAAACTTTTATAAGATTTCTATCTGCATGTTCAGGCCTAAGCGATTCAGACAAGTGTGGATTATCACCCAACTCTCTGATGCTTAACTGAACATCTAAATCTTCTGAGATTCACTTATTTCTAGACATATTTTATTCAAACAGATAAAAACATGTATCACAATGTCACTGACATGTCTTCTGCCTCTCCTTGTGAGAGTTATATTAGGGCAGTGTGAGGTGCCACAGCATCTGATACATATTACAACTCAGTCAGTCAATAACACTGGTACAATCTCTGCAATTTCAGTTTATATAGCTAATAGCACAAGATTAATTGCCACTTTTACCACAAATCTGATGTCAGAAATTATTTTATCCAGTTCTTGGAACAGGTCTCATTGTAGACTGAGCCCATAGTAAGGTCCCCCAGGAGCATCCCAAGGAAGGAGCTGTGACTCAAGATAAGCTATAAATCCCCCTCTCCTTCCCCTTGTTCCAGGCCAATACCAGCAACGAACAACTAATCACCCCCTCTCATGTTTGCTTAGCTGCACTGGCTGGTACATTGTGGACCAGTACTATGACTTGTGTAATTTCCTGACCCACTCACTCAGAGTAGCACATGCATGGTGTAAAAAGGACAAAGCTCTTACTCCCATTTTTGCTCCTGTACAGATGCGCAGTCCAAAACACAATCTACCCTTATGGTGAAATCTTGACTCTACTTAAGTCAGTTGTAAAACTCCCAAAGCATAAATTGGCAAATTACAGGTGTACCACATCATCATCTCAGGATTGTTCAGTTACACCCGATTCTACTCACAGACACTGACATCCTTATTTACACTTCAATAGCTGTATCCATGGTCATGAACTTTGTTGTGGTTCTCTCTGATCTCCTGTGAATGATTTACAAATGATCTAGAACTAATAGGAGCCAGAAAACTCACTATTTTCTTGCCTTTGCAAAAGCTTGGTTTGCTTGAATCGACACTTGCATAAAGATTCTATTTTTGACATTCAGATCACATTCTTGCTCCAGATATTCTTTGTGATTAATCTTTGTATATGCTGGTAGATTAATTTTGCCTCATCATGCTTTCCTTTTATCTGTCAGCCTTATCTTCAGTATATCTTTGGTCTTTCCTAGTGTTGTACAAATCATACAATGTATAAGTCCTTGAGTAAAGTTCCAGACGTCTCATGGAACATTACTTATCCCATTTGTACTCATTTCCCTCCCCCACCCCCGACCCAAAGAGAGAAATGGGTTGTTGTACGAATGGGCAATGTGACACTTTTCAGTTACAATATATTTAAAAAGGTATCTGAACTATGGAGTATATTTAACCTGCATTCCTATAGGTGGTAATCTCCACACTTTCCAATGAGTAGGGAGATTTTTAAACTGTAACATTTCTTGGGAGACAAACAACAGTTTAAAAATTTAACATGAGATTGCTACTTAATTAGTTGGTGAACAAAACAGGGCGGCATTGTTCCCTTAGCAGAAGCCCAGAGGAAGGACTGGCACAAAATGGAAGTGTAGTTCTGATGGCATGAGCAGTTGGATGGGCTATCAGCTTGAGTACGAGCCTATCTGAGACCCAAGATATGTACTTGGGGAGGTAGTCTGTCCCACCACTCATACCACCACAGCTTTGCTTCTATTTTTAGTGGGAAGTTTGACCAGAGCTATCACCCAAAAGGGGGGAATTATTCCTTCCTGCTCCAGTGAAGGCATACCCTTAGATAGAGGAGAAGAGAATGTGAAGAATGTGTTCACTCTTTCTGTTTATGAGCAGATCATGAAATCCTTGATCCATCATTATTCAGACTTAATTGTCATATTTTTTCCTATCCCCCTCACTACGGATTTGTCAACATCAACAAATTGTGAATATTTGCTACTGGAATCTTGATAACCATGCTAAGTCTGTTAGTTATCAAACTCATGTAGTGTTGCTTTTGTACCCTGATTTTATGTAATATTAAATAGAGCTTTCTGTGAATTTTGAATATTACAAACAAACACAATGTTAAATTCTCATTTTTGTGAATACTCATGCCAGCAAAGCTTGAGCATGTGAAAGTTCATGGAAAGTGAATACACAAAAGTTGCAGAAAAAAGAAGAATGATCCAGTGCTATACTAGCCTAGGACTTGAGATACCCACATTCAGTTGCCTGTTTCATCACAGACATCCTGGGTAACCTGGACAAGTCACTTAGCTTCTCTGTGCCTCAGTTTCCCATAGATAAAATATGGATAACAACCCCTATCTCACAGGGATGCTGTGAGGATAAATTCAATACAGATTGTGAGAAGTTCAGATATTATGGAGATGAGGACCATACAGGACCAAAGATAGATAGGTTTCATACATTGTCACAGGGGAATAGGCTTTTTATCATATTTTAAGTTAAATATTACATGCATCTGGAACACAAATTGAAAAAAGTTATATTTCTTATATCAATATTTAAATGTATACTCAATTGTTCAAAAAACTTTCCTTCCAGCCCCACTCCAATCTCCCTATACAGATTTCAGTTTCCACCTATAGAAAGTTAGAATCTCTAGGCCACATCCTCAGCTCCATTCAGCACAACTGGGGATGTGTGCATACCCATATGCACGTGCAATAAGGTAGCATGTGATTTTAAGTCACCTTTGCACTTCCCCAACTACCCGAGTTGCTGAGGTCCAAACCCATACCTCAGGGCAGTCTCAGAGTCTCAACATAAAAGCTATGTATGTACAGTTCTTTTCACTTTGGTACTAGACTATGAGGGTTGAGGACCTACTTATATGAAAGCTTGAGTTGCGGTCACCTGATTCTAGGGTGAAAAAGTGCTGTACCTCTGGTCAATGCACCAAGAGTCAAGGATTATTGTTGTGTATGTAGATGTTATCAGACTGAATTATTGTTTTAGTTGTATGTTTTTATTCTCAAATAAAAGCATAATCTGACAAAAATGAGTTTGTTGTATTTCTTACCATTATCATCCCCTGGAGTCTTTTCATGCTGTCCACAGCTTTGCAAAGTAAGTGGATTCTGTTGACCTGTGTGATGTGACACTGGCTAAAGAGATTCTTTAGACACCCTGGAAGACTTGCTAAGATACACAGAATGGCTGGCAGATTCTGTCTGTTCAGATAGCAGCTCTAATTTGTATGAAAGCAGTCCTTAGGGGTTACCAAAATAAGTGTCCCATACTTTGTAATCTGATACATTGCTACAGACTTTGCTTCTTCCTTTCTGGGGGGGTTGATTCTTGAGCCTTAAATGAAAAGGCAGCAGAAAGCAGCTGAAAAGATGTCCTAATGGGGCAGCTGAGGATTCCCTTGATGCTGGGAAACCATGGGTGGCATAAAGCCAGTATAGCTGGCTACAAACCATACCCCATTATGTAGCAGGCTCTACATTGTGCTCCAGCAATCCTTACCTAAGCAGTGGCTACTGCAGGACAATTACTAGCTGGCAGAAATTAGAGCAGAGCTTCAGTTCCTTCAGCTTGTGCCAGGGGCCATTTTGTCCCTTTCCCCTCACACCAGTCCCAGAATTGGGGAGGTGGAAGAATGGCTTAGAGAACCCTTCACCCCTCCTCAGCAGTGCTGATCTCCACCCCAGCATAGCTGAGGATTTACCCTTGTATGCTAACAGCATGGATTATAGTTCCCAGGCCAGTACAAATTTTTATTAACTTTTTTGATTTTTCTGTGTTCACTTATATGAATAAAACAGTATAAAACAAACAAACAAATACATTTAATAAAATGTCTCTCAGCCCTGCTTAGTGCTGCAGTGCTCCTAATAGGACTGAATGTCCTGTTAGGAACTGGGGGTTTATTTGTTTTTTTCCCTTCCCTGTTCATTAATACTTTTATGAGACAAAATTATTTTTCCAGAGCTTGTAAAATATTGTGAGCTGTTTGAGATGAAGAACCATTTTCAATCAAAAGCCACCTTTCCATTTCTCCTAATCAGTGCCTTGTTATAGGACATGCAAGCTTCGTTCACTTATACCAGCCTACAGCATTAGTTCTTGTTAAAGGAAACTGGTGCATTTATTTTAGGTAATTTATTAGTTCAGAATATTCTACTATCCTTAACCATGGCAACAAATGAAATTTCAGCATTTCATTCCAGTTACATACTCCAAATTCTTACTATCATAGTATGTGAAGGCTTTTTTTTAATATATCCATCCATCCAAATAAAGTAAAATGTAATTACATTAAGTTTTTGGGAACAAACTGTTATTCACAGGATATTATTTTCATAGGAAGTATATTTTGCACATTGAAAAGTTAACTGTGGTGCCCCATTAGAGGACAGCCTAGCAGGAGTGAAATATTCTCATAGCCAGCTCTTTACAGGGGACAGAGAAGCCTCAGCATCAATATTTTAGCTTCTTGGGCAACACATAGGAAGGCCTTATAGGACTGGAAAAGTGAGCGGTCCCTCACCAGAAGAAGAACTGAAAGATTCTCCTCTTCCCCAGTCCCTTATGTACTATTACATAACTTACTGAAGAACATGGGGGCAGGGAAAAGGAGGGCATCCCACTTGGTGCATCCTGAAAAAGCAAAAGGTGGTACAGGGACAGGCCATTGGGTGTTCTTGTTGGCTTAGCAAAGATGCAAACTAGAAGGATAGGATTTAAACAGCCAGCCCATCAACAACCATTAAAGTCATATGGTCTGACTGTGCAGTGCCTCCACAGGAGAATGGAGGCAAAGATGGTCTTTGCACCAACGGATTCTGAGCTGGCTAGGGCCCATTGTAACTCTGGACATAAATTAAACCAGCCCTGGCTGTTGCTCTAGTTTGCGGACTGCATTGCAACCTAGAGACTCTCGCACCATGTATCCCTAATGATAGGAAGGGAGTAGGGTAGAACAGCTTATGTCAGGCCTATGCTGCTCCTGTACCAAGGGAATTCTTCCTGACCTCTTGTGGTATCTTTACAGCCTCTGTACACCACCACAATAGTACATAAGGGACTGGGGAAGAGGAGAATCTTTCCCATATACTACATGTTATGTATGGTTATTCCTATAGGTAGTCCTGGGCTCTCATTGTTGCAGGTCACTTGGGGTGTAAGTGAATGAATAGCATGGTATGGCAGCCTAGAACTGCCTGGATACCTTAACTGCTAATTTGCAAACTTTCCAGGTTTTTGAGAATGCAAACTTTCTGGGTATTCTGTTTGAAAGGGTACTTTCCTTTGCAGTATTGTGAAGAGATAATAGAAGCACCTTCCAACCTTAACTTTCCTTTTTTGAGGGGATGGGAAGGGAGGTTGACTGGGAATTTCCAAGCTTTTTATGTGTGGTTTTTGTAACTCTCAGAATAGTTTCTTTATACATTTCAAGAAATGCTTCAACGTGGCAGAGTTATTTGCAAGAGAGACCAAAATGCCTGATCCAAACCCTAGTGAAATCATACAGACAATCTCCAATGGTCTTCACTGGGCTTTTGATCGGGTCTTAATCTTTTGGAATCATTCAGGAGTTTGTAGGTGAAAGAATAAGTGAAACGTAGCAGGCTGAGGGGTAGGAGAGAGGAGATAAAAGGATTTTGAAACAAGTTCAAGCATTGAAAAAATGTTAATCACAATGACTTGAAAATGTTTTTTTACAGGTTTATCTCAAAATTTATTTATTGGTTATTTTAGCTGAAAATTTCATGTGGTTTGTTCTGGCAAAAGTTAGAGAGCCTTATGATAGGAACCTTGCTTTGCTCTTAACCATGGAAAGATGACATGTCCTTCCATAACAGGGATAGCGGATATTGGTACAGGAAAGTGGATCACAAGGAATATTAACTTGGAAAGACTATGAAATAAGGGCTCTTTGTGTGTCTTTATTTTCTCTGTAGAGCTGTCTACATACCTATGTCACTTGTGGTAAACCCAGGACAAACAGCTACAAAAGGGGGTAGTAATTAGTCCCAGGAGATTAAAGGCCCCTTCCTATCTACTGACGAGAGAGAACCAAGGGGCAATAAGGTTCAGCTGGAAAAGGGGTTGCTAGAGAATCAGTTAGGTTCAGCTGACTCCAACTACTTGGGAACTTTTTAAACCCTCCCCTGGGTGGTAGGAGGGGGAGAGTAGGGAAGCTGCTAGTAGGCTGTTTGTAGCGAGACCCTCCCAGTAGGGAGGCTATACTCACTCCCCAGAAGGGAAGGAAAACATGCACAAGGGACTGACTGAGGAGAGGAGTAGCAGGACCCTGTACCACCTATAAGGATTCACCTTGCCTGAAACCTGAGTCTCCAAGGCTAAAAAGGACTGAGGCGAACAAGGTATTTTGCCACACACTATATTACTATGATTATTAAATAATAAATACATGATTCTTGAATTGGAATGTATTTAAGCTCTTTTCCTCTTGACTCATAAGATTAAAATCTTACCTGAATAGAACCATTAAAAAGGTTTTAGTTTTTAATCATGATGATATTAGTGCTATACAATGTACAGATTTTGCTATTATCTAAATATCTACAATACCTCTTTCATTTCTTTTAAACTCTCTCCCTTAGAAAAACTTTAGACAGGTCAAAATTTTGCCATATCCAATAATCTGATGTATTACTACTTCTCTAGTACAAGCCTCTCCCATTTGAGTGAGTGCATGCTAAATATTTTACCACATAGTTCCAACTATTTTTGCTGGATTTGTACTTCAGTTGATCTGTAGCTAGCATTTGGGCCATGGGGCATATCTGAAAAAAAGATATATACATAAACATGAATATCATATTTGTTAACAGGAAGTTCTCCCCAGCAAGTATGTCAGGTGACATGAACATGAAAAAGCATGATAGTGGTAGGCCCTGATCCTGGAAATGAATTATTCATACAGACTCTTGCACCCACATCAAGTCTCATTGTAGTCAATCACACTCCTTATATGTACAAGGCACTGTCTCTGGATCAAGGCCTTTTTATATTTTTAGAATAGACATAAAATTCAAACAAATGCTCTTCTGGTAAGCGAACTGGTCATCTTAATGGTGGTGTAAATTAATGCATTCATTAGGAGAGGGATTGTCTTTTTACACGCACACCCCACCAAGCACAGTGCTAGAGCTTGCTCTATCAACAATCAGTCCCTTTGGTTATATTATTCAGGCTAATCTGAAGGGTTAAAAGAATGACAATGCAATTACTGATTTATGAAAATGCATGTTGTACTCACAAACCTTGAAGTCCAAAGCTACGTGAAATAATTTTTTTCCAAGGTACTGAATAATAACTATTATATGTCCGTTACCAGCAAGGAAAATCTCCACAGATTTCAGGAGTTCAAAACAGCCTTCATTTTATATCCTGATTTAAATACTGTCTAGTACTCATTTTAAATAGCATCTCTTATCTTGCAATTTAAAAATATCTAACTAAGCAATAGCTCATATTAAAGATTGTGTTAGCATGATAATTCACATCTTTGAAAATCTTCTTAATACTATGAAAATGCAGGGAGGGAGGTTGCGTGTTTTTGTTTGTTTTGTTTTTTCCCCTCTCCCCACAGATAATAAAACATTAAACACATCCATGCAAGAAGTTGGGTGGCAGGAACAAAGACTGAACTAAATCATATTTTCTTCTTCTTTTGCTTAAAATTTAAGATAATGTTAATGCAAAGAACAGCAGATGGGTTGAGAGGAAGCTAAACAATACATTTATTTTGGATTTATTATAAAGTTAAAAACAACTCAAAATAATAAATAAACTGGCTTGCTTTACAAAAAAACTTGCAAAATTGTAAGTAAAGACGGCATTAAGATCTGTTGGTTGTATCTACAGAAGGCCTTCTCTTCTGGCCTCTATTATAGAATATGAGTTGTACAATATCTCTTGCAGCTGAAGAATTGTGAAAATGTTTCTTTGGTGGGGACGCAACCTGAGTGCTGTTCATCAATTATATTGAATTGCAATAAACTTCTGTGGCCTAAAGCCATCATGGTTTTCAGGTAGAACAATAAGGATCCTCTCTCTCTCATTAAGAGTCAAGATTTTGTAAATAGTTTTTCCTCAGTGAAGTCTGTAATTACATTAAACTTGTTCCTGTCCATAACAATTAATTATCCTAATGGATCATTAGTAATGTGCAGTTCTGTACATGAAAGATGGAGATTTCTTTTTTACCATACTGCAGGACATTTACATTCCAAACTATGACTTGGTAACCCTCTTACTACTTTTAGCATGGAAACCTATCAATGTTTCTATTGATGGACATCCAACCATCTTTTTGCTTTTTAAACCCATCCAGTGGTATGAGCACAGGTCTGTCAGCAAGGAACTCTTGAGTTCTAATCTAAGACACATTAGACATTGACTTCTTGTAGTTTCGGTGAAGTTTTCCCCTTCTGTAAAATTGGGATAATAAAACTGTCTTTTAGGGCTGTTGTGAGGATTAATTTATGTTTGTGAAACATTTTGAAATGGAAAAGCACTATACCGTTTAACTAGTTTTTTAAATCAAACCTAGGACTTTGCCCTTAACCTCAGTTGTTTTTTTTTTTTCTTGTTTCTTAAGAGATCTTATCAAACACTTTTTTGAAATCCCAATGAATTATATCCACTGCATTCTCTATCTACTTTACCGTTCTTTAAGGAATTCTGGAAGCTACAGACGTCATGCTGGTCTGATCCTATCAGGTATAACTTTTTCAAGTATTGTACAGTAGTGCTGTATCCTTAATTACTGTCCCAACCAATTTCTCAGAAAAGAGGTGAGACCTGGGGCATGTCTACACTTACCGGTAGATCAGCACTGCTGCAATCAATGCAGTGAGTGTTGATTTAGTGGGTCTGGTGAAGACATGCTAAATAGATGGGAAAGCACTCCCCATCGAATTGTGTACTCCACCTCCCCAAGAAACATAAGGGAAGTTGACAGGAGATGCTCTCCCATTGACACAGCACAGTGTAGCCACCACAATAAGTGGATCTAACTACATCAACTTTTAGTTACATGATTCACTTAACGGAAGTTGCGTAAAATAAATTGATTGATTTACCACGGTAGTGTAGACCAGCCCTTAGTGGTCTGGAATTTCCCAGGTAATTTTATTATCAGATTAAAAACTCACTTATTTGGTTTTAATGTGGGTGTACTGTTTGTGATATGCCATCTTCATTCTGATTTAGAATTGATTAGTGTCCACTCTCATCCTACATGATTGTGCTACATAATTTTACATTAATCTACCTTGCTCAGTTATTATAGAATTCCACTTAAATAATTAAACAATGCAAAGGCCTGAATATTTCAGTGCTTAGATCCTGATTAAAAATTATGTTGTACAGATGGTGCTCATTAAATCATTGTCGTCAAGGCAAAGTATGCATGAAGGGAAGTGCACTGAAATGCCTAGATAAGGTTTCAGAGTATTTGTTATACTCCTCTTGGAGGAAAACATTCCACTGAGAAACATTTTCCTCTTCATAAATTTACCTAACTAGGTTCATCATAACAAACACCCCATCACAATATTTGAGCACCTGTCATATCTGAATATATCAAGTATATTTTTGAACAAACAAAGGGCTAAATTACCTTCCCCCTCCTACAGACCCTTAGTGGAAACTTTATGGTTAGTACATAAAGTCACCAAGTTACTTGAATCAAGTATTTTTAAATCAAGACCAGGATGACAGCATTTCTGATGACCGCATTTCTTATTCTCAGGAGAACATTTTGCTATTTTTGAGTATTATACCTACTAGCATATTAAAGCACAAAATAAATGGTTCACTATTTATAGCATCCTCATTTGGTTCTATAGTTATGTATAATTACAGGGTGGCTTTTAGTTCTTTTTAGTTTGGGTTTTTTCTGGAAGTCACAGTAAGAAATGCTCAATGAAAGTATAATTTAATAAGGAGTTTACTCATCCCTTAGGGTAAATGTACTTTAGCACTATACATAATTGCTCAAATAAAATGTAACAAAAGCATATCTAAGTCTGAAGAGGCCACTGGTATGTGTTAGCATACATCGAGTAGGGATGTCAACCCTCCAAGATTATCCTGGAGTCTCATGCAATGAACCCTCCAGGAATATGTCCAACCAAAACTGACAACTCTAACAGGGCCTGATCCTGAACTATTTAATTCAATGAGACTTTTGACAGATACATAGGTGGAGGATGTCACTAATTTCTGTAGAATTCTACATATAATAAGGTAGCTGATGGGCTGTGGGATTCCTTGTCCCGTGCAGGGTGAGTGCACCCCATCCTCAAGCCACCTTCTGCATCTAAGCAGTGAGGCCTAAGGGTTTAAGTCCACCAAATGGCTCTTTGTTGTAGGGTCATGTGGCCTAGGAGTCAGAGTAAGTAGTAATCTCCTGACCCACAGGGCAGTGAGGCCTGGTGGCTAGAGTCAATAGGTTCCCCCTTGTCCACAGGGTGGCTAGGCTTAGTGATCAGAGTCAATAGGGCTGGGCTGCCTCCCAGGACGGTGGCGACCAGGGTAGGGAGACTCAGAACCTGCCTGCTCCACTGGGTCTTAGCCCTGGGCCCTCATAGTGGTGAGGGCATGTGCCACTTAGTCAGCGGGGATCTGCCCAAAACACACTGACTGCTGTAGGGACAATGGCAGTTCCCAGGCTGGAGCCTGTAGCATGCATCCGGTGGCTAGCCTAGCTAACCTGGGCTGCTTCCTCTTATTCTAATGCTACACTTCAAACATGCCCAGTAAGGATGTGGGGGCAGAGCTTCCTCAGCCCTTAGTGAGGAGTTAACCCTTCCCTGTCCAATGCAGGGTGAGTGCACCATCACAGCAGTGTTTGCATCATGCAAGAGTACATGTTTGTTTAGGTCTCGGCCAATTGTTTGGAGAAATGAGGAACACATGGGGAACCAAAAGAGAAAAACCCAAGCAATCTGAACAACCATGCTGTTGGAGAAGTTTGAACTGGGATCCAAAATGTGTAGACTGAGTCCATTTCTAGCCTTCAAAGCAAACCTGAACCTTTTCAGGTTTCAGAGTAGTAACTGTGTTAGTCTGTATCCTCAAAGAAAAAGGAGTACTTGTGGCACCTTAGACTAACACATTTATTTGAGCATAAGCTTTTGTGAGCTACAGCCCACTTCATTGGATGCATTCAGTGGAAAATACAGTGGGGAGATGAGAGAGAGGGGTGTGTGTGTGTGTGTGTGTGTGTGTGTGTGTGTGTGTGTGTGTGTGTGTGCGCGCACACACACACAACATGAAATAATGGGTGTTATCGTACACACTGTAAGGAGAGTGATCGCTTAAGATGAGCCATTACCAGCAGGGGGGGAGAAAACCTTTTGTAGTGATAAAGGTGGGCCACTTCCAGCAGTTGATAAGAATGTCTGAGGAATGGGCGGGGGGGGAATAACATCTCGCCACTCTATTTTTCCACTGAATGCATTCGATGAAGTGAGCTGTAGCTCACAAAAGTTTATGCTCAAATAAATTTGTTAGCCTCTAAGGTGCCACAAGTACTTCTGAACCTTTTCAGGCATTCACATGTCAGTATGATGAACAGAAATCCTAGTTCCCCGTGATTTAAACTCACAAAAATCCACATTTTTCCACGATTAAAATGAAATGTTGAACTTTAGTTTCCCTAGCCACAATATACCTAGGTATCAGTTGAACACAATGTTTTATTGATGTATAGTAGAACCCTGTTGATCCAAGCCTCGTTATCCAGCTTTCTGTAGTAACTGAACTACGAGCCACCTGGGGCTGCCCACTCGAGCCCCACTCCGCCCCCATATTAAGATAAGGGATAGAAAGCTTTGTGCCAATTCTCCTGATTATTCAAAATTTTGATTATCTCACCTGGCGCTGGTCCCAATTATGTCAGATAAACAGGGTTCCACTGTAAATTTAGAGCACTTTCAAAAAATCAACCACAAGATGGGAGGTTGCACACATTGAATAAGTGGCACTTTCAGTAAAATTTAGTTAACATTTTTATTTTTTCACAAAATGTAAAAACTAAATGTTCTCTGTAAAAATGCAAATTTCACATTTTTTTTCCATGGCAAACAGATTTCTAGGATCCCTGAGTAGAGTACAAAAATCAGATTTAGCTGGAGTAAATTGGAGTAGCTCCATTCACTTAATTGTAGCTAAGCCAATTTACATCAGCTGCTGATCTGTCCACAATTGCATAGATAGGGGTTTTTTCTCACTTTTTTTTCTTGTCTCTGAACTTATTTTAGCTGTGATAGGCAAAAGAAAAGAATATTTGTTTTCCCCCCAGCCAAAACTAGGAACCATTTGAAATGTAATGCCTTCCTGCTTTTGCAATATCTTTTTATATATTTCCAGACAATAAGCATTACAAGAACTGGGTATTTACCTGAACTAGAATTGCAGGCCTTTTCAAGATCATCCAGCACTTCTTTTTATTCAAAATTGCTGCGCTCAATTAACTATATAAAAGGCATGAGTTCATTTCAATGAACTGTTGCTGATAATTCTATTTATCAAAATGCTTCAAAACTAAAAATGTTGCAAAATTTTAATATGAAAACTTCTTTGCTTTGCTTTTGGGAAACTTGCTCTGTTCATAAGTGGCAGAAAAAATAAATGTCACAGCAAATGAGTTCGTCTAAATACAAATTTATTAATAAAGGCTAAATCTTCTTGAGAGCTTTAAATATGCTTTATAGGAAGTGAACCTGACTCACACTTTGTAACATTTTACACTTTATGGGTCATCACTAGCCCTACTGTTTCAAATAAGAGGGGGAAAAGCCATTAAATGCTACAGTAACCACCGAAAAGGGACATGAGAGCTGGTCTTGTCAGTAGGTTGGCCTTTACAAAAATAGCTCAGTGGTCCTTCTGGCACAGTCCCTTCCATTCACCCTCACTGTCACCCAAAAAGCCCAAGCTGAAATTTGTGATTGAGAGTTAGGCTAGGAACACAGAACGTATGGGGAAGAACTACTCTCTGTCCACTCTTCTTCCCTTCGCACCTCCATACTCCACACACCACTGGAACTGACCACACATGCTACAGCTACAGTACAGTTCCTCCATGACTGCTATTGTACCTTATCACTGGAATAACATCTGCTACCCATACATAGAAGGGATTTTGCCACTAGATTTGTACAACTGCAGTTCCAGAGCCCATCCATCCTAAGCCTATGGTATTTAGAATCCATGCAGAGCGCACTTCCATGATGTGCAGGGGCTGGGGAAGACACACTTGATAGCCATTCTTCCAACACACCCACTATGCACCCAAATAGCAACTCTAACTTTTTGGGTGGCCATCCTGTGACGCACAACTGCTGACACAGATCTATAGGAATTCCAGCCTCTCCTCAAATGCACTGTACTTGAGAATGCAACTGCAGATGTGAAGGAAACTTGAGTTCATGCAGCCAATTTGCTGGCAAGCACAGGCTGATGCACTCCATTTAGGTGCACAAATCGGAGCACTAGCTGCCTACCAAACAAACACATTATGTTTGAAGTTCTTGTCTTAATTTTCAAGGTTCAAAGAGTACTGGGACTGAGCTATTGGAAAGAATGCCTTTTCCTTTGCAACTATGATTTCCCTCAATGAATAGGGTAAGACTAGTACAATCAGGAAAAAAAAACCTTTTTAATAACCATCCAGCAGCTGTCAAACACCTTTCCAACAGAGTTGAGGATCAAAATTAATCTGACCACATTTGGTAAAAAATGCAAGATCCCCTTCTAACATAGCCTCCCTGTAAGATGCACAACTTACTCACATGCAAGAATAAAATCTCGCATGATATTCTATCTGCACTCCAAAGAGAACAAACAAGAATAGAAGGACAAAGAGATGAGAAATTTAATGTTTTACTTACTTACTTACTCACATGCAAGAATAAAATCTCGCATGATATTCTATCTGCACTCCAAAGAGAACAAACAAGAATAGAAGGACAAAGAGATGAGAAATTTAAATAATTTAGGCTAGAAAGAATACACACACACACACACACACACACACACACACACACACACATACACACACACACCAAGGTTCTAGGCATCTTTGAGATAAATTAAAAATAATCACAAGAAATAAACCAGCAGCTTCCATTCATCCCAACAAGAAATAACCAACCAAATATCAAATCAAATACCTTGCCTCGCCTATAAATACTTGCTTCTATCATAACTCTCCATCCCCAAATGCTTTGGTAAATCCTGGCAGCATGCCCTGAAGATCAGAATTGGACTATTTCAACCCAAGTTGCAAGAGTAAGTTCCAAAGTTGAGAGTCCTTTCCAGAAACACATACAGGCATCTGCTTCTGTTAAACAGAGGGGTTTCAGATCAAATGCCTCTGAGAATAGCCAGGATGGTATTATATGAAGAGAGATGCAGTTTCTTAAGGCCAGTCGCAAGATATTAAGGGCTTTCTGAGTAAAAATGAAGCAGCCCTGTTCACTCCAGGTATAGTGCACAAGTCAGTCAACAACCACCTCTGATAACTTTATCATGGTGATCATCTATAAGGTTTATTGTATATATTTCTCCTATAGTTTTTTCGCTGTACTTCAAGTCTGGACGTAGATAGGTGTGATTGAGATTGGAGGCATTTAATTTGTTTCTCATATTCACGATCGGCCTGCAAGATGAGAACATACAGACTGTTACAGCAATAGCTTGACCCCATTTTCTATCTCTTCTTTGGGCACTCATTCCTAGCCAGCATGCCTGTGCTCCTCTCATGGAGGAACCCCACAGCTCACCAGGTTAGAGTAACCTCTGTTACACCAATTACACTATACCAGCAGGCCCAACAGTCATGCTATACACTTCTCTCTGGGAAATGTGACCAGCTGATCAATGCAGGGACTTAAGACAGCTTTTCAAAAACAAGTGTGATTTTATTTATCTATAGAAACATGACAAGTAGAGAGACCAGGATTAAAATAACAAATGTTTAAACACATTTTTCTTATCTAACCCATGGCCTTTCTTTGCAAGTTCTAAGTAGCCTCACAGTAACAGTGTGGGCAAGGTGGACTGCTCATGTAGCCTCCTTCTCTCAGGGTACACATACACTGTAATGTGAGGTGTGACGGAAGCACTGATATACATACCCACACTATCATGGCTAAAAGTAGCAATGTAGAAGAAGCAGCATGGTCTTAAGCACAGGATGTAAAAACATGCCAGGGACTCTGGTTATGTGTTCATTTTGCTAGCCTGTGCTAAAGCTTGTATTGCCATGTGTACACTGCTATTTTTAGCTGTGCTAGCACAGGTATGTCTATGCCACAAGATCTTCAGTGATTTTTTTTTCCTCCCAGTCAGTATTTCTCTCTCCTTAGGTCACAGGTGTGTTTACATTTGACTTTTGAATGCAGTTATATTTTGTACATAATTCTACATTTGTAAGTTCAACTTTCATGATAAAGAGATTGCACTACAGTACTTGTAGGAGGTGAATTGAAATATACTATATTTATAGAGCAAATATTTGTAATAAAAATATAAAGTGAGCACTGTATGCTTTGTATTGTTTGTAATTGAAATGAATATTTGAAAATGTAGAAAACATCCAAAAATATTTAAATGTTCTATTGTCAAACAGGCAATTAATCGTGATTCTTTTTTTAATCACTTGACAGCTCTGTTTATCCTAGAACAGATCAGTGCAGAAGAAAACATTGCTAAGAACAAACACAACTAATAATCTTTTTATTCTTTGGAACATGCCAGGAGGCTGAGTTGCCCATGAAAAATAGCAGTTTTTTGCATGTGCCAAGAGAACAATATTTAGTCATTTGCAAGTCTTCTACTCCTATTTTCTACAGAACAACCTTGAAAATTGTCCAAAAATGGAGGGGCACACAGTTAAACTGCTAGAAGCTGAAGGAATATTTGAAGTGCCCAGATTTTTGTTGCGGGTTTGTTTGTTTGGCCTCAAAACCTTTTATTCATGGGTAAAATCAGGAAACTTTTCCAACTCTCCAGGCATCATCACATTATGAAACTGTGACCACACCAGTTCAAAAAGTGTTTATTTTCTATTTTTAGACTTTCTGTGACAACCAGGCTTCCCAATTCTCTTGTAAAAAAAAAAAAAAAAAGCATGAGGAAATCAGTGTGCATGTGTCTGGAGATAGGGGTGTGAGTTTGGAGGAGATTTGTATTTCAAACAATTCAATCTGCAGAATAAGTACACAAATTGCACAGTCCGTACATTTAAAAAAGTAAAAAATAGTTTAATCGTACTATATTATACAAACCCTTTACTGCTGGAAATTGAAATCTCCTTATGATAGAAATAAATGTAAAAAGTACTAGCAATAAGTACCAGGAAATTCAAACTCGTATTGCCTTGAGTTTTAATTATTTTATTCTGTAACTTTAACAAATACATTCAGATTTTTTTTTGCTCATAAAATAGAATATATTTGGGAGAGGAAAAGGGAATACTAGAAAGAACAGTGTCTAAACGCTCCCCCCCACACTGTAAATGGTAATTACAGAACCCAGATGCCAAAGTATGGGAAATATTCTTTCAACAGGAGCCAATTCTCTGGCAGAACAGGCAGGTTAGACCCTTGAACTGTCTGGGCTGCTTTGTCCACCCGAATGCCATTTTCCTTGACTTAGCTCTCATTCTAAAGAATTTATGCACATTTATTTTCAGCAAGCTATGAAAAAGGAGCATATCTGCACAGCAGGAACCTAGAAAAGCCAATCATTAGTTGTAGCACACTGAGATTTATGCAGTGAATTCCCTCTAACAAAACAAGGAAAATAAAGACATACACATTGCAGTTTTACAAGGACTAGGAAGATTGGTCAACAATGAATTCTGCTTAACTACTTTTTTGAGATAAGTTTCATTATTTTTCTTTTAAATTAGGTTAATCTAATTCCAAGTCTGGAAGAGTCTAATCTTCTTACACTAGGGAATTAGTTCCTTAAATAGTGTAGGTCATTAATTTATATAACTCACAATTTAATGTACTGTATCTATACCAACTGGATCAAATTTGATTCCTCTGTTACACCGTGGAATGAAGTTGCATAGGTGAAACTGAGGGGAGAACCTTGCCTAGCATGTATGTATGCATTTTTATATAGCACATTCTAAACAAGAGAGCCTAATTTTTTACCAACTATAGTTTTAATCCAGGAAAGCATTCCTATTTTAGGACACTTAAACTACTTAAGTCCCATTTAATTCATTTGCTTAAATGCTTTTCTGAGGGCTTAATAAAGTTCACACAAACAATTCACGACTGCAATGCAGTGACTAGTGGCATGAAAGGGTAGTAGGAAGGTAGATATCTGGAACAGAGCCAACATTTTATTTGAAAATATGGAATAAAAACCTAGTCTCATAGAAATAGATCCCACTGTTAAGGTTCAGTGACAATAAGAGTATTCAATCAGCATTAGGCTAATTCTGCTCCTGTTGAAGACAATGAACATTTTACCACTGGCTCCAGGGGGTGCAGAGTTAGACCAACACTGGACACATTTGTAAATGCCATTCTTAATGTCCACAAAGAAGAGACATGACTGCTGTTATAAAGTCTGGAAGACTCTAATAATAAACTGTATTGAGCTTCTACCTAAGGAAGATGAAAGGCTGAGTTAATTAACAGGTTTCATACTTTTTATTCTATTCAAAGATAGAGTTTACTGGTTATTTGAATACAAGCAATTGCATTTGTTTATATATATAGGTTTGTTATATATACACACACACATGGGGGAGGGGGGTTTGGAAGGATTAGATTTGTATCTGTAAATGTTGATTTCACTGTATGCACACAAACAAATAGTTCCATTGATATTCATAAAAATGTACAGATAGGCAAAGAGAAAAATGCTGCTTGAACTTTATGATTTAAGGATATTTACTTTGTATATTTTGACATGTGACACTGTCAATGTGTATTAAATTATAAAATGTTAATCTCCATTTCTGTCATTAAATAATTAGCTGACCCCCATTAATTTCCCACAACTGTAAAAATTTTAAAAAAATGCTTAAACCCCATAATTTTACTCAACATAATAAAAACCTTTAAAGTATCAATATGCAAAAGTTATTTAAAAAATGGAGCTCTGCCAAAGCCTATTTATACAGCACCTAAACCCACACACAATAAAGTCCATTCTCCAGCTGAGTCAAAGGACAGTTTGTGCATGTAAATCCCTTGTGGGATGTGGCAGCATCTCTCCACATATGGAAAGTGAATGCCTTTTTATTCCATGAGTTCGGGATGCATTCATGACTCACCAAAGAAGAGCCATGAAAGAATCAATTGGCAGTATCTAATGGAGTGGAATGAACATGCATATTCCCTGTCTCCATGTGAAGTATGGAGATTATAGCAGAACAGCTACTTTCCCATTTGTTCATTAGTTCAGGCTTGCATTTTACATCCTGTCAGGAAATGGAGTCTGAGTGTGGGGAGGGAAAAATCACCCTGAGCAATAAAAGCAGCAGTTTGTGATGTTGGCAGACAGCATTATATACATTACCTTTCAGAGCAGTTGACATGAACAACAGAAGATTTCATAAGTGAGGGAGAACTCAGAATGGCCTAGCTTTGACAATACTATAAAAGTGTGGTCTAAATAAGAATAGAAATTAACACTTTTCTGCTATTTTTCTGGACAGCTAATGGCCAGACGTTCCAGGTTAGAGGTACAGCTCTCAATTCATTTAGAAAGTCAAGGTAGCTGATTTTCCACTCACTTCTGGTAGCTCCCAGATACTTGCTCATAAACCAACATTTGTGGAGTTCCTGGCTGTGCATCAGGAGAAGTAGAGGAATGTGCTGCTCAGCACCCTGGTGCCTCTGCCTGAAGTTCTGAGAGCACTGATCAAAGAGACGCAGCAGTTCAGAGGCACTGTCTGGTCTTGCTAGTGGAAGAAGCCACATAGATAGGCCACCCACCTATAAGTACACACATTGAAGAAAAAAAATACACCAGGCTCCTTACAAAGCTGATTGCAGCTCCTGCAGCCTTCTCTAAACATCTCCCTTTTATCTAGTGCTACTTGGATGTAATCAGAGGAATGGGGAGTCCTATAGTGTGTACTAGAAGCAATCTAAAAAGAGATTTTTGGCTAGGAAATGTAGGGATGGAAAAAGGCTAGGATTGGAAATAGCAGGCTTGTAAGGATGCAGAAAAGGGAAACTAAGGAAGCTTAACTCATGTGAGATGGACAGATATCACCGTGGTAGCAGACAAAGATAGCGAGACAAAGGCTGAAATGGGACAAACCAGTGGAGGAAGGATAGATTATTAGAGGAGATAATGGGGTGGAGTGGGGACTGAGAATGGGGTGCCTCCGAGAAATAGAAAAGTTTGGGGGTACTCATGCAGAGAAGGAAAGAGGAATGGCCCAAAAAACATGGGGGTAAGGAGGGAAAAAAATCACAGGAGAAAGTAAAAGCTGAGAATAAAGGAATTAGTTTTAACAAGCCCTGAGGAAACATCTAGAGCTGGACAGAAACTCTTTTCTTCTTCAAGAATTTTCAAGATTTCAGAATATTTTCGTGTCCCAAATTGGGATTAAAAAATCAAAATCCAAAGAAACATAAAAAAATTTTATAACTGAAATATAAATTAGACGTTTGTTTCAATAATTTTGAAACTTTCAATTTTGCTTTTAAAAATATTTGTACTATAAATTAACTTACATTTTGAAACAGTCATTTTAAACCAAAAACCAGAAGTTTTTCATTTCAAAAATACCAAAATAGGGCATTTCTACAAGTTTTTCACAACAGAAAATTTGTCAAAACTGATCCTTTCATAGAATATCAGAGTTGGAAGGGACCTCAGGAAGTCATCTAGTCCAATCCCCAATTTTTGCCCCAGATCCCTAAATGGCCCCCTCAATGATTGAACTCACAACCTTGGGTTTAGCAGGCCAATGCTCAAATCACTGACCTAGGACTAGTCAGAGAGAGTCACTATTCCTAGCTCAGTGAGCTATCCCCCCATGAATTGTTTCCCACAAATTGTTTCCATTTCAACAAATCAGTATTAAATGGGAAAAACTGTGTGCCAAAAAAATTCCTAAATGGCTCTAGAAATAGACTAAAACTATATGGGTCTGTATCTTGTTTCTTTAAATTGTATAGTAGAAAGGCTAGTAGGAGGAGCTGGGGAAGTAAAGAAAAGCTGCTCTGCAGCTGAAGGCCTGCAAAGCTGGAGATTGCATGCAAATACTGTACCTTACTGATTTACATACCATGAATATAGTCTCTCATTCACATAAGTGACATCAAATTGCATATTTATATAAATAATGTGAAAGCTCCACCCTGTATGTCCCCAAAGTATCACATCCTAGTTCAGTAACATTTAGATCCCAATCCTTGATATGATCTTGATAAACCATTGCATCTCCCAAGTCTTTTTCCACATATGGGGAAAAAAGACAGATAGAAAAAGTTGTGCTTCTGCCAGGAATCTAAAGAGTTGATAACTTTAGATCAGGTGATGGGAGGAGGGGATTAGGGTAGCTTACAGTAGAATGGAGTAGATTAGGTTGGGAAAACTAGGGATGGGATTGTGGCATAGCTGGGGATCTGAAATAAACTGGAGGAGAAACATGGGCTGAGGCTGTGAGTGTAACATTGGCCTCTGGAGCACTCATGATGTGGATCGGTCGAGGGACCATCAATCAATCAATTTCCTTTTTCCATGGTGCCTGGTTCCAACTTGCCATGTTTCTCTGCAGAGCATCGGTCAGGATGATTTCTGCTTCTCCCGAATGCAGTGGAAGTGAGCTGGGGACATTCACTTTGGGGTTCTCCCTTTTAGGACTGTTGGTAACTGTGAGAAGCGTCCAGATTTTCCCACTCCATAGAAGTGCCTAGAGTTGTGGCCACAATACTAAGAAGCGTACCCAGCTACCTGCCTAACAGTGCCACTGCTTAGACAGGAAATGCCACAGAATGGCTGATTCTTGAGAAAGGTGTTTCTCCCTGTATGATATTTCCTGTCTGGGTCAGCTGCTCTCTAGGCAGCCAGCTGAATGTCTATGGAATGTACACTGGTGCATCTGCTCTTTGGTCAGATCTGATCTGTAGTGATACAGGCAGCATTTGGAAAGAGTACCTAGAAATGACAATCTCCTAGTAAAACAGGAGATAACACCTTTAGAAGTTCTTCCTGAACAGTTCCATCTGAGAAGGAAACACTCCTCTCTGTGATGCTTTCCCATTGGCATATGGGAAAAATTTTAAGGACATGGCAAATATATGTGAAAGAAATAAAAAGGAACTAGAACAGAAGGTTGAGACAGTATTGCAAGAATCTGCTTTTACTGTGCATTATTACTTAAAGTTGGCTAAAAAATATAAAAATCATTTTGCAAAAACAAATTTCAAGTTACTTTCATTCTACAGTTTTGGAAGGGGTGAAAATTGTTTGGTTTTTTTTAACTTTTTTTCTTCCTTATCAACACCTCCACTTTTGGGGGGAGTGTGGGGGGGAGCAGTAAATGTTTCTGATTTAGGGGGAAAAATTTATTTATTAAAAATAAATTGTTAGAAGAAAATTGACCAACTGCAATAAGTATTTATCCCTATCAGTATTACTGGTTTTTAAACTCTCAATATGGCATCATTTCATACACATTCTTAACATTTTTACCACACATTTCCTGGTTAGGATGTTAAGCAGTAGGGCTGGAGGTTGGGGTGGGAAGACACATTGTGTGTGCCATTACAAAAGTTACTGTGGACTTAAAGAGCTTACTATCGTAAAAGTAACAGTATTACAATTACCATTTGTCTAATTTTGCTACTAACAGCTTATAAAACAAAACTTTACAATATAAAAAAATTCTGTGGTAAAATTAATCCAGCAATGCTATAAATATCCCTTTTGTATCAGAGTGAGTCACTATTCCTTTGATAAATCTTATCAATGCAGAGTTTCATTGCATTCAAAGAGCCACAAAGTTTAAAGAAACATCTAAATGCATCTGAATATAAGCCAGAATTGTTTGATATTCCACCACACAGTCCACCATAGCACTTCCATTAAGCTTTAAAAATAGTATTAAAGGACACTTCACTCTATTCAAATTTATATGTATTGTCATTTAAATTAGTTGCTAATCAACAACAGTCCATACAATCATTATGCTGTTGTGTGTCACTGCTAGACACATTCAAACAAAACAAATGAAGGAGTCTGGAAATTGCTACAGCAAAGTGGGAACAATTTTTATGAAAAATAGAGAGCAATGTCATTGAATCAAAAATACAGTAATAAACAAAGAATGGCATATACAAGAGAACTCATTTTATTCCTATGTGACTATAGTTTATAAAATCATGTGCAAATGGCTTAATTTTGAAAGGGCTTCTTTCGAAACAAGAACAGCAAGCTATCCCCGACAGTTTGCTGTACATTCACTTCCCCTTAATATATGCTGACTATTTAAATATTTGAAATCTACCACCAAATGAACGATTAGTCATGACAACACAGATTTAGAATAAACTTCTATCTGATCATTCAAATATGTTTTTCCTGAAGAGGACATAATTAAAAAGTCGAACATTTGACAGCTGTTACCAGTGTTATCTCTTATCCTCAGTACAGGGAATAACCATAGAGAGCTTAGTTAAAACTGGTTAGTAAGTCTTGACAAATGCTGACTGTTAATGGAAGACCTCTCAATAATTAACATTTCTGAGTCCTATCATACATACCTCATGACAGTAAAACTCCAAGGGACTTTTGAAAATAAGTTGCATATTTGGGACCTATATTTATTTTTGAAAAAAAAAGTGCTTTCATGTGTCATTTCCTGAGGCTAAAAATGAGCCACTTGCCACTAATTTTGAAATATTATATTCTTGATTGAAATGAACTCTAATCAGAGTTTGTGACAACTTCTGAAACTCCATGGGAACGTTGTAGTAAAACTCTAATTTAAAGGAATAAAAAGAGCTGTTAAGGGAAGGTAGATAAGTATTCTGTATCCTCATATTCAAGATATTATATGAGTTATGCACATTTGTAAAATGCATACATATTCCAAAAAGACTGTCTTCATTTTGTCATTGTACTTCCAACAAATCTCAAGCAACAGCCATCATATTATTACCATCGTATACATTTCCAATATGGTCTCCAACTCTCATAAGACATCTTCCACCCAGCACATGTGGCTCTCAGATCCAAATATGTGCTATTTTCCATTCACCCACCTGGTAGCCAAAGATACCAACATTTTGACTCTTATCCTTCATGTACAGACCAGGCTCCCAAGAGATCACATTGTATCTTATTTTCCATATATAGTTCAAAAGCAACACTTTTACCTTATCCATTATTACACTCAAGAAAGAAAAGACAAATCTATCCAATCCACCTTCTCTACAAACCACAGAGCCACAAGTTACTGTACACATAGCTTGGAAACCGCCAATCCTGCGGGGAGTTGCAGAGGCTGCTGCAGTTCTGGATACCTCTGAGATCATGGGTAGCTGAAGAGCCCTATCAAGCCAGAGAGGTTGGACAACTGTGCAGTGGTCCCTCAGACAGTGCAAATTAGGGTGGGTCAGACCCCAACATCCTTATGGAAGAATTCAAAGACACGTTCCATCACCATGTGGGTTATCCTAAGGGAGGGGGAGATGAGGCCTAGAAGATTAACCAGGGAAATTTTTGGAGGGAATTTGTTTTGTCTCTATCATACACTTTTCCCATCACAGGAGCAAGTTCTTGAGAAGCCATAAACACTTAGCCCATCTCCTCAGACAGAATATCTGCACTTATTAATTTCACTTTTTTTCCTATCCCTAAGAGAAGTTCTCAAATGATACACTAGCAAATTATGCATTGATTAGATCAAAATTGCATTAGGGAATAAGTACATCATGCAAGGTATAGCAAATGGAATAATTGGATTAAAATACATATCTACAATTTAAAAGGTATTCTAAACAAGTTAAACATATTTTCTAAGTCATTCAATAATACCATTCATAGTTACTTTATAATCCGCTGCTTACATTTTGATTTCTAATGACGGTCACTGTTAGGTTTTGCATAGTTCAGGGAACTTTACCAAATAAAGACAGATTTTATATGCTATGTGTCATACATTTATGTTTATATGGATATGTATTTCTTAAATAACATTCATAATATTTTACGTCTGCTGCTCTTGGTCATACATTTCTTAGCTTTTTAAAATAGCTGAATCAGGTTATACTAATGTTAAAGATGCAGGGGTTTTGCATAAAACCTTCAATTTTTTATTAAACCACATAATCCCAGATAAGTGTGTAGTTCAAGGCTGGCAACATGCTTGATTTTTGTCTTTCAAACAGAATTATGAAAATACCAAAAAAAAATTTAAAGGTGGGAATTGATAATGCTGCTTGAAAACCCTATCCAATAAAGCTATTACTGATCACATAAAAAAGGAAGTTTAATGGCAATTCAAGTTAGGAAACCCTTGAATTTGTGATTTTTTTTTTTAAATAGTATTCACGCTGTTTCAGAGTGTTCAAACCTTGTCATTCTCTAAAGAGAGCAAAAAAGATGAGGGGCTGAAGGGAGAAAATAGGAACAAAAGGGAAAGGAAGTTTTAAGATCCAGAAGTTGTTTATCTTTTTGGAAGGGAGCAGGAGTAGCCAGGGTACAATTCAACCCAAACGCTTTCAGCTATGCAAAGCACATGTAATTTCTACTATTTTGTTCATGCTCCCTCAGCGTGTATGAAGTGTTCTTTGACAAGGCTATTCTCAGTACATTGGAAAACTGTTAGCCTTGTATTCAACTGATTTAAGTCCTGTCAAGATTCCTTCCCCACTCTGAACTCTAGGGTACAGATGTGGGGACCTGCATGAAAGATCCCCTAAGCTTATTCTTACCAGCTTAGGTTAAAAGCTGCCACCACCAAAGTGTTACACAAAGAACAGAGGAAGTGCCCACTTGGAAACATCTCCTCCCCAAAATATCTCCCCCAAGCACTACACCCCCTTTCCTGGGGAAGGCTTGATAAAAATCCTCACCGTTTTGCATAGGTGAACACAGACCCAAACAAAACCGAATCTAACGCATATCTAACTAGATTACTTACTAACTCTTTACAGAAGTTCTGACCTGCATTCCTGCTCTGGTTCTGGCAAAAGAATCACACAGACTGACTGATAGAGCCTTTGTTTCCCCGTCCCCAGCTTTGAAAGTATATACTTGGCAGTATATTTAGAGGTGCATCTTATTAACTCTGTTTTCTAAAGCTCCAGGAACAAATCATAGCCAGTGTTTCACCTTTCTGTGATTTGGGGTGTGTCATAAATATAAAGGGAAGGGTAAACACCTTTAAAATCCCTCCTGGCCAGAGGAAAAACCCTTTCACCTGTAAAGGGTTAAGAAGCTAGGAGAACCTCACTGGCACCTGACCAAAATGACCAATGAGGAGATAAAATACTTTCAAAAGCCGGAGGGAGGGAGAAGCAAAGGGTCTCTCTGTCTGTGTGTGTTATGCATTTGCCGGGAATGGAAAGGAATGGAGTCTTAGAACTTATTAAGTAATCTAGCTAGATATGCGTTAGATTCTGTTTTCTTTAAATGGCTGAGAAAATAAGCTGTGCTGAATGGAATGGATATTCCTGTTTTTGTGTCTTTTTGTAACTTAAGGTTTTGGCTAGAGGGATTCTCTGTTTTGAATCTGATTACCCTGTAAGGTATTTTACCAACCTGATTTTAAAGAGGTGATTCTTTTATTTTTTCTTCTTTTAAGAACCTGCTTGCTTTTTTCATTATTCTTAAGATCCAAGGGTTTGGGTCTGTGTTCACCTTATGCAAATTGGTGAGGATTTTTATCAAACCTTCCCCAGGAAAGGGGGTGTAGGGTTTGGGAGGATTTTTGGGGGGAAAGAAGTTTCCAACCGGATCTTTCCCGGTTAAATATCTGTTAGACATTTAGTGGTGGCAGCAATAAAGTACAAGGGCAAAAGGTAAAATAGTTTGTACCTTGGGGAAGTTTTAACCTAAGCTGGTAAAAATAAGCTTAGGGGGTTTTCATGCAGGTCCCCAAATCTGTACCCTAGAGTTCAGAGTGGGGAAGGAACCTTGACATCTCCTCATTGGTCATTTTGATCAGGTGCCAGCGAGGTTGTCCTAGCTTCTTAACCCTTTACAGGTAAAAGGGTTTTTCCTCTGGCCAGGAGGGATTTAAAGGTGTTAACCCTTCTCTTATATTTATGACAAGTCCATTATAAACTCCCCTCTAAATTCTTTTGCTCTGGGAGATGAGTTTCACAATGCATTAAACAATGCAATGAGTTTCACAATGCATTAATCTTCATGAATTTGCTATTTTAATAAAAAGTTCAACTTAGATATCACCAGGTGAAGCATTGACCTATTGAAACCCATAAGCTTGCTAGTGACTTTGGAGAGACAGTTTCAGAGAAAAAAAACCTACCAAATAGAAGTAACATCACACGTGGGCGTGCGTGTGCACACACGCACTTCATTAAGAATTCTAAATAGGAAATTATTTCCTAATGAGCATATTTTGGTCCACGACACTTTAAAAGAATATTTCAGGGCCAATAGGTTCTCAAATTTTCCATACTTAGGGAAGGATACTTTTTGTAACCAATAAATCAAAATCCTGCACAGACTTTAGCATATGCTTCACTTTCCTAACTTGAGCAGTTCAACTGAAATCAGTGGAACTAGCTACATAGTAAATGTAAGCACATGTATAAAGTCTGTGCAGTATCTGTGCTAAAGTCTTTAGATAAGGGAATGCCTTAGAACTACATTTAAGGAATAGGAAGTTAAAAGACTCTGGTGTGTTTCGGGAATCTGACATGACAACTTCCAAATGCCTATGAAACCTCTCTAAGGGTATGTCTCCACTGGCAGAGTTACAGCACCGGTAATTATAGCACCGCTCAGAGAGCATTGAAGAGAAAGTGATGTTGTGTTTTCACACTGTTGGCTGCCTGTGCAAGTGTTCACACTTGTGGCACTTGCAGCAGTATTCAGAGCCATGCACTCTGGGCAGCTATCCCACAGAGCATCTCTCTTCTGTTGCTAAGAGTTGTGGGAAGGCGGAGGGGCCATCTTTCAATGGTTTGTGTACTACACGCTCTGCCTCTTCAGTGTGCAGGAATGGATACCAAACTGCTGACCAGTATGCTGCTTGCTCTGACTAACATGTCACAAGTGGCAGTGGAGTTATTCCTTAAACTACAAAGGCAAGAGGAGTGGGACTCTGATCTTGCCATGCATAGTAGCTATCACACAAGATTGCTTGTGGCATTCAGGGAGTTGCTGACCACAGTGGAACATTGCTTTTAGGCTCACAAAACAAGCACTGAGTGGTGGGATCACATTGTCATGTACGTCTGGGATGACAAGCAGTGGCTGCAGAACTTTCGGATGAGGAAAGCCACATTCATGGGACTGTGTGATGAGCTCACCCCAGCCCTGTGGCACAAGGACACAAGAACAAGAGCTGCCCTGCCACTGGAGAAATGTGTGATGATTGCACTGGCTACTCCAGAAGCTGGCTACTCCAGACTGTTATCGATCAGTCGCTAACCAGTTCAGAGTGGGAAAGTCAACCACTGGCCTAGTGTTGACGGAAGTGTGCAGGGCCATTAATCACATCCTGCTCCAAAAGACTGACTCTGGGCAATGAGCGTGACATTGTGAATGGCTCTGCACAAATGGGCTTCCCTAACTGTGGAACGGTGATAGATGGCACTCGTATTCCAATTTTGGCACCAGACCACCTAGCCACTAAGGACATTAATCACAAGGGGTATTTATCTATGGCTCTCCAGGCGCTTTTGGATCACTGTGGGGATTTCACAGACATTAAGGCAGGCTGGTCCAGAAAGGTGCATGACGCACGCATTTTTTGGAACACTGGCTTGTTTAAGAAGCTGCAAGCAGGGACTTTCTTCCCAGACCAGAAGATCACTGTAGAGGAAATCAAAATTCCCACTGTGATTCTGGGAGACCCTGCCTACCCCTTAATGCTGTGGCTTATGAAGCCATACACAGGGCACCCTGAAAGCAGCAAGGAGTGGTTCAACAGGCTGAGCAAGTGCAGAATAACTGCATTTTCCTGTTTAAAGGCCCGCTGGCACTGCCTATACTGGGAGCTGGACTTGGCTGATAATAATTCTGCACTTTATAGCCGTGTGCTGTACGCTCCATATTATTTGGAAAGAGTGAAAGCTTCACTCAGGGCTGGATTTCCTTCCCCTCCCCTCCATTATTGAAAGTATCTACTGACCTTCTGCTTCCATTAGACTGTTCCTCTATTGTCTTTTGTTGAATTAGCTTTACTGGAAGAACAATAAGGCTTCCATTTACAGATAAGCTAGCTAGTAGGATAGATAAACTAGGGACAGCAGAGATAGTGGAAACATACTAAAAGTTACAATACTTTACAAATATTAATGGAGTTCCATTCAGCTAGTCAGATACATGCAATCCTGGTGAGATGCTCTGTAAAGCCTGCAAAGATTCTGAGGTTGTTTCTTTGAATAATAATCACATGATTAAACCTCTTGTAAAACTGAAAAAAATAAAGATGATCTTTAGTTCATTTGCTCATATTTTATATCTGTAACTAAATGTAAGGAGCTAATTTTGAAATGTATAAATAGGATACTCAACACGGACACAGCAAATCATGTGGTTTTAATTTCTCAAAATTGCAATGAGAGGTACCTAAGTCAATAAAAATGTGACTAAGCTTTCTTGAAGCAACAGACTAAGATATACTTTAGAGTCAAAAATCCAACAATCCCCATAGAAAATAAGTAAAAGGTATTCAGTAAAATGTGCTGTAAAAACACAAACAAAACCACCTGCCAAACAAGCCATAATTCAAAAGCTTTTGAATTACACTCTCACATCTGATGTATGGTAGCAATGGAATCGAGCGGCAGCGAACCAGCGGAGCAGCGGGGACAGCAGAGCAGCTCACAGCAGGAGTTTGCCTGGGACTGGTAAGTATCAGAGTGTGTGTGTTTGCTTGCTGAGGAAGTATCCGAGCGTGTGTTTGCTGGGAGGGCAGGGAGAGAGCCTGAGTGAGTGTCTGATTGGCTGCTAGCCTGCAGGGGGCGGGCATTAGGGTGTCTGTGTGTTTGCGTCAGGGAAGCCTGGCTGTTTGAAAATAGCCAGAGCCTCGCGAACCAGCTGAGCGGCAGCGGAGCAGCGGAGCAGCGGGGACAGCAGAGCAGCTCACAGCAGGAGTTTGCCTGGGAGTTCGCCTGGAGTGAGCCCAGTGAGGCTTACATCTTGCCAACGTCTCTGAGGAAGCTCATAGTAGGTAGGTGATATGGAAGGGGGGGGTTCAGCTGTTGTGACCTGCACTGGATGTGCCATGTTTGTCTTTCTTCCGCAGGACAGAAGCGACTTTGTCTGTACAAAGTGCAAGCTGGTCTCCATATTGGAAGAGAAGATTGAAGGTCTGGAGCAACAGGTAACGACCCTGCGTTGTATACGAGAGACTGAGGATTTTCTGGACCAAACTCAGGATAGCCTTCTAGGGGCACAAAGCTCTAAAGATATAGAGCAGGTTGCACAGAGGAGCCAAGAGGCCAGTGAAGAAGCTTGGCAACATGTGACCTCCAGAAGAGGTAAGCGGAATGTCCGGGTTCCAGTAACACAGACACAGGTAACTAACCGCTTTCATGTTCTCTCCACAGGTACCAATGCGGAGAGTGGACCAGATGATATGTCTGGGGGGAGAAAGCAGAAGGAGACTCCGCTGGTTGGGAGGCATGAGATGCGATGTCCTGAGGTTGGGGGTTCCACGACCACCACTCCCAAGAGGAGAAGGCGGGTGGTGGTGGTCGGGGACTCTCTCCTCCGGGGGACTGAGTCATCTATCTGCCGCCCTGACCGGGAAAACTGAGAAGTCTGCTGCTTGCCAGGGGCTAAGATTCGTGATGTGACGGAGAGACTGCCGAGACTCATCAAGCCCTCGGATCGCTACCCCTTCCTGCTTCTCCACGTGGGCACCAATGATACTGCCAAGAATGACCTTGAGCGGATCACTGCGGACTACGTGGCTCTGGGAAGAAGGATAAAGGAGTTGGAGGCGCAAGTGGTGTTCTCGTCCATCCTCCCCGTGGAAGGAAAAGGCCTGGGTAGGGACCGTCGAATCGTGGAGGTCAACGAATGGCTACGCAGGTGGTGTCGGAGAGAAGGCTTTGGATTCTTTGACCATGGGATGGTGTTCCATGAAGGAGGAGTGCTGGGCAGAGACGGGCTCCATCTTACGAAGAGAGGGAAGAACATCTTTGCCAGCAGGCTGGCTAACCTAGTGAGGAGGGCTTTAAACTAGGTTCACCGGGGGAAGGAGACCAAAGCCCTGAGGTAAGTGGGAAAGCGGGATACCGGGAGGAAGCACAGGCAGGAATGTCTGTGAGGGGAGGGCTCCTGCCTCATACTGGGAATGAGGGGCGATCAACAGGTTATCTCAAGTGCTTATATACAAATGCACAAAGCCTTGGAAACAAGCAGGGAGAACTGGAGGTCCTGGTGATGTCAAGGAATTATGACGTGATTGGAATAACAGAGACTTGGTGGGATAACTCACATGACTGGAGTACAGTCATGGATGGTTATAAACTGTTCAGGAAGGACAGGCAGGGCAGAAAAGGTGGGGGAGTAGCACTGTATGTAAGGGAGCAGTATGACTGCTCAGAGCTCCGGTACGAAACTGTGGAAAAACCTGAGTGTCTCTGGATTAAGTTTAGAAGTGTGTGCAACAAGAGTGATGTCATGGTGGGAGTCTGCTATAGACCACCGGACCAGGGGGATGAGGTGGATGAGGCTTTCTTCCGGCAACTCACGGAAGCTACTAGATCGCATGCCCTGATTCTCATGGGTGACTTTAATTTTCCTGATATCTGCTGGGAGAGCAATACAGCGGTGCATAGACAATCCAGGAAGTTTTTGGAAAGCGTAGGGGACAATTTCCTGGTGCAAGTGCTAGGGGAGCCAACTAGGGGGAGCGCTTTTCTTGACCTGCTGCTCACAAACCGGGTAGAATTAGTGGGGGAAGCAAAAGTGGATGGGAATCTGGGAGGCAGTGACCATGAGTTGGTTGAGTTCAGGATCCTGACGCAGGGAAGAAAGGTAAGCAGCAGGATACGGACCCTGGACTTCAGGAAAGCAGACTTTGATTCCCTCAGGGAACAGATGGCCAGGATCCCCTGGGGGACTAACATGAAAGGGAAGGGAGTCCAGGAGAGCTGGCTGTATTTCAAGGAATCCCTGTTGAGGTTACAGGGACAAACCATCCCGATGAGTCGAAAGAATAGTAAATATGGCAGGCGACCAGCTTGGCTTAATGGTGAAATCCTAGCGGATCTTAAACATAAAAAAGAAGCTTACAAGAAGTGGAAGGTTGGACATATGACCAGGGAAGAGTATAAAAATATTGCTCGGGCATGTAGGAAAGATATCAGGAGGGCCAAATCGCACCTGGAGCTGCAGCTAGCAAGAGATGTCAAGAGTAACAAGAAGGGATTCTTCAGGTATGTTGGCAACAAGAAGAAAGCCAAGGAAAGTGTGGGCCCCTTACTGAATGAGGGAGGCAAGCTAGTGACAGAGGATGTGGAAAAAGCTAATGTACTCAATGCTTTTTTTGCCTCTGTTTTCACTAACAAGGTCAGCTCCCAGACTGCTGTGCTGGGCATCACAAAATGGGGAAGAGATGGCCAGCCCTCTGTAGAGATAGAGGTGGTTAGGGACTATTTAGAAAAGCTGGACGTGCACAAGTCCATGGGGCCGGACGAATTGCATCCGAGAGTGCTGAGGGAATTGGCGGCTGTGATTGCAGAGCCCTTGGCCATTATCTTTGAAAACTCGTGGCGAACGGGGGAAGTCCCGGATGACTGGAAAAAGGCTAATGTAGTGCCCATCTTTAAAAAAGGGAAGAAGGAGGATCCTGGGAACTACAGGCCGGTCAGCCTCACCTCAGTCCCTGGAAAAATCATGGAGCAGGTCCTCAAAGAATCAATCCTGAAGCACTTAGAGGAGAGGAAAGTGATCAGGAACAGTCAGCATGGATTCACCAAGGGAAGGTCATGCCTGACTAATCTAATCGCCTTTTATGATGAGATTACTGGTTCTGTGGATGAAGGGAAAGCAGTGGATGTATTGTTTCTTGACTTTAGCAAAGCTTTTGACACGGTCTCCCACAGCATTCTTGTCAGCAAGTTAAGGAAGTATGGGCTGGATGAATGCACTATAAGGTGGGTAGAAAGCTGGCTAGATTGTCGGGCTCAACGGGTAGTGATCAATGGCTCCATGTCTAGTTGGCAGCCGGTGTCAAGTGGAGTGCCCCAGGGGTCGGTCCTGGGGCCCGTTTTGTTCAATATCTTCATAAATGATCTGGAGGATGGTGTGGATTGCACTCTCAGCAAATTTGCGGATGATACTAAACTGGGAGGAGTGGTAGATACGCTGGAGGGGAGGGATAGGATACAGAAGGACCTAGACAAATTGGAAGATTGGGCCAAAAGAAATCTAATGAGGTTCAATAAGGATAAGTGCAGGGTCCTGCACTTAGGATGGAAGAATCCAATGCACCGCTACAGACTAGGGACCGAATGGCTCGGCAGCAGTTCTGCGGAAAAGGACCTAGGGGTGACAGTGGACGAGAAGCTGGATATGAGTCAGCAGTGTGCCCTTGTTGCCAAGAAGGCCAATGGCATTTTGGGATGTATAAGTAGGGGCATAGCGAGCAGATCGAGGGACGTGATCGTTCCCCTCTATTCGACACTGGTGAGGCCTCATCTGGAGTACTGTGTCCAGTTTTGGGCCCCACACTACAAGAAGGATGTGGATAAATTGGAAAGAGTACAGCGAAGGGCAACAAAAATGATTAGGGGTCTAGAGCACATGACTTATGAGGAGAGGCTGAGGGAGCTGGGATTGTTTAGTCTGCAGAAGAGAAGAATGAGGGGGGATTTGATAGCTGCTTTCAACTACCTGAAAGGGGGTTTCAAAGAGGATGGCTCTAGACTGTTCTCAATGGTAGCAGATGACAGAACGAGGAGTAATGGTCTCAAGTTGCAATGGGGGAGGTTTAGATTGGATATTAGGAAAAACTTTTTCACTAAGAGGGTGGTGAAACACTGGAATGCGTTACCTAGGGAGGTGGTAGAATCTCCTTCCTTAGAGGTTTTTAAGGTCAGGCTTGACAAAGCCCTGGCTAGGATGATTTAACTGGGACTTGGTCCTGCTTTGAGCAGGGGGTTGGACTAGATGACCTTCTGGGGTCCCTTCCAACCCTGATATTCTATGATTCTATGATTCTATGAATGTATAGCACATTCTATTTTCAGCCCCACAGAAAACAGGAGATAGAATAATTCTAATTTTATACTAGCACAATAGGGCTCATAAAAGATCTTTAAAATTGTGTACAGAGTAATTCTGTTCTGAATAAAAGTGTAATGCTTTCATAAAGAAACCTGAAAAACTTGTAACAAACTCAAAACTCCGTTTAAAAAAAAAGTGTGTTTAAATCTGTGAATGAACTCCTTAGGGGACATACAATTCTCCCCCGTCTGCTTTACCTGCATTCTGCCATATATTTCATGTTATAGCAATCTCAGATGACTCAACACATGTTCATTTTAAGAAAACTTTCACTGCAGGATTTGACAAAACGCAACGAAGGTACCAATGTTAGATTTCTAAAGATAGCTACAGCACTTGACCCAAGATTTAAGAATCTGAAGTGCCTTCCAAAATCTGAGAGGGATGAGACGTAGAGCATGTTTTCAGAAGTCTTAAAAGAGCAACACTCTGATGTGGAAACTACAGAACCTGAATCACCAAAAAAGAAAATCAACCTTCTACTGGTGGCATCTGACTCAAATGATGAAAATGAACATGTGTCGATACGCACTGCTTTGGATTGTTATCAAGCAGAACCAGTCATCAGCATGGACACACGTCCTCTGGAATGGCAGTTGAAGTATGAAGGGACTTATGAATTTTTAGCATCTCTGGCATGTAAATATTTTGTGATGCCGGCTACCGCAGTGCCATGAGAATGCCTGATCTCACTTTAAGGTGACATTGTAAACAAGAAGTGGGCAGCATTATCTCTTGCAAATGTAAACAAACTTGTTTGTCTGAGCGATTGGCTGAACAAGAAGTAAGACTGAGTGAACGTACAGGCTCTAAAATTTTACATTTGTTTTATTTTTGAGTGCAGGTTTTTTTGTACATAATTCTACATTTGTAAGTTCAACTTTCATGCTAAAGAGATTGCACTACAGAACTTGTATTAGGTGCATTGAAAAATATTTTGTGTTTTTACACTACAAATACTTGTCAGGGTTCCCTTCCCACTCTGAACTCTAGAGTACAGAAGTGGGAAACCACATGAAAGACCCCCAACGCTTATTTCTACCAGCTTAGGGTAAAACTTCCCCAAGGCACAAACTCTTTGCCTTTTGGAGGGTATGCTGCCACCACCAAGTGATTTAACAAAGAATCAGGGAAAGGACCACTTGGATTTCCTATTCCCCCAAACCCTTACACCCCCTTTCCTGCGGAGGCTTGAGAATAATAGCCTAACCAATTGCTTACAAAGTGATCACAGACCCAAACCCCTGGGTCTTAGGACCATAGAGAAATCAGTCAGGCTCTTAAAAGAAACACAACTTTATTAAAAAGGTAAAAGAAGCACCTCTGTAAAATTAGAAGGGAAGCTAATCTCACAGGGCAATCAGATTTAAAACATGGAGGATTTCCTCTGGGCAAAAACTTTAAAGTTACAAAAAGAAAACCAGGAATACACCTTACTCTCAGCACAGAGAAAAATCACAAACCAAAACAAAAGTAAACTAATGCATTTCCTTGCTAGTACTTACTAATTCTAATGGAGTTGGACTGCTTGCTTTCGTGATCTCTCTCCTGCAAGCACACAGAACAGACGGACAAAAGCATTCCCTACTCCTCCCCAGATTTTAAAGTATCTTGTCCCCTTATTGGTCCTTTTGGTCAGGTTACCTGAGCTTCTTAACCCTTTACAGGTAAAAGGATATTGTGCCTCTGGCCAGGAGGGATTTTATAGTACTGGATACAGGACGGTTGTTACCCTTCCCTTTATATTTATGGCAACTTGTAATCAAAAATAAATAAAGTGAGCACTTTACACTTCGTATTCTGTGTTGTAATTGAAATCAATATATTTGAAAATCCAGAAAGCATCAAAAATATTTAAATAAATGGTATTCTATTATTTAGCAGTGCAATTAATCGCCTGACTGATTTTTTTAATAGCGCGATCACCCTACCTGATATAATAGCTTTAAGAAGGATGTACCCTCTAGCAGTAACCTTATTTTGATCAGATTCTGAACTTTAAAACTTTTTTTTTCTACCAAGTAGCTTCAGTTTGTAAAGAAGCTTGAGCAAACATCAGAGGTTATTTCTCCAAGGTATTTTTGCAGCTGAGTGCAAATTTTTCAAAAATGGAAGTTAAAGTTTCTGTCACAAAGCAAGAGCTGATGCAATGATTTGTCAGAAATGGCAGCATTTAATCTTGATCCATAATTATTCAAAATTCCTAAAAGTTTATTAGAACTGTATGCCTAAAGTCAGGCCCTTAGCCCATCTTAAGTTACCTAAATAACTGGTCTTATTTTCTGAAGTTCTGAGCACTCAGCAGGTCCCATTGACTTCTATTTTCCTGGCAAGGGGATAGGGGGAAATATGAACCAAATACTTGACATGAAAAATATTGAGGGAAGTATAAAATACATATGAATAAGCAATAATTTTATCGAAATGAAGCATTTTATCAAAATGAAGCGTCCCTCTGAAAGATGTGTTTTATTACCTGGTTTGAAATAGATACTTCAGGATATGTATTAAATCTTCCTTTACTGGAATACCCAGAAAACTGAGTAAATGCAAAATCTGAACTGGTGCATTTAGCAAGCAAGCATCCATGAAATGCTTTTATCAGTGCAACATATTAATGTCCCTTTAAAGGAACATCTGTAATGAGCTTTTCAAATTAAAAAAAAAAACCCAGTAAGTATTCTGTGAGAATGGCTAAGGACCCAAACCAGCCACACAAAAGAGGAAATAAATAGAATGGGGACTTTCATGAGCAACCTCATTGACATCAGAGGAGTCCTTTGTGGGTTTACACATGCTTAAGTACTCAGGACTGAACCCTAATATTGTAAAAAGTGTGACAGATACAATTGAAAGGCAGCCAATGGAGATTTATAGACATAATCGTAATGCAAGATTTTGCATGCAGCTTCCTATGCAATTAACAAAGGGTCCTATAAGATCAAGACATTTAAAAAGACAAATGACAGACACACTTCATTAAAAACAAACAAAACAAAACCAGAATAGGATAACTTGAGTTCAGTGCACAAGTGCAGTTGTTTTGAGGGTTTTTTTTGTATTAACAGTCTTCGTGATTTTGGTGGAAATAAAGCAGTATGTATTATTTATTAGTTTCCAGTGTGCAAAGAAGTACTTTCCAAACATAACTAACACTAATCTTGCCTAAGACAATCATTACTATAGCAATACAGAACATTGGACTATTTATGTTAAAATTACAAGTTCAATATTAATGCACAAGTGGAATGTATATTATTATACTGACAAATAAAATGCATCAGTAGAGCTTCATTGCCTAAAAAACCCTCTTGCTGTAATAGAAATCGCCTCCTATTATGCCAAGCAAATAGCATTCCAAAAATTAAACAGGTAGGTTTTTGTTTTCCCACAATCTCACCCCCTCCCCTATTTATTATGTTGCTCATCTTTCCCCACATTTTTTGCTTTTTCTCTAATCTCTGCATCCTTTAATTTATCTACTTCATCTCCCCACTGTTTTTTTCCTTTCACCACCCTTCCATCACCACTGCTGATTTTCATCCTTCTCCCATTTGCACTCTGTCCGCTTCAGTGCTTAAAACCTAATGTAAAGCTATGCAGCAGTGCCCTGGAAATTCTGTGATGCAAATTACAATATTTTTTAAAATGTGAAATGTCAGCAATTCTGTTTGCCCTTATAAGTAGAAATTCATGCTTAAATGTAGACTTAAGTGTGAGCACATGATGTTATTACCAAGAACTCTTCTTAATTTATGAATGCTCCTGCATTTAATTCACTTTTCAAACACTGAATTAAGTAATTCAATAGCTAGCATAGTGAACTTCTCATTTCTGGGGCTCCCATCAATCTGAATCACTTATGACCTGTTTAGATATGGAAAGAACAAGCCCTAAATTAGAATAGAGGCTTTTGTAAGTTTCGAAAAATAGTATTTCTTTTATTTCCATATAAACACAGAGCTTTGCTTCCTGGTTTAAGTTGCAATTGAAATCCTTAAACAGAGGCTGTTTTTGTAGAATGTGCATTCCTGCAGGAACATGAAAATATCAGAAGCCTCTTTTTAGACATAAATGAGCCTCAGTATTGCACCACTTAATAGCAGTTTTGCCATTAACTTCAATACAGCAGAACTGGGCCTTTTGTGAGGTTTTCAACTTAATAAATGGACCAGAGAGATTCCGATATTCAGATAAGTTTGCAATTCACTCATGAGTCTCAATAGTAAAAACATTTTAATTTGGAAATTAAATGAGGATATTGATTTATATTGGCTATCCCACTATTTTGAGAGCTATTATGAGCCTGTCCAATTTCAAGAAGCCTTTTTGTTCCTGTTTTGAGTAGCTGACATTGATAAATCCTCCCTCACTCCAAGATTTCGTTAAACTCTTGGGGACAGAGCCAAACTCCAGTGATGTTACTAAGAGTCTTTCTACTCACTTCAATGGGTTTTGCTAATCTTTAAATACTTAAAAAGGCATAAATACAGATTTTGCTTTTTGATATTTAGTGTTCACATTAGTATGGTGTAGATATACAATCCAAATGACATATCATAATGCCAGAGATAGGTCTTAACCAGAATTCTAGATCAGATAATGCCACACAAATTTTGGCAAAGAGACAATCTCTGTGGTTTAAACCTCTCTCTAACTACAACTCTATTTACCCATGATTGTTTGTTAAAAGTTACAGAAAGTAACTAAATTTGGGAGGGGGGATGGCAGGGTGGAGGGTTTATCAAATCAGAATACTGCACACTGAATTAGATCTCTGAGAGAGGGTTTAAACATAGGTTTACAGAGCATAACCTACGAATACTGGGGGAAAAAAAAAGATATCGGAGGTTCTGACCCTAAGTCTAGTAAGCGTTGACTTCAGCGGATCTATGTGGATTTGTGCCAGCTGCAGACTTAGCTTTTAAATATTGAGCCATAAATTGGCTTCCTACCTGAACTGATACACTGCCCATTTCATCAGGAAGTCTTTGGGGATGGCAATCTCTGCTGAGGCAGTTGCTTTTTAGAACTCATGTGCTCAAGGCTTCCCTCAAGTCAGAAAGAGCTCAGCATACATTCTGGTGCATCTTATCCAAGGGAAGTCCCCCCCAAGAGCACACACGATTTAAGTCCTTATCTAAATGAGCAAAAAGTTACTAGAACTGCTGAGATCGTTTCCTGAAATTGGGAGGATATTTGCAATGAAAGAAGGCCTACTCTGAGTTAAAAGGAAGTGGAAGAATCAAAAGAGAAAGCAACACATCAGGAAATTAATCATTAAGCCTCACGTAAGAGATCAATAGAGAGAAAGTTAATTGTACTCAAAGGGAGGAGAGAAAAGTTTGGGTTTAAGGTTGGGGACCTGATGCAAAGCCCACTAAAGTTAGAGCAGGATCTAGTGTCAAAGAAAGGTGAATGAGAATTGGGAGAAGGTGGACAGGAAAAGAGAACTTCAAATGATATGGGGAGCAACGCCAACTTTGGGGAAAAAAGGCTGTGATGAGGTTCTTGGGTGTTATCTATGTTGTAGAAGAGGGCTTGATGTATAGGACTTTCAGGGAGACCCTTATGGGTAACCAAAAGGGCTTAACAAAACTGAATATTTTGAGCTTTGCCATGCTGGTGTACTTCTGCTGTATCTAGGGTAACCAGATGTCCTGATTTTTATAGAGACAGTCCCGATTTTGGGGTCTTTTTCTTATATGGGCTCCTATTACCCTCCACCCTGTCCCGATTTTTCACACTTGCTGTCTGATCACCCTAATCTGTATCAAACTTGATAGCTAATTTATATTATATTTAATTACCAACATCTCAAACCAAAATGATTTAGAGAAGTATAAAAGAGAGAGAGACTTAGCAGCAGAAGCCATAGGCAAGGAATTTCTAGCTCGGAGCCCAGAATAATACTATGCAAAAAGGGCAGTCAATGGATCAGTAATGGAAGATGGGAAGTTGTCTTGATAAAAGGCTACATTTTTACTAAGTTATACATTTGATTAAAAAAGTAACTTGTTTGTTCTGAATAGTGTTTATTTTGGCAGTATTTGACATAAATTTGTCAGTTTGGGGATTTTTTTTAAAAAATTAAAGGTTACATATATGCAATCCTTTCACAATTAAGTAAACAAACAAAAGTGGGAAAGAAAACCCAAGAAAAAGAATGATACCAGCAAAAAAATGAAACTTACTCCCCATCCCTTGCTGCTGGTCAGCCTCAATTGTCCTCTCCTCAGGCATCATCCTAGGTAGCAGCTGTCAAGATGCTAATGGGCTTGCAGAGCCTTATTAAACACTTCAGGGGCACTGACTTTTTTTCTTCAGCAATAAGACTGGGTAGTTATAAGTGACTGAAAATGTAATCAAAGTTTTTGGAAATACTGGGCCTGATCTTCAGATGAGGTCAACTGATATAGTTCTATTGTAACTTTATTGATTTACACTAGTCCATTACATGGCCCATTATCTTTTATATTTAAGATTTCAGTTTAATCCTTATAGACTGTTTCTCATCTAACTATGGACTTGAATGTTGTTTAAAATTAAAACCCATCAAATCAGTTTATTTTACAAAGAGTGAGAATGCTATCAGAAGACTGGAAAGCAACTCAGGAAACTAAGATAAGAAAATTATATATGCCAGGTCCATTACTCAGTTCCTGCTTCCACTTCACAGAATAAAAGGCCTGGTATGCTGGAGGTAACATAGTTTCACAGTCACTTTCCCAAAATGGGAAGTGGATCCAGCGGAACAGGATTAGTAATCTTTCCTAGTCTAAAATGGTTACTTTTCAAATGCTAAATAAGACATCTAATCAGAAATAGATGCTATGTGAAGCAGCTTTAAATCATTTAAAGCATTCAGTTCTCCAAGGTGGTTGTTGTAAAGACCACTGGCAGCATGCACCACTCAAAGACCTGAGCTTTAAACAGACAGGAGGTATACGGTTTAAGTGGAGTGCCATCTTTTTTGGGATAGAAGTTTTACTATTGAAACAACAAAGTGAATTCAAGATGTGTTGATCTTCATAGTTGTACTTCTAGGAAAAGTATAATATGTATTTTCTTTGTCACAGCCATTGTGATCAGAAAACTAAACATAAATCAAATCGTGCAATAATTTTTGATGCTATCAGTGGCTCAGTGGAAGGATATTTGGCAAGTCTACTTCTCAGAGCAAGGTTAAAATAAATCCAGCATTTTCCAGTGCAGCAACACATTATACTGACAAGATAGCTGAAGGTTGATAGCCATAAATAAAAATCACTTTTATGATCTTGTATCAGTTTCTGTGGATAATATTGTTTATCTCAAAAAATACCACCTCCAGCACTGGCTGTAATTCAGCAGCACAAGTGGATATTTGTGACTCATTCCTACTCTTTATTTTGGTATATGTGCTACTGCTGCTTCCGCTAATGAATTAGAGATGCTGCATACAGATTTATTGGAAATCACATTTCAGTCCTGATCCACGGTATAGCAAAAGTGACACAGTGAAAACATAACAGATTTTTTTTACCACATAGCCTTTTGTATTAGGAAAAAAAGAACAGTGTCTGATTTTTAATTTTCATAAATTGTTCATTTCTGGATTTTTAAAAAAGTATTCATTGCTATGATTTCAACATCGTTATCCTTAACTATATTCCCATTTATAAGGTACAAAATCTCAGCATCTGTTAAATTACAGACCAGAATGAATGCTTTGTTTTAATTACTTTCAAAACTAAAATATATGACTATAAAGGATGGATTCTTCAGCTGTATGAAACATTTATTTACTTTGCTGTGCTTTTGGAGCTTGTGGAATGTTTATAATTAGGTTGTGTAACCATGCGAACCTTCAGCTGGTGTTTGCTGTTTTTTAAAGCAGTTTTGATCTGCATTTAGAAATAAGGAAATGCTACAATACACCATATAAATTATGCATTCTATAATCTCTACTTGCAATGTGAAAAAGCCTACTTCAAAAATATAATTGCTGTATTTTTAAATGCTGCTTAGGTGCACAACAGAATGATGCTTTATATTTTAATGTAAATGAGTATATTTGCATTTAGTCACTTATAAAGCAGTGTCAGATTCTTTGGCCCCAGTCCTGCACCTTCACAGAATCTCCGAGGAGCTGCCCTGTGCTAGTTTGGTCCATGAGGAGTCTTGATCTGCTAACAGTTACTTCTCCATGGTATCTCAGATGACATGGTTCTTCACAATGCTTAAAACAGAATTGAGAGAATCCAATACAATGACAACTGTTATTAAATTCTGAATTTGTCAAAAAGAAAAGGAGTACAAATTTATTTGAGCATAAGCTTTCATGAGCTAAAGCTTGTGCTCAAATAAATTTGTTAGTCTCTAAGGTGCCACAAGTACTCCTTTTCTTTTTGCGAATACAGATTAACACAGCTGCTACTCTGAAACCTGAATTTGTGAAGGAATTTTGGGTGAATTCTCCCTGGTACACTCTCATATTTGAAATATCAGAAGTGATCATACTGATGAGACAAGTCTATCTAGTCCAGTATCTTGTCTCTTATAGTGGCCAAAACTTAAATGGTTCAGAGGAAGGTGCAAGAAATCTTGTAGTGGACAATTATATATATGTATAAACATACTTGTCATACAATTGTGCTGTTTGTTTTTCACCTTAATGGATAGTTACATTGGCTGCAAGTTTTATATAATTCAAAAGGAAATCGGATGTTCACATGGCTGCAGTGGTCTGAAATCCCTGTTACATCAGATGAAGCTATGCATATGAATATTATGGCACAGGTATTACATGACATATTGTAAAACATATGACCATGGTGTATATTTACACAGAAAGGACCTATTCCTGCCAGTTGTTCCATGTGGGTGCTTGCATGGAGCCCAAATTGTTCTGAGAAGATTAAGTGGGTGTAGGGATCTGCCTCCACAGAGCAGTTTGCAAAAGCAGGGCCATAATTTTTGATGCACAGTCAGGACATGTTGCAGGTCAGGCCTATGGGTTTTCACTGCATGGCTATTTTGATACCTATGTCTTTTATCTACCCAGGGTGCTGCGATACTCTTGGAATTAGTACAGGCAGCTGGAGAGAGCAGTGATTTCTGCAGGCCCTACATGTCCCTCTTTGTCAGAGACTCTGTACTTTAACGTAGATTTTGTTCAATTCCCTGTAAAGTCTGTCTCTTCGAGCCAGGGAGGAAATTGTACTTTTCACAGTTCCCACTGTAGCTCATCTGGAAATGTAATATCAGCACTTGAAGTATTCATTCAAGAGATAAAATAATTACAGAAATAACAAAATATAAATTAGGTATTGCCAGTATACCCCCAAGTACCAGTTTCTTTAATATTCATAAATTATTGTAATGCTAAGCCTTTTCTTTCATATTTATACATTCCAAATGCACACAGAAAAAAATGGATCCAATAATCTTGAAAGTTTATGCTTTCCATTATACACCATGTGTAATGTATGACAGTATACAAGATGTCCATTAGTGTCTACATGAATTATAGAACCCAGGACATCTTGTTTCTAGGGCATGATAGAAAAGAATTGTATACATTGATGGTTTTCTGGTGCATTTAATAGAAATTTAGCAGCTGAAGCAAATACACACAATGCCAATATTTTCTCTCACAAAAATGAGTTAGAGAGGTGAAAGAGAGAACATTGGGAAGAGGAAATAGGGAAGAGAGGCCTCTCTCTCTTATTTATTTATTTATTTATATTATATATATATATATATATAAATAACAAGTTACTTAGTCTAGGACAATAATACCCCTCTTAAATTTTGCATCTTTTTCTTTTGCATTCCACGTAAGCAGCTAATACCGAAGTCTGTCACAAAGATGGTAAATCTGGCAGAAAAGATTTCAGAGATGTTAATACCATATCAGGAAGAAAGGAAAGGGAAAGAAAGAAAAACTCCACTGCAGCAGAGGCTGTGATGCAAGGAATTAATGATATACTTCCAAATGCAAGGAAAAGGAAAATTCATCTCTGCAATAAGTGGGCAGAACTCCATAGTCAGGGGAAAGTATGAAATGACCCTCTTTTCACCAAAGGGATATTGACTTAAACCCCATAATGCTTTCCAGCAAGTGAAATAAGAATAAGAGGTGCTTTTGTTATCTGCTTATGCAAATGGCATAAACTAGCAAATATGAGATACTAGACAACTATCACTCCACAAACCTCACTTGGAGATTAGTGATTGCACTCCAGTCTTGCTTCAAAGTATAAAGCCATCAAAATGGAGAGCACAGTTTTAAATGTTAGTTGACACGCACCTGACTCAGGGCAGACTCTCATGAAATACATGTCACCATCTCAATCTAAAATACACCCCCTCTAGAGAGATTTTAATACTCAAAACATTGACTCTGAAAAAACATGATGGCATTTTGACCACCTTTGTTAAATATAAAGATCATTTATAAATCCTGATAATCGATAAGGGCTATCATACTTCATGAAATATTGACTGACTCAATCAGCACATCCCATGCAACCCTACTGATTTCAATAGAGAAAAAACAGTACGCGCGGAGATGAAAAATAAAGCATTAATACGATACTATGGCCCAGAAATGGAGATGAAGGACTTGAAGAATGGATGGCAAAGGTCAGACACTGAAACCACCACAGTCTTTGACACTGAAAGAGTTAACATTGCCATCACCTATTCTGACCTCCCTTGACACTGAAGAGTTGGGAAGTGTGTGTGTGGGTGCTACTTTGAGGGAAGAGGGTAGAAGATACTTATTAACCAGTCGTTTGTGATTAAAGTATCCCTCACTGGTGGTGGTAGTAGACAGTACTGAACTCGGGTGTGTGGGCCTTGAGACCCCTATTAATGGAAGATGCTCTTTGGAACTCCCAAATAGTTGCAGGTTTGGTTGGAAAAGAGAGACAGATCAGATACATCTCAATGTTATAGCCTTCCTCCTAGGTACCAAAGTCACTGAACATAGAGGTCAGTAACCGATGTCATCTCTTTACATGAAGCACAAGACAAAACCTGTTTTTTGTAGGCCTCTTGTACACAGATTTGCATCAGATAACCATTTTAGTAAAGTTGGTGTTTTATGTGTAGACACTTATTTCAGCTTAAAAGTGGTTGTGTTGCAGTTCAGCTTTTATATCTATATCGTGTGACAAGATGGCCGATAGTATGATGGGTCCTGTGCTTTTCTTGGTGGGGGGCTAAGATGCCACCTCTTGCCCCTGCTTGTGGGGCACCAAGGGCCCAGCTAGTGGCCCAGGAAGTGGCCTGCGGGTTCTTATCCTCTTCCCCCTTGGGTGGGGTACCTTTTGATCCTTAGATGCTGGGGATGAGAGTCTCCCTCCCCTGCTGGGGCAGGGTCTCTCTGGTTTTTCTGGTTCTCTGGTTTTTCAAAACATACCTCCAAGCTCCAGGCCTCTCATTTTCCCTGACTGCCTGAATCAGGGGGATTTATTAGGTTCCTGGCAGGGCCTTAATTGACTTCAGGGGCTTCAATGAACCTGTAGCCACCCCCCTAGTCTACAGGGAACCACACCTTAATTAGCCTGGGGCTTATATATTTCCCCTCTACCACTGCTCCCTGGCCCTCCTGTATCACAGTGTATATATTAAAAAAACAACCACAACATCTCAATCAAAATAAGCCACAGTGCCAATGTAAGTCAATGTTCCTAAAAGAAAGGTTAACTAGGAAGGAAGAAAAGTTCTAACAAGAGTAAAACCAGAAGAAGAAGGTGCTCAAGTAGGCTAACATCCAGAATGACACAAGCAGGAAAATACAGGGGGAAAAGGATGCTTAGGATTTTTTAAGAAAGGAAAATGCCTTTCCCAGTAGAGAGTTAAGGGCAATGAACTGAGTTTGGAGCCTACTGCACCCTCACTAGGTAGAAAGGTACTGAAATGGTCTTGGGGCCATGCTTCTTTGTGTTTTTGAGACTCAGTAGGAGACACTCATTGACAGAAGTTTTTCAAGCTGAGAGCCCATCACAAAAGTATGGACCAATATGGATTAGTAACTTCTGTTTTGATTCAGGCAGCTCTCCCTGCTCTCCCCTTGTCCAAAGTCTTGTATTATTGCTCTGTCGAAGCAAAATCCCTTTTAAGAGCATGCTATTGGATAGATCCAGTACCTATTGAACTAAATGGAAAGTCACCTGTTGACTGTAATAGGAGTTGGAGAATGCCCTAAATAATTTTCTTACTATTTGTTCTGGCTAGGATATGTTTTGCCACAAGAATTGCACTGCACTGGTTCAAACTGAATTTCTTGAGATAGTTGATAGAGTAGGGCAAAAAGGTTGTAAGTAATAAAAAAAAATTGCTAATAAAAGTAGAAAGAGGAAGATGCTTAGAATAAAAGTCACTTTGTGGAGAGATTTACTATACAACAGTATGTTTGATTTGTTTATGGTGTCAACAACAGCAGAAAACATGCTGTGGTTGAACAGAATATATCATGGCAAAGGATAAGCAATACAAGAATAGTATTTTTTTGAATTTATATTTTCAGTCCTGATTTTTATTGAAAATGTATTACTTACTATATGCTCTATAGCGTAAGAGGTACTACAATTTGCTTTCATGTTCGTCTTCATTGTTTAAGTGTACATAAAAATTAAAAAAAAAATCAGTCATTCAACAAAACCAAACTGAATAATGTGTGCCAACTGGCACATATTTAACTGGAACTATACTGTGGCATCATTTTTAAAGAGGAACTCTCCCATAAATTCATGTGTCATTCTTCTTAAAATCTGATAAAAAAATTAGTACCTATTGTGCTAAGTCTGTAGAGTTGATTTTACCACTCTTACACAGCAGTGAGTAGTACCTAATTTGGGGGAAAGGTAAATCCTTTCTATTGGTCATAAGAGTAAATGCTAAAGGAAGAAAATGAGACTATTTAGAACCCTTCCAATAGGATCCAATTGACTTACCATGCTACAATATTTATTAATAAAATATTTCCTGAACTGAATAAAACCAGGATGCTTCTATCTAGTATACAGATGATCCTGACTAACAGTATGTGTTGGGGAACATTCTGAAGAATTCAGATAACTAGAGTTTGGGATTACATTTAATTTCTATATGATTTTGATTCAGGGGAAGTATCTGAATTTCAGATTATCCAAAATTTTGATAACCAGGTTTCAGATAATCAGGGCTTATGTTTATTAAAGTTACGCAAGAGCTATTTGGCAATTTATGTGTAATACATCAAATGAGGGAGGGATTTAGAAGGAAATAATGTCGTAAGGAAAGGAAAGGATCTATAATGAAGCAGGCTTTGCTTGCAATTCAAAGATAAGACAGCAGTGTTAACCTTCTAGTTGAAAGTTTATGGCAAATCCCTCCTTTACTACACCCACAGTAGAGATATTTGAAGTTTTCATCCTGTTCTGAGACTGCTTGGTGTGTCTGCCTGCTGAATTTTGGGGGCTGAGGCTGCAGATGAACCTTGCCTTGTATCTCATATTCCAGTTGTTGCTCTACTCTTGCCAAGATCAAGGTGGACTTGTTTCTTGTTTATAATGCCCATGAAAATAACTAATCCCATATAGATGGGAGCAGGAGAACTTTTGTCCCACCTGTAGCATAAAACCTTCAATGTTCTAATGCTCCTTCTCTGGCATGATCTCTGGTCTCCTCCAAAGGTTTTATTTTAGACTGAAGAAGCTGTCAGAAAAAGCCTCAGTGCAGGTGACCTTCACCAGAGCACAAGACAGATAATGCCTCAGGGTCCAATCCCAAAATGAGCACTCCTTCAAGGATTGAGCATCTAAAAGAGATGGGATTGCTACAGACAATAACTTACTTTCATTCATCCGGGCATTGCTCTCCTGTTTAAGAAAGTCAAAGAGCACAAGAGCATTGTTAAATGGCTTTTATTTCTAGAAAGTTATGAAAGAACCACTGTTGAGAGTCTGCTTCTCACTCTGACTCTTTTTCCTGGCATTCTCAGAGAGCCTTGAGGCAAACCAAACCATCCAGGGGTTCAGAGACTCACTCACTTCTGCAGCCTCTGTGAGGAAAGATAAGCAGATTCCTTTTAAGGAGGTAGATCTGAAAGTCTCCAAAAATAGGAGATTTGCCATTACATTTATTTCTGTCCAACAACAGGGCTAGAGCTGTCACACCCTCTTTCCAAGCACAAAAGAACATATAAATCCTTGTTCTCCAAAGGAATCTGATAGCTATGCCTCTCCCTGTTCATCTTATAGGCCAGTAAACAGTTTTAGAGCTACCCACACTCAAAACTTCTTTCCCAAGTCCTCTGTAGGTTGTACACAGGATGGTTGTTAGCATAGGCAGATGTTTTTGCAGTGGACACAGTAACTATAAGCTTTCCCTTGGAAAACTAGACTCCACTCTACCTAATGCACATGAAGCCTAAGCAAGAGCCCTGCTGGTGCTGCCTACTTCCTCATGCATACACAGACAAATAAACATCATCCTATTTTTCCACATTACTAACTCTCCATTGTTTACAAATCTCACAGGAAACCCTCTTTCTTCCACCCTTTGCATATGCCTCAAAACAGCAAGAAAAATGTTGGAATTAATTTCACTGATGTATCATTTAGCCTGTAAAATTATTTTGGGATATAGTTTATATGGAAGATGCTATAACTATGTGTTATTTCTTATACATTTGCATGTGCACTAGAAGTATGACTTTCAAAAATGCTTAAGTGATTTACAACCAAGACCTACTAGGTGCTTTTGAAAATCCTTTCTTAGCTAGATATGTTTTACAACTATTTCTAAGTAGCAGGATATAATAGGAACAACAAGGGTCCCCATAAATGTACTAGAAATCAATGGCAAACTTCACATATTACTTTGTGGGCTTTTAAATGGATGACCCCTTTAAAAGTAATTTGACTGTCAGATGTAAGATGGTTTGAAAACATCCATAATTGAAAACCTCAGAAACCACAAGATTAACATTAAGTCTCTTGACAGGATCATCAGGAACAACACACTGACAAAAAAGCAACAAAAAAAACCTTGTGTTGTCTGCATTTGTGTGACACAGAAAATCATAAAAGTAAATATTATGATGCCAGTGGAAGTGTATAAATGCAAATGAACAGTGCCCTAAGTGGAACTTCAACATCCACCAGGAAGACTCAAGGACAGTCTGGAATGAAAGACTGAGCGCATGAAAACAACCTTTTATTCTTGTGGACTAATAGATGAGCTAGTCTTTTAAAAGACATCCCAGTTCTAAATGAATCAAGTTGTCATATGAGCTGACCAAAAAGGCTAATTATTGTTTTGTAATGAAAAACCCACACTGAAACACAGAATTTCATTTTTGAAATCAATTTTTCATTAAAAAATTGGCTTAGTAAAATTGTTAGTTTTGAAAAAAAATCCATTTTTAAACTGAAAAATGAAACATTTTCAGTAAATCTTTTGTTTTCAGTTTTTTTATTGAAACACAAGAAGAGAAAAATGAGTTTGCACTTTCATCAAAACCTTTTTTGTCAAAAAAAAAAAGTGAAAAAGATTCAACCAACTCTAGTGTTTGTTCCTTTTGGAGAATATATCCAAAGGCATACATGAGAATTAGGTAACATTAGTAACTTTCTGAGCGTCCTTTGCCCTTTTGAAAAATCTCCCCTTTAAAGCCTGACTGTATTCCAAGGAGTGACTTTACAAAACATATATTCCAAGTTAGCCAACATTTCTGTCTTAATGTTTCTGTATTATATGTAGTCAATGACAAGGAAAGACATGAAAGGTATAGCTTAGTTAAAATTTGAATTTCTGGCCCATGGGATATTTCAACATTTCTTTTTGTCCTGAATCGGAACAAATTTGAAATGTCAAATTTTACAGAATGAAAAATTCAGAAAAATGTCATTTCATAAATATTTTGAATTGCTGAAACAAAGAGTTTGGCTCAGTTCAACATAAAACTGCAACTGCCTATGGTGCCTCATGGAAGTTGTAGTTCAAATATCTCATGCCCCACGCTTCCCTATAGGGCAAGATCTCTGGCCAGACTACATTTCCCATGATATATACCATGCAGCTCAGACAGAAGAGAGATTACAGTGTATTATGAGAAGATACAATCTGGTCAGGGAGCTGAGCCCATAAAGGAGAATTGGGCATGAGGCACCGAAGCAACAAATTCTATGAAGCTCTGCAACACTATTGGCAAATGCCATTTAGTGCCAAACTGATTGTAAGAAAAACATATTGGTTCAGTTCAGCAAACTGAAATATTTCAGTTTACATCAAACCTACACCAAAGTAAATATTTTATTTCAATTTTCCCCCAACAGGATATTGAAGTTTGTTTGTTTGTTTGTTTGTTTGTTTTGGCCAAAAAAGTAAAAGTTTACCCATGGAAAATTTTGATTTTGTGGAAACTATTTTCTGTTGAAAAATAGATGGAAAATTCCTGACCAGCTATAATTGGAAGTTTGGGGTGCTGTTTCCCTCCCCAAAATTTGCCACTCATGCAAACCTAAATCTGAAAAAAAAAATCAAGCTAGGTTCTTTCCTTCTCAAATATTGTAACAATTATAAAGATCCTGTTGGCCAAATGATGTCCAGCTTGTCACCAAATTATGCTCACATGGGTTACTGAAGCAATAATTTATCATACAGAATCATTATTACTAATAATAATGCATGTAAGGGAAGAACGCAATTTGGCTTTTAAATCCCTGGCTGAAATTGCAAAGCTAGCAGTTTATTAAAAAAGAAGACTAAACTTGGAAGTAAATGTTAAACTGGTCTGAACTGACATGGTTCCATCTCCCCTAATCTTTCTACTTGTAAGTACAGTGGAATCTCAGAGTTATGAACATCAGAGTTACAAACTAACCGTTCAACCACACAGCTCATTTGGAACTGGAAGTATGCAATCAGGCAGCAGAGACAACAACAACAAAAAGCAAATATGTACAGTAAACTACTAAAAAAATAAAGGCAAAGTTTAAAAAAAAGATTTGACAAGGTAAGGAAACTGATTTTGTTTAAATTAAAATAGTTAAAAATCGTATTTTTCTTCTGCATAGTAAGTTTCTAAACTGTATTAAGTCAATGTTCAGTTCTAATTTTTTTAAAAACCATAACATTTTCTTCAGTTACGAACATTTCAGAGTTACAAACAACCTCCATTCCTAAAGTGTTCATAACTCAGAGGTTCTACCAAGTACTTTTCATATTGAATCACCGAGATACAAACATAAAATGCCATTGTGTGCCATTTTGACAAAGAGCCACAGAGTACACTGTAAACGCCAGAAATAAAGGACAGAGTCCAGAGCCATAACAAGGGATTCTAGCACCTAAGGCAAGCAAGCATATTTGTGCCCCCTACCAGTGGGGTTATCATTTTTCTGTTCCTGGGGTTTTGTGCCCTGGGTGGCTGCCCCACTCATCCCGCCCTGGTTATGGCCCTGATGAAGTCAGGCACTAAAAGGGACTACATTAAGGAACTTTTAGTGCATGCCATCAGAGTCCATGTGGGCCAGTTAGCGCACAACACAATGCAGTGGATTGAGGCACCCTGGGGCCAAGCCCCAACTCACAAGAGAATGACCTCAGCATGATGCAGTGATTTAAAATAATAATTTTATTTCTGTATTTGCTGTTAAAGACATCTGATTATTATAGCTAGTGTCCCAGAGTTGGCACTGCGACTATATTCTTAACCAGAAGAAAAATGAAAGGATGGTTTGAAAAAGGATGAAATTAGCTTAATCATTAAGAGAATAAATGGGGTGTTTAAGAATTGGAGTAATTGCAGTCTCCAGACAGGCTGGAAGCTGAGCTTGAATAAGTGAAAAATCATCTATCAGCAAGAATTGAACCCCAAATATTTATGCAATCTATTAACAGCTGTGCTGGCCAAGGATCAGTGGACCAGGTGGTAAGACACAGATGCTGAAAAGTCAACCTAAGCTCATAAATAGTCAAGAAAGAAAACGCGGAGAAAAAAGTTGTCAGATTAATGGAACTAAAAGATCAAAACCACCAGGAGTACCACTCCTGGGAGGTTAAAAAAAATGCTGTAACTAGAAGACACCATAATAGATTTGAAATTAAATCAATAGCTCTTACCTTTCCACCGTAAGTAAACACAGTGAAACAGAACAGAATGTAGTCTTGCTTAAAGCATTGCTATAACTCCCCATGTGATCTTTCCACATTCAGTGAATTACAAAGTACCTAAATGTAGCTACCCTCCAGTGTTAAATTTTATCTAAATTAAACCATGATCTGAGTTCATTATCAAAACAAAGGCAGACACTTCTCATTCCCCATGTTTATAAATTCATCAGTTAAACTAACAATGCTTTGCTATTTGTTGTTTCCTCCTAGCTCCATTTGTTTTTCCACTATTAAATGGTTGTATAGTAAATATTCCAAAAACAACTGCAGTGTCACAAGAAAGGGCAATTATTAAAATAAAATAAAGGATATACGCAGGGATCAGAAAGAGGTCATTTTTATAGTAGTAAAATGAAGTAAAAAATTCAAGTTTGATCCTATTCCTACAACAGGTAAGGAGAAATTTTAAAGATTATAATGATTAACTGAAGTCAATAGGATCCATCTGCCTGCACATTGCCAGTGGCAGTGTTGTGGAATACAATGAAATATTCTGAACCAAGCTAAAAGCACACCTCAAAATGCGATGAGCAAAATTAGGTGACAAGGCCCTTTATTGGTTTACAAATGTGGGACTGAGTAAAAAGTTCCCTGAAAACCCATGTCCAAAAAAGATAAATGTTGACATTAAAGGTCATGATGTTCCCCATAACTTCACTGCTCAAAACAAAAAATAAAGATTAGGATGATACATATATAAGGCTGTTTTAGTCATGGGTATTTTTAGTAAAAGTCATGGAGAGGTCACGGGCAAATTTCATAGCCTGTGACCTGTCCATGACTTGTACTATATACCCCTGACAAAATCTGGAGTGCTGGAAGGGGCACGGCCCAAGACCCCCGCTGGTACTGGGGAGTGGGGGGGAGGGGCGAATGGCTGCAGGGCACCAGGACTACCAGCCGCTGCAGAAGTCATGGAATCCTTGACTTCCATGACAGACTCGCAGCCATATATATATATATATATATATATATATATACACTGAATTCTGATATTGAAATATAAAGATTAAGAATTTCTGAATAAAAATAATAATTGTTAATTATACTTTAATAATTTATATTTATGAATAGTGAATGAGTTTGGATGGGATAAGGCCTTGGCCTAGGTTGTGCCTGTCATGAGGAGCGTTGACTTGCTGATTTTTCTGTTACATAAACTTGTTTAGATGCTTTGCTTATTGCTGAGAGGACAAAGGTGACATGTCATTGCATGGAAGATTTAAATAAAAAGGAAGTTAGTTGGGCCCTATCAAATTTACGGTCCATTTTGGTCAATTTCATAAGATTTTTTTAATCGTAAATTTCATGGATTTCAGCTATTTAAATCTGAAATTTCAAAGTATTGTCCTGACCAAAAAAGAAGTTGTGGAGAGACAGCAAGGTAATTGTAGGCGGGGGTTGTGGTACTGATACCCTTTCTTCTGCACTGCTGCTGGCGGCAGCGCTGCCTTCAGAGAGGGCAGCTGGAGAGCGGTGCATGCTGGCTGGAAGTCCAGTTCTGAAGGCAGCACCGCTGCCAACAGCAGTGCAGAAGGAAGGGTGGCATGATACGGTATTGCCACCCTTACTTCTGCACTGCTGCTGGTGCAACACTGCCTTCAGAGCTGAGCGCATGGCCAATAGTTGCCACTCTCCAGCCGCCCAGCTCTGAAGGCAGTAAGTAGTAAGTTTACTGCAGAAGTAAAAGTGGCAATACCACGACACCCCTAAAATAACATTGTGACCCTCTTGCAACATCTTTTTGGGTGAGGACCCTCAATTTGAGAAATGCTGGTCTCTGTGAAATCTGTATAGTATAGTGTAAAAGCAACAAAGACCAGATTTCACCAGGGGAGACCAGATTTCATGGTCTGTGACACATTATTCATGGCTGTGAATTTGGTAGGGCCCTATTAATCAGTATAACAAATACACAAAGGTAGTGCTAAAAGTCCCTATACTGGGAAAAACAAACAAGCGGAATATGATGAAGATAATGATGTCAAAATAGTGCAAACAGAAAAAGCTGTGGAAATTGAAGTTTCCGCAAGTATATTGTATGTGTTACATAAGGTACAATGCTTAATGCTGATTGAAAAAACTAATGAATATTTAATATGGAAAGGAAGGAACAAAACAAAACAAAAAAGTGAACAAGGCCCAAATCAGAAAATCTCCAGACCAGAAACTGAAAGAATGAGACTGAAGGACCAGACCAGAGGCTGAAACGACCATCATGAAGTGGAGAAGGGCTTCTCAGTGCCCTGGAACTTGCTAATTTAGGCCCTTACCTGTTCCATCTTAACTATTTAATGTCTGACATAAATATATGTTGAAAACAATAAGTGACAATAATTCTGTCTGAAAATTTATAAATAATTGTGAAAACTGATTAAGCCTAAATTTAGTGGACTTGTGACTCAGTTTCTCATTTTACACTCCCAATACCATGATCAGCACCCATGTGAGCAGAGCACTAGGGCTGTTTAAAATTATTCCAGAGGCTGGACAATTCCCTTGGCTGATCCCAGAATAAGAGAAGCTGAAAGTATAAGTGCCATGTTTTCTGCACTACACAGCCTGCATTCTGATGCTGCCCAGAACACAGACCAGCCAGCTAAGAGATGCAGCTCTTTGTTGTAGCACTCAGCAATTTACTCATATCTATTCCCAAACAGGAATTCAGGCACACAGGTTTGAACATTTTGGTTGTGGATTTATTTTTTTGTGAATAAAATTCAAGTAATTTTACTAAACAACCTCCACTTTCAAAAGTCTCATATTTTTAAATCTAAACTCCTGCTGGTGTATGTTTCTTCAGTACCAAAGCAGCAGGAACAAACTACAATAACACTTTAAAGATCCAAGGTCAATGCACTCCCAAATACTTCAGTCCATGAACAGGAATGAATTAACAGCGGGATTAGTTTTAAGAAACAGAGTTACAACATCTTTTCCCCAGCAATCACAAGCTCTCCTGCTTCTGTTGCAGCAGACTCTAGTTCTTTGGACAGATCCTACTGAAGTCATAGCAATCCATGTTTGACAGCAAAGAGACAGAATCCTTTCAGCTGGCAACATTCCAGAAGATAAAAGCAAACAGTCAATGCTCCCACAGCCAGGATTCAATCAAAGCAGACTAGTCTGAGAAACCAAGAACGCTGAAGAACTTCTAATCAGCCGTGTTCAGTTCAGGTGCTGGCAGTTAAGCAAAAAGCACAAATCCTTTAAAAAAAAAAAAAGACTAAAATGAAACAAAAGTGGACAAATGAGTAATAAAAAAATTATCTTAACATTTAAAAATAAAGAGAGAGAACATAAGAATTCTCTTAGTCAGAAAAGACCCATGGTCTACCATCCAGTACTAGCAGATAAAAAAAACCCAAGTGACAACTGAAAACAACGCAGACTTTAGCAACAACAACAAAATTCTAAAGATTAATTGTTTTAAGACTACAATAAAAAGTATTCCCTACACAGGACTAGATCATTAAAGGAAGTCAATCTACACTACAGTTTAATACACAATTTAGCAAACTTTGTTATACCATTACAAATACACATTTGCAGTAAGGGTATGGTAACAACAGAATTTTGTTATATTGCTTTGGCCTATGTTCTATAATACTCTCAGTAAGTCAAGATGTACATCGAACTATTTCAGCTAGTTAGATCCATCATATAACACAACAAGAGGCACCAGTCATTCAAAAGACCTATGCAAGCATTTAATAGTAACACTACTGAAGCCAAATTAAGCATTTCTTTACAATACTGGGGTCACAGTTAGCATAAGAAAGCCCTGTGGAAGTTTGACCTAAAGATTAAGGTCATTACACTTTGTCTGAAATGTTCTGTTCCACCATAACCTGGTATACAATCTGTAATTTAAGCACCAACACTTTGCTTGGTCTTGTAGAATACAGAGGAAGGTACAATAACTGACACAAGATTGTATAGTTTAAGGCCCTGATCTTACAAACTGCTCAAGAAAGGCCATGGAGCTTTATTGACTTCACAGGGTAGGGGTCCTCATGTACAAAGCAGTCTGCAAAATCAGAGAGTTAAAATAATGCAGATACAAAACACTGTATATGTGTAGAGCTGGGCAGAGAAACTTTGAAAGAACCATATTCCATCAAAACATATGGTTCTATCAAAATCGAAATGCATCAATTTTGCTGGAATTTTATTTGGAAAGAAAACTGGAAAAGTATATCCTGTTTCATTTTCAGAACAAAACATTTCTATTTTTTATTTTGAAATAGCTTTTAGTTACCTATTTTAATGTAATATTATGTTATAATAAAATACAAAATAAAAGCCAAAATTGAAATGAATCATTTTGATTGTTGAAACAAAACATTTCAACTGACCCCAAACAAGGGGTTAGGGTTGGGTAGGTGAAAAGAGGCCAGGCACTCTCGTTGTCTTGGGTCCATAGGTACACTCTTGGGGTGAAGAACCTCTATCACCCCCTCCTGAGAGTTGCAACCATATGGTCCAGCTACCCAGTGCTGACCCCTCAGACACCCTCCACATTGCTGAAACACATCCTCTCCCAGAACCTGAAAGCTGTTCTGGGTCCACAGTTTATATGGTATGTGGTACATGGTAGGTGTAATACATCAAACCCTCAGACACTTTGATTCTAAAACCATTGACTTTTACTTAATGGCATGAAAAATAAAGATCAACACAAAATAATAAACTTGTCATGCATTTCTCTGCCTCAGTTTCCTCACTATTCCAGAGCATTCTTTGGGCTGCTCAGAAGAGTCATCTGGAACCACCCAGGGTCCTGTTGCTGCAGTACATGTCTGCTGTTATGGAACACGGAGCCTTCTCTGACCAATGCCCCTTCTCAGATCTTGGCCAGCCCACCCTCTTCCCCTTTCCTATCCAAAATTTCCAGTAATGCTAGGAGTCTTCCCCCAGAGAAACCTCTTTGAAACTGCTTTGTCACCTCGGTCTCTTTTCCTGCTTGAGGAATTTCTACTCTGTCCTTCAGAGCCCACTACAGAGAACATCAGTCAAAATGGTTTCCCCTCTTTAGCAACCTCTTTAACATACCTGTTGTGAAAGCTAAGTATTCTCCATTGTCCTTAGTCTGGTAGGAATTTGCTAGGTACTGTCAGCCCATGGTGGATACAGATACCTTTAATTTAAGATAATATAGTAGTCACTCTCCCAGAATTTCAGATGAATGCATAAAACTGGGACTGCTATGCAATGCAAGTATTGTTAGTTCATCGTTGTCTGTCTCATCACTGCTTAGTGCAGGGATTAGTAATATCAGGAAAAATAGAGATTTGCACCCATGACACATTAGTGCCTAGAGAAAACAAACCAAAGCTCAAGAAATGAAAACTCGATATTCCAGTTGCTTAAAAAGTCAAACAATACTACTTCTGGTCACTTAAAACATCGCAAAGCAGTTTCCTACACGCCTCTGCAGATCTCTTTTCTCTCCTTGCTTTATGTTAATATTCATCTAGACTAGGAGTTCTCAACCTTTTTCTTTCTGAGACCCCCCCCCCGCACAATTCTATAACAACTCCAGGGCCCAGCCGGGGAATGCGGAGGAGGGGCACCGGGGTTCCAAACTTTCCGCCCTGGGTCTCAGCCAGTCTAACACCTGCCCTGCTTCATGGACCCCCTGAAATTGGCTCGTGGCCCCCCTGCTGACAACAATTTCATAACAACTTCATGCCTGCTAGTATTAACCCGAGGGGAAGCATAGAAGAAAGCATGACAATGGGATGATAGAAAGGGAGTGGGGAGACGTGGGCACAGCACAGGAAATAGGAAAGAAGGCAAGTATGGGTAGAGACATGCAAAAACTTCAGGTGAGGAAGCTTGAACTTAATCCACTAGATATTAGTGTTACATGTGTCTGAAGTAAAGATCCATTTAGGGATAGTGATCATTTATTCTAAATATGAACAAACCATGTAAGTAAATCTTAAGATTCAAACTTGCTCATGACAGAGTAGATGAGACATGGTGTGCCTCAAAATGGCAGTTAAAATCTTATCGTAGGTAGTGACACACCCAGAAGCTATTGCCATCTATTAACTTGCTCAATATTTCTAAAAAAAATACTCTGTTTAGAGGGATATAAACATGAAGCAAGGGTTCCTAGCCAGAACAAATCACTTAAGGGGACAAATTAAAGACCAAAAAAAAAGAAAAGAAAAGAAAAGAAGAAGAAGAAATCTAGAGCCTTTTTATTGCTTTTCATTCATCTACAAAAATATCTCTAAGTGAACCATTAAAGACAGCTACCTACAAGTTGTTCGTTTATGATAAAAACAGTCAATAGATCTTACAGAAAAAGACTCCATCCATTGCCTGATTCAAAAGACAACACCACAACTCTTAAAAGCTTATGGTAGCATGGAGGATTTGTATGAAGCAGGACTGATCCTGCAAAGAGCTCTGTGTGGAGGTCAGCCCCTGGTCCTCTTTCTTACTCTGAGGCTACTATTAGATTTACTGATTTTCATTGTTTTAGATTATATTGTACTTACTCGTGTATATATTCTTTGCAATCTAATTTGCTTGGTTAAGATTCATTAAAGAAATTATGCTACACTAGATATGAACCCTGGAAGATAATGCTTTCTCTCAAAAACTGTTGTATATTAATATGTCTTAATGGGCATTTATACTTTGTATGCATTTTGCTCCACCTTCGGAATGTGGTTTTGCCCAAGCCCTATGGATGGGGCTTCTCCTTGAGGGGCTGCCCCCAGAAAGCCCCCTATTATTGTTGGCTTCAAGACAGCCCTGGCTGGGCATAACGCTCATCCTGTTGCTGTTGATATACAAAAATAACTTTATCTCAGATTCCATTACATAATGGATCTTTGCTGAGAAAATATTCCGTGAGTGTGGTTTTGAATTTTTAGGCAGTGACCAAAAAAATGAAATCAAGCCAATTCATAGGAAGCTGGATTTTTTTACTAGTTAGTGAAACATTTTTCTGTGAATTAGCTTATTTTTGTTAGTTTTTCCACAAGGCAAAATTCATTGACTTCTGTTGTTTACCATGTGACTTAGCAAATATTTCAGCCTCTGAAATCCCAGTCTTATGACTTCTATCTAACAAAGGCCAATTTTCTGGGACCCTTTTAATGGTTTTAGTAGATGATGGAACAAAACTTGGAACAACTCTTTAAACCTTTTCAACATGATCAAATGTGACCATGTGACTGAACAGATTTTTTTTAGCACAGCAACCCCTACAATCTTTAAAAAGATGGCCACTGGGAGGGAAAGAGAGAACAAAGCAGCCAGCTGACACCAGATGGACCAAAGCCAGGAAACTAAGATTGAATTTATCACAGCAATAGAATTTATCAACAATTTCCAGTCAAAGAAAAGCATCATTTTAAGTTGGTCAGTGGAACTTCCTTTAAAAATGTACGAACAGGCTTTGGAGAGCACATCTAAAAAGCTAAAATATAAATAAAATGCTGAAGGCAGCATCATTTATATTTTGCAATTTTAGAGAGTAACAAAACATCATTCTGAAAGGTTCAGACTAATGCCCTGATAAATTGTATATTTGAAAAAATAATTTACAGCTGGATACTTGAAGGTTGTCAAGAGGTACACCATTTTATTTATAGGAAAAGGGAAATCACATTGTGATTTCTCTTCAAGCAACCTTTCAGGAAAGCGAACTTTTTGCAACTTAAATGTACAAACAAATGGCACATTAGTTTGAGGTCTATTTCCCCAGTACAATAGCAGCATTACTCTGTAATGACATCTGAAAGGCCTCTGTATTACAGTGTGCATTGAAAAAAAATATAAAGGCGATACTAGCTGGTCATATTTAAATTGCATCTCAAAGAATGTATCTGGTCTTTTGTTAAGCTAAAGTAAGTTCCTTATAGTTTGCCAGAATCACAAATGCATCAATTTTAGAATAGAACAGGGGTGACTTCATTTCATGAAAACATGCATGGGAGATAGTAATCTGGAAAACCCACTTCCTCTTCTGTGCTGCACAGTTAAATGTGATAACAGTAATAAAATGCATAACTTAAGGAATAAAACACAAAAAGGTCAAAAAGTGCAGTTCATAAGAAAGCAGTTCATACACAGGGGCCAACAAAGATGCAATTTAAAAAGCACTTCTAAAAAATGAGCTGCTTTTATGTCATTGTTGAAGCTCACAGAGGGAGTTCCACCACCTTAATAAAGGCTCAGTCTGCCACTGGCAGAACAATCAGTGGGCATGTATGCATCACAAGCTTCCAGGACAAAGCCGCAAATACAGTCAAAGTGGTCTACCATTTTAGCCCCAAGTCCTCAATGAGCTCTACAGAGATGAGGGCATCTGCCTACACTCATTGTAAGACCACAGCTTATCACCAAGATCCTTCAAAGATTCTTACAGGCACTTAACTTTACACACTGAGCAGTCCTGCTGAAGTCAGCTGGACTACACACAGTGTGTAATATTGAGCAGGTAACTAAATTTTTGAAGGATCGGGGTCTTAGTGGACATGGTGATGGTTTCCCTCCCCTTGTTTCTTTTAGATATTAGCAGATCTTTTGTGATAGAGAATTGCATTTCTTGCTGTCCCAAGAGGTTTTTTTTTTTTTTTTTTTTAGCAATCCCTAAGAACAGGGTTCTCCAAGGCCCTCAGAATATCCTAGTTTCAGCATGTAGTCTTCATCTGCTCTGGAAAGCTTCAGGCTGTTTGTGCAGATTAAACCCCGTATGTGGTGCAAACGGGGTAAAAACAGCACTAGTTCTCTTTCTCCCTTTCTTTTTTCTAAGTCAGCATAGCATTTTTTCTTTCAGACCTTTCCTAATACAACAAAATACCCCCCCCCTTCTTTCTAGGGCAATGTGCTTATTTGATAGTCAAGCGGTGCACTGTTGTTACAACATGAACATTGAAGAAAGAAACAGAAGAGACAGCGAATTATAGTTCCTAAGGAATTACATAGGACCATTTCAAAATCTCTGATCTAGCTCAGACACTCTTAACTACTGATTTATCACACATATTATAAACTAGCCATGATAACAGACCAGAGCCTACAATGAAACAAAACAAAAAAACATTTATTTTGCTCTTTCATTGTGAAGATAGATACTAGCTTACCTGAAAAGGAGAAAGCAGTAAAACTCGCATACATGATCTCATGCCCTTGCCTTGCTTACACCAGATATCATTTGACAGGTTTCAGAGTAGCAGCTGTGTTAGTCTGTATTCGCAAAAAGAAAAGGAGTACTTGTGGCACCTTAGAGACTAACAAATTTATTAGAGCATAAGCTTTCGTGAGCTACAGCTCACTTAATCGGATGCATTTGGTGGAAAAAACAGAGGGGAGATTGATATACACACACAGAGAACATGAAACTGTTTTTTCCACCAAATGCATCCGATGAAGTGAGCTGTAACTCACGAAAGCTTATGCTCTAATAAATTTGTTAGTCTCTAAGGTGCCACAAGTACTCCTTTTTTTTTTTTACCAGATATCATGTGCATCTGTTAAGCAATTAGCCATTCCCTAACAATAGTTACCATTAGCCTAGTGATAACAGCTGTCCCAAAAAAAAAAAAGCTTTGGCTATTTTAAAAGTCAGAGTTTCAGCAGTGAAAAGCAGCTGAGTTCAAGCCAGTATTTCTACTCTATTAAAGAATCAGCCTGGGGTTTATTTCTGCTGTAAGCACTAGAAAGACAGTCAGATTCCACAATAGGCTCATTAGCTTAGAAGTTCTACATTTTGGTTTCATACTTTGTATTTGGGAAAGCTGTAACTCATGTTTATTTTAGTTTTCTTTTATTAAAGTTTTATAGACCCCAAGTCTACTTCCTTGAGTCATCTCTGTAAGCCTCCATACCCATCATGTTGATAACAATGTTTAGTGATATGATAAATACAATACTAAATTCATTCAGTTGTTCATTGTGCTATAAAAATGGCTCAGTAATTCCAGAATTGAAAGTGTGGTGATAAATTGCTTATTGATATTCTTTTAGCACATTAGTGCATCTCAGTAAATTCTCTTCTCTATTGTTCTATACTGCAATGATTTAATTTATTTGGAAAACATATGTGAATGTTGAACATCGCAATAGATTGACATAGTCTTCAGGATAACACATTCTACAGCTATCTATCCGGACAGTATATGGATTCTAACTGTTACAGAACCACTATTAAGGAAATAGTTTTTCTCTGAACTTTTCCACTCTGTGGTATAGTGGGCTATACCTAGATATAGTGCACACTAATTCTTGATGAATATCATTTCACAACTAGAGCTGAGCAAAACACAGATTTTTTTTGGTTCACTGGCCATTTTAATTTATATTATATAAATATACACACACAAACACCGTGTAAATTGGAACAATAATAAACTTTGACATTTTTGGCGAATCAAAAATTTGAAAACAAACATTTCATTTCAGGTGAAACAAAATATTTCAATTTTGTTGAACTGAAATCTTTCATTTCAATTTGAAGGTGTTTTTTTTTTAAATTTTGAATACATAAAATTAAAGAAAATTTTGGAGTGAAAAGTCATTTTAAAAATGTCAGAACTGGCCCTAACCACTGGGCAATAGGATATTCTGATGTGGGTCTCTATCAATCTCTCCTGTTAAAGCCATTACACTGTGTATAAATAATTAAATATGCATTGGGCTGGAGAGAGAGTGAGAATGACTCTCTAGTCCTGTGAATCAGGCACTCACCTGGGAAGTGGTGGACCTTTGCTCAAATTTCTTCTCCTCATCAAGCAAAGGGGCAAACTGAACTGCAAATTAAACTTCCGATCCTGGCTGAGTTCCCTAATCACTGGACTAAAGGTTATAAAGGAAGTCTCCTTCCCCCTTCCCCACCCCCACCTCCAATTTCTTGCAAGAAACAGCTTAGACACTTGACTCCAGGAAAGGATGCCTAGTGTGACTTCCCTGCAGCCTGGACTTAGGCGCCTAAATCCCAGAAAGAGAAGGGGCTTTTGTCAATCCCATTCTTAGGCATCAATCTCTCCCCATGTATTATATAGGGTATGTTTACATGGTGATTAAACACCTGTGGCTGGCCCATGTCAGCTGACTCAGGCTCTTGGGGCTTGGAATATGAGGCTGTAAATTTCATTGTAGGCATTTGGACTTGGGCTGGAGCCCAAGCTCTGGGATGCCATGGTGAGGGAGGATCCTAGAGCCTCGACTCCTTCCCAGGCCCAAGTGTCTACACTGCAGTTTTACAGCCCCATAGCCCATGCCCAAATCAGCTGGCACAAGTCAGCCACAGACATTTAATTGCAGTGTAGACATACCCATAGGTAGCCTGGGCACCTAAGCCAGGGTTTGTGAATTCCAGTGATTTTTCTAGGTGTCTGAAAGTTAGGCATCACAATGCTTAAGTCCTTTGTGAATCTAGCCATAACTTTCACAATTTGTGTAGGAGTTAACATATAGAAACAAAGATATACCATTATAATATGTAAAAAGACGCATTCCTTTAAGAGGTGTTATTAAAAACAATTCAATAGCTTCTACCTGTTTGGTCCATCTCTGGTGATTTGATATGCTTATAGCATGCAATCTATGAAAAGCGATAAAAGTGAAATATGTCCTATTTCAGTCAGAAATGAAAGCAAACTAATCTCAGATAAATGCTCAGATTAAGTATATTTGCCATCTCGCCACATCACGTTTTATAACATTACTTCTGCTGCTTTTATTATGCAATACAGTAAAGTTTAAAAGCCACAAGGAGGTCTAATGTGCTCTCTAATACAGTCACTTGTGACAATAAGTAATGGACTTGAAATGATCAACAAACTTTTCATATCCAAATGCACAGGATTATACAAGCTGCAAAACATTTTGCCCTACTTCAATAAATATTTATTATAGAGTTTTAAGCAGTAAAGCTCATGAGCAGGAAATCAGCTCAATTACCAGTACAGTTAAATATCCAGTAACGCTCAGGAAAAGTCAAAGTCCGCAGCCCAGGAGATATCCCAATAAAATGTAATGGGGTGAGTTCTCTGCTGTATTTCCAAGTTCATGATCAATTGAGCTTGGGAGGGTTCTGTTCATGTGGTATGGAATTTGTTCCATGTCTTTATTTGGAAAATGCAGTATTATCCGATGCTGACTGGCATCCTCTCTCCACACAGAATGGCAAGTCTTCTCCCACTACTATTCAACCAATTTACTTCACACCTAACCTGCAGAGGCCACTTCTAGGAATCCCGCTTTCTGGGATTGAAAGGATAGATCCATCATTTGAGGCCAGATTTTAAAGGAATTTTGATGTCTAAAAATGCAGATAGGCACTGAGTGGGATTTTCAAAAGTACCTAGACATCTACTCCCATTGATTTCACAACAGTTTTGAAAATCCCTCTGGGCTGTGATTCACAAAGGTATTAAGGAGCCTACCTCTCATTGCTTTCAATAGGAGTCAGGCACCTAAGTACCATCATGAATACCACCTTAGGTGTTTATCTGGATCTTTGCATACCTATATACCTTGAAAATCTGGCCCTTGCTTCTTAGCCTCTCTGTTGAAACTGCCTGTAGATGTATCAATTAGTCTCAAATTGTAAAAGTAGATTTTGTAATGTGCCAATCGTGCAATCACTTACACAGCTACTTGACATTACAACCAGGAATAGTTCCATTGAAATTTATGTTGACTGCATAATTATTTGCAGGATTCATGTTTTAGAACTGGGATGAGACAACAATCTCTTCTTGACAGTACCATTTTGAACCAAAGACCTAACAATGCTCTCCAGTTATCAATTCCTTTAGCAATCCTTTCCCACAGGAGCAGTCAGGTGACTGTTGCATTTAAACTATGTTAAAAAGATTCCATACAACTTTATTATGGGCAGGAAATAGCTCTCCCAAACTACAATGCAGTACACCAGCTGGATAAAAAATACTGTAGTATGTATATGTGACATTATACAGGGTACAGTCTGGACCGATGAACAGCTGTGTCCTCTCAGTTCTCTAACCTGGGGTGCCCTTTACACTGCTTTGCTATGAAAGCTACTACTCCTGGTCTGCTCACACACAGCCTTCAGCATGTAAGTCACTCCCAGTTGTACTGTATGAATGCTATAACCAGCCACTCATAAATTACACTGCAGAACAACACCAGCAAATTCCTAATCCCAAACTTACCCCCAGAAATGTACGTCTTGTACTGCTCAGCTCTCTCCTGGACAATGCAAGATCATATAAAGCCCATCATTTATTAATAGAAAATGATATCCACAAATCCTGTTATCTCAAGGAAAATGTATAATATTTCAAAAAAATTCATAGACCTGCTTATTTCCTACTACTCTCCTGATAGTATGAAAGTCCTAGTGCCTTATCCAGCAACCCCAACACGCATATAAAAATTAGTCATCCAATCCAACAATACCATGTGATTAAGTGACCATGTAGACGGAATATATCTGAGTGAGCCATAGGGTAAATAGAACAAACATCTGTTGAATAAATTCAAAGGTAAATGAAAAAATGATCTGGGACTTAGGCCAAGAAAAGGTGAGGGAAAGGAAATGAGGGGAACGGGGCAGAGGGGAAGAGAGTAAAAGGGGAGCTATGAGGTAAGGTTGCCAATTCTTGTTGGACATATTCCTGGAGCTTTAATCGCATGACAATATTTAATTCAAGATTAAACTTAAATATCTGAAAACTCCACAACAATCCTGGAGGGTTGGCAACACTAGTGGGGCAAAGCTAAGGTGAAGAGACTGAAGGAGGGGGTGGGACGGCCTGGTGTAAACATCCAATCTTCCCAGGGCAGAAAAAGTCCACTCAAAACTGTAGAATATCCTTTGAATATCCAAAGGTCCCTGTTTTGGATTCTTCTGTTCCTACCAGCTGGAGTCTCTGGGACTTAGCCATTGCAACGCTGAGTGCCACAACATCTAACTATCTTCAGAAATCTTATTCTTACTTTTGTAATTATATATTCCAAATTTTCCAACCAATTCTCGTGGCTATTATAGCTCTCTCACAGGAAACAGTCTGTGCATACCACAGAGTTAATGTCAAAACAAAGTTCTTGCAAATCTAAGCTTGTTGCCCATTGCAAACAGTAACAGATGTCCTTTATGATCATTATTTGTGGCACATATGAACCACGTTTTGTCAGCTTCTAACTCACAGATGCATTTTTATGCCTCCATTTCATTTGGAAATACTTCTATTGGCCAACTTCAATAAGAACTGATATTGCAAAGCAGATGGAGATTATTCTGCTGATCTCTGATTCTTAGTCAGAGTTCAGACTATTTTCTCTGGTGTTCTTTTGAAGTGTATTCATGCAAAACAATAAAACAAATGACCGCCTCCCATGTTAAAACATATTAAAAGTGAGGTATTAGCCCTCAAAAACTTCCAAGATATCAGAGATAAGACTGAAATTCTCTCTTTAACTTATCCTGCTCTGGCTTGTTGTTGGAGATATATGATATGAAAACTGTGTTATTTTCTCTAAGAACAAAGGCTCACAGTGAAAACATAGACATAGCTCTATGTATTGCAAGTAGGTACAATAGGAGGGATCACCGTGTGTTTGTATATTTGCTTGATTTGGAGGTGGAGAAAGCAGTAGTGTGTACGAGTGAGAGAGAGGTTTTTTGTGGGCTTGGGGAGGCAAGAGTGTTTGTGCTAGGGAGATTTTGGGAGGTGGTAGAAAAGCATGTGTGATTTATGGGAATGGCATGTTATTGTGATTGTTTATAGTAGTGCCCACTGCGGACTGAGGTCACATTATGATAGGCACTGTACAACACATACAATAAGAAGTGCCAATCCCTTCCCTGAAACCTTTACTAATTTAAGACAAAACACAAGAAATGAGCGTAGCAACAATTAGGAGGGGAGGAACAACAAGAGTGACGGTAATGAGACGGTGTAGATACTTAGGCTTACAGTATGCAAAACTTGATGGTTTGAGTCATTCACATGTTCATTTTAAAATATGATCAATCCCTACTCATCCTCTGAACAGTCATTCTGTGTATGGGAGAAAAATTGTGTTTGTAAGGAGAAGGTGGGAGGTGGGCAGAAGACTCTCAGAATCTAGACAACATTGCAGGAGAGTGTGAGTGGTGATCTGAAGGGACATCATGTTGTAAGGTGATGCATAAATGCTTGAGTTTGGAGGCAAGGCAGGAAAGTGAGTGTCAGAGAAGATGGTGGTGGGAATTGGGAAAGATGAGAGATTAAAATCTTCAGGGAAGAAAAAGAGAAGTGAGTGTAGGAAATGAGGGAGGAGGAGGAAGAGATGGAAAATCAGTTATTACACAATATAGAGAAACAATTAAAATGAGGTACATTCAAAAATAGAGGAAAAATAGACTGATGTGAAAGCCAAAAGGACAAATGAATGAATGTCACATACATTTTTAAAAAATTACTTAATGAAATGTGTACATGCAAAATGGCCCAATAAGCCATGTTTATTAAGTTCTTTACAAAGGCTAAGGATAAACTGGACTGTGGGTAGAAACTGGCCTGGGGCCATCTCTTGCCTGACTGTGTCTAGTTTTCATGGAACAAGATTCCCTCTCCTATTTCCCCACAGCCCTTCAATTGTTTTTTCTTATGGTTGGCCTGTGTCTTGGACTACTTATATTGTCCCTGTAGTCCCCTGCAGCTTGAATACAAATTAAACCTGCTTCATGGAGCACACAAATTCCAGTCTCCTCCCAAATGGCTATGTAGTTGGCAGCCTGTAGAATAGGTGTTTGCCCAAAATTTACTTTTACGGGCTGTGTCCTCCTGCTGTCCCCAAACCCAACAGAAAAAAATGGTGAGTAAAGCTAAAGTGTGACCAAAAACTTGGCCAAGCTCCTAGAAGGGGAGGAGTTTGGAGGGCTGCAGTGTGGAAAGGGGGAGACATATCCTAACTTCCCAATGAAAGAACTCCCATATTAATAGAAGCTGGGCTTATGAGGCATGACACATTGTTCCTCTAAGCTTTTACTTTGCCCTTCTAGCAAAATAGCTTCTCAAGACATATTCAATAGTAGTTCCAGAGGGGACCCAGTGGGAATTAATCCTGCAGTGATAGAGGGCTTGTAGGATGAGGCCTTAAAAAGAAAGGGGTATGCATACTGCTCCAATATTGACTTCCTTACCAACATTCCTAGACCAAGATATTGTATCATATCAATAGTGATTCTTGAAGTCACATTGAATGAATACTTCATTAAAGCACAGTGGATCAAATTCATCCATCATGCAGCTCCACTAATGTCATCATCCTAATGGAAGTTCTAGTTTTTTTCAAATGAGAATAAGGTTTTGAAAGAGAGAAATGGTTTGTTGGTCTACTGGTTCCTGGAGTGCCAAATGAAACCAATAAAGTACCATAGAAGGATGAAAATAGTCCAGGAACATCTGAGTGTTATATAACAATGAGCATTTTAACACTCTTCTTTCATTTCAGTTGATCTTCTGTTTCCATGGAACCAGGATTCGTCAACAGTAGGTGAGAAGTTAGAACTTTTGCTAATTTTACTGCTGATTGTTTGTTCCATCTTCATTTCAATTTTCAGAGATGGACACTGGTTAAGCAGTGTGAAATGTAACAGCCTCTGTTTGGAGGACTTGAGCAGATCTGACCAGTTTCTTGGATATGAGTTCTGGATTTATACTAACCCACCAAAACCATTAATTGGCCCAGGTTTGATTTAAACTGAGCCCAGGCTTGATTTTCAGGCTAGTAATACAACCCAGAGGTGAATGTTCATCTTGTTTTGGATTTCATCATTTCAAAGCTTGCAAAGCTTTACATTGGATCAGAGAGAGCAAAACATAATATGTTACAAAAAGAGCCGACTTGTAAAATATTTCACAGCATCTTCCTAGAGTTTAGTCAACTTTGCAAAATCCAAAGAAAGCTCTCCAAGATAGAAAGTATCAGAGTAGGAGAAAGGTCTTGCTTAATATTGTTAAATTGCATAATCTCCATGTTCTTTGAAGAAGTCTAGTGGATATCACCTCTCAAGAATAGTCCTGGCTGCAAAGTCTTACGTGATGTCACAGTGTGAATTTAAACAGAAGCATTAGTTTGTCAGCCTGTGCAGTGACTGGTTGCTTTAAAAGACTGCAACTGTCTTTTAAAGGCATCGTTATGTGAGATCTCCGTGTCAGTCTCAGGTGAACTTGCTTTGAACATTGATCGCTCTATCATCATGACAAAAAAAAACAACAGAGTCTTCAGCGGATATGTTTAAGTGTGGTTAAATGTAAAAAATGTGGTACTTTATGCTTATGACTATAGCCAACTGTTTTTCAGGTGATGATGATGTACTACTTTCAGACTGTACAACTTTCATTGTTGTTTTCAGTGGTGCCTTGGCTGTCCTGTCCTTGCTTATTTTGCCTTTGTTTCATTTTCTTCATGTCTCATGCTTCACCGCATTTTCACTTTTCTGTACATTAATGGGATGTAGTTTGAGAATTCAATGTAGTGACAGCCCTATTTCTTTGTTCTAGTTTGTGGCACCACCATATTGTCCTTAACCTTGAATTGTCCTTGAATACGTGAGATTGTGTTAAACATCTGAGATTCTTTTTTTATTTTCTCACACTTATCCTTTCTCATTTTTGCTTTCCTGCTACTTCTCATGGTGGATCACGCTCTGTTGCTTCTGTTTGCTTTTATGTGAATGGAAAGCAAAATGTATGATCAGATGAATGTAACCTGACCAGAGATCCCTTCCTTTCTCTCTTCATTTGAATTAATGACACAGAACTTTTTGGTCTTCTTCTTCTTTTTTTTTTAAAAACTAAATTCTCACTGTTGAGAATTATATGTACATCAATCCAAGTTTTTACCTAGGTCCCTGTCTTATCTAGAACTTTTTGGTGTTTATATCATGAACTCATATTTTAAAGGAGTAATCTCACAGATGAAGGTTGAGCCAGTGGTTATGAGGACGTGGAAAAGGTGAGGTCAAGTCTCTAGTCTGCTCCACCACAGATTTCCTGTGAGCTAGAATGAGTGGCTTAGCCTCTTTGTGCTTCAGTTCTCCATTTGTAAAAGGGGATAATAGCACTTCCCTGCCTCACCAGGAGTGTTGTGAGAATAAATATATAAAAAATCATTAGGACCCTATTAATATGATGATAGAGGCTATATAAGTATCTAAGATAGAAAGATAGATCTTAATCATGTCTGGTTGTATCTGTGTAAGATGTGATATAAGATAACTGCTAAAACCATTTTCCTACGTGCTACCTAAGATAGCGTAGTTTGTCTCAACTTGTAGAAGTGATGAGTAAATCCTGGCTTTTTAAAAGTCAACTACTGTACAAGTTCAAGCCAAATACAAATTGCTTTAGCAAAGGTATTTAAATCTGTCAAATAACTATAAAGTTATAAAAAAGGTTTAAATGTTTCCTTGTGGTCCTTTAATTTGAAGGTGGAAAAAAGTTGTATTGCTTTTCACATGATAAACATGTTTTCCCGGCTAGGGAGAAGTTTAGAGAAGTCTTAGGGTTGAAGAACTATTGTTATTTTATTTATAGGTTTCAGAGTAGCAGCCGTGTTAGTCTGTGTTCGTGATATATGTGATATATGCTATCATGTTCCAGCAATGCCCCTCTGCCATGTACATTGGTCAAACTGGACAGTCTCTACGTAAAAGAATAAATGGACACAAATCAGACATCAAGAATTATAACATTCAAAAACCAGTCGGAGAACACTTCAATCTCTCCGGTCACTCGATTACAGACCTGAGAGTGGCTATCCTTCAACAAAAAAATTTCAGAAACAGACTCCAGCGAGAGACTGCTGAATTGGAATTAATTTGCAAACTGGATACAATTAACTTAGGCTTGAATAGAGACTGGGAGTGGATGAGTCATTACACAAAGTAAAACTATTTCCCCATGTTATTTCTCCCCCCCACCCCATCCCCCTCTGTTCCTCAGACGTTCTTGTTAACTGCTGGAAATGGCCCACCTTGCTTGTCACCATGAAAGGTTTTCCAGAGTAAAACTATTTCCCCATGTTATTTCTCACCTCCACCCCGCTCCCCACTGTTCCTCAGATGTTCTTGTTAACTGCTGGAAATGGCCTACCTTGCTTGTCACCATGAAAGGTTTTCCTCCTTTCTACCCCCCCCCCCCCCGCTGGTGATGGCTCATTTTAAGTGATCACTCTCCTTACAGTGTGTATGATATAACCCATTGTTTCATGTTCTCTGTGTGTGTATATATATCTCCCCACTGTATTTTCCACTGAATGCAACTGATGAAGTGAACTGTAGCTCATGAAATCTTATGCTCAAATAAATTTGTTAGTCTCTAAGGTGCCACAATTACTCCATTTCTTATTTTATTTATGCTATTGCATAGGTGTGCATAACTCTTTCTAAAACAAATAAAGGCATCCGCCTCAAGGAAATTACAGTTTAATGTAGAAAGAACACGGCAAAGAATGACAACAAACAAGAGGCAGGGGGAGGGTGTGTAGCCAGGATAAAGATTAGATCAAGAAAAGCTTAGGAGATACACTTAAGGCTACATCTACATTAAGAGCTGGGGCATGATTCCCCTGCTTGTGTAACGTACTTGCACTAGCTTTCTTCAAGCTAGCTTGTGTATAAATATATAAAAAATAATGTACCTGGGGTAGCACAAGCCGCGGAGGCACGGCTTAGTTGTGTCAAGTACAAACCTGCCCGGGGTGCTGGACAATTTGTATAGTGGGGATGCTGAATGCAATTGAACCAAACTGCAAACCCTGTGTATGATAGAAGCCACCTCAAACCAGGAGGTACGGCAGCACGTCCCGCACCCCGACTTCCAGCACCTATGAACCTGCCTGAAACCAGTGGGTACATACTCGGCCCAGCTAAGATATGATTGCACTGCTGAAACCCAGGCAAACATGGCTATGCTGTTGTTTCACTCACGCTAGCTTGAGGAGAGCTAGGCTGTATTCCTAGCTCTACCATTGGCCTGCTGTGTAACATGGGGCAAGACTCATAGCCTCTGCCTTCCCCTCACCCGCCCACACAGCACTCTCTCTTTTTTACATGGACTGTAAGATCTTCAGGGCAGAGATAGGTTTCAGAGTAGCAGCCGTGTTAGTCTGTATTCGCAAAAAGAAAAGGAGTACTTGTGGCACCTTAGAGACTAACAAATTTATTAGAGCATAAGCTTTCGTGAGCTACAGCTCAGAGATAGTCTCTCACTCTGTGTTTGTACAATGCCCAGCACAGTGCAGTTTGAGCCTGATTGGGGCCTTTGAGTTGTGCTACAACACAAATATTAAACAAACTACTGTAATATAAACAATAGTTTTTGGATACTGTATTTTATGTTGATAAAGTAAATTATTTACATTTATAAAGTAAATATTATTCCACCAGAAAAGCTTCATTAATAGATGAATAGATTAAGTTTGCTTGGTTAAACTATCAAATGTCACTAAATGCCATGCTTAACAATGCACTTACAACCTTAACTCCGTCACCTTGGGCATATACATTATGACACATGTGACAGTTTTAAAACCTGGATGCCTAATACTTTAGTCTCCTCAATACAATATTCTACTTAAGTGTTTAACTAAGGATTTAGCAACCTACATGTATGTAGCAATGTTTTGAAGATTTTGGCCATCATCTTTCATTACATGAGCACATACAACTCCAATAATATTATGCAATTTTTATTCTACAACGTTAAATGCACATAGGTAATATCATGCACTTGCGTGTATTTTAGACACAGTGCAAGAATAATTTTTATACAAGGTGCAAATTGAATGGGGCAAGGCCGCCTGTCTCATTCAATGTTTCACCTTTCAAGTCAAACATATTTCCTGCACGCTTAGTTCCCCATGCAAACATGCAGAGTAAAGCCTGCCTCCTTTCATTCCAAACTTTAAAAACTTTAAAAAAACTTTAAAAGTGCGATAATTGCTCAACAGTGCACTGTGCTTGTACGAAGTGCGATGTTCAGTGCCTCCGATTTAGAGCAAATCAAAGCCAGTTTTCACTGGCACACTCAAAGACACTCATCCTCAGTGAGGACTATTTCTCCAGCGAGACTTCATCTTTCTACCCCAGTTACTTCTGTCACTTAAAGCACAAAAAGAACCGGTACACTGTTTTAAATAAAGTTTCTTTCTATTTAATTCTGTTATCTAATGTAGCCCACTGAGGGAATAAAAAGTTGTACCACATGCCCTGCTCATGAGGCGATAACTATCATTAGTTCATTTCTGTGGAAAACATACCTGAAGGGGTGATCTTTGCTCTGTATCTTTAACACCAGGCCTCTGACATATGGATATGAAGACTTTAGGAGAGTTAGAACAAGGATACTTGAGCAAAGTGAAATACTAAATCCTGATAAACTTTTACCACAGTTTTTGGTGATATTTAATGATAGTTAGTAATGCCCCAATAGCAAACCTCAAGAAAAGTTCTGCTCAATATGAATACATTCTAATGTGAAATATTAAAATCCATATAAAATCCATATACATATAAAATCAATCCGGATAACGGATTGTAATCAAAATATCTACTACTCCCCACATCTGCATATTTACAAGGATGCATAATAATGCAAGTTATATAATTGCTTCGCCTGTCCCATGCCCAAAAGTCCCCAGATTTTTTAAACCTATTAATCCCATCTCTAATATTAACTTTTTTGTTTTGTGTTTTTCAAGTAAAAACAGTATTGTCATCTTATTTTAGTTTTCATGAGTTTAGCTATGAAACCAGTATGTTTCTATTAAGAAAGCTAGCAGCTAGTGTTTATCTTCCATCACTTATCACAAATGTGATTTGAGAAACAAAGCCATTACCCAGCTGTTCAGTAATTTTTACATTTTACATTCGATGTCTTACTATTTGATTTATTATATAACAAGCAAGTTAAACAGCAAATAAGTCCTAACACATGGATTGAGCTAGGATTTTTCATATACTTATGCAGTGACCTGGGGATGTACAAAGGTCACGCAAATAATTAACATCTCTATTGCCATATGCATATAAAATGTATGTCAGTTTATTCTATTTAAATTATTGGTGCTGAATTAGAACAGGTCAGGCCCCTAGTGTGCATTTTTGAAGAGTTAGAAAGAATATCACTCCATTTATATTATTCAAGCTAAAGTCAAGTGTGCTTTTGGGTAGAGGAATGTGCACATCCTATAGACCTTGGAACTGTTTTGAAAGCAGGGCTGGCAATTCAATAACAGAAACATTCGAAGACTTTCTGAAAGTGTATTCACTACTTCTCTTTTCCAAGGTTCATCCCCAAGCAGCTAGAGTCAGAGCTTTGATAAGAATATTAAAATATAAAAGATGCATGTGCAAATTCAAAACAGTCCAAGGAAGGGGGATTTTTCTTGTTTTGAAGAACCCAGCCTTTGTACAGAGGAATTGCAAAAGCACACAACAAATGCAGTCTTTTCTTTTCTAATAAACCAGTTATAATCAGAGGTATGTTAGTCTCTAAGGTGCCACAAGTCCTCCTTTTCTTTTTGCGAATACAGACTAACACGGATGCTACTCAGAAACAGGGCTGTGTATGTGCCTATGAACTCTTGCTAGGAGGGGGCTGTCTAGCTAATACACCCATTGATGCTTCATAGTCTCAAGGGGGACTCTTCATGTTGCAATCAGTAGTAGGCACTGTGGAGGAGAGAAGAGCACACACTGCTCCATTATGAAGCAGCAGTAAGGAGCCCTGTGGCATGTGTAGCTCTCAAGGCTCCCAGACAATCATTCTCTTTGCAGCAAGATGCCTCCTCAGCCCTGTGTTTGGCCATGAGCACTCCACTCCTGCCCACTGCCCTTTGTTGTGTGTGTCAGGTCCTGAACCGTGTTTGGGCAGCAGTTTCTCTCCTCTCTCCTAAGCCTGAAACTAGACCACCACAAGGAAAAGTAGGTATCCTTGCCCTCAAGAGCCAATATAAAGCTGGACAGTGAACACAGAGAGGCTATTGAGAAGAGCTCTGTAGGGACCAAGAAGTTTGTAGATATCATGGGCATAGCATTAAAACACACTTTGTTGGGGAGTCTATTTACATTCCACTGTTACACTAGAGTGCAGCATGGGACAGGCTGGGAAATGACAAAAGGCAATGAAGATGTGCCCTTACCATTTATAAACATTTCTGAAGCATTGTGAAAAGGTCTAAGCTTAGAGGAAGAGATGCTAATAAGGACAGGAGCAGCAAGACTGTGAGCAAAGTGCCAAGAAAAGAGGCACAGGGTCCCATTCAGGAAAAAAAATAGATACTCATAGCCACCAATAAGAGCAAAGGTCACCTGTCATACAGAAATAGAATTGTTTCATGTTTCATGATTCTGAGCATGGATTAGCTGCTTCTAAAAACAAGGAAATGTAGAGTTGTTAAATAGGTCAGATATTTTTCCCTGTTAATGAACAAGTGGAAACTTGTGGTTGGCTGACACAATGATGATCTTCCCCCAGGTACTGCCTTCTGGTTCTGAATGATATTCAGACACTACAGTCCTGGTGCTATAAGAACACAGAAGATAGATAGAAGACATTCAATTACTGGAAATATTAGACCAGATATTTCAAAGCACATGCAGGTGCTGTATATGAAATAACTCTCTTCTGATTTTTAGAGGTTTCAGAGTAGCAGCCGTGTTAGTCTGTATTTGCAAAAAGAAAAGGAGTACTTGTGGCACCTTAGAGACTAACAAATTTATTAGAGCATAAGCTTTCGTGAGCTACAGCTCACTTCATCGGATGCATTTGGTGGAAAAAACAGAGGAGAGATTTATATACCCACACACAGAGAACATGAAACAATGGGTTTATCATACACACTGTAAGGAGAGTGATCACTTAAGATAAGCCATCACCCACAGCAGGGGGGGAAAAGGAGGAAAACCTTCCATGGTGACAAGCAGGTAGGCTAATTCCAGCAGTTAACAAGAAATTCAGAGGAACAGTGGGGGGTGGGGTGGAGGGGGAGAAATACCATGGGGAAATAGTTTTACTTTGTGTAATGACTCATCCATTCCCAGTCTCTATTCAAGCCTAAGTTAATTGTATCCAGTTTGCAAATTAATTCCAATTCAGCAGTCTCTCGTTGGAGTCTGTTTTTGAAGCTTTTTTGTTGAAGTATAGCCACTCTTAGGTCTGTGATCGAGTGACCAGAGAGATTGAAGTGTTCTCCAACTGGTTTTTGAATGTTATAATTCTTGACGTCTGATTTGTGTCCATTCATTCTTTTACGTAGAGACTGTCCAGTTTGGCCAATGTACATGGCAGAGGGGCATTGCTGGCACATGATGGCATATATCACATTGGTAGATGCGCAGGTGAACGAGCCTCTGATAGTGTGGCTGATGTGATTAGGCCCTATGATGGTATCCCCTGAATAGATATGTGGACAGAGTTGGCAACGGGCTTTGTTGCAAGGATAGGTTCCTGGGTTAGTGGTTCTGTTGTGTGGTGTGTGGTTGCTGGTGAGTATTTGCTTCAGATTGGGGGGCTGTCTGTAAGCAAGGACTGGTCTATCTCCCAAGATCTGAGAGAGTGATGGCTTGTCCTTCAGGATAGGTTGTAGATCCTTGATGATGCGTTGGAGAGGTTTTAGTTGGGGGCTGAAGGTGATGGCTAGTGGCGTTCTGTTGTTTTCTTTGTTGGGCCTGTCCTGTAGTAGGTGACTTCTGGGTACTCTTCTGGCTCTGTCAATCTGTTTCTTCACCTCAGCAGGTGGGTATTGTAGTTGTAGGAATGCATGATAGAGATCTTGTAGGTGTTTGTCTCTGTCTGAGGGGTTGGAGCAAATGCGGTTATATCGTAGCGCTTGGCTGTAGACAATGGATCGAGTGGTATGATCTGGATGAAAGCTAGAGGCATGTAGGTAGGAATAGCGGTCAGTACGTTTCCGATATAGGGTGGTGTTTATGTGACCATCGCTTATTAGCACCGTAGTGTCCAGGAAGTGGATCTCTTGTGTGGACTGGTCCAGGCTGAGGTTGATGGTGGGATGGAAATTGTTGAAATCATGGTGGAATTCCTCAAGAGCTTCTTTTCCATGGGTCCAGATGATGAAGATGTCATCAATGTAGCGCAAGTAGAGTAGGGGCATTAGGGGACGAGAGCTGAGGAATTGATGACATCTTCATCATCTGGACCCATTTCTCCCCCCTCACCCCACCCTCCACTGTTCCTCTGATATTCTTGTTAACTGCTGGAATTAGCCTACCTGCTTGTCACCATGGAAGGTTTTCCTCCTTTCCCCCCTCTGCTGTGGGTGATGGCTTATCTTAAGTGATCACTCTCCTTACAGTGTGTATGATAAACCCATTGTTTCATGTTCTCTGTGTGTGTGTATATAAATCTCTCCTCTGTTTTTTCCACCAAATGCATCCGATGAAGTGAGCTGTAGCTCACGAAAGCTTATGCTCTAATAAATTTGTTAGTCTCTAAGGTGCCACAAGTACTCCTTTTCTTTTTTCTGATTTTTAGAGGCTTTGTATGATAAGAGTTAGGTGCAGAAGAAAGGGATTCTCAGAAGCCAGCAAGCTCAGTGATGAACAAACTAAGCTGGTGAGGGAAAGGGTAAGGCTTAGGCCCAGAACCTCAAAGGTATTTAGGAACCTAACTCCCATTGATATGGGCCTTAGGTTCCTCAGTGATGGTCTGGAGAGAGGCACCTACCTCCACTTGGGATTCTCAGCCATAAACCTTCTCCCAGAGTTAGGCACATAAGCCAGGTCAGATCTCTCTCGCAATAACTAAATAAATAAGTAACAAAAAACAGAGATAAACTCCATTATAGCTAATGAACTTTTATTCATGGTTGGGCACTCCGCGTTGTGGGATTTCCAGATTCCAGTCCTGCTCTGCTTGATTAAGAGCAGGAATTTATATGTAGGTCTCCCTCATCCAAGGTAAGTGCCCCAATTACTGGACAACCCTCTGGGCTGTCCTTTGTTCAGAACCTGATCCTAAAGCCATGCTTTCATCATACCAACAGAATGCCTCCCTGACAAGTTAGGAGGGTGAACATGTAATTAAGAATCCTGCTTCAAGGCTATTGAAGATTTGTCTTGTGCCAAGATGCTAAGCAGCTCCTTAGCTGTGTGTAGTGGTGTAAGGACATAAGTTTTGTGCATTTCCAATAGCTTAGACACCTAGTGGTCAGGTAACAGCTGAGCAGTGGTTTTGAGAATGTCATTGGTCCCTAACTGGTAGACTTGGGCCCTTAAGCAACTTTGTGGATGTGACCCTTTCGAGCCTAAGTCTCATTCAAAGTTGTCAAGGTACCTTCCCCACTCTGAACTCTAGGGTACAGATGTGGGGACCTGCATGAAAGACCCCCTAAGCTTATTCTTACCAGTTTAGGTTAAAAACTTCCTCAAGGTACAAACTTTGCCTTGTGCTTGAACCCTATGTTGCCACCACCAAGCGTGTTAAACAAAGAACAGGGAAAGAGCCCACTTGGAGATGTCTTCCCCCCAAAATATCCCCCCAAGCACTACACCCCCTTTCCTGGGGAAGGCTCCTCGCCAATTTGCATAGGTGAACACAGACCCAAACCCTTGGATCTTAAGAACAATGAAAAAGCAATCAAGATCTTAAAAGAAGAATTTTAATTAAAGAAAAAGTAAAAGAATCACCTCTGTAAAATCAGGATGGTAAATACCTTACAGGATAATCAGATTCAAAACATAGAGAATCCCTCTAGGCAAAACCTTAAGTTACAAAAAGACACAAAAACAGGAATATACATTCCATTTAGCACAGCTTATTTACCAGCCATTTAAACAAAAGGTAATCTAACGCATTTCTAGCTAGATTACTTACTAACAAGTTCTAATACTCCATTCCTGTTCAGTTCCTGGCAAAAGCATCACACAGACCCTTTGTTTCCCCCCCCCCCCACCGCCCCGACTCCAACTTTGAAAGTATCTTGTCTCCTCATTGGTCATTTTGGTCAGGTGCCAGCGAGGTTATCTCAGCTTCTTAACCCTTTACAGGTGAAAGGGTTTTGCCTCTGGCCAGGAGGAATTTTATAGTTCTTTATACAGAAAGGTGGTTACCCTTCCCTTTATATTTATGACAAAAGTCAATGTGATTTAGAAGCCTAAATTCTATTGACACCCTCTAGTGAACGATTTCGTTCATTAAAATTGCAGTTAAACCCAAGTCCAACTTTTAGGCACCTTTGCCATTCACAAAACCCCTGTTCAGATGCTGCCTAACCCTATACGTGAATAAGTTTCTGCTGTTAAAGTCCCTGAAGCTCCTAAATTTTGGCAGCTGAGCATGGGCTCAGCCACCAACATCCCAACACTGCCCGGAAGCTCACTGCCTAACTCACACCTATGCCCCAGATGTTTTCATAGAAAAAGCATTTGCCCTGTATATCTTGCCTTTGGGGGCCAAGCTGGTTGATGTGATGTGATGTGATGGCATATCAAAAGATGATGGGAGGAAGAGGTGATAACGATGGCTCCCCTGCTTATAACCTTAAGCCCAGCAGTTAAAGCGTTCATTCAGGACATAAGACACCCCAGTTCAAATCCCCTCTCATCCTGAGGTGGAGCAAAGATTTGAATTTGGGTATACCAGGCAGGTCAGTGACCTAACCACTAGGCTATGAGGTATTCTAGGGCAGGTCTCTCTTGATCTCTCCTGTAGGAGCTATTTCACTATATATACATAAATAGTTACTGGAGCAAGGGGACCAGAACCTGTGTCTCCCACTGCTCCAGGGAGAGTCCTAACCACTGGACTGTAGAGTCTGTCTCATACTTGCTCTCTGTCCCAATAAACATTTAGTTATTTGTATACTGAAGAATAGCTCTAAAGTGGGAGATCCTCAGAATTATCCCAGAAGTTGGGGCACTCTCCTAGGAGGTTAAAGACACCATTTCTAACCCTTGCATCACACCGGGCAGAGAGGAGATTCAAACCGTAGTCTTCTACACCCTGGAGGAGTCCCTTAACCACTGGGCTAAAGATTATAAGAGGGGGCATACTCACCATCACCTCCTCAAAGGGCTGATCTGGCTTAGGGAGTATCTCCAGGAGAAGCTGTGAATCCCAAGTGACAATAGGTGCTTCCTTCCGACCCAGAAGTTCAGTGTCTAATTTCCTCTGACAGGCAGAGCTTAAGCCCTCTCCACTGCATTTTCTATTGGTTAATTCAGCTGTCTCTCCAGTAGCTTACTGGCTTTTGTGAATCCCTTTTTTAGGTGCCTAAGTCTCCCACTGCATCGTACAGAGAGTCTGGGTGCCTAACTCATAGTTGTGAATTCTATTAGGTGGCAGGGTTGTAAAAGTTAGGCAGTGTAATGCTTAGCATTGCAGCACTTAAATCCCACCTTGTGAATTCCACCCTAAATGCCTAAAGCCCAGATCCTCAAAGGTTTTTAGATACCCAACTCCCATTGATTTCTGTGGGAATCAGGTGCCTAAATACCTTTGAGGATGTGGGCCTCCATTATTTTTCAAAATGAGACTTAGACTCCTAAGTCACTTAAGACTTGCAATACTGACTTAAGCAACATCTAAATACCTTTAAAAATCTGGGCGCTGCTGATTCCAGGGCCTACTCTACCTGTCTCCATTTTGTATGGCAGAAAGATACATAGTTTCCAAATACATTTGTCTAGTCGGAACAACTTCAGGTAGTTTTTGAAAGAAAGCTAATTTCTATTATCCTGGCATATGCTTTGGCTTGTCACATCTCTATTCTTACCACATGGTATAAATTGTGCATCAGTGAGACTAAACATAATTACCTGTTAAGCAGCTTAATACTCTGTATTTGATACATATTCACAAAATCAGTTTGTACCACTAGATTTTTAAAGTGATGTTACAAGGAGGAAAGGAAACATTTCCTTCATTGTTTATTTAGGATTTACTCTTTTATTTCATCTATCAAGCAGCTATCTCATATCAGTTTAAATGTACTTTTTAATTATGTATATTGCTTTTTGCATGTAACTAGAAATATGTATCTCATTTGATTTTATGTTGTCCAATTGACACAAAGGCATTTTTCTTAAATATTGAGCACTCATGTACTTTTTTAAATCAAGCTTAAAACATTTTTTAATTAAAACTATAAATCCCAGACAGCAGTTTCTATCTAAATTGTCTTTTGATCCAAGTATATTTATTCCTTCTGCAATAAGATTGACCTCAAAGGTATCAAACAGGTGAAAACAACTTTCACACTTTCTTGATACAGTAGCAATTATGCTGTTAGTCCAAATGACAGGTAGAGGCATATATTTGAAATACCACTGCTGCAGACCTAGTTGAGATCATCGCAGACTACCTAGTCTTTTTCCTTCTGCCCGCCCTACATGTGCACCGTTGGCAGCAAATGAGACACAGCTAGCCTTATATAGTTTCCAATTTTGTTTCCTATTTTCTCTTGCACCTAGATTTTGTTTTCTCCTGTAGCTTTAATCACCCCTTCCTATCGGAGTATTGAGGGTTTGGGGACCTCAGTGCATGGATATGCTCCTATGTGGATATTCCTCCTATAGGACTCATGGAGATGGGACAGAAACCTTATTGAGGTTCACTTCAGAGTTGTCTGGGAAACATCTTAGCTTCAATGACCACACAGTGGTCTGGGTGTGAGGCTTCACAATCCTAGGGGATACAGAGGAAGGACCATCCAGATCGTCAGAGACTGAAGTCATCTTGCTGTACATGCATGGCTGTCCTCCTGTATGGCTCTGCTGCACCCCTACACTACCTGTGCTGTTGTCTGAGACCCCTCCCTAGCTCTATGCAGTGTTGTAGCCCTGTTGGTCCCAGGATACAAGAGAGACGAGGTGGGTGAGGTAATATATTTTATTGGAGCAGCTTCTATTTGTGAGAGGGCTACCGTTTTGAGTGTTCTGCTTTGTGTAAGCTCAAAAGTTTGTTTGTCTCACCAACAGAACAACTTGATTCAATAAAATAAATAGCCTCACCCACCTTGTCTCTCTACACCCATAGTTCTTCAGTAGCATCCATGCAGGGGAGTGCAAATAAATTAATGTTGCGTTAACTTCTGTCCAAGTTTGTGCATCTGGGGACTGATAATGGTGCTCCAGAGAATGGCAACTCCCCTGTTCCTTCCCCATTCCCCACAACATGTGGAGTCCCAACAAAGGGACATGGAAGGGAGCATGCCATGGAGGTGGCATACTTCTCACACATGTAGAGGAAATTGTGCCAGAGTATACTCCCCTCCAGGAGTTTTAGAAGAGGGGATGATCTATTCCCATGTCAGCAATAATGCCTGTCTATTTAAAGAGTAGGTCAATGTCTCATTGAGTTATCAGTATATGTCAGGAGTACAGCTAGTGACTTTGGGCACATTACAGCAGAAGAAATATATTATAACACAAAATATTGTGGGGTCAAATTCTGTAAAGATGTATTGTTGTTCCCAAGAAAATGGTCTCCAAAACTCTGTGAGCTAGAAGAGCCTAAGAAATAACTGAAAATAACTGTTTTTTTTCTGTTTTAGAATAAACTTTCTTGTTCATTTTATTTTTAAATGATACAAGTCCCAATCACTTTTAAAGTAAGAAGAGACAATGATGACCCAATAAATTATTCCCTTAGTGGGGTATTAGAGTGCACTTTGCATCTTCATTTCCTCCCTGGAATTCTGAAAGTGTTTTATATTTGTGTAAATAGAATAAACAATTTCTAAGTGTTGCATCTTTTAAATTCTCAGTTAGATATTCAGTCCCAGAGGGGATAATATTAATGTCATCATACTGCTGTAGATGCAAAATCCTTGCATTTTTAGGGCCAAATTTTCAAAAGTGGCCAGTAAATGAGTAAATATACAATTGTCTTAGCACAGAAAAATGTATTTATACAAGCCAATTAGATAGTCAGATGTGCAGTTTTCCAGGTTATGTTTGCAAATAGTTGTGTATATGCATGTATATGCACAAATGAGGACAAACAATTTTGCATTTGTCAGTTCTGAATATTATTAATATTGTTTTGTAGGTTGTCTTTAAGCCCTATGGGCCAAATTCTGAAGCTCTCACTCAGTTTTCACAGAATTCAGGCAAGATTCTCGTTAACATTAGTTATTCAAGCAAAACTCCGAATAATCAGCAAAGACATCAGGGCTGCCTATGTAAATAAGCATTCTCTGGGCATTCACCTCAGAGGTCTAGATTGAGGAGTGTCACAGAGAGTCACTATTCAGTCCCTACTTTCCCCTTGATTCAGTTAGTAAGTGGGAGTTCACTGTGCCATCTCTCTAGCAGGAGCAGATTGCTTCCTCCTCCACAGCAGCACAGCTGCATTGGCTAGCACATTGGAAAGACAGACTTCCCCTCCAGTCCCTCTGCTCAGGAGGAAAAGTAGTGGCCCTGCAGAAGCTGCTCTTCCCTACCTTAATGCACAGACTAGCAATGTGGGAAATTCAATGCATGTGTGTAATGGCGCACTGTTATAGGTCATCTTATTTAGTCCTTCATCAAGAGTAACAGCTATGCCTCAATTTTCCCTTCTAGGCCTCTGAGTCAATCACATGCCTCCCTCCTGGGGTCTGGCTTATAAATATATACATTAGTTTCCAGAATTTGCGCTGGAAACACTCTTCCATCAAAACCTTGTGCTCAGGTTTCCATCAAAACCTTGTGCTCAGGTTTCCATAGCCCTCTCACTAGGGACTGCAGATAGATTTATTTATTTAATATCAGGGTTGACATAAATCCTGACACACATCAGTGGGGGTCCCTGCAGTCCTTGCACTAGGTTTTGTGAGGAGTCCTCTTGCCCCTGTTTCTCCAGGCTGCCCGTTGCCCTCCTAATGGTTTTTAGCCAGAGGCCCACTCAGACTCCAGGCACAAGCTTTTGCCAGAAAAGACCTATTCAAACTGCACCCTTTCACATTGCACAACCAAAACAAAAAACAAAAAACAAAAAAAAAAACCCAACCCCCTCCCTACTCTACCCAAGATTCCTCTGAAAGTAAGCATCAAAACTTCCTTCTTATTTCCTGCCTCTTTTCCCAGAAGGCCTTGTTCTCAGCCTGGACATATGACCAGCCACAAGCTTCCTAGGGATTACAAGTACCACAAAGCCTTGCTTTGAAACAGTCAAGACCCCATAAGTCTTGTCAGGCTGGGCTTTAAAAAGGGTCAGCACACTGTTACAGGCACCTTACTCCCCAGTGAAGTGGCTCATGTTTCAGTACAGGAACAACTAATAGATTCATCTTACTTATAGCTTGAGCTTTTTCTTCTGATACTTCCACTTTTGCCTCTTATCTTGAAATTAAAATTTATTCTCATTTCCAGACTTAATTCCATTTCTTGAATATCTTGCAATACTAGCTAGGGGATTGACAATGGACAGATAACAGAAACTAAGAATCAGAAGAAAGGATAAATCCCCCTGAGGTACTGAATCTTTATACAGTTACCTATTCCAGTCCCAACCAGTGACCAGAGATAATATTCAAAGCCTCTTTGATGAGTGCTAACTTTATCTGGAGCTTCCTGCAAATCTTTTTTCAGTTCAAAAACAAATGAAATGAGTAGGTAATTTCAAGAGGATAAACAATATCTCTCATCACTCTTGCAATAAAGTGGTAGTAAATTCCAAGAACTACTTACTTAGAACTAGACAGCAGTAAGAACACCACATTTGGATGATGCTGCCATCTTGCTCTGTCTTCCCAGAGGTCATGTTGATAAAAACATGTGGGTATTCAGCAAGATGAATTCTGATTGCACTCTTGGTGCATCCTTTCTTTGGGAACTACTTCACTATTTCTTTTTAAAGTTGTTTGTGAAAAGCAGTTGCCTGTAACTCTCCATCAGAGCAGTTCTCCCCTTTCCAAAACATTGCAACATATATCGTATTTTATATAACATTAACAATGAGATATTGGGTCTCATCATGATTTCATCTGAGAGAACAGAAACACTCCAGAACATGACATAGTGCTGTTGAAAGAGCAAAACAAGCCAAACAGAATTTCACCTGCTGGAGCTAAGAGGCCTTTACAGTCTTTCTGAACAAAAGAACCAAGACAACCCTTTTCAACTGATTTTAGTTTTGGGACAATTTTTCATCTGAGACCTGAGGGACAGAGAGACTTTGTTAGACTACTGACTTTAATTAAGTTTGCCATGCTTAGCTTGTGAGCTTGCTGAGGAAGTGAGCGACAGAGAAGGAGTACCTTGTCAGGGACAATTTTCAAGTTTCCACGGCTCTGATGAATGTACTATACAAATCTATTAGATAAAAGACAGCATTTCTTCATGCTTAAATACTGTGAGCCTGATTGTGGCTCTTAATAAAAATTTTCATTGCTGGGGAGATGGTGTAGAGAAGATACAGTGTAATATGAGCCTTTAAAGGCTCAGACCACAGGAATTCAGTCTGACTTTAAAATGCACAGCATATATTGCCGTCCATATTAGGGCCCAGATTGTGATACTTTTACACTGAATACTACTTTACAGCAGAACTAATCCCATTTAATTGAACAGGACCTCTTTTGAAGGAAGGCATGAATCAGAATGAGTGAGGGTATCACAATCTGGCCCAAAATTAACATCAGCCATTACCCTCCCCACGCCCAAGCCCTATTTGAAAAGCTAGCATTGCTGGGAACACTCATTAGGAGCATGCTAACTCTCCCCAGTGAGATTGTGCCTGGCTTTTCCGGACAGGGTGCAAAGTAGAAGGAAAACCCCTACCTTCTCCTTTGTGCACCATGCAGGGCTGATGCAATCTAACCCTATGTTTGCATACATATAGATGGAATAAGGGTTAATTTGCCCTGAGTAGTTCATAATGTGTACTCTGGAGAGAGAGAGAGAAATCCTAACAGAAAAAATACTGCGTTGACAGAATACTGCCTAGAGTGTATATATTTGTCTCAAGAGAAGCAGAGTACTTTCCTACTGATTTGGGTATGGCTTCCCTGCAAGTTAGCTCTGGGTCTTTCCAAGGTATTTGTCCCTAATCTCTATCCCATCCACATACAAAAATCTCTGACCTGAGTTTAGTGGTATTTTCAACCAGGTTAGCTAGTACAGCTGTGGGGGTGGGTGAGAGCCCAGGTTTCACTCTCATTCAAACTGATAACCCACCCACTTTCCAGTGAGGTCGCAGTCTAAATCACTCAAGTGCTGATAGTCCTCCAATGCCTTCCCACAATTTCCCCTGCGTACCTAGAAGGATGGACAAGTTCTTCCACAATTCACTTGGAAAAAAATCATAGAGCAGCTCAGTTTTCTGCAGCACAAAGTACCAGAGGATACACCCCTTCCCCAGCCCTGAAGTCCTAGTGACACATGGCAAGTGCCACACCAGTGAGGACACAGTAACTTGGGTATGGATTTGCAATGTAGCTGATCGCATCTGGTGCAGATTATCTAGACAAAGTCTGCAGTGAAGACATACATTTCCTGTGGCTATGTCTACGCTATTGCAAGTCGACCTGTGCTACGCAACATATCTTAGATTGAGTTACCGCATGGTTTGACAGGAGAAACTCTTCCATCGACTTACCTTACTCTTCTTGTTGGAGGTGGAGTAAGGGGTCAACTGGAGAGTGATCTGCTGTTGATTTGGCAGGTCTTCACTAGACCCGCTAAATCGACAGCCGGTGGATCAATGTCAGAGTGTCGAACCCGGCTGTAGTGTAGATGTAGCCTAAGTGTTTACACAAGTAGCCCTCATCCAGACATAGGATGTCTGTGGCTAACAGTACTAGTCAAATTATTCATTGTAAACAATTTCTGACAAATTTTATTATAATTCTTCAACTAATTTATTCACTGATTATTTTTTCATTCCCAGCTGCAGTTGTTGGAACATAAGTGAGGCACATTTAACTATGAGGTTGACTGTAACACCCAGCATTCTTCATAAACTCATGTTTTGTTCCTGTCACAATTAACACACAGTAATATTTTTAAGATATTGGACACCAGTTCATAGGTCAGAAGTAGGCATTAAAGACAAAGATAAAGGCGGAAGATGTAGAATATACCTATCTCCCTTTTACATGTGTTACAGATCAATCCAAAAATCAGATGTTTTTGGGAAGGCACTAAGGCATTACTTACTGTTAGGGAATTCTTTTGTTTCAGAGACCTTGTTTTTATTGGATCTTGCCTACTTCAAACCACTCACTATTTGATTCACAAAACACTATTTCCTACAAGCATAATTGCTAGCAAAATGTTTGATTTAAGGATATGTCTACACTGTGTTTTAAATCCCACAGGAGCAAGTCTCAGAGTCTGGGTCTACAGACTTGTGCTCGGGCTATAGCACTAGAAATGGCTGGAGCTCAGGCTCTGAAGTCCAGGGAGGGGGATGGGTTTCAGAGCCCAAGCACCAGCCTGAACCCAAATATCTACACAGCTGTTTTTAGTGTCATAGCACAAGCCCGCAGAGCCAGGCTCTGAGACTCCCTGCCCTAGCTGTTAAAACTCAGTGTAGACATATCCTAATACACTGGAAAACATCTTCAACCTCCCAGGATAAAAAACTGGTACAAAGTGATATGGCCACTCTTGAAAGAGCAGCATATAGAAGAAAGGAAGACTTTCCCAAACCACATAGTATGTGAAAGGCCTGTGGCTTCAACAGAGCTAAGCAGATTTACACTGACTGAGGATCTGGCCCATGGTCTTTTGTTTTAGTAGCAGATTCTCATTTACATTAAGGCCCTGATCCTGCAAACACTTATGTATCTCCTTAACTTTAGTACCATGAGTAGTTCCATTGAAGTGAATGGGACTCCTCATAGTAGTAAAGTTAAGCATGTGTGCAGGTGCTTGCAGGATTGGGGCCTAAGCCCCTCCCTATCCTTTAGTGTGTATAAGTGGGCCTTAAAGTGGGCATAAATTACATAAATGCATGGCTATTAAGCTACTTACACTCCCAAAATGGTGTAATATCTGCCCATTAGCTGTAAAGGAAACCAAACCCTCTGCTGACAGAATGGTGTTAGGAGGGAGTTCTATTGGTGGGCCTGATTAAACAGTTTTTGAGATAGATATACACTGATGTCATTGCTGCATAATAATGTTCTTGTTCCAGATATTACTTCTGTCTCATAAACTGTATTCTGAATGTCATCTTTCCTCTCATTTCCTGGAACTTGGTCTATATATCTTTTTTTTTCCTCTGAGTTTTCTTCCAGCATATAGCAATAAACCAACATAAAATATTTGTTTATGATGTGGTGCGTTAGGATTTATATTGTCCTCACCTCTGTATTGTATTCCTGTTGCATTGCAATTGTTATAGGTTGTTTTGTTTTCTCTCACACAATGTACACTTAATAAAATAATAAAACAAATAAAATAAAAACAAAACAAGATTAGCCCATTTGGAAATCAATGCATTTTCATACTAATAGGGATTATATTTACATTTTCACATGGATTATAGAGTCATCCTTTAGGCTTTGATTATGCCATCCTTAGTGGTGCCAAGTAACACCATATTATGTAAATAGACCCAATTAAACAATGGGATGATTTACTTCTCTGTGATTAAGGGTGGCAGAATTGGATCCTTCATGTTCAATATGGATCTAAGATAGGCAAAAATTCAGTTTATTGAGGTACAGAGGAAATATATGATGAACTTTTTGTGTAGTAAAAATACCTCCTACTGGCTTTTACAATAGTTTGTTTTTGCTGATCCGGATGCTCGGGTACTGTGCTTAGTTTTTAATACTTAAAAAGAAAAGGAGTACTTGTGGCACCTTAGAGACTAACAAATTTCTTACACTCTATACGGCTAAATTCAGTGCCTTGCATAATCACAGGTTTCAGAGTAGCAGCCGTGTTAGTCTGTATTCGCAAAAAGAAAAGGAGTACTTATTTGTTAGTCTCTAAGGTGCCACAAGTACTCCTTTTCTTTTTGCGAATACAGACTAACACGGCTGCTACTCTGAAACCTGTGATTTTTAATACTTGTGTCTCATAAGGTAACTAACAAAGTAGACTTTTTACAAGTTTGATGACATTACCTTGAAGTGCCAATTATAACCTACAGCACATTGCATTGCTTAATGCAAAATCCATTGACTTTAATGGAATTGTTCCATGGTTGAGTATGTTTTGTTATGAGAATCCACCTTTCTCCTCATATATCCACAATTGGATTTTCTTAACTAAGGCACAATTGTTATTTAAACATAGAAGAGACCAAACCTGCACATATCTATTCAGGGGATACCATCATAGGGCCTAATCACATCAGCCACACTATCAGAGGCTCGTTCACCTGCGCATCTACCAATGTGATATATGCCATCATGTGCCAGCAATGCCCCTCTGCCATGTACATTGGCCAAACTGGACAGTCTCTACATAAAAGAATGAATGGACACAAATCAGACGTCAAGAATTATAACTTTCAAAAACCAGTTGGAGAACACTTCAATCTCTCTGGTCACTCGATCACAGACCTAAGAGTGGCTATACTTCAACAAAAAAGCTTCAAAAACAGACTCCAACGAGAGACTGCTGAATTGGAATTAATTTGAAAACTGGATACAATTAACTTAGGCTTGAATAGAGACTGGGAATGGATGAGTCATTACACAAAGTAAAACTATTTCCCCATGGTATTTCTCCCTCCCACCCCACCCCCCACTGTTCCTCTGATATTCTTGTTAACTGCTGGAATTAGCCTACCTTGCTTGTCACCATGAAAGGTTTTCCTCCTTTTCCCCCCCCCGCTGCTGGTGATGGCTTATCTTAAGTGATCACTCTCCTTACAGTGGCACCTTAGAGACTAACAAATTTATTAGAGCATAAGCTTTCGTGAGCTACAGCTCACTTCATCGGATGCATTTGGTGGAAAAAACAGAGGAGAGATTTATATACACACACAGAGAGAACATGAAACAATGGGTTTATCATACACACTGTAAGGAGAGTGACCTGGTGGCAGAACTTTGTGACTTTGTCCTGACCCATAACTATTTCACATTTGGTGACAATGTATACCTTCAAATCAGCGGCACTGCGATGGGTACCCGCATGGCCCCACAGTATGCCAACATTTTTATGGCTGACTTAGAACAACGCTTCCTCAGCTCTCGTCCCCTAATGCCCCTACTCTACTTGCGCTACATTGATGACATCTTCATCATCTGGACCCATGGAAAAGAAGCTCTTGAGGAATTCCACCATGATTTCAACAATTTCCATCCCACCATCAACCTCAGCCTGGACCAGTCCACACAAGAGATCCACTTCCTGGACACTACGGTGCTAATAAGCGATGGTCACATAAACACCACCCTATATCGGAAACCTACTGACCGCTATTCCTACCTACATGCCTCTAGCTTTCATCCAGATCATACCACTCGATCCATTGTCTACAGCCAAGCGCTACGATATAACCGCATTTGCTCCAACCCCTCAGACAGAGACAAACACCTACAAGATCTCTATCATGCATTCCTACAACTACAGTACCCACCTGCTGAAGTGAAGAAACAGATTGACAGAGCCAGAAGAGTACCCAGAAGTCACCTACTACAGGACAGGCCCAACAAAGAAAACAACAGAACGCCACTAGCCATCACCTTCAGCCCCCAACTAAAACCCCTCCAACGCATCATCAAGGATCTACAACCTATCCTGAAGGACGAGCCATCGCTCTCTCAGATCTTGGGAGACAGACCAGTCCTTGCTTACAGACAGCCCCCCAATCTGAAGCAAATACTCACCAGCAACCACACACCACACAACAGAACCACTAACCCAGGAACCTATCCTTGCAACAAAGCCCGTTGCCAACTCTGTCCACATATCTATTCAGGGGATACCATCATAGGGCCTAATCACATCAGCCACACCATCAGAGGCTCGTTCACCTGTGCATCTACCAATGTGATATATGCCATCATGTGCCAGCATGCCCCTCTGCCATGTACATTGGCCAAACTGGACAGTCTCTACGTAAAAGAATGAATGGACACAAATCAGACGTCAAGAATTATAACATTCAAAAACCAGTTGGAGAACACTTCAATCTCTCTGGTCACTCGATCACAGACCTAAGAGTGGCTATACTCAACAAAAAAGCTTCAAAAACAGACTCCAACGAGAGACTGCTGAATTGGAATTAATTTGCAAACTGGATACAATTAACTTAGGCTTGAATAGAGACTGGGAATGGTGAGTCATTACACAAAGTAAAACTATTTCCCCATGGTATTTCTCCCTCCCACCCCACCCCCCACTGTTCCTCTGATATTCTTGTTAACTGCTGGAATTAGCCTACCTGCTTGTCACCATGAAAGGTTTTCCTCCTTCCCCCCCCTGCTGTTGGTGATGGCTTATCTTAAGTGATCACTCTCCTTACAGTGTGTATGATAAACCCATTGTTTCATGTTCTCTGTGTGTGTGTATATAAATCTCTCCTCTGTTTTTTCCACCAAATGCATCCGATGAAGTGAGCTGTAGCTCACGAAAGCTTATGCTCTAATAAATTTGTTAGTCTCTAAGGTGCCACAAGTACTCCTTTTCTTTTTACTGATTCTCCAGTACACAATAAGTCAACAACATTTAACTTTCAGTAAGTTCATGCCCTTCTATCTTGTACACATACACAGCTTGGTCCACATGCATATATTTCAAAACTCATCCATACTTCAATTTTGCACAATAATACAGAAATTAAACACCTTATATTGTGGGGAGCTGTGTAGCAGAATCCTCCATTTCTTGGCTGGACATTTTGGGACTCAGACCAAGACATAAATATGAAAGTTTTCTAACTGAGCTAAAAACAAGGCTACCTGGGTCTGATCTAAAGCCCTTTGAAATCAGAGTCTTTCCAATGACTTCTGTGGGTTTTTGCTCATGCCTTCTATGATCTTTCTGTGGTTCTGGGCAGAAGTTAATACACAGGAAGCATATTTATCACCTTAGGCCAAATTTGTCCTTTAATTTTTATGAGAACTAGGTTTCATATTTAGTTACAATCATAGCTACAGTATTGGAGTTGTAAGTTTGTTGAAAAAAAAAAATCAAAGTGCATCCATTATGTATTAGCCCTGAACAAAACCAGGAGATTGGTAAAAATCAATAAAATGCACCTACTCTTTCTAGCTGATAAATAATGGCAACACTTCAACCTTTGGAAGGAAAAAACAAAACCTTTAAAAAGTCTCAGATGTAAAGAGATTTGAATACTGTGTTTAATGTGGAATAATAAACCAACTGAAGGCTATTAATGCTGTGGGCTCCTTATCAATCTTTATTGTAAAATGAAAAAAAAAAAAAAAACGGCAAGCATTATCTTGAAAAGCCTTTTGCAGATGTTTTCAGTGATCTTTAGGCTGTAGCATCGTGAAGGGGAAACATGATGAGACTGTTTGCTTATATCCTGTTGAAGATTAGGACTGAGGTTTCCTAGTAACAAGTACAATTTTCCATCCTGTTCCATGCATTACTTTCCAGAACAGTTTGTAGCATTACTGGAAGGTTAAAAAGTGAGTATTCTCTCATGCATCATTAGGAGACACGTTTGGCCCCAGGTAAACGAGAACAAGGCATAGTCTTCCATATTACTCTTCAGATACAGCAAGATTATTTTAAACCTTATCCTAGAAGGCCAATGTTACAACAGGGCCAGACTTGGGAGCGTTATGGCCTAGATCCTCAAAGGTATGTAAATACCTAACTACCATTGAAATCATATCAGTTAAGCACCTAAATACCTTTGAGGATCTGAGCCTAAATCCCTGTTACAAAGCCAACTGAAGTCAATGGAATTTGAATCAGGCCCTACACCTTGTTTTGCAGCAAAACATCTTGTATTGCAAAGGAGGGCACACATTCCTTTTACTGGTTTCAGAGTAGCAGCCATTTTAGTCTGTATTTGCAAAAAGAAAAGGACTACTTGTGGCACAAATTTATTTGAGCATAAGCTTTCATGAGCTACAGCTCACTTCATCGGATCCATTCAGTGGAAAATACAATGTGGAGATTTATATACATAAAGAACATGACACAATGGGTGTGACCATACACTCTGTAATGAGAGTGATCACTTAAGGTGAGCTATTACCAGCGGGGGGTGGGAGGGAACCTTTTGTAGTGATAATCAAGGTGGGCCATTTCCAGCAGTTGACAAGAACATCCAAGGAACAGTGGGGAGGAAATAAACATGGGGAAATAGTTTTACATTGTGTAATGACCCATCCACTCCCAGTCTTTATTCAAGCCTAAATTAATTGTATCCAGTTTTCAAATTAATTCCAATTCAGCAGTCTCTCGTTGGAGTCAGTTTTTGAATTTTTTTTTGTTGAAGAATTTCAACTTTTAGGTCTGTAATCGAGTGACCAAAGAGATTGAAGTGTTCTCCAACTGGTTTTTGAATGTTATAATTCTTGACGTCCGATTTGTGTCCATTTGTTCTTTTATGTAGAGACTGTCCAGTTTGACCAATGTACTGGCCGAGGGGCATTGCTGGCACATGATGGCATATATCCCATTGGCAGGTGAACGAGCCACTGATAGCGAGGCTGATGTGATTAGGCCCTATGATGGTGTCCCCTGAATAGATATGTGGACAGAGTTGGCAACGGGTTTTGTTGCAAGGATAGGTTCCTGGGTTAATGGTTCTGTTGTGTGGTGTGTGGTTGCTGGCGAGTATTTGCTTCAGGTTGGGGGGCTGTCTGTAAGCAAGGACTGGCCTGTCTCCCAAGATCTGCGAGAGTGATGGGTCGTCCTTCAGGATAGGTTGTAGATCCTTGTTGATGCGTTGGAGAGGTTTTAGTTGGGGGCTGAAGGTGATGGCTAGTGGCGTTCTGTTATTTTCTTTATTGGGCCTGTCCTGTAGTAGGTGATTTCTGGGTACTCTTCTGGCTCTGTCAATCTGTTTCTTCACTTCAGTAGGTGGGCATTGTAGTTGTAAGAATGCTTGATAGAGATCTTGTAGGTGTTTGTCTCTGCCTGAGGGGGTTGGAGCAAATGCAGTTGTATTGTAGAGCTTGGCTGTAGACAATGGATTATGTGGTGTGGTCTGGATGAAACCTGGAGGCATGTAGGTAGGAATAGTCGTCAGTAGGTTTCCGGTATAGGGTGGTGTTTATGTGATCATCGCTTATTAGCACCATAGTGTCCAGGAAGTGGATCTCTTGTTTGGACTGGCTGAGGTTGATGGTGGAATGGAAATTGTTGAAATCATGGTGGAATTCCTCAAGGGCTTCTTTTCCATGGGTCCAGATGATGAAGAATTAGAATTAATTTGCAAACTGGATACAATTAACTTAGGCTTGAATAAAGACTGGGAGTGGACGGGTCATTACACAAAGTAAAACTATTTCCCCATGTTTATTCCCCCCCCCCCACTGTTCCTCAAATGTTTTTGTCAACTGCTGAAAATAGCCCACCTTGGTTATCACTACAAAAGGTTCCCCCTGCCCCTCGTGCTGGTAATAGCTCACCTTAAGTGATCGCTCTCGTTACAATGTGTATGGTAATACCCATTGTTTCATGTTCTCTATGTATATAAATCTCCCCACTATATTTTCCACTGAATGGATCCAATGAAGTGAGCTGTAGCTCACGAAAGCTTATGCTCAAATAAATTTGTTAGTCTCTAAGGTTCCACAAGTACTCCATTCCTTTTACTGAAGCTATGTTAAAGGAAAAGTAAGTAGACAAATCCAACATACTTTAAAAATACCTCATTATTAGTTAAATTAGTTCTGATTTTATGTATGTTCACCTTCCAAGATATGCTATGTGGCATAGAGAAGATGGCAGTGTATGAGGTAAAATAGGTCAAAGATAGTTTTAGAATACGAGTCAGCTGATCAGTGCTTGTGAGTTACCAGTATTACCCAAGACTACAGAGTCCCTTCAGTATTCCATCTCACAGATCAGGTACTGGTTAACTCTTTACTTAATTCCTAGTGCTTATATTTTCTTTCTATTGCATACACTGAAGAGCTTTAAGGTGACACTTCTTCCCAAAAAGAACAGGTAAGGAGAATTCAATTTTTAAGGTTTCGGTGAAGAATGTGACAGGCAAAACTTTTTCAGACAGCTCTATTTCATCAAAAGTACAAAAATCACATCAAGAAACAAGATGTGCTCACCACATTCTGGAATGTAGTAAATAATCCAAGAGTGATGCAGACTGAATATGAAACAAATATTGATTTATTACTTTTTTTTATTTGCTGCCTCTGATAGATAAGGTACTAAAACTTTTAATAACTTCAGGCATAATTTCTTCAGGGGGATTTATGCTAAAATGACAAATATGGCCATTTGATGTTCAAAGATATAAACTCCTATTTCCATAATTCAGTTTATGGCACTTACCACCTGAGGTTAATCTCACCAAACTGCATTTGTCATGCTCAGAAAGCAATGTCTATGATATTTCCCTTGTATGTTCAGAACACTTTATAACAGATTAAACATATAGGAAATTTATTTCTAAAAGAGCAAGAGGTGCGAGTAATATTTCTGCAACAAGTAAAAGTCTAACCTGTGCAGGTTATCTTGATATTTAGGCACCTAATTCCCAGTGAAATCAATGGGTGTTAGGTGACTAAATACCTTTGAGGATCACATTGAACCAGATGAAGTTCTTTGTTCACCCCAGCTACGTTGGTTTTTTTGAGAAAAGTTTAATTATAGGATGGTAAATTGTATAACTTACTTAGTACTTTTGAGACACCTTAATCATGGAAACTAAAGCATGTGCAAATGTTTTATGATTGAGTCAAACTGGCAAACAAGCCCCGATCACGTCTCCACGTAAGATGACATCTCAAGGCCATTTAAAGAGGTATTGTATATTTACTGCACTGAAACAAGTGCCTTGGCAGTAAGTTCAGCTGCCTTCCACTGTTAAACTTGCTTTACTGTTTACCTTCAAATATTTATTTACCTTTAAATATTTATGCTATTGGGAAAAATGAAATCTGTAAGAGACAGACTTAGAGAGAGAAAAATCCCATTTTCGATTTATAGCATTGCTAAGTATTTTGTACAAGTATTTGGGTTAATCTTGAAATAGTAACAGTGCCAAGAATCAATGCAGCTGCTGTGTTATTGTTTACTTAGGTGCATGCTGCATTCTGTTTCTAAAACAGTATGCTCATCACAGTAAGTTAAAAATATAAATATTTTAATGATTCACTAAAACATGAATTTTATTATTGCTTTTCCAGCGCGCTGTACTGCATCAATGAGTTGATATGCCTCTGCAAGGACCTCAAATACTCAGAAGGATACAAGTACATTGCCTTCAAGAGTATAAATGTAGAGAAGAATCCAAATGACAATATTTGGATCCAGGTCAGGATTCAGCTTTTGAGACTCATCTCCCCGCAAAGATCTGGAAGTTATTCTAATTGGGGACTTAGGCCCAGATCCTGCAATGTGCCCGAATCTAGATGCCCCCCTTGAACTCATTTTGCTATAACTTATGCTGAAAATTCAAGGATAATTTTGTGCTTTGTATGAAGACATTCCCTAAATAGCTTATAAAGTGAACTCCAGCCCTCCTTAAGATAATTCAAATCTATATCCCCATTCCATTTCTCTCTAAAGTTTGAAAAAGACCATCGGAATACAACATATATTATAGATAAAAAGAAAAGGAGTACTTGTGGCATCTTAGAGACTAACAAATTTATTTGAGCATAAGCTTTCGTGAGCTACAGCTCACTTCATCAGATGCATTCCAGTGAAGTGAGTTGTAGCTCACAAAAGCTTATGCTCAAATAAATTTGTTAGTCTCTAAGGTGCCACAAGTACTCCTTTTCTTTTTGCGAATACAGACTAACATGGCTGCTACTCTGAAACATATATTATAGATGGTGATGGAAGAATCATCTATAATTAAGGTTGCTTGACACTTTCCATTACAAGAACCTGCTTTCAGTTGGTTGTAACTTTCCACACTGTACCCATATAGGCAAAATTTTCCATGCCAGGTGTCTGCCTCAGGTTGAATATTTCTGGCGGGGAGGCAAGAAAAAAAAATTAGCCAAAACAGTTCAGTTATTTTTGAGAATAAGGCTAGGGAAAAAATACATTTTGCCCATGTTAAACAAATTCTGACAACCTTTTCTTTGAAATGTGCTAGCATCCCCATGTTTGGAGCAGGGACTTGAAATCAGGTACAGGGTGGACCTGTAATTAAAGACTATATCTTAATTCATATGCACAAGGTGGCTGAATTAAGGTTGCACAGACAACTTCTGTCATTCCCTATCTTTTGAGTACTTGACTTTCCAACCTTAATAATGTTTTTTTAAATATTTTTGAGAACGTAATATGCAGAGAGAGAGAGAAAGAAATTTTTTGGTCTTATAATGGAAACAAATTCTTATTTTTTTAATTATTAGGTTCTTTCAGCTCACTGTAAATACTATCAATCCAATAATACCTCAGAGGCAGATAATGCCTACCTCCCTCCAAAAAAAAAAGGCACCAGAGAAGCAAGATTATAACTTTCATTTTAATACATGATAATAAATATTAAGTGATATTAAAATTGCTGTGTAAAATATTTCAGTAGTTTTGTACCATGTTTCCCAAGCATTAAGGAAAAGGGTTCCAATCCTGTAAACAGGATGTGTGCCTCAGGAAAGGGATTTAGGGCATAGTGGACCACAAGCTAAATATCAGTCAACAGGGTAACAGTGTTGCAAAAAAAGTGAACATCATTCTGAGATGTATTAGCAGGGGTGTTGTAAGCAAGATATGAGAAGTTATTCTTCTGCTCTACTCCGCACTGGTTAGGTCTCAACAACTGGAGTATTGTGTCCAGTTCTGGGTGCCACATTTCAGGAAAGACGCTGACAAACTGGAGAAAGTCCAGAGAAGAGCAACAAAAATGATTAAAGGTCTAGAAAACATGACCTATGGGGGAACACTGAAAAAATTGGGTTTGTTTAGTCTGGAAAAGAGAAGACTGAGAGGGGACATGATAACAGTTTTCAAGTACATAAAAGGTTGTTACAAGGAAGAGGGAGAAGAATTGTTCTTCTTAACCTCTGAGGGTAGGACAAAAAGCAATGGGCTTAAATTGCAGCAAGGGAGGTTTAGGTTGGACATTAAGAAAAACTTCCTAACTGTCAGGGTGGTTAAGCACTGGAATAAATTGCGGAATCTCCCTCATTGGAGATTTTTAAGAGCAGTTTAGATAAATACCTATCAGGAATTGTCTAAATAATACTTAGTCCTGCCATGACTGCACGGGACTGGACTAGATGACCTCTCAAGGTCCCTTCCAGTCCTATGATTCTATGAAACCTTAATCATATGAGTAGCCTTGCTCACACTGATAATCCTGTTATTTTCATTTGAAAATATTTCATTCATATTCATGTGACTAACTACTCACAAGAGATAAGCTTTGCAGCATCCTGCCTTATATCTTGAGAAATCCTGGGTTATATTACAGACCAGCCCACAGTTTACCTGATGCAGGACCAGAAGGCTGCCTGTCATTGGCCTGGTCCCTGACATCAAACATAATACTCTTCCAGTTGTATTTTGCCTGATCTCTGGCAGGCAGGTCATATGGCTTTAATAACTCTTGAGCTACCGAGAAAATTAAAAACCACAAAACACTTGCTGCAAATAATACCTAAAGTCTGGGTAGTTACTGTATACTCCTACCTGCAGTATATTTCTACTCAGAAATTAATTTGGCTATTTCTAGGACTATTCTCTATTTCTTTGTTTTTCAAATACTTTCTCTAGACAGCAGATGTTTTACCTTTTGCCAGTGTCAGCCCTCAGATAAAGAGAGCTAACATTCATAAATAATATAGAGACAAATCGGCTGCAGATTTTACTAACCTCCTAACTGAACCAACTAAAACCTAAACTAACCAGGAATTCGTGCTGAAATTATCCACAGGCACATGTATTGATAACTCATAGTGTTGTGTGACCATGAGTATTGTATTTATAGCCAGTCATAGGTGTCTTTCCACTCAACGTGGAAAATGTTTTCCAAGCAGTGGTTTTTAAAAAAAAAAAAAAAAAGTGATGTGGGACCCCACCCCCACAGATGTTCCTTTGGCATCCCTCAGAAGTTGGTGCTCAGGGCTATTGCCCTTATTGCCTGCCCTTTAGGCCTTGGACTGCAGTGTGTGCCATGTAGTAACACACATGTTCACTGAACTGCTAGACTGGCATCCACAAGTGAAATCTTCCTTGGGACTGACTATCCTTGCCCCACCAATGGCTCAACTTGGAATGGTGGATTTTCACACTCTATTACCCAATATCTTTTGCACAATTACTAAGGTTTACCCTGTAGATACCCTGAGGACATACACTTAGAGTATGGGTCATTTGTTCCTGGATCATGCTCTATTACCAAGAACTACTCAACACAAGGGAAAATTAATCTAAGCTTGACGACCTTATCTCCAGAACCTGGAGTAATGAAGTAATCTACAGGAACTGATTTCAGGCCTGTGATTCCCCTCCCAGCAAAGCCCATTGTTCTACAACCACAATGAGATAAGAGGGAAGAGAAAGCCCTACATGACAAATAGTTGCAGACCCTAATCAAGAACCCACAACAGATCCCCCAGAAAAACTACTGAACACCCAGAATTTTGAGTGGCTCACTCTCATTAAATGGAATCAGAAGCAGACTCCTCTCCCAGAAAACCAAACCAACTTCATGGGTTAGTGAGCAGCATTAATGACCTTTGAAAATTGGATGGTTAAAATAAGGAAATTATGTACACATTGAGAAGTGAAGTATGCAGACAGTCAATATTAATCTCAGCCAAGCAATGAAATCAAAGGTTTATCGTTATTGTAATAGACTGTGTTTCATAAAGAATGAAATGATTTTTGGAAACACTGTAATTATAGTTATTTGTCTGATCAGCTAAATTAAGTATGATGTTGTTCACCATTCTAAAGTTTTAGGGTAATATCTCTGCTGTGTCATCCTGCTTGTGACATTCAATGACATCTAAAAAAGATCAATCTGGTTACCTGCTGTTAGTTTAAGAATAATTGTTTTCAAGTTAAAAAGTCTTTCTGTTTGACTGATTTCATTCATGAATTATTACATATATTAAAATGGATACTGGTGACATGTACATTTTAGCTGATAATTCATCTCAAAGGTTTAGGCAGCACATTTTCTTCTTCATTACTGATGTCCTCAGATTCATTCTTTTCCCATTACTGAAATTGATTCACATGTCACTATAAACATATAAATAGAGCAAAGAGGAAGTTAAAGTCTAGCTTTCTGCCAAATGGACTGTATTTTGTATTATTACAGCACATCTATGTAAATTGCTGTACCCATATTTAAGTGCACCTAATTAACCTAAAATTATACTGGAAGTCCTGGTAAATTTCATTTCCAGCTATAACACATTTAATGCCATGTTTGCTGTGATTGATGCGACTATAATGACCATCCAAAGAATTAATAATAATTACAGTTCATTAAAAATTGTTACAATTTTTTTAGCAACAGATTTTTCAATCCAACATATTTGTGCCTGTATTACATGACAAGGCTGGAGTTTTTTTCCCCAGTATCTAATGGGATTTCTCAGAAATCCTGCAATCACTTTTGGCCACTTTCCATTTTGTGTTTGTTTTGCTTTATTGGAAATTAGATTAATTTGTTTTACAATAGCCTGCTTACAACGAAGTTGCTGTTGATTGGTATAATCAGAGTTTTGTCCACTAACCAGGCTGATCTTTCATTATTTTCCTATCTTGGACATTACTAGTAATGTCTTTGGGTTAATGAGCAGTTTCCCAATTACCTTAAATTAGCCTTTTGGTTTGTCAATGCAATTTTGGAGCAATCATTTTGATATTGTTTTATGACAGTACCACTTCAATACTGTTATCAATAAGTGAGACTGCAACAACCATGAAAAGAATTAGAAATAAAAATACAGCATAGTAAATTATATGAATTATTAGATTGGAGTTGGAACAAATAGAGTTTGCCACTCTCTTTGATCTCCCACAAACTTCACATTTCTTAAGCAACAGGCAACAATTTAAAAATAATTTAAACTTGAATAAATAGTTTCATTAAATGTCAAATTGTGGAGCCTGTACTCACACTGAGTAGTATCTTGCTCTGTACCTCGGAGGAACATGCAAACCCCTGTCAAGGTTCCTTCCCCACTCTGAACTTTAGGGTACAGATGTGGGGACCTGCATGAAAACCTCCTAAGCTTACTTTTATCAGCTTAGGTTAAAACTTCCCCAAGGTATAAACTATTTTACCCTTTGCCCTTGGACTTCCACTGCCACACCAAATGTTTAACTGGTTACTAGGAAAGAGTTGTTTGGAAACATCTTTCCCCCCCCAAAATCCTCACCAAAACCTTGTACACCCCTGCCTGGGTAAGGCTTGATAAAAATCCTCACCAATTTGCATAGGTGACCACAGACCCAAACCCTTGGATCTTAAGAACAATGAAAAAAGCATTCAATTTCTTACAAGAAGAATTTTAATATAAGAAAAGGTAAAAAGAATCACCTCTGTAAAATCAGGATGGTAAATACCTTACAAGGTAATTAGATTCAAAACCCCTATAAAGAATCCCTCGAGGCAAAACCTTAAGTTACAAAAACCTTAAGACAGGAATATCCATTCTATTGAGCGCAGCTTATTTTCTCAGCCATTAAAGAAATCATAATCTAACGCATATCTAGCTAGATTACTTACTAAGTTCTAAGACTCCATTCCTGTTCTGTCCCCAGCAAAAACATCACAGAGGCAGACACAGACCCTTTGTTTCTCCCCCCTCCAGCTTTTGAAAGTATCTTGTCTCCTCATTGATCATTGTGGTCAGGTGCCAGCGAGGTTATCCAGTTTCTTAACCCTTTACAGGTGAAAGGGTTTTTCCTCTAGCCATGAGGGATTTTAAAGGTGTTTACCCTTCCCTTTATATTTATGACACACACCCCAAATCACAGATAGGGTGAAACGCTGGCTGGGATTTCTTCCTGGAGCTCGAGGAAAAAAAACAGAGTTAATAAGACACATGCACCTCTAATTATACTACCAAGTATATAAAGACTAACAATATTTTTCACATCTTAAGGACGATTTTAACTAGTTGATTCTGGGAAACTTTCAAGGGAGAGTGCATCAACCACTTTGTTAGAAGCTCCTGAGATGTGTTGGATGTCGAAATCAAAATCTTGGAGAGCTAAACTCCAACGAATAAGTTTTTTGTTATTTCCCATGGTGGTATGAAGCCACTGTAGCGCAGCATGGTCGGTTTGCAGGTGGAAACGCCATCCCAAAACATACGGGCGTAGCTTTTCCAGAGCGTAGACAATGACGTAACATTCTTTTTCACTGACTGACTAGTTGCTTTCCCTCTCAGACTGTTTTTTGCTGAGAAACACTATAGGGTGGAATTCTTGATCTGGTCCTTCCTGCATTAAAACTGCTCCCACACCACACTCGGACACATCTGTGGTTACTAGGAACGGTTTGTCAAAGTCTGGGGCCCTTACTACAGAGTCAGACATGAGTGTCACTTTAAGCTGGTTAAAGGCCTTCTGACGCTTTTTGGTCCACTGAACGGCATTTGGCTGTTTCTTTTTGGTTATGTCTGTCAGTGGGGCGGCGTTTTGTCTATATTGCAGTACAAATCATCTGTAATAACCGGCCAAGCCTAAGAAGGATTGAACCTGTTTCTTTGACTTTGGGACAGGCCACTTTTGGATAGCATCCACCTTGGCCTGTAGGGGATTGATAATTCCTTGACCCACCTGGTGTCCAAGGTAAGTCACTCTGTTTAGGCCTATTTGACACTTCTTAGCATTAACAGTTTCCTGCCTCCCTTAGGCACTCGAAGACTTTTTGTAGATGTTCCAGGTGTTCTGCCCAGGAATCCAAAAATATGGCCACATCGTCAAGGTAGGCAACTGCATATTCTCCTAATCCCGCTAGGAGACCATCTACAAGTCTTTGGAAGGTGGAAGGTGTATTCCGCAGCCCTAAAGGAAGTACATTAAATTCATACAGCCCGACATGTCTGGTGAAGGGTGACCTTTTCTTAGCGGATTCATCTAGCGGTACCTGCCAGTACCCCTTGGTTAAGTCCAAAGTAGAAATGAACTGGGCCCGTCCCAGTTTCTCTAATAGTTCATCTGTGCGTGGCATTGGATAATTGTCTGGGCGAGTTACAGCATTTAACTTACAGTAGTCCACGCAAAAACATATCTCCCCATCTGGCTTGGGAACTAGAACCACTGGAGATGCTCATGCACTGCCAGAGGGGCGGATTACACCCATCTGTAACATATCCTGGATCTCCTGTTCAATAGCAGTTTTATCTTGAGGAGACACACGGTAAGGATGGACTTTAATTGGGTGAGCATTACCTGTGTCAATGGAGTGGTATGCCCGTTCAGTCAGTCCTGGGGTGGCTGAGAATGACAGCGCGTAGCTAGTGCACAGCTCCTGGATCTGCTGTCGCTGCATACGCCCGAGGGTCATGGAGAGGTTCACTTCTTCCACACCACCAGCACTTTTCCCTTCATAGTAGACACCTTCAGGCCACTCAGCGTCATCTCCTCCCTGGGCTGTAAACTGACAAACTTAATTCTCTGGAATAAAAGGGCTTTAAAGAATTAATATGGTATACCTTAGGCTTTCAGTTGGAGATGGGGAATGCTATGAGATAATTAACAGCTCCCAGGCGCTCCTGGACCATGAATGGCCCTTCCCACGACGCTTCCATTTTATGGGCCTGGAGCGCCTTTAAGACCATGACTTGTTCCCTTACTTTGAAGGAACGCTCTCTGGCATGTTTATCATACTAGGCTTTTTGCTCTTTTCGAGCATCCTGTAGGTTTTCTTTAGCAAGGGTTAGAGAGGTTCGGAGGGTGTTTTGTAGGTTGGTTATAAAGTTCAGGATGTTAGTTCCTGGAGAAGATGTAAATCCCTCCCATTGCTGCTTCACCAACTGTGACCGCCCCTTAACCTCGCGGCCATATACAAGTTTAAATGGTGAAAACCCTAAATTAGGATGTGGTACAGCTCTGTAGGCAAAGAGCAACTGCTGCAACACTAGGTCCCAATCATTGGAGTGCTCATTTACGAATTTATGTATCATGGCCCCCAAAGTTCCATTAAACTTCTCCACCCTGCCATTTGTTTGATGGTGGTAAGAAGTGGCAACCAAGTGATTTACCCCATGAGCTTCCCAAAGGCTTTCCATAGTTCCTGCCAGGAAATTAGTTCCTGCATCTGTGAGGATGTTGGAGGGCCAACCTACCCTGGCAAAAATGTCTGCTAGTGCCTGGCACACACTTTTAGCCCTGGTGTTGCTTAGATCTACTGCTTCCGGCCATCGGGTGACAAAATCCATGAAAGTCAGTATGTACTGCTTTCCTCTGCGTATCTTTTTCAGAAAAGGACCCAGAATATCCACAGCTAATCTCTGAAATGGAACTTCAATGGTGGGGAGTGTGGAGGGGGCTTTGACCTGGTCTTGGGTTTTTCCCACTTTTTGGCATACCTCACAAGACCGGACATAGGTAGAAATATCCTTGCCCATTCCCTCCCAGTGGAATGACCTCCCCAACTGGTCTTCGGTCCTGTTCACCCCAGTATGGCCACTAGGATGATCGTGGGCTAAGCTCAAGAACTTGACCCGGTACTTAGTTGGAACTACCAACTGTCTCTGAGGATGCCAGTCTTTCTGGTGTCCACCAGAAAGAGTTTCCTTCTATAAGAGTCCTCTTTCTACAACAAATCTGGATCGATTAGAAGAGCTGAGAGGCGGTGGGTTGCTCAGTGCCACCGTCCAAGCTCTCTGTAGGTTTTCATCTACTTCCTGTTCAGTCTGGAACTGTTCCCTTGATGCTGGAGACATCAGTTCACCATTGGATTGTGGACCTATGCTTGATCCCTCTGGAAGCGATGTAGGGGATGGGGCTGTTTCCGTTGACTGTGAACTGCTCTCCGCTGGTGCACTATGTTGGGGTACAGGCTCCGGCTGAGCCTCTTGTGTAGGGTTATCGGCTGCTGCCGGTTCAGGTTCGGTGGGGCCCTCCTGTGTTGGGGTTGCAAGTACTGGATTCAGTGCTGGCAGTGGGTCTGGTGCTGGTTGTTCCGCCGGTTCCAGTTCTGGGACTGGCTCTGTCTGGGTCTCTGGGACTGGATCCACTACTGCTGTTGCAGACATTGGCCTGGGGTCCAGGTCCATCACCTCTGACCGGGTCCTGGTAGAAGTTTCCAGAACAGCGCTAGGCGTGACGGCTGATTTAGTCTGGCTGTGGGTGACCATTCCCACCCTCTTGGCTGATTTCACATGATTGGTCAAGTCTTCCCCCAGCAGAAGGGGGATGGGATAATCATCATAGACTGCAAAAGTCCACGTTCCTGACCAACCCTTGTACTGGACAGGCAACTTGGCTGCAGGCAAATTGAAAGAGTTGGACTTGAAGGGTTGAATCGTCACTTGGATCTCTGAGTTGATTAAACTGGGGTCCACTAAGGAAGCATGGATAGCTGACATTTGTGCTCTGGTGTTCCTCCACGCGGTGACTTTCTTCCCACCCACACTCACAGTTTCCCTCCGCTCCAAGGGTATCTGGGAGGTATCTGGGCCTGAGGACCTGTGGGGTGATTCCGGTGCAATGAACTGTAACCTGTTGGGGTTCTTGGGGCAGTTGGCCTTTACATTCCCTGGCTCATTACATTTAAAACATCGTCCAGCTGACGGGTCACTGAGGCAAGGTGGGTTGCTGGAGAATGGTGTGGCGGGACGATAAGGTGGCTGGAGGGTTCCTTGGGGGATAGTTGGGGCCTTGGGCAGCCCCCGGTAGTAGGGGGTGGTCTGAGGTTGTCCCTTCCGGTATCCGCTCCAACTGCGACCAGTTTTTTTCTTCTCAGCCACCTCCACCCATTTGGCTCTAATCTCCGCCACCTTGATTACAGTTTTGGGCTTCCCATCTAGGATGTATGTTTCTATTTCCTCAGGAACACCCTCTAAGAACTGTTAGATTTGCATTAGGAAGGGCAAATCTGCTGGAGATTTAACACTTGCTCCTGATATCCAGGCATCCCAATGTTTCACAATGTGATAGGCATGTTGGGTAAATGACATGTCTGGTTTCCACCTTAGGGCTCTGAACCGCCAACGGGAATGCTTGGGGGTTAGCCCCATTCTGACTCTCGCCTTGGTTTTAAACAGTTCATACTGGTTCATGTGTTCCTTAGGCATTTCAGCTGCCACCTCAGCTAAGGGTCCACTGAGCTGTGGCCTCAGCTCTCCCATGTATTGGTCTGTAGAGATGCTGTACCCAATACAGGCCCTTTCAAAGTTTTCTAAGAAGGCCTCGGTATCATCGCCTGCCTTGTAGGTGGGGAACTTTCTGGGATGGGAAGTGGTACCTGGAGAAGGATTGCTAGGGTGTGTTGGTATATTCTGCTGAGCCTTTGCCTTCTCCATCTCCAGTGCTTGCTTCCTCTCTTTTTCCTTCTCCTCCTCCATATGCTTCCTCTCTTTTTCCTTCTCCTCCAGTTCTTTGGCCCTTGCCTCCATTTCTTTGTCCTGTGGGCAGCCGCTTGGTGTTGTTCTGCCTCTTTCACTGCCTCCCTTTCTTTGTCCTTTGCCTCTATTTCTCTCCTGTGAGCAGCCTCTCGGTGTCGTTCTGCCTCTTTCGCTGCCTCCATTCTGGCTAACTCCAATTTGTGTAGTTTCTTGGTTTCTGTCATCTTTACCTCTCTGTTTTTTTACTAACTTTACACCCGAGGGTTAGAAATAAAACAAACAAAACTTGACTTGTAAAATTTTGCTGTGCTGTAATAGGATACCTATATTCTCAGACAGTGATTGTCAGCCTACAGAAAAAAAAAAAACAAAAAAAAAACCCTAACACCTTTGGCTCTAGGCAAATAGGCAGAAAACCCCTCTAGTTGCTCTTAGGTAAAAAAACAACTTCAGGTCTTTGAAGACTTGTGAATTTCCCTGCAGGAGATTAACTATCCTGCCTTTAGGTAGAGAAAACTCCAGCTCACAAAAGACAATTCCCTTTTGTCTCTGCTCTGGCCCCAAAGCAGAGAAAAAGGCTCCAACTACTTCCAGTTAGAAGCCTGCTTTCCAGCAGCCCAAAGGAAAAAAACATTCCCTTTTAAAATCTGTGTTTCTGGTTCAAAAATCTCAAATTGATCTCAAAATGATTTCAAGTTAATCCCACCGCTCTGCCACCATGTCAAGGTTCCTTCCCCATTCTGACCTGTAGGGTACAGATGTGGGGACCTGCATGAAAACCTCCTAAGCTTAGTTTTATCAGCTTAGGTTAAAACTTCCTCAAGGTACAAATTATTTTACCCTTTGCCTTTGGACTTCCACTGCCACCACCAAACGTTTAACTGTTTACTGAGAAAAAGTTGTTTGGAAACGTCTTTCCCCCCAAAATCCTCACCAAAACCTTGTACCCTCATGCCTGGGGAAGTCTTGATAAAAATCCTCACCAATTTGCATAGGTGACCACAGACCCAAACCCTTGGATCTTAAGAACAATGAAGAAAGCATTCATTTCTCACAAGAAGAATTTTAATATAAGAAAAGGTAAAAAGAATCACCTCTGTAAAATCAGGATGGTAAATACCTTACAGGGTAATTAGATTCAAAACCTCTATAGAGAATCCCTCTAAGGAAAACCTTAAGTTACAAAAAGACACAAAGACAGGAATATCCATTCTATTCAGTACAGTTTATTTTCTCAGCCATTTAAAGAAATCATAATCTAATGCATATCTAGCTAGATTACTTACTAAATTCTAAGACTCCATTCCTGTTCTGTCCCCAGCAAAAGCATCACAGAGACAGAGACAGACTCTTTGTTTCTCCCCCCCCCCCTCCAGCTTTTTAAAGTATCTTGTCTCCTCATTGGTCATTGTGGTCAGGTGCCAGTGACGTTATCCTAGCTTCTTAACCCTTTACAGGTGAAAGGGTTTTTCCTCTGGCTATGAGGGATTTTAAAGGTGTTTCCCCACATAGATAAAGGTCTTAGTCCAGCATTTAGCCTGGCATGATATATAGTTAAATGATTGTTCCACACAAAATCATATGATTTTTTTAAATGCCTGATTGGGAGTTAGACAAGAATATTCAAATCCACATGAGAGTTGTAATGTTTGGAGAAGCACTCAGATATCAGATTCGTCAGGAGATAAGTCACAGCACATTTTATTAATAGTATGAGCACTCAGCTCTGTTTCAGTCTACTAAGGATTCTGGAAAGATCAAATTTACAATGGGCATCCCAAAAGTTTGCCATATCTTTAGTATAGTCATTCTCATACTTGTTCTTTCAGGGTTATTTTGAGCTCTCTCTGAAATACTCAGTATGTAATATAACAGACTTCTTACTTTGCTTTATTTCCCCAAAAGTACATCAGTCTTTGTAGGTGGGCCATAATCAGGCAGAACCATTCAGCCTCCAATAGCTAATTTGCAAAAGTCTTTTTGTAATACCCTCAATATTAAAGAAATATATTGTAGACTCCAGACTTAAGTGTTCTCCTTGTGCTCATTGGAACTATTGGTGTGAGTAAAGATATTCATGTTTACAGGAATACGGTCAAATGTTTCACTACGATCAGCGAAAAGAAAAGGAGTACTTGTGGCACCTTAGAGACTAACAAATTTATTAGAGCATAAGCTTTCGTGAGCTACAGCTCACTTCATCGGATGCAACAATCAGCGAGATCAGCGAGAGAGCCAAGCAATGGCAAGTCAGATTTAATCTGTTGGTCACCAATGCACAGGGTCACAGCCATACTTTTGAGGAGCTTAATTTACTGTGTTTAGTAGTAAGCTTGTCATGAAAACTGTCTGTGCTTTTTTTAACTGCTACCATATTAAAAATGATAAACAAAACCATTCTGATGATTATCTCATGACTCAGTGTAATAAAGTAAAAGGGTTGGTGCTACTTAATCCATGTTTATAAGTATTTGCATTATGATTACTTAAGAATTCAAGAAGATATAAAAGAAGAATAGTGTAAGGTTTCTTCTTCTCTTTCCATTTATTTGCATCAACAAATCTGCATATAAATGGTAAATCAGTCCTTAGCATGTGCTTTCGGGAGTGACATTATTAAAGTCTACTTCCTAATGCTGATTGCTGCTGCTGACATCAATTTGTGATTGCCTGTTACTGAATTAGAGCAAGTAAATGATCTAAAGATACAGCTTCTCTACAATAGTGGGATGCAGCTGCATACAAAACGTTTCTCAAAAAAACCTGGATCTATCTGAATCTACTTCTACATCTGTCATTGTTAATAATGCAGAATGCAAGGAAAAAAGCAAGTGAAAGATTGCTTCATTATTAGCTGTATTTTTAGAAATTTAATTATTAGAACACCAAACAGGTAGTGTCAGTTTGTTTTAGTGGACAACTTGTTTGTGCTTTTTCTTATGCAGTGCAATCTTGACTGATAATAAAATATATAAAATTGTGACCATTAGCTGTTGTTTTGCACTAATGATAAAGATTAATACCCACAGACAGTTTCTCACTGTTAATGGCTCATTTCAGACACACCTTATAATTAACAACTTAGTACAAGAAAAATCCTTTCATTATGTTTGGCTTTGCCCTTTCATTTCCTTTAAATATATCTATTTAAAATGCTTGTAAAATTTGTAACACTATTTATGTCTTTATTCCATTTTAAAAGAGGCAGTCAACATTTGACTTCTAATCCACTTCCCCTCCCCCAAAGACTAAAATAAAATAGAGGGCTCTGCATATCTAATATGCAAATCCCTTTTCCCCCCACTCACAGTAATATACTTTATTGACTTATAATTACAATGAACAATACTTTAGAAGAAACTCTGAACAAAGCACAATCTTCAATTTCCTACAGTAAGTATTTAGTAAGAAGACTGTCAAAAGTACAAAGAGTAAGTATGTGCCAAACTCTCATTGAGTTGGAAACCTTAATCCTCATTGTGCTTTTGACAGTCTCCCCCAGAAAATTAATTTTAAGAGATAATGAGTTTCGTAATTGTTACATTTAAGCTTCAATTTAGATTTCAAACTTCAAAGTTATGGTTAATACTTTCTTACCTGTTACTAAATATTTTGGGGATTCTAGTTTCTTAAGCACTATGGTCATTATTTTTAAAATAATATATATTCTTAATGTAATTTAAGCTTTGTGACTACCAAACTTAAGAAGAGATTTTAAAAGAATCAGATAGTACTGGGATGTATGATCAGAGCAGCAGCAAGCATCCTATGACTGTGAACAAAAATTATTCTACAAATGAAGAGAAAAGGGAAGTGAATTTATTTTCTCAGTTGGAACTGATTGCCCTGAAAGAAAATTAGAATGTCAATCATTAATGTAAATAGTGCTTTTATGTAAAATGTATTTGCACATAGTCTACATTTCCCATTGTACATATTTTACCCCTTGCATTCATTTAAAGGTCCTTTAACATTTTTGACAGATGAATCATCTATTTAGTCTTGAGATGATTGCTGTTAAATTTTAAAATTATTTAGCTTTAAGACAAATAAATAAATCCAACAACCCTGTAAAAGTATGAAAAGAACTTTTAAAAAAACTTTTCCAGAATAAGATTTGAAAAGAAATGAAGTATTCTTAAACCTTCTAATGTTTGACTTTAGTTTCTATTTAAAAAACATATACCTCTTATCTGCCTTCTTGATGCATGAAGGCATCACTCACAAAGCACAAACTGTCCAAAGCAGAATATTAGGATTCATTGCCACCTGCTTGCATCCACTAGTGCCAAGGAGGATTAAGTACCCAGTTTTGTTTAGTCTTCTCAACCCATCTTTAAATGAAACAAACCTTCTGGTACACAATTATGCTCTGTGGAGGGGTTATGGTGGATAGGATTGGGGTTGTTCTGAAAAGTGGTTGGAATTAATACCTATGTCATGGAGAACCAAGTGAAAAAAACAAATGCAATGCATGTTCTATGGTAATATATGGCACAGAAAGCATGTTATCATCACAACATCAAAATTAAATAAGTTAGCCAAAGGAAGGGAATTTTCAATTACAGTGAAAATGTACAAAAAATGTATTTTCATACCTTATTACTAAAGGTCATGCATAAAATCATTAAAGTGGCCTCCTGTTCATAGTGGGGGGAGGGGAGCATACATTTGTCCTTGATTAATAGATTTCCTGGTTTTTAAACATTTGTATATATAAATTTTATTAAATAGCATTGAGCAAGATCATCCCATCCCTCAGAAAAACCCACAGGAGGGGGCAGAAAAAGCAAGAAAACTCTGAGGTTGGTCTTATGGATATTCCTGAAAACATATTTCTTAGAAGGGAAAGAGTTTTGGGGTGGGGGAATGGGGTTGCCAGTGCTACTGCAGGTGACCTTCTAACCTGTGGATCCTTGGTGTCTATGGGGGAGAGACTCTACCCCTGGATTTGTGAAGGCTGAAGCCATTTACCTGGATGCTCCTCCCTCCACTTGGAGAACACATTTTGGTAAGCTGCACAGTCTGACTCTCAGCATAAAAAATAAATGCACTGTTTTGCATGACATTTGCTAGCTAGCATGTATCCTGCTACTATTCCTGGAAGTGTGGTAGTTCACACTATGTACCGATCCAAAGTTACCCTGTCCTGTGTCAGTTTGTTTCCCACTGCCCCAAACTATCTCCCAAGAATAAGGCAAAGATATTGCCTGTACCCTACAATACATCTTCCAAGGATGAGACATAGAAATTACATTTCTCTAAGGCAGTGGTTCTAAAACTTTTGTACTAGTGACCCCTTTCACACAACAAGCCTCTGAGTGCGACACCTCTTATAAATTAAACACATGTTTTTATATATTTAACACCAATATGAATGCTGGAGGCAAAGTGTGGTTTCGGGTGGAGGTTGACAGCTCGCGACCCCCCCCCATGTCATAACCATCTCTAAACATTGTAGGCTTGATCCTGTCATCCTCTTTCAGAAAACGCTCCCACTGACTTCAATGATATTCAATAACAAAACTATATAGAGGCTGTAAGATTAGACCCCTTAATTCTAATCAGATATCATAGTTTAGAATGAGATGAATAGCTCAGATACAGAGGTGGGTGGAGAAAGAATTGTGTTTTGGAGAATTCCATTACTTCAGAATAATTTTCTGCTCGAGGAAATGGAGCAGCCCGTCTGCCCCTACCAACCTATGCAACCTTAATTGATTCATTATGATATTGTCTTTAATTACATGATCACAAACTACTTTTTCCCATGGGACCCCACCTCATTCAGTGCACAGAATGGATGGCACTGAGTTAGTGAGCATCTATTTCAACATTATGTTTATCCTTATTGTTCAATGTGCAGCCCCAGGCGTTATTCACTGCACGCTGTTCCCTGCGCACCATACAGTGAATACAAAATTATTAATTTCCTCCTAGGAATGTCTATCACACTCCTCACTATCCTATCTGTGTGCTTCAGAAACAATTAATTTAATTTCACAGCACCCCATGAGATGAAGGTTTCCCTTTTTATAAATGGGGAACAGACACAAAGAAACTAAGAAGTGTTGCATGTTTGAATTTGATAACAAAAATGTGAGATTCTCACAATAATTGGCTCAAATGAAATCAATCAGATTACTACAGCATTATACAGAAAGAAAAAAATACTTTACTACACTTTGTGTAAGGTGAAAAGCTGTCCCCCATTTCTTCCCTCTGTAACTGGTGAGATACTGTCAGAACACATTCCCCAATTTACCTACCAAAACCTCTGCCTTTTGCTAGAGTGTGAGACAAAGAAATTTCTCTTTGGAGAGAAAAAAAAACTTTCCCACAATTAATTTCTCTATGTGTTCCTTTTTTGGTGTCTTATGTTACCTAATTACTGATGGAATTTATTTTAAGGTTATCAGTTTACCTGATTAATAAACTAAAAGGAATTTCTAATACGGTCATCATTACTAACAGCTGCAACTACCTGCAGTTCTTAATGAGTTAAACATTTTAATGGGTCATTTCATCAATTAAAGAAAACATCTGCAATAACAAGCATCTCTTATTTATCATAGAACATAATTTGATTAGAAGCACCCCTTGTCAGTCACCCAGTCTGGTTTATTATAACATACTTCTGTAGACAACTTTCATTAGTTTTGAGGTGTCTGATTCCCTAGACATCTAAACTCTCACAGACTTAGAGGTACTGGGGACGATTTGGTACAGCCCAATATGTATATATATTCTTGAACACTGCTCACCCAGTAGGTTAAAGTTAAAAGCCAACACTCTGAGGCTTTCGAATTCAGACACCCTTTTTGCTAATACTGTAAGGATTCTGGAAGAATAGTTAATATGCAATCAATTATGAGTTTAATATACAAAAATCATTTAAAAATCATAATGTACAATTTACTAATCAAAGTATCGACTAACTTTGGATGCCCCAACTTGAGACAGCTAGGACCTCAGTTTTTTAAAAAAAATCATCATTATATAGCAGTTCATATGATCAAAACACAGCTCCCATTTACTTCAAATGCTACTGTAAACTATTCAACATTTCTGCAAAATGAAATTTCAGTCAGTCACCTACAAAATGAAGAATGCACAATTAGTGACCAGCTGTGAAAAGTCTGGTTTAAGTTACTTGCATAGCATCATATCGCACAGGCAGGAATAGAATTCTCCAGGGCAGCATTCAACATGGCACCAGCCTTTTTCTTCTTGCACCTACCTCTTGCACCTACCTCTTTCACTATACATCTTCTAAATTCAGCACCAGATGAGCCAGGAGTCTTACAAATAACAGTCTCTCTCACCACACAACCCTGATTTATCCGCACAATGCTGTGCACTGAACAAAGCAGGAGTCCTGTGGAAAAACTAGTATGTGATCATGTAATTAAAGACTGCATCATAATACATATGCCCAAGGAGGCTGAATTAAGGTTGCACAAGCAGCCTTAATTCTGGCATTTCCTAACTTCTGAGTTCTTGATTTTGCAGCCTTAATAATGCTCTTTAATGTAGGTTTTCTTTGTGTGCGCGCATGCACTTAATATTACATGTGCCATGGAAAAATATGCCTCGTGCATGTCCAGTAGAATTAGACTAGTTCTATTTTTTCAGTCACACAGAAAGTCAACACATCAGATCAAGGCTCCAAACCTGCAAAGAGAATCAGTCAGACCCCTGACTCTATAAGGAGCCCCATTGACTTCAGTGGGGCTCTGTTCAGACACTTGGTCCACCCATACTGTTTGTTTTGCAGGAGTGAGGCCCAAATCAATCCACATTATGGTATCACTGGAGCAAATTGTATCTTCAGTGACACTGGGCAGCCCTGTTGGCTCAAATAGGGTTATAGCGATGTGTTGCCAGCAGAGTATTAGCTAATATAGGAAAAGTATAAGAGATGGCAAGCCAAATTTTAAAGTTAACTTTTTTTTGCCATTTTATGACTCAAAAGGAGATATAAAAATAGTTGGTAAAATAGAGCAGTGTGCATAAACATGTTTTACTTGAAAGTGAAGTTTTTTGGCCAAAGACATAAAACCTTAAAATATAAAATATGACATGTATAACAGGATTGACACAACTACAACAATGCTAAGATATTAGAAAGAGCAACCAAAGTTGATCCAATAAAAGATATTACCTCCCCTACCTTGTCTCTCTAAAAGCATTGTTTGTCAATCTCTAAATCTATCAGATTAGGTGGATTGAATATTCTCAGGAAATATTTTCAACAGCACAAATGGAAGCAGGGCACCTAACTATCCTGAAAAATCTTCTGTAATTCTTTTTGAAAAGTGAAGGTGCGCTACATCAGGAAACAGATCATACCAGATGCAGTCAGGTATCGCAATATGCATAGTATTGAGTGCATTGAGTTCATAGCCTGTAGCTACTCTTTTTTATTCTCCCTTAGCTGACTACTGACCAAAATAGCCACATTCATTTAGGTGCATTTATAATCAGACCATTAATGGTAGTTCTGTTCCTGCTTAGTAGCCTCACTTTGGTGATGTTGGTAAACTTGTCTGTTGGCATCACAGAGACAGTTGTGTGTTCTGCTATTACGAATTTGGAACTGTATTGTGAGCACCTTGGGAGATTTTGAAGGGTGCCAATTTAAATAACCTCATTACATCAATTTTTTGCTCATATGAACTTTTTTATAACTTCCCTGTTAAAGTGTTTTCCTGACATTTTAATCTGGATGTATTTTAATTCACATTCCAAAAGCAAAGGAAGTTTTGTCTAGAGGTTTGGTCTTTTCAATTTCCTTTGCTGTGCAGTACACTGTTCCCTGTACAAAGCTCCCTGTACAATTCTGCAATTAAAAACTAGTAAATGCATTGTTCCAGAGATAACTGAGTCAGAATCTCATTCTTCTCTGGGCATGGAAGTCATAAACTTCCAGCTGCAAGTATCATCTTATCTGTCTATATTCAAAGCTTCACCCTTAAATTGTTTCCATTTTAGGTAGGTCAAGGTTAGAATTAGGATGCAAAATGCTGCAGCTACTTAGTTATTCAAATCATATGAATTAAAAGATTTACACTTTCTGTTACTGGTAAAGTATTCTCGGCCACTTAAAATTAAAGCTTTTTCAGTAGACATCAGACTCCTCCTCATACTGGTACCTTGGAAAAATTCAGTGTGCGCAGTTCAGTAAGAAATATATGTGGTTTTCATGAAAACTCCAATTTAAATTGCCCATGTACACTGTTTCATTCTAATCTCTTCCATTAATGTGTGTTCATCTTACCCATGAGCATGAGACCATTGGTTAATGAAAAGTTCTTTGAAAGGAATTCCCCCTCTACCTGACTTCTATATTTATATTAAACCAGGGCAGAATTGTCAGACTCTATTTATCCTAAAATAGATCATTAATTTCTTACTGAAAATGGATTTTACAAATATAAATATAGTTGCATACTTCTTGGTTCCCAAAGGAACCAAGAACCATCACAAAACTCACCATCTTCCACTCCTAGTGCAAGGTGCACTTCTTCAGTCTAGCCTTCTCTAACATGTACACACAGCAGTTTGTATTTTGAATAAAAAATTCCAATTCCTAGCAAAGCAGAACAGTGTACTGCATACACAGTTCTCCTCCTCAGGAGATAGTGAGCCACATGTGACAGATGTTAGTCCTGTTGCTTAATGCGCTACTGGATTGTGCTCAGATATTGTGATGATGAGGGTGATATATAAGAACCTACGTAGACTAGGCTAGAATACTAGACAGAAAGTAACTTTTCAAAGGGGCTCCGTCAACTTGAAACAAAATAGCATTTCTCTGTGACAATTCTATACCTACCAAAACACTAGACTAGAGAGATTAATGATTTTTTCTTCATTACTTTGTACACTCGACAATATCCTGAGATAGATTCTCAGCCATTGTCAATGCTGCTGCACCAACTTATTTCAATGGAGCTTCATTGAATTTGGCCAGCTGAATACCTGACACTTGTTATAGATTCATTTTCACTGTTTTCTGATGCTCAGTTGTGTCACTCATGGGCTGATCTGTGGAAATCATGTGTGTATCCATTATCCCAATTTGTACAAGAAGTTGTTTATCAATAACCGCAGCAGCAAAGGTAAAAATGCAATGGAAGGATATGCACAGAGTATGGAATGGAGGTGGAAAGGATGCCCCATAGCATATTTGGCTGGCTTGCTCCTGACCACAGAAAACCCTTAGAAATACAACAAGGAAGGAGAATAAAACCCACTAATACAACATTTGTAAAGGAATTTAAATATTCACGACAGTTTATTGTGTGGTCTATCAGAAAACAGATTTTTGTAAAATGTTAAAATTTTAAAGGTTCAAGTTGCCAGTAACCATTTAAGAGAAATTATCTTCAAATATTGCTTGTTCTTGGAGAGAGTTAAATATCACACTATTGGGAAATTTAATTTAAATTCATTATTTTGAGTTCTTTGGTCTTTTTGATCTTTTTTAAAGCCTCCATCGATGTAGGTTCTTACACTGGTTCTCTGTATTCCTCCCAAGAATAGAGATGACAATGTGGCTATTTCTCTCTTACCTACCTGCTGGCAAGAGGCAGGCTTTGGGTTATTGTTTTAATTAATATTGCATGCAGAAGTGCAAGATAGTTGCTGTGAGTAAGGGTACTATTGTGGGAAAAGTGGGTTTTTCACTTAACTCTGAATCTGGTGAGGTTAGTGATCAGTCATCTGATAATGAATTTCATAGCCTTGGTTTAGCTCCTGTGAAGATTCTATCACTGCTAGTGACCGTATTTAATTGTTCCAACTGAATGAAGCTGTCATGGGAGGTCATACTCACAGAGACAGAGAGAAAGGGCAATGGTCTCTGAGGCTAGGATTAATTTTGAAACAGGCTCTCCGTTCAATGGTGAGCCACTGCAGAAAATGGCAACTAGTGGTGATGTGTTCTTGGCAATCTGTGTTCTGGAGCAGGTGGGTTCTTCTGGGTTCTGAATTTGCAACAGCTAGTTAGTATACACAAGTCATTTGGGTTTGGATAACAGCATACTTTAACCAGAGTTCTGTGGATTTTTCTGCTTTGGTCCCAAACACACACATATCTTACATATCAGCAATCTATATAGAGAGCATCTTCCATATAAAATGCTTTTCACTTCAGTTCACTAGCAACTGTAGATTAGTTTTGGAAATTCTTTCTTATATCAATTGAGTCTGTTCATGATTCTCTGGATTAACTAGGTCTGATTGCCATCTGCAAGGTATAATTTGCTGCTCAATTACTTTTCTCTCTCTTAAGAACAATATTTTCCAACTGACTTTCACTTCTAAACTACTTTCTCTTTTTGAATTGGCTTTAATATATGTCCTAAAAATTAAAATTGTGTTTCATGATTGACTCACAGTTTCCAAACAGAATTCATTCACATCACTAATGCAAAGGAGAAATAAAATGTATGGTTTTGAATAACATCATGTTGGATTATTTGAAATTATAGGGCAGTGTATGAAACTCAAATGCTAATAAAAATTATTTCAATTTACATGGTACTTTTCATCCAAGGATCTCAAAGCAGTTTACAAATCTCAATTAAGCTTACAACACACTGGATGTAGCTCTGCATGACTTTGGATATGTGGACCTGTTTTGCCTAATTTCATACCCATTAGAATATTATTGGTTCAAAATTAGGAACAGAGCTCAAGCTGCTTTGAGGGAAGTCCATGATCTATTTAGAGTTGGAAACATTCCAGTTCTGGGTTACAGCACAACCACATTCTCTTCATTCCTGATGAGGAAGGAAGAAAGAACTCTTCCCCCTTCATGGCGATGCAACCCTTCCCCTGGATATCAGCTCCCCAATCATCTCTGAAGAAACTCCTCCACATCCTCTGTATAATGCCTTCCAAGAGGCCCCAGGCTCCTCAGGGAGCAGCTCCTCTCCATTCATTAGTGGGAATGAATGCCAACTGCCCTTATCCATCTTCTTGCTTCAGGGAGAGGGTTTGGGCTCCTACAAAGTTTACTGCCCCTACCCCCAATTCCAGGAAGGATTTCAGGGCACAGGCAGCCTGCCCAGCCCCAAAATCCTAATATAGTAACGGGAACATATGCTCAATCCTGATGTCTTTTAAGCTCTCTAGGGCAGAGCCTTCCTAAAGAGTATTGAGTCCTGGGAAGCCATGCCCAGTTCCAGGCCAGAAAAAAAAGGCAGAGATTCCTGGGCTGACAACAGTGCATTTCCCTTCAATCTGCATAGAAATTGCCCTGAGGACTGTGTTCTATATAACTCTGGCTTGTAACATCTATACGCTAGAGAGCTTCAGGGCCAGTGCAGGACAGGAAATCTCCACAGCTTGCAGTGAGGTAGGGTCTGGGCTAAGTCTACCCAGTTCCTACAGAGGATTTCTAGGATGGGGAGGCAGAGAAAAAGAATACATAGGCTCTTCCTGGCTGCTCCCTGAAGAGGAGGGAGAAGCCAATGTCCCCAGATGACTAGTCACTTCACAATGCTGCATCAAACATTATAAAACAATTCAAATTAATCCTTAAAACACAATGATTGCAGGTATTACACAATCCTCACAGGAAGTCCAGCAACTTCAAACATGGGAGTACATTATGAGCACTGGCTTGGGAAGGTATTTGGTATCTGTTCGCTTACTTTTGCAGGGGATTAATTTTGTACATCTTTCTTTCTTTCCTGGAAACAGAGATGAACAAGTGGAACTAGGATAAAGATTTCAGGGAACTTTTGAGTACAAGAATCAGTAGCTGATGCCCAGCAAGAAGATTAATTGCCTTGGACAGTAACTTCTGATTTCCAAATGTTTTTCCTGCAGAGAGGAATTTAAGAAAGAAAGAGTAAGAGAGACCTAAACTTATCATGAATATACATGCCAGGCAAGAAGCCTTCATCTTTATTTAGTTACTCATAGTCCCTTTTTTAAAAGTTTTCCATTGTGTGGCTTTTCAGGCAATGCTTTCCTGCTTCAAAAGATTCAGTCACAGTATATCATCTTTTTTTAAAATAATTTTGAACTATTCACTGATGTAGATAATCACACACTGTAAGCTGCAAAGTCAAATCACTTTCCTTAGTGGATTGTTTTTTCCTCCATTGTTCATGGACAATGGTTTGTTATTGTAGTCTTCAGCACAATTGGTGGGATGAATGAGGCACTGTTACTTCTGTCTGGAAAAGAACATGGGAACATATGTTTTTAATAGAAACACAAATGGAAATTTAAATAGACTTTGTCTCTAAGGTATTGTTAATATTTCTGGGTTTCACAGTGGATGATGTTGTCAAGTGTGACCAAAAAACCCCTATGATATTTCTTGCCATGGGAGAAACTTGGACACTCGAAAACTAGTGTGAGTATATTGCACCAATAGCATAAATGAAGCATGCCAGAAGTAGTGAAGTAATGCAGAACCATGCATCATGCTAGATGGAATGAGATCTACCAAATCTATGTGCACAGAGGATCACTGGGACCAACTCTGGGCAGTGGTGATACCACTAAAAAGGTACACCCCATTTTTCACAATCAAATAGCACTGGGTCAAATTCTTGCAAGATCTAGCCTGCACCTCACCAGACTCTGGAAACTAGGAAGAACAACGCTTCTAACATGCAGGAGCCAGTAGCAAAGAAGAATCCCAGGACATTCAGATTTTCTTTTCAAATACCTGTACTTTTTTCAGGGCAAAGATGCCTGGTCTACACTAGAAAGTTAAGTTGACATAAGTCATCTTGTGTCGACCTAGTTGTGCATGTGTCTACAGTTAAAATTGTCTCTTACGATGTAACCAGCCTGTTACATCAATGTAGTCAAACCACCTATCTGAACAAGGTAGAGCCAAGAGTGACATATTGAGTTTGACGCAGTACAAATGTAAACACTGTGTGACCTATATCAACCCTAGCAGTCCTCTGGCAGCTATTCCACAATGCCCAACACTGATCACTCTGTTCACAATTGTGAACTTCACTGCCCAGGGGTCATGAACACCAGAAACCACACTCTCCCGCTTTAAAAACACTGTGGCAAGCACTATTGCAGGCACCATTGCAGCAGCATATGGCCCCAGAGGCCTTCAGGATGCCAGCTGAAGTGCCCTTGTCACCCTCAGATGTGCCTTTGTTACCCTCAGGAGTGAGATAACAGCTAAAATCAAAGTGCCTGTTGTATATAGTGCCATCTCTCAGTGGCATTGTCCTGCACTCATACCCTTGGCAATAAGGGCCAAAGTTATACTGTTTCATGCAGCTGAAAAATTCCCTCCCTGTTCTCCCATCCCCAGCCCAGCCCAGCTCATGGCAGGACATACTCAACACAGCTGGGACTAGAGAGCAGTGCAGTACAGATGCTCCAAAGCTGCAGTGGCAATAATCACGTCTTATTTAAAAGTTTTATGGGAATGAGGGGAAAGGGAGGAGTTCTGAAACTTGTCTTTTGCTTTCCATTATAACTATTAATACAATGGTGTATCTATGTACTTTATATGTAGCTGTTGCTATTGCGGCCTTGGCAGGTGCTTACTCCACTCCTGTGGACTGTTTGACCCTCATTAGGAGGAAGCTGACAACTATGGAGGACATATTTGCTGAGACTCTACAAGCCAGTGCTGCATATGATCATGAACATAGGGTGAATATGGTAGACACGCTGGAGAAAGCTAACAGAAGTAAGGCCCAGGAGTCTGACAGAGATGCACCAGGACATATTGTGGCTTCTGAAGCAGCAAACACAAATGCTTCAGTCTGTTGTTGACCCACAGGCTCATCTCCTTTTGCAGTCAATGGAGAAGTCCATTTTAGCACCTTCCTGCACCTCTCAGCATTCCACAAGGCATCAGAGGCTGCACCCCACCACTGCAGGGGACAGCAAGGACAGCCCCAGCTTCACATACTCCAATTTATGTAAGACAGAAAAAAATGGACTGAAAAAGACATGAGTGTCCCTTTTGCTGTTAAAAGATTGTCTTCCAATGATTTATTTTATAAGTTCTATCCATGTTTATTGTTTGTATTTTAATTGCATGTAATAAAGTTTTATTTTTTGAAAAGAAATCCATCTACTTCACAACTCGGTTGCTCAGTGCCTAGCGCTACTCAAAGCGGCCACTACTTGAATTGTTCAGAGCACAAAACTCATAGGTTCAATACAGTGTAATAATTATCAGTGTACAGGAAGCATTGCAGAACTCATGGGTGTATAAAACAAATGGCATTATAAAGATAAATCATACATTCACCAAGCACTACACAATACCCAAGGGCCCACAAAACTTCAGGACAATGCAGAGCACAGTCCACACCACATCACTGGTGGTTGAATGTTAATGAACTCTTTCAAGGTCTCCCTATAACACACAGTTCCACATTGAACTCTTCTAACGGCCCTTGTGTCTGGCTGTTCAAATTCAGCAGAAAGCTGTTTAACCTCCACCCCAGGGGCTACTTTCCCCCCTTTACCTCACAGATATTATGCAAGACACAATAGGCAGCTATAACCTTTGGTATATTTTTCTCACTGAGATTCAGTCTTCTGAGTAAACAATGCCAGCATCCCTTTAATCTAGAAAAGATGCAAGTGTCGTACACCTTATCCGATCAACCCACACTGATATAAGTGAAGTATCCTCCGTGATCCATCAATGCTTGCCATAGAAACCATAGAAACCATAGAAAACTACTTGTATCTGTTAATGTATTCTGTGGCAAGGTGGGGAGATGCCAAATTACAGATGTCCGTGCTGTCTATCACCTCACTGCAGTTCAGGAATCCCTTTATTGCAAATATATCCACAACTTGGCCCCTGACTCCCAAGACCCCTGCACAGCTTGTTTCTGCTCCACCATTCATTGCAAAAATTTCCCAAAAGAGTATGCCAGACAATGTCAAGTGGCACACTGGAATACCTTCCCCGGGTGTGCTGCTTTGTGCATTGGCACAAACAGTTCTGGTGAATACACACAGCACCGATTCAAAGAGCCAAGTATGCATGCACATTAATAATATACTAACTGTGGTAGCAGTACACGGACACAACTTCTGTTGATCTAACTTTGTAGTGTAGACATAGCCCGACTCTACAGAGGCTGAACAGTAGGTATAAAAGATGAATAAGTGTAATTTAGAATGCACTGGAACCCAGCATTCCTAATGCACCTCTCAACACTAAATATTTTCACTTGTGGGTGTGTTCATGACAATGCATCTTGGTTGCAGTATAGAAAATTCCCAATCATAAATCTAACCTCATTTTTACTCCTGCATATTTGGGATTTTTTCCTATGTTATTTACTTCCAGCATTTCAGAGCCTCTGGAGTTGTTCATTAACAGACATTAAAGCTGTATTATGCATTTCAAAATAAACAGGCGGACAATGAATCATGAACAATGATACACAGTGAAGCCCTGTTTATGGCACCCTTCTCACTCAGGTGAGCACTTGCTCGTGCAAATACAGGTGGAGGCAGAATCTTATGGTTAAGGGACTGGACTAGGACTCCGCAAATTTGGTATAAATCCTAGCCCTGTCAGAGACTGTGTGTGACCTTTACACATCACTTAATCTCTCAATGCCTTAGTTACCCAAGTGTACAATAGGGATAATAATGCTTCATTTTCCTGTCCTTTGTCTTGTCTGTTTGGACTGTAAATTCTTCAGGGAAGGCTCTTGGTACATATTAGTACAATACCTAGTACAATGGGACCCCAATCTCAGTTGGGGCTGCTCGGTGCTATTGCGATATAAATAAAAAAATAATAATTCTATTGGGACTACTCAGCTAAACAAACACTCACGCACTTAAGTAAGACTCAATAACTGATCCATGAACCAATGCAAAGAGGGAGGGATAGCTTAGTGGGTTGAGCATTGGCCTGCTAAACCCAGGGTTTTGAGTTCAATCCTTGAAGGGGCCATTCTGTGTGACAGTTGTTTTTGGAGGGGAGGGATAGCTCAGTGGTTTGAACATTGGCCCCCCCTAAACCCACAGTTGTGAGTTCAATCCTTGAGGAGGACATTTAGGGATCTGGGGAAAAAATTGGGGATTGGTCCTGCTTTGAGCAGGGGGTTGGACTAGATGACCTCCTAAGGTCCCTTCCAACCCTGATATTCTACGAATCCATTGTTGTCGAGTGCTAGTATTAGAAGCGTGGCTTCACAAGTTTAGCACTTTATCATTCTTTAAACATTCCCATGACATTTTCAATTGATGTTTTATTTGATTCTCTCTCTTCCAGACTCATTAAATCTGGAACTTTTATGGATTGTTAAATGTTTTTCTGACAAATGGGTTGGGAGTTAATCAATGAATAAAACAGTCAGGAGGCTGAGTAAGAAATTTGGGTTGGAAAGCTTTTACTAATTATGGTGTGCAAGTTGCTGCTGCTGCTGCTCCACAATTGCATAATAACAGAGATTACAGAACAGCTAATTTGTGGGAGATCTAGGTACAGATATAAAGCTCTTCCTGAGCCTGGAGAGATCGCTACTGCTTATGTTCTAGCTCCATGTATGGCATTTTTTACATGAAGGAAAATTACAACTGCTGTCAAGTTTGATATGTTATTTATGTTCATGAGTAAAAAATATAGTAATTAAAGTCTGAGGTCTTGAATCTGTGATTTTGCACAGAATACAAGGTAAAATATTTCTGTAATGTGACTACTTGCATGAAGGACATAAAGGGCGCAAACCTCAGGGTAGTGAGGTGGTCACCCGCTCTGCCCTTAAAGGGCTTAAAACAGCCTAGAAGAGGGCTGTGGCTAGGAACAAGCAGTTCCCAGACTGATTGGGGGAAGTAGGTTCAGCTGTGGCCACACCCCAGTCAGGGCTCAGCTGGCCCTTATAAGAGGGCAGTGGGCCAGGAGCAGAAACTCTCCCTCTAGCTTGCTGAAGGAGAGGGGCCTGGCTGCTGGGAAACTGAGAGTGTACCTGAGGTGGAAAAGGGCTGGCAGAGGAGTTGGGGAGCTCTGGCCTGGAAACCCTGCAGGCCTAGAGTAAGACCAAATAGGTACTGGGGTTGCAAGGAGCAGCCAAAGGTAGCAGAGGCAGTAGGTCCCAACCCCCCTTGCCTGTGATGATTGGCTTATACACTGCAGTCTGCCCCAGTGTGCTGGGGCTCAATGGTGACTGGCAGTAGCCAAAGACTGAGGTGGGGATAGTGGGTGGTGGTTCCCCAGGGTGGGGAGACCAGAGACTGTGGGGGTACTGCCAGGGGGCAGCACCCTGGGTAAAAGAGGCACTGGGGTCTGGGAGGGACACCAGCCTGCAGAGGGCTCTGAACATTAATTCCCTGGATGACCAGCAGGAGGTGATGCAGGGGTGAGTTGCCTGCACCATGACACTCAGTAATGCAAAATTCACCTGGTGGCAGACAAAGGTGGCTCGAAGCCATCTTAATAGCTTCTCCCAGTACTCACTTTGATTAGCAACTAAAATGGCCCCCAGTGTAAATCAGAGCAGCCTGAGGACTGCTTTGACTTGTTCAGGCTAGAGTGATCCTCTAGGGATTGGCCTACTGGCTAAGGATCTGACTTTCATGCCATGTAGTAAGGTTAGTGGAAGTCCTAGTAAAAAACTTGACTTTATTTACTGGCCTCAGCCACAGTATGTGGAGGACAATGAAAACTGTGGTCTCCTTGTCTCATAACAAGGGTCACTAACAATTGACTGTAGCAGCCACACACAAGATCAGGGTCCCCACTACTTAAGGAAGTGCAGGGGATGCTCTCTATCCTCCTTTCAGAACAGTGCCTCAAGAAGATTCAAAGAAGGAGTTCAGGGCAGGGAAGTGTTAGAAAGGAAACATGGCCCAGAATGAAGGGATGGGTGAATACATAATTATCTCAGCTGGATATGTAGTTTTGTTTTGGCCTGCAGCAGAGCTGGAAAACCATTGCTGAAAACATACCAGTGGTTATATTCTCACTTCAGAGTGAATTTTTTGTCTCTGCTTTGAGTAACTTATACCCTCTGAGTCTAATGAGATCTGCTTATTTAAAGGTATCCCTCTGAAGAAGCAGAAATAATGTGACCTGATGGCTATCTTACTAGATTTTTTTTAAAAGAAAATCACCAAAGGAAACAAACAACAAACAATACTTTAGATTCATGTTTGCTTCTTTTAACCCTAAAACCCTGAAATTTCCTAAGGGAGACTGATTTGTTTACTTAAATCAAATGACTATGCCTGTTGTAAAATCAAGGCAAATTACAGAGTGACATTAAAATATGAATTTGAATTTTTTAATACAATTCAAGTAAACATGGGTTGCATAATCCAGGGCAGTTGACCAGACCCGTGAACCTTCTGTCTGAAGTGATTTCTGAAGGGTGCACTTTTTACCTGGGGTCTCACTGTTTCCTTGCAATTTTAAGCAAGTGTAAAAATAAGGCATAAACCACCTCCCAGAGAACAGATAGAAAGGCTAGCACAACCTTGAGGTGCTAGAGAGAAAAGCAACAGTTTGTGAGAGAATGTATGGAAACATTACTATAATTCGTAAAGCTAGCTTGTTTAATGTGAGAAATGGAAGACTTGAGAGAATTAGGAGGATACAGCGTATACTCTCATACCTATACAGAGAAAGCAGAAAGCCATTCTAGAGGCAATATCACTGGGGACCAAATTCTGCTCTTCTAGGTATGCCACTGGAAATCCCACTCAAATAAATGGGGTTGCACCAGTTTAACTAAAAGTAAAATTTGGCCCTGCTTGTGTAATTGTGGGTCAAGTAACTTCAGTCACTGGATTTTGATGGCAAAAAACATCCCATAAGGTGAGAACAAATGGATGCCAGGAGCACGAGACTGTCGGAACGACATCATGCAAAAGCCCTTGCACATGGTGTATGTCTATCTTAAGGCTGTGTTTGATTCAGCTGACTTAATCACTTCTTAAAGGGTGTCTATGTCCCAACCACTCTGGTGGACTTGATTAGTGAGCTGCATAACAGAACCACTGCCCGTGTACGTCTTGGGAATCGGATGTCGGCACCTTTTAAATCAGTATCTGGTGTCAGGCAGAGCTGTGTCTTAGCCCCTGCACTCTCTTGTCGGGCAATGGATTTCATAACGCAGTATTCCATGAGGTCCATAGGCATTTAGATGAGTGATCTTTCGCTCTCAGACCTTGACGATGTGGATGACATTGTTCTTCTAGTATAGAGCCTTGACCAGTTTCACACAGCACTCCAGCAAATCGAAGAGTCAGCTAAGGTTGGCCTCCATGTTTCACAGTCAAAGACAAAGCTCCAAAATCTAGGATCAGGTCCACCCGTGACCCCAAAGTCTTTGAATAATGAAAGTGTTGAAGCAATCTTCAGCTTCTGCTATTTGGGTTCTATACTTACCAGTTCCTCAAACTCTCACATGGAGGTTCTCTACCAAATTGGCATTGCAGTATCTGCCATGGGTCATTTACACTGAATATGGAATCAACATCATCTCGGCATGACAACCAAAAGTTCAAGATCTATTTGAGCAATATCCTCTCCATACTGCTGTATGGTTGTAAAATATGGACACTATGCCGCTCAAACTGGGCAAAGCTGGAGGCTTTCCACACAAAATGCCAATATTGTATTATTGTATACCGGGCATAAAATGGAATGACTTCATTGGTAACGCATTAGTCACTCCGGTCTACAGACTAGTGGGGCCAATTGTCCGCAGATGATGTCTTATACTTTTCGGACATGTCATAAGAATGTCACAAGTGGGGGTGCTGGAGCAATTTTTATAGTGAGAGTGCTGAGAGCCATCTGTAAACCCTGTATATAATGGAAACCACTTCAAGCCAGGGGCTGCGGTAGCACCCCCAGCACCCCTAGTTCCATCACCTATGGCCAGAAGATGTTACAAGCCACCCAGAGAATGCTGTTCATTTGAACATCTGAGATAAAATTCCACCAACTGAGGGATGGAGGCAGTCCAGAGGCAGACCCCCTATTACATGGGTACATCAAGTCTGGTCCAACATTGGACTCTTGGCCCATCAAGCCCTTCTGGCCACATAGGAATGGATCAAATGGCGAACAATCACTACAGCCAACTGTTTGACTAAGCATTGAAGAAGCAGCAGCATAAGACCTCTGAATCCAACTCCATTAATGTTACACAGGCCCAAATATGTAACCTCCTGACTAAAACAAGAGGACAGACTCACCAGCTCCACAGTGGTGAAAAAACAACAAAATAAAACATATATATGCATCTGTTCAAGTAAATTTGGCTAACAATATTATGAACCTTATTACTTCCTAATGTAATTCAGGAAAAGTAGTGAAGGAACATATCTTCATAATTGGCTAAAATAGCCTGTACTGTTTAATATGTTTCCACATCCACTCTTTCAATAAAGGAAGTTTGTTGTCCCTCCACTTTTCATTTAATAGATTAAGGCAAGAAGGGACCATTACGATCATGTAGTCTCACCTCCCACATAACAGAGCATAGAATCTCTTTTGCCCAATGATGCCTGCAACAATGCAACCCAACGACTTGTTTTTGTACTAGATTATATTTAAAGATATGATCAATGTTGGGCCAGCACAGCGAATACCACCAAAAGCTTATATTGCTCATGCACCTCTTCATTACAGAAACATCATTAACCAAAGACTGTGCAGGCTCCTCTTGCGTTTCCTGATCAAGTATTATTGTTTTGTGTTTCTGAATATTTTAAAGATTTATCCTAGTCCCATAAAACAGAGCCTACTGTGACTTAATAAAAATATCAGACGTAACTTTTGTAATATTTACAACTTGAGAAGAAAGTCAGAAATGATAAAACTTTCAGTAACTAGAAAAAAGGCTAGTGCTGGAAGTAATTTAAAATATTTAGCTAAGAACATAAGTTGGGTAGGTGCCTCAGTCTGCAGTCAGTATCCAGTGACTGATACAAATTATTTATTCCACTTTAGTTTTTAAACTTTTCTCCCTTCCAAGTCTCAACATTACATTCTAAATATTTCATTTGAGAGTATATCGTATAAAAGGCAAATTACACCAACTCCACTTGTGTGGAGCATCTCAATGTATGGCCATTTCTTTCTCTGCAGCAGCTCTCTGATCATTTTCTGTAATATGTAGCAACACTTATTTGTGTGAGTAGAGTTTCTTTTCTACAAGTATACTCTTATCTTCATAATGCTAAGAGCCTGTCCTTGACCCCATGTTTACACTCTGATTTCTGGAAGCCTCCCTGAGGAGTAAAATACTATCTTTGCTCCCCAAATGCTATCAGGTACAGGCAACTTACTGCCTGCATTACAAATAAATTATACTGAATAATGAAACATTTCCCAGGAGTTGTAATCAAAACCAGTGCTGTTATTTATTAGCATTGTAGAATCTAATGTAATAAAATTTCATTGTTTTATGCTGTTACAATGTAGCCCAAGTATAAGCTACTTTATAATTTTGTAGGAAATTCCATACAACTTCAATATATATAGTCCGTCAAAAATATAACATACGGCCAAGTTCTGCCCTTGCCCACACCCCATCTCCTCATTACATGGATGCAGAGATGTTCTCTTCCATAATGAGCTGAGGTAATGAGCAAAGTAGCCTGGCAAAGCTCACACTGCAATGATCAATGGAGTACGTGCTTTTTTGATAGGTTTCATTTTTCAGCACTGTCAATCCACTGCATTTCACTAGCTCAATATTCACTTCCAGATTCAGAGGTATATCCATAAATTCATCAGAGAAGCCCCTGGACAAACTAAACAAGATATTAGGTGCCAACCATGCCAGGTCTTTGAATATATTTCCTCTATCAGAGCATTCATCTTGAACTATGCAATAAGAAGTTAGTTTAACCTTTTCCGAGGGCACTTTGCCACTGATTTATCTTTTAGCCAAACCTTATGCCAAAATGCAGGTAAAGGGTTTGTGAGGGTACACACCAGTCTTGTGCAATGATTACAAAAGGATGTAAATCACCAAATAAGGCTTGCCGTTTAGGGCAAAGCATTTTGCAGTTATTTATTTTAATTTATACAGATATAAAAAGAGACCCAAACCAAATACCAAGGCATCACAATACAAATAACAACAACAACCTCAAAAGAGCCAACAAAACTGCAAATACTCGCACAGAATTCCCTGTGAATATGAGGAGCCAGGAGCACCAGGGCAGCGGTAAGCAAGTGCTTTGGGGAGCATCTCATAGTAGCCAAGCTCTGCGGGCAGCAGCTCCCAGGGGTATCGTTGGCTGGTGCCAGGCTCCTTTGGAGGATGCGGGGGTGCAACACAGAACTGTGTTGCCCTCCCTGCCTAGGAAGTGCCCAGCATTGCAGAGGAGGCCTGGCTCGGGGAGCAGGACAGGGAGGGCTGCCAGGCAGCCAGCCAGCACCCCACAGAGCCAGGGGCCCAAGCAGCTTCCACCCCACCAGCTCCTAGCAGAATGCAACAGTTTTAAACTGTGGTACACACCTCTCTAGGGGGGTGCACCCCACAGTTTGAAAACTTCTGTGCTAAATGGAAGACAGAAATCTGGGGAGGGGGGGACACATGACCCTTCATACCCCCACCACATGTCATCTCTAGGGGCATAATTATGCTTGCTCACCCCAAGTGCTAACGTGCCTACTTATGGTCTGTGAACAAATGAAATCCTTCCTTGCTCTAAGCAAACACAATCCAAATGGGACAAGTCAAAAACAAGATACAGTCCTGGTAAACTGTTAAAGTAACAGAAGACATGGGGATTCTTGATGAGGAACAGGTGGAAAGAGTTGCTGGAAGACGTTGGCTTTAAGAATCTGTTGGAAAGAGAAGACAGAGGGAGTTCTGAAAGAACAAACAGACTGTTCCAAGCATGGGGCAGCACAATGGAAGAGATTGTGGCCTATCAATTTACTTAATAAAAACTACACCAGACTAAGAACTAGAAAATACCACAAACAGTTCTGCATTAACAGGGAATGGAGAGGATCTAATAAAGATTTTCCATCTCTAAAGTCTATGATTCTATGAGAGGTGGATGAGCAAAAGGTGGATAAAATAATGGCCTAGATTTATTCTCATTCCCTTTTTACTTTTCTTCTATCCCTTCTCAAGTGTTCAGTTCAATGTTATTTTATAAACCACAACTGTAACACAATGGGCTCAGTCTAACAGCTGTTTTACTTGGGTTTTAAAAATCCTGTTCTCTGTACTAACAATTTCCATGTTCTCCTTAACATTTAGATCAAGAACAATCACCATCCAACTCATTTTTCTGCTCAACAGTTTATTTATACTATGAAAGTTGTTTTTTTTTACAAAGTAATATCTCCTACAATTGTCTGTCAATAAAGTTCCCCATGGTTTACAGAATAGGCTCACTGTATATTAAAATGTTGGTTCATGTCTCTAATGATCAGATTTTCTATTTCTAGATCATCTCCCCCTCACTTATTCTTTTTAAGCTTCCCTTGTGCTTTTCTCCTGCACTTTAAAGGTAAAATTCTCCCCTCTATTACACCATGGCTGAGAAGATTCAAATAATTAGTTCCACTACATAGGCAGAAGATTGCACAGAGGTTGCATAAAGGACTCTGGACTCCCTGCTTATGGAGGAACCAGGTTCCATGAAGATCCAATCTGAATGAACATAAGGAGAGACAGTTTGGTGAAGGTGGGCTGAGGGTTCGTCAACAAATCAACATATAGGAAGGGGAGGAAACAGAGGCCCACTGACACCGCTTTCACCCCAACCGTGCAGCAGAGGCCACAGAGTGGTCATGCATCATCTACATCACTCCAACATATCTATGGTTGATTTCACAATTCAGTTCTGTTCTCAATTCTAGGATTGTGACCAAAGCTGTTCTTGCTAGGCTACCTCCTCTTTCTCTCTGTTGCTTAAAAACTTCCCACCCACACTTAATATTGTATCCAAACACTATAGCTCTTTTTTAAACACAAAAAAGAATATTTTCCTTGGCAATGGAATGCCAGCATTGATGATTCATTGCACACATCATGTGATACTATTCAGTCCAAGATGATCCTTTAGACAAATGCTAAGCTGCCCACAGAGATTTAACAGTTTCATGATGATGGATGCAGTGAGAAGCTAGCATTATGTTTTATTAAAACCTGTTGAAAAGTTTATGGGCTTGCTTTTCAGTGCTCTTTGTTCCCCTCCCCCTTAACTACTTCTCACTACCAATCCTTCACATATTGTCAGTCACTGGCATTACATTTCCAGATAGAAAGGGTATTTTATAGGTTGCCTTATTTGTTGTATCAGAAATATAGCAAAATGCACACGACTTACTACAGTGACCCACATGAGATCCCAGAGGTATCTAATTAGGTGGGGATTTCTCAAAAGCTTTAGTTGTTTAATTAGAAAAGCTATTCTTGTCAGATAATGGGAAATACTTTTAAACAAATTCTTATCTCATTCCAATAAACATTTCAATGCAGATTTCTTTTAATATGAACAGATTTTTCATTGAAGGATTTGGAATAAAAATATATCTAAATAAAAAATCATCTGCATTAGAAGCATACAGAATAAATACCCAGGGCTACACATCAAAGGTGAGATTGTGTGCCGAGGCTCTTGGAAGTGCAGTTCAGGGCTCACAGCCTACAGAAAGGTTGGGACCTGACTGGATTTAAGCATTCTTTGAGATCTCACAACCCGGGGCTGCTCTCAGGGCTGGAAAGGCTTCGGCATTACTTAGCCCAGAGGGCCTGTCTAAGCCACCACAGCCTCCAGCAGTGGGACACAGAACTGCTCAAAATGCTGTGGTTCCACCCATAGCATGTCCCTCCTGCCTCCAGCATATTTCCTGCACAAGAGCTTGCATGGAAACCTGTGAGAAGCAGTTTGTGACTGTATCTGTAGTGCCTGCACTGGGAGACTCCACAACTATCCAGTGGAAAGGCATTTGTGGAACTCCAGCCCTTTTATGTGGCCTTAAAGGGGCTAGAGGGGGTAGAAATCTCACCCCAGTTCTGTAACAGAAAGTACATCAAAGCATCAAATCCAACAAACCACCACCAATACCCAGGGAACAAATGTTATTTCTTTTCTAGCTCCCTAAATCCCATAAGATGCTCAATATCCCTTTCTTATCATGTACAGAATGCTGAGATATCATAAACTGAGAACAGATCAGTAAAGACACATCTCCTAAATGGACTATTCCAAATCCAGATTATCTCCAGGAGATCAGATGGTGCTCCTCTGTGAATTTTGTCTATGCTATTTTCTCACTGATGTCCTGCTCCAGCAAACTACCTTAAGCACATGCTTAATTTTAAGCACATGCGTAGGTCCATTTACTTCAGTGGGACAACTCATGTACGTAAGTGCTTTTCTGGATGTATTCTACCCTGTAACGGCAAACCAGCTCCAGTCTTTGTGCACCTGACACTAGCAATTTTACTGCACGGCTCTTTAAGGTATGGGCAGCATTTTGTCTTTATAATCCAAGGGGTAATGTAATCCATGCATCCCTCTTTAAAATTCTCTCTCTCTCTCTCAATATATACATATGAACAAACAATATTGGCTATCAAATAATCACAATTTTTCTGCGTCACACAACTAGTTTAATTTTACAGTATATACTGTAAACCCAAACTGTTCAAGCAATTTAGAACAGATAGAATCAGGAAGAATGTAGAAGCTATTTTCTGCTCTGTGTGGTTCAGGCAGTACACAGATTTTTAGACTTCCAGTCGGATACCATGTTATCTTTGAGAGTCCAATAATTCTGTAATCTCAGATTTTCAGAGTTTTTTAACTTTTTATTTAATCCTCTTAGCTCTGGCAGAAAAAATGCTTTCTACTTTTGCATTTACTGTAACATTTGGCCCCTTTCTGCATCCGTGCTTTTGTAGTGCCGTATGACATTTCCTCAAATCCTTTGGAGAATGTCAACATTTATTTATGAATCTGATTATTTCATCCTGATGTGCATACATCTTTCAGACAGCACTATTATACAGCAGAAATGGGATGATAAAGATATAAAGCCATTAAAATGCAATAACCAACTTTCAAGACTCATTTAACTAATTCAAGAACTCTTAGACAGCTACTATGGCAATAAATAGTATGAATGCTAAATAGCCCAAAAGACTTGCTTGCCTTTTATAGTTCTACCTCTCTTTTCTTGTTGTTTTTGTTCTTTCCCCCTCTAGTCTCAATATACCTATAGTGCTAGGAGACTAGAAAGATGTATATATAATGGATTCTGGTGGGGAGAGGAGACAGAACGTAGTAGTCCTAAAGCAGAAGCAGCGTTAAAATAATACTTATGATATGAGTGTGTTATTTCATTTTACTAGTATAGCCACCAGCACAGGAAATAAAGTATTTACTGAATATGACTAGTTATAGCTGATAGGTGTAGCTAATACACCCATAATATACTTCAAGATATTTCTCTGTATATTTCACTGCCCTTTTTTGGGGGTGGAGGGGCGGGAAATATTATGCATTACATTCATTACAAATGCAACTCTAATGCACTTCACTAGTTCCTGTAAATTGTTATGCATGTTGACTTGATCACAGGAGAAAGACTAGGGAGCAGTTTTCATATTACACATATTTATTGTGTATTATTTCAACTATTTTGCTTTAATTTACAAGAAACATCTACTTACTATACAATTGTGTGTTAAATATAATATATTATGAATGGTATATAACTCTCAGTAGTTCTGGTGGATTTTAAATTAATATTTGCAATTAGAAGGTAGTGGTTAAACGTAACTAAAAGTATTATCAATAATTTTTTCCATTCCTGCTATTTGAGTAAATCTTGTTCTCAGCAAGAATAATAAAAAAAAAGAATTTAAATTGGTTTGTTGGGCAGATGCCACCATGTTGTCACCCATGGGAATTGGTTATTTCACTAGATAAATACACTAACCTTAATGAAATGGTGTTTTTGCCTCCAGGGAAAGATTTGTATTCCAGTCTTGAATGATGAGACAAAAAGGTTAAAGCTTTAAACCCCAACTCATGACTACGAACAAGTTGCAGTGGGAAATGCTTTTCTCCCTCTGTAGCTGTGATTAGATTAGAAAATGTGCTAAACTGAAATGATTAATATTTTATTAACACCCCTTTTTTCCCTGAAACTTGCCTAGCTCTCAAGCTACCATACTTGTTTAGTTCTATCTTTTCCGTAAGTAAATCCAGAATCAACATGCATTATATTTTTATTGACTTCATTACTCTTCCTTACTGTAACCCCAGAAAGCCACGCGGGTAGGCCATATAGCTTGCTTAGCCAGTCTGCTGAAGACTATCCCTCTGTAGGCAGAATCCCCAGAGCCAATCAAGTGGCATCGCCAGGAAAAAGAGGGCATGCTCACAGTTCAAAATCTGGCCATCCTTTCTGCCAGACTGGCCCCCCGGACACTGGGTTTGGGATGCTGAGATCAATCTGGTCCCCATGTGGCCCTAAAATATGGAGGAAACAGAAGTGGCTTACAGGTACCTTAGCTCCCTCCCCATTTGCCCCCCATGGTTCTTTACTAAACACAGCTCAGTTTCTTCTGTTCAGTGTTCTGTGCAGTCATTAAATTGATGTGTCAGATTTCAGCAAATAAAGCTCCTCAAATTAAAGTTAACAATTTAATTTTTCTGAGGAAGCAGAGAATGACTAGGAGTGAATAACTCCAGTCTTTTATTTATAATTACATGGATAAACAATGGGATTTAATTCATAAAAATGTACATTTGAATAATTTCATTAACCGTAATTTAAATACTTTATTAAAAAAACATTTTGGTTTGATATGCAAATGCAATAGCTTGGTCATTAGTAGAGATATGTGCAATATCTTTGCTAAATACTCCAAACTTGTGATCTCAATTTGTGTAAGTGTCATGAAAAGCTAATTTTTACCTGGATTGATTTTCAATAAAATTAAAAATGAATTAACATTTTCTTTTCATCTTCAGCAGTGTCAGAGGAATTGCTGAATGTTGGCAATGGAGATCTGCTGACCAAAGAAGAGAGCGGTAAAGCTATCAGAGATAACAATGCAAGAAGGAGAAAGGTGGTACTCTCCAAAGAACAAGTGGAAGGTGATTTTTTTTATTATATTATAATAGCTGTTTGGGTGTGAATGGCTCATTTACATAAAGTGCTCAATTCTCTTCTCAGACCAGGTGTATGCCTCTGTAATTCCCTTGACTTTACTGGAGTTATTCCTGATTTATATTGGGTATAAGTGAGACTAGATTTTCATAGGTCAACAATTTGATAAAACAGAATTTTTTGTTTTGTTTGATTTGGGGAGGGGTAGAACCATGTTTAGTACTTGGCTATCAATTACAGGATTACACAATACAGAGGCTAGTTCTCAAAGTGTGCTTCATCTTCTACCAAAGGTTTGAAATTAGAATTTAACTTTCCAAAGTTTTGCAGTAAGTTCTTTCCTTGTAGCACTCACTCAGCTGAATCTGTCTTCTGTAGAACAATGTACATGTTCAGTACTGCGCTCCAGCAGGCAACTAGATCACCTCTCCAGGCCTCCACTAGAAATGCAAAGCAGGGCCAAATAAATAGTCTGGTGTCACAGAGTAACAGATAAATTAGGGATTGCTTCTCATTCCTGTTATTGTGAGGAAAAATTAACACGGGTTAAATCCTCCCATATGTTGCACTGTTACCCAGTTGAACTAGAAGATTATACACGGAACTGTCTTTCCTGCTACCTTCCCCCAAAGCCACATATCTGGGTCTCTCCATAACACTGAATGTTGGGAGAACAGATCTGCTAATGTTCCAGATAGTGCACCATGGTCCCAACCATGCAAAGGACTTCAGCACTTGCATAAAAAGTAAAGATCTCAAGTGCTTTGTTCAGTCCAAATCCCATATATCCAAGGGAATAGGATCTGGGATTTAATGGCCATGTTCATTTCCCCCAGACCTCAGAACCATCTGGCTAGTATGCAGCTTTTTGCAGTTGGGAGCACCCCACTACTGTTCAGAGATGCAACGAAGTATACAGTGTTCAGTCCTCCCATCGCTCCCTGATGAATCTTGACAAGACAGGCCGGTTTGCTGTAGGAGGGGACTTGCCAAGTATCATTTCTTCTCCCTCTCCTGGCAAAGCAGAATTTGACCCTAACATTTTACAGGTATTTCTTTGTGATGTTTAGTGATGATTTAGCCAGTACAATAGGCTACATTCAGCCTTGATAGCAGAGATACAATATATGTATTATAAGCTCTATTTGGGAGCCAGAGACACCTTCAATTGAACATCTGGATCTCCAAAATGTGATTTGTTTGCTTTCCAGCATAATTTCCATCAAATGCTACTGACTACAGCACCTATGTCTGTGATTGCATATTTTCGCTGTGTTTATGAAGGAAATAAAAAAAAATCTAATGAATATATTCTGGACCTAGTGTAAAATGAAGGAAGAAATGGCCATATGCTCCTTTTTCACAGAAAACTGTGCAGATGGAACAGAGATACACAAAAAGATTAATGAAATCTAAATGTTTCAAGACATAGTTCCATATCATGGTTTAGCATACAGTTACCACTTAACAAAGATATAGGGTGGAAAAAAACCCTGACTCATTTTCTGTCTGGCTTCAGATTCTTCTCCAGCAGCAGGCGCCCCTTCTCCAAAGGCCCTAGCAGTGGCATTGGTCCCATAACTCACCCCCCCACACACACACACACCCCATCACCAGCTGCTAAGCAATGGCTTCCATTGCTCCAGCAAAGACACCAGCTGCAGTTGGACTGGCTATGGCAATTGCGCCAGCAGAGCCACCTGCCACAAATCTAGCATTTCTTGCCAGGGAGTCAGTAGCATATATAATGGCTTCAGCTCAGCTGTTCATCTGAAACCATAATCTCTCCTTTCTTCTTTCTTGGGCTTTAACACCTCTTTCCTTGTTCAACATTTCTCAAAATTCATTATTTCCTAAAATGTAAAATTACCATAGTTTTTAATAGGGCCAGTGTTTGACCACAAAGCCTGCCAGGCAGAGATGATTCAGATTCTACAGGTAACTGGCCACAATGAGAAAAAAATAACTCTTTGTTTATTTGAAAAACTTCCTCATACATCAAACCACCATGTGTACGTATGATAACCAGCATAATACGTAGACTGTATTCAAGGACATCCAATAATAGTTGAGCATAGACTATAGAGATGCTGATTGATGTGCATTTTCTGGAGCAGATCACATTTTTTAAATTGCAAGACATTTTCATTTCATAATTGTTTTCATAATGAAGATTTTCAAAATCGTCAGGGAAAGCCTATCTTTTATTAAATTTATTTTCAAAAATCAGTTTTCTAGTGCATCTAAGCTGGTCAGTCAAAATTGCCAGTAGATGACAAACCCTCAAAAGCTGAAAAAAGTGAAGAAATTGATAAATGAAAAAAGTTTTAATAGAAAATATTTGGAAGAACAAAAGATTAAGAAAATAAAAGATGTTTTTGCAAACGGATTCTATTTTCAAAAAATGAAATCTCCAGTCAAATTTAATTGATACAAATTTTGAACAAAAGAATTTCAAACAATTCCATAGAACATGCAGTGACTGATCTAAAAGCAAAAATATGTTGATGCCATCAGAGAAGCTACATGCAGCAGAATTCTAGTACACTTACTTGAGTATATGTCCTTACTTGAGGACAGGTGTTGTCACAAAACAGTATCCCAGTCCCTTTCCCAGGAGAAGTCATATGCACACAAATACAACAGTGGTACATACCTTTCTGTGCATCAGTAACTGGTGATATATATGATAAGCTAAGGAAATGGTTCTCATACTCTGCTTTATGGGCAGCAGTAATTTGCAATTTAATTTAGACCTTCCAACAGTACTAAGTCAATTGTTTTGAGGGTAGCACATAATGATAACTGAACATACAACATACTTATTCCAATTTCACTGTAATCTTACTACCACTTACAGCTATTACCACAGCCTGCAGCATGTCTATTTTGTGTTGCAACCTTATTTGTCTAATAAAATGACCATTCCACATGGGATTTGCGGCCTGATTCTCTAATCAGTTACTATACACTTCTTTGTTACACACAGTGTAAAACACATAGCAACAAAAAGGGCCTGAATCAACAACCACCAAAGACAATGGGAATCTTCATTAGTTAGATTTGGCCCATCATTCTAGGTTCTGATCCTGCAAACACATACACCCATACTTAACTTGACTGGCATGAGTAGTGACATGTTCGCAGGACTGGGCCCTGGTGGGTAACTTGGTTTCATTAAGGTTCCCTAACTGAGTACTCATCTCTTCCTTTTTACTAGTGCCACTACAGCAAGTGTAAGGAGCACACTGGTGTCCACTGCCCTCCTAAAATTATAAAGTAATGAAAATTAAGAGAAAACAAAAACCCTTACTCCCAACTCAGCTCCAAAAAGTCCAGATGGTGTCAGGGGAACTAAGGATTCCAGTATAATTTGAGAAGCTGAAGATTCAGGGATTCCCTTCAAAGCTAAAAATACATTTCAGCATCTTAGAGCCTGGCTCACAGAACTAAATTCTGTAATGATCTAAATTTTCTGCCCATTCTAGCCTTTCAAAAATGTTCCTTCTCTACAACTAATCATATATACCATTGCATTTACACTACTATAATACAACAGCATCCATTCAATCAAGAATATTGTGTAACCCTTCTGCTAGGTGGAGCCAGCAGCAAGAAGGGCTGGGTTCAGTATCTAGGGGTTCCTTTTCAACAATACATCACAAAACTGACTCAAGCCCCCACCCAGTGACCTGGGACAATTACACACTACCCCCTGGGCACCGCTAAGAGGCAATACTTTTCCTCTTGCAAGCACAGAGTCTGAGTGTAGCGAAAACTTTTAACAAAAGGAGAGAAGTAACTCAGCATTAATTTGGGAAAACACCTCAACTAGGGTTCATAAACACAAACACCGTGAGCAAAAGACCCACCCTCAAGCTGGGCAGAGTCCTTTTCCCCTCAGGGTCTTAAGTCCAGCAACTCAAAAGTCCTTTTAACGTGCCCGTCCCTTCTCTGTACCCCACTCACAGTTGCTGTCCTTGGCCACTGCAGCCTCAAAGTTCAGAGGTTCATCCACAGAGTTCACTTCCCATCCTGTGTGGAAGGCCGGGGGGGGTGGGTAAGGAGGCACCTTACACACTGCACTGCATGGGTACTTGCTCATCACTCCAACGGCTGATTGCTGAGTCTCTGCAGGGCTCTGCTCTGGCCTTCTCCACCAGCATCCCTGCTGGCCACTTGCCGTGCCTCTCCACTAGCCACCCTGCTTGCCGTGCCTCTCCTCCAGCCACCCTGCTAGCCGCTTGCCATGATGTCTTCAGGCCTACCCCCTTAACACAGCTCACAGTGATTTCAGCTGTTAGTGGGGGAACCTCACTGCTGGTGCACACTGGGCAGTCTCTTGCAGTAGAGACCCAAAAATAGGTCTAATGCTTAAACCTAGGTATCAGTGATTTCAGCTGTGCAGCATGTAAAAAGACTCAACTGAATCTAAATTAGCTCTTTATACCATGGAGAGAGGAAAGCTCAAACGGTGTCTAGGACCCCACACCACCAGGTACAAGTACCTATCCCCACACTCTCTCTCAACTCATTGGGCTTTAGACCCCAAGACCCCTGCCTAGCAAGTGCCATTCAGTTGAAGGTGAGTCCCTCCATCGGGGTATGCCAGATACAGTTCTGCTTCCCTCAGTTCACACAACTAGGATAACAACCCTTTATTACTTCTGCCCCAATAACAAAGAGAGAGTGGGGATCCAACACCAGCCACAAGTGATCATTTTGGCAAGTAAATCCTATCATGCTGAGCACCTAGGCAGGGTGGGTAGGTCCATAAAACAAGATCAGCTTCTGAAGTCTTTTTCCATAGCTCACCACTAGTTGTCAGGGGAGAGCTCATTCAGACTCAGCTTACATCTGCACAGTTCTCTATTTCATTGACACAGAGCTGGCCTGAGAACAGAAAAAAGTCAAGAACATGACATTTTCCTGAGAAGGGATTTCCAGGAAAAAGAATCCATTTTGAGAGAACTGAAATGGAATGTTTTGGCTTGCCAGATGCCCACCTCGAAGACTCTTGACAATTTTACTTTCTGCCTGCAACTGGGGAGCAGTCATTTCACTTTTCATCTCTCACACACACATTCATACACACACACACACAGAGTAAAATTGACATTTTCCTGAAGAAAAATGTTATTTTGTGAAAAGGATACTTCCTTCAGAAAAATCATTCTGATAGAAAATTCCCAATGAGTTCTAATATATAACATTGTTATACCAAAGTTTGGGTGTCTCTCAATAAGCCTGTGTTTGATCTATGAGCAATTATAAACTTAATTGAAGTTTATGGTCATGCTAGCCATCTACCATTGAAGCTAAATGAGGAACAACAAAATGCCCCTCTGTTTAGTGATAGCTTAAACTATGGAAGTGACACCGCCTGACCCCAAAAACTAAACTAAATGCAAATGTATGGGTTTGGGATTGATCTGATTGCAGCTGTCTCTGTGGGGGTAAAAAAGGAACCAGACAGAGCAGATAGTGAGAGTAGCAGAAAGCCAAGAAAAGCACTTGGAGCCTGGACCTGAATCAATCATCAGTTTCTCACCCCAATGGAAACAACCTGCAAGACCTTGAATATAGGCTAACTGTTTGTAGCAAAAAGGGTATCATGTATAAAGAGAGAGAAAGAAAAAGCTCATAGCAAGTTTACATTAACAGTATCTGTGTTGCTTCCTGAAAGTCATAAGAGGATTATCCACCTTTTTTTTTAAAAAAAAAAAAAAAAAAAAAAAGAAAGAAACAGTAAGCCTTTACATGTTCTCACATTATAGTCCAATATTAATGGTTGTTCAATGTAAATATATTGAAATATATCAGTGCTCAGGTTCCATTTTCTAACTCAGTCGTAACACTTAGAATGTGTTAAAAGAAATGAGATTCATACAAAGTAATGCTATTTTATGTTGACAGAAGTTTAAATGCAAGTTGATCAATCAAATACAAGTGAGGCTTGTATGATATGAATATGAGCCCAATTTTCTGATGTTCTGAGCAATTCCAGTTGAAGTCAAAGGTGCTCAGGACCATTCAAAATCAAGTGTATTTATGTATTTGTACTATATTTTCCACTTAAAGAGAAAGTGATTTATTAAAAGACAAGATCATGGGCTAAAATAATTTAAATATTGATTTAAAGTAGATTGCTGAAGCTGCTGTGGGAATTTTCTTTATTCTTATTTCTCCTTACTTATCCTCTCCCTACTGAAATGTACAATGAGTTGTATAAATTGAGAGGCAAAAGTGGGACCTAATAGACCATATGTTGTCCTGATAGTAGAGAGGTTTACTTGTCAGTTCTTTTCAGAATAACTGGCATTCAAAGACAAAAACAGAAGAGAAAGTTGGAAGGGCAAACTCTAAAAAACTATCCATAGATTGTTGGCTCATTATTAGTTATAGTGAATAAACAATAAGTCATTTGCCTACCCACATAAATGAATAAGCTTGTTAAAATAATATATCTGGTGCTTGATTGTGGCCAGCCCCGTCTGGATGCAGAGGGGAGGTCATATGCACCTGCTGTTATATCCATATCCACAGGCCAGGCACAATCATATCAGGGAACAGATTCTCTGCAGCCTTCCCTAGTAAGAGGAGAGAATATCAGGAAGCTGGTCTGTTGGCTTTCAAGAGCCAGAGCCAGAACACTGAAAGGGGCTGAGGGCTAGGGAGTCAGTGGAGGGTCTGGTCTGATGACCTTCCTGAAGCAGACAGCCACAGCCAGGAAAAGTGAGGATAGAGCTGAAGGCTAAGAGCAGCAGAGAATAATGTCTGCTGCCTCCTAGCGCCAGACAGCAGAAGCCAGAGCTCTACAGAAGAGCTGGAGCTTGGTGAGGGATCCTGCAGCGCTGCTGGAGAGCAGTGAGGGATGCCAGAGCTCTAATTGATATTCCGTCTGGGCTCTGGTTTGGGACTTGGTTATGGCTCATGCGGCATGATGTTTTCTTTTATAATAGCCCCACAAGGGTTATTTTCACTCAGAATGACTATTTCTGGGGACTCTGAAAGAGGGAAAGTGAGCAGGGGTGCATGTCATGCTGCAGCCTCTGCAGAAAAGTATTCTAGGTGGGGCTGGGTCTTATTATACTGTCTTCTTGGCCTACCCCAAAATTTGACACTGGGTAGTAAAGCAAATGCCAGTTCTTTACATCCTGTTCTGTACTAGCACTGTCCTCTGAATGGAAACTATCACAATAATATTACCTGTTAATAATTGACTTGTTAAAATTGGGGGATACGTTATTTATGGGGAAAGTATACACAAATCAGAAAAGATGTGATGTGACATACATAGCTATCATACTTCCATTATGTGTATAGAAACATCCATAATACAAATCAGACTAAGAAGGCTTTTTGTCTTATTAATGTAGTTTTATCAAGAATAGTTTTATGGCCTTTATACGTCTTTTTCTCATTTGAAACTTTCCACAAGGTCTATTATTTTGACATGTAAACTAAAATTTTCATTGTAAACCTGTACTTACTTCAGTAAAGAGGGATACATTTTAAAATTCAAAAATTCAAATACTGAGTGCAATGCAAGTGCAGATTTAATTTTAACGGATTTCCCTGGAAGATATTGTGCATGTGGGTGTGACTTATACATATGAATGCCCTACATGTGTCATTTGTCTTTTCTGGAGACAAATTGCATTTGTCTTTCAGGACACAAACTCAGCCTACCATGGTCTGGACTATTAGCAGCTATATTACAAAGCTTTGCAATGAAGAGTATGAATTAAAAAGTTACCTGTTTTAATACACAATTTGCAATCTGCATAAGTGTCACTCCCCTGAAGCATTAGCCACAAAATTCATGCTGTAAATTCTCTTGAGAAATATGTCTTTCCAATAAATGTATAAAATCAAGCTGAACTATAGCTATTGCCATTACTAGTACTGCCTGTTCTCTATATTTGCAATATTTCAACTTACTTTTAAATTATGACACTCATATTTCTGAAGAAGTCATTTCATTTGTACATTATCTAGCTCTTATGCATTCCTAAATGATAAAATAGTTCCACAGATTATCCTGAAGCAAAACTGCACATACCCTATTGGTTACATTTTATTTATGTTCCAACCCTTTTCCTATGAACAAATCAGATATGGAGGCAGTGGTTCCCCCCCTCCCCCCACCCTTCTTTCAGGAAAATTTTTTTTTCTTTTCCTGCAATTAAGACCGAGTCAGAAATAGGTCATAGTGCTAGCTGATTTTGAACACTTTAATAGGATGAGGAACTAGTTTTAACATATTTGTTTTATTATTAAATTAGACAAAGATCATTAAACTTTAGGTCATTCAAAATCTCAGTATGAATTTTGCTGCTCATTTTTATTGATACTTAAAATTAATGAAAACACAGAAACCAGTCTTAATTTGTAATACTGCTATTATTGATGTGATTTAGAATAGGTAAAATAATTTCCATTATTTTGAATATACTATTATGTGTCCCATCATTATCTACCCCAAACGGGGAATTTATAGAATATGCACTTAGTCTTGAAAGCCCTTACTCCAGATGAGCAATTCTTACAGTCACTGGTAAATCTTTTGATGGCAGTATGGTTACTCATGTTAGAAAGAGTATGTACAAATAGGCTTTTGTATTCTATTTATGCTGCTTGGCAAAAACAAAAAACAAAACCCCACAAACCATAAGAACAACATAGACACCAAATATAGGGCACTCATTTATGCCTGCTAAGCATTTTGAGTGTGTTTTGTATATACATAGGGTAGACTTCCCTTAAAGTAGAAGAGTGTGTCTTTTTAAATCTTCCTTGGGCAAAAAAAATGGCCTAACAATGTTAAATAGAATTTTGTCAAATAGTTTGAGAGACTGACAAAGTTCAAAGCTCCTCTGTGTTCATCCACCCTAATATAACCCATTCTTAATAGCCAGAAAGCGCCGTAGTAGTATCCCCATTGCTCTTATGGCAGTGAATGTCACAGTTCAGCAGTCTCATTGTCTCCACTACAATGACTATGCAGTGGATGCTGCTTCTGTGAAATTAGAGGATGAATAGGTTTGCAGCACTGGAAAAACGTTTCCTATCTGTAACATTTGGTACAGCATTAGCATGTTGAAAGAGCTTTAGCACACTGTTTAAATAATCTTCACAACACCACTGTGAGACTACAAAAGGATTATCTAGGGCTTGATTAAGGCACATGCATATGCCTAGATCTTCAGTTCCTGGAGTTATGTGATGGTGTCAGAATAGTTCCTAGCCCTCAGTTACCAAAACATGGCCTGAAAACAGTTACCTGAAAACATGGCCCAAGAGTAACGGATGGAACAATGCCTCCCTAAAACATTGACTGTGAGAGGTGTGAACTGACCCTTCTGAACAGCATCACCCAAAATACCACAGCAGCAAAATACCTGCTGACACTGCCTTATCATGAATCTTCCTTGTGCAGTATCAGAAGGTGCCCCCCACATAGTTTGTTGCTTGGATGAGTGGGAGCTAAACTGGAACAGACCCTGACCTGCCTAAAGAAAGTGTTCCCTGCTTGCTCCTAGTCACTTCTTGCATGGATGGTCCTGCCACTGCCATCAAAAACAGAGGTAGGCCCATAGTGTGAGAGGAAGGGACACAGCATAAGAATGCCTAGAGCCCAGAATGCCTTAATCCAATGCATAGAGGGACCAGGTGGGGGGACCACAATATTGAAGTCAAGGGCCACTAGGAGAAAGAGTTGGTGTGTGAGAGGACCCAGAAGAGGGATTGTTGGTGTGTGGAGAAGAGACTGGCTGGGAGGATTGAGGTTGGCTGGGATGGAGTAAAAGAAGAGAAAGGAAGAATCAAGGTAGCCTGAGGAAGGGGCTATTGGGAGGCAGTGTTATTCTGCAACCTGTAAGGTTGTTGGAAATAGAATTGGTCAGAATATTTTTTACCAAATGATAGTTCATCCAATTATCCTGTTTCCCTGAAGCCAAAACACTTCATAGAAACATATGGGTGTCAGAGTTTGTTGTTTGGAAGGTTTTGATGAAAGATATGCATCTCACTCAGTAGCTTGCTGATTAGGACACTGGCCTGAGATGTGAGAGACATAGGTAAAGTCCCTTCCTGACTGAGAATGATCTGGAATAAAAACACCTCAGCTTTGAAGCAGGTAAAGCAGGAATTTGAACCTGGACTTTACTTATCCCAACCCACACGTACCACCTCCCATTCTGAATTGAAAAGCTCAGGTTTCAGACATTTCCACATAATTCCATTTTTGTGAAAATGTTTAAAAGGTTTGGGGTTTTATTCTAAAACAGAATTAAACCAAAATTTGAATTTTCAACCTCCGGTTGGCTCTACTTGGGAATGCTAAGAACCTAAGGCAGTCTTCCTCGTTATATGCCTTTGCTCATTAGCTTCTGAAAGTCTGACCCCACTCTGTCAGCTTTTAGCCCCCGCAATATCCCTCCCATTCTGTCCCCCACATCTGACCTATTCCATCTCCCTCCCAGCTGTGACTACCATCACCCTCTGACTACCAATACCCTCTCACTCACAACTTCACACTGGCCTATTCCCAGCAGGAGACCAGTGCCAGGAGAGGCAGAGAGGACACCTGGCTGACAGAAACCCAGCCCCACAACAGCTGTAGTGGCCAGAAGAAAAAAAAGATCCAAGTGTCTCCCTGGAGTCCAGCCAGGGGCAGGAGATTGCTTCTGGGATGCATGTATGTGATAGGGCTGCCAAATTCATAGGTGTCATGTGAGACACTTTGTAGCTCTTTAGCCCATAGATCCAGGTTACCTCAAAATAAAGTTTGTGAGGCCTAGGAAAGTTATACTGAAGAGAAAGTTTCATTCCTATTTTAAGGCCTAGTCAACCCACAAATCTGTACTGATTGGATTAGAAGTATTATTCTAAACCAATTTAGTTAGCTGGTGTAGCATGGATGTAGATACTCGCCAGGTTTAAACCTGGCTTTTAGCATGTTAGTTTGTACTAGTAAATTTAAAAGATACAAGTTAAACCCCTATAAGCAGATATAAACAGATTTAAGATCATCCACTCACAAGAGTTGCAATGGTTTAACTAAACTGATTTAAGTTAAACCAGAACAACTTCTGTATGTATAGAAAAAAAAAATCTAAGAATGCTTCCCAGCTTGTGAGCTCAGGGGAAGAAGGTGCAAATCGTTGTTACAGTTCCTTAAGAAACATTTGGATTCACGCCAGCCATCTTTCATGAAAGAAAGAAATTCTTTAAAACAGAGGTTCTCAACCTTTCTGAGCCCAAACATGCTATAAAACCTCTATGGCCTACCAGTGCCACAACAACTGTTTTTCTGCATATAAAAGCCAGGACCAGCATTAAGGGGTAGGAAGCAGGTCAATTGACCGGACTCCATGCCACAGGGCTCCCTGCAAAGTTAAGTTGCTCAGGCTTTGGCTTCAGCCCCAGGTGGCAGGGCTGGGAGCCCCAGACTTCAGCCCAACATAGCAGGGCTTCAAGTTTAACACTGGCCCAGCTTGGCGGCCCCCTGAAACCTGTTTGCAGCCTCCCAAAGGGCCCCAGGCCCCTGGTTGAGAACCGCTGCTTTAAAATACTTTGGGGCAAACACCTATAAATAAAAACCTTGGGGGAAATAAAAAATCCAAACAAATTCCTACTCCCTCCTAAAATTCCTATTTTAAATGCTGATCAGGTATGCAAGCCTATTAATAAATGGAAATCTCCACTTTGGGTATACTCAGTTTTCTTTCAAACATATAAATTACTTTTCTCCACAAGTGAAAAAGAGGTCTCTGCTAGTAGCTGTGATGGAGCTGGGGAGTATAAAGTGTACAGGGGAGTTTCAATCTGTTTGAATAATATATTCTGCTTCATCAGAAAATAAATTGCCTCAGAGGGCTAGCAATAGGGTATGTGGCCTTTTACCTGTAGCTGATCATTTCAAAATGCTCCCAGGGCTAGAGGTTCTTCCATAGCCGCTGTGATCTGAGTTGGTGTCTCTGTCCTTTTCCTCACAGGTCAATATACACATCACAAAAATCCACTAACAGTTGACACTAACTGCTATCCATGTTCACAGACTCAACCGAGAGGTCAAGCATGAAAACGGAGCGTTATCCTCCTCTAGAGGTGGTGATCTCAGGTCAGGATTGAGGCACATCAGTAGGACATCCTGGGAAAAACATGTAGCTTATTCTTTGCTTTTTCTCCACTGTGAGAAAAAGGCAATGGTGATGCAGAGAAAATGCATTTAATCACAGAACTAAAAATGCACTGAAATAAACAGGCCAATTGGGCAAGTGGCAGCAAGCTCTGGTAGATCAGAGATCAGGACTGCAACATATTTTCAGGTAGCTTGATCTCCTTGTACTCTGCATTCCACCACCAGCAAAAATACACTTCAATTAAAACACCATATCATGTTGAATATTTATTTCAGTTCTAAGGGTGCATACTCTCTTTTCCAATGGGGAAATTTACCCCAAAGTAAATACTTTCAGGACTGTCTCTGAATCATTTAAGTTAGAGTGTGACTTGAAAGGGAAGGGGAGTTGGAGAAAGACAATGGCAGAGCAGCCCCTTGCTGGAGCCACTGTCCCTGTAATGGGATCTTCATAGTCCATCATGGAACATATCATGGGGCAGGCCACGGATCCAAAAAATTGCTGATCCCACTGGTCTTAAAAACTTTTATAAGGGATAAGGAGAGTCTGAAGGTGCTCTTTTAGTCCTGTCTGGGGTAGTAAGTCTGCTCTTCAGCCCTGTGAACTGACCCCAGATTGTGGGTGGGGGAACTACTTGGGCTTTATAGCCAACGAATTTCATTCCTGTACATTTATATATTCCATGGTTGCTGATTACTTAAATATTCACTCTAACAATGAATACACAGGACTCCTTAGAGTGTGATACTTAAGTATTTTACTGAAGAATTTAAAAATTACTATTTGTTTACTTTAGGTAGCTAGCTGAGAAGCCTTTTATGAAAGGACACACCTCTATTAAGATTTTACTCCTATGTGTATCACCACACCAAGGAATTGTGAAAAGTTGCATACAAAGCCAAGGAATAAAAATACCTTCTAAAATGGGAATGGGCGGTGAAAAATTAATATGTTTCAGCATCCACCAGCAGAAAGACACATTTTTGGAAACTATTTGTGGTTTAATTGACTGAGAAGCAATTTAATTCGCTAAATATTTATTAATAAATGACTAAATAGTTACCGGTACTTAAAGTTACATAATAAAGTAATTGCCAGCACTTTTTGCCAGAGGCTGGGAATGGGTGATAGAGGACATTCTGTTCATTCCCTTTAAAGCACCTGGCATTGACCACTGTCCAAAGACCAGATACTAGGTTAGATGGACCATTGGTCTGACCCAGTATGGCCGTTCTTATGTTCCTTTTATTTGCAATTTGACAAATTTCTGGTTTTGGCTGTCTGAGGCAATATGTTGGTGTTTTACTATCAAGCAAGGGTAATGTATTGAGAAGCTTTTATATGTACTGCCTGCTTAGAAAGATCTGGTTGTATGATGGGCGTCATCACATTTCTGGAATAGTTACATCTGAGTTTGATTTTAAAAGGGGACAGTACAATAGCATCAAGAGACAGACCAGTAAAGAGAAAAGAGTAGTAGTGGGCCAAATCCTCAACAGGTGCAGAGAACAAGTTGCTTTATATAGAAATTGCTCTGTGGTTATGACAATTTGGGTAAGTCTACACAGTGGCTGGAAAGGGTAATTCCCAGCTTTGGTAGATATACATGTGCTAGCTACATTTGGCCTATTGCCTAAAAATAGCAACACGGCCATGGCAGCACAGGCTAGCTGCCCAAGAACCACCTCAGACCACCAAAAACCACTTCAGTTGGACAGGGTCTTACTTGGAGAGCTAGCCCAAACCACTGGCTACACAGCCATGGCCCGGGCTGCTATTTTAGGTACTAGTTTGAGCAAAGGTAGAATGTGCCAGGCTAGGAATCTCCCCTCACAATTGCTGTGTAGATGTACCCTTTGAGTCTTCATGGAACAAGGAAATGTCCTTCCTATCATGACCCTGATTTTGGCACATCCTCAGTTCTCCCGTTTCATAGGAAGTCTCAATCACCTATTCTACTAACTCCCTGCACAAAGAGACAACAGTTCTGGGCATATTATCAATTCTACTAGTTCAGTCCTGTGTACTTTACTTTTCATAGAACTGAAACCCACTCTCTATGCTACAAAACCTTGAGGTTTTGCACTGATTCTTGTGCCTTCCAGATGGAGGGGATGTGGAAATGAAGTAGCTTTGCAGGGTCTGAGATTTGCATGAACGGTAAAAACTCATTTATGTTAATTAGTTATGAGCTTTTAAAAATAAAGTCTATACCCAACATGGAATAAGAATCCAGACGTACGTTCATGTGTGTGGTTACATCTCAAGAGATGGGTATGATTTTCATTGACTACACAGAAGAATCTGATGGTTGATTCAGGCTGCAGAAATGTAATTTATGAAATTAATATTTAAAAAGAGTTCTTCAAATGTCCTGAAAAAAACAACATGTCCTATAAATTACATTATCTGGGATACAGACAACATTTTATAAGGAATTATTTCTGCCAGACAAGAAGGATTTACTTAAAGTTGATAATTAGAAGCTTTTAATTTTGGTGTGTCTTAGACTTTGTTTACAATTAATCTCTTTGACACTTGCAATGAGCAATAGGATTATTTAAATCAATCTGAATAAGAAAACAAAGATTGCATCCACAGTCTACAAAGCAAATATTGTAACACACATGCAGATAGGGTAATTCCTAATCTGAATTTATATTCTCAGAGTAACTAGTGCCAATATTGATTTGCTTTTAAATTGAAACGATTACAATTATATTTGAAATTATGTATTAACTGCTTATACAAACTATACACACTGCTTAATCAAGGAAAAAGAACTTGTTATCTGTGCTGGGAACTACAAAGTCATGAGGCAGAAAACTGGAGAGTTTATATATTATTTACACACACACAAACACTTTCTTATCTCAGAATGATTACAAATTGTTTTAACTCAGCTATTAGCAGAACTCCACCATAATCAAAAATCTGTAATATACAAGCTGATATGGTCACTGAAGAGATAACCAGAGTTGAGCTAGGTTTCCTCCTAGTTGTCTGAATAAGACTACTTCCATTCCTGGTGTAACTCATTAACTTTGAATAACTAATTGACTGTAAACTAAATGTGAAACCGTTCCCTCATTCCCCTTAGTAGCCAACAGGACTCATTTATATTTATTGGCAAATGTATAATCTTATAATTGTTTCTCAAATAGTCTATTTTGATGTAATAGTGCATATAAATTTAACCATTTAACTTTGGAGGAAAAGAAAGACTGTGTGGAATCCAAATTTCCTGCCAATGACTGTTTCAAATCAGTAGCATGCTAGTTTAATTAGTTATTTTGTGATAGTTGTAAGCTTAGAGCTCTTAGCAAGCTTGAATTTTAATTTTTAGTTATTCAACAAAAGTGCTGTGCACAGTAACAAAAACAATTATTCCAGACATTTCCCCAGTTATTCGTGAGTTTCAGTGCAGAACAGAAATACATATTTAAACATTCACTTTCTTAGGTTCACATTCTGTAGGATCAGGAAAGTGCTGCACTGCCTGCTATTTTTTTATTTAAAAAGATGCATCTGAGGTTTCATAATGATGTGATCAACACACAGGAGAGGTATAAGTAGGTTTTAGCATATAAAAATTTGAGTTAATATGTCCCTTCTGTCACATAGATCAAGACTATGTTAAATACTGGGATAGTTACAAACTAGCCGTGTGTGTGTGTGTGTGTGGTTTTTTTTTTATTTTTATTTTTTTTTTTTTGTAAATCACTGTAATATAGTCAACCTTTTCATTGGGTTAATTTTGAACACTGAATCAAAGAGAGAAGAAAAGTTTGAACATTTACAACCAAATTCTAACACTTAGCTCAGTCATGGCTTTGCCACGAGGCCAGAGTTCGGGGCAGCACATGGTAGTCCTGGCCCAACAGCACCCTGCAAAGAAGATTGGGACTGAGTGAATGGGTTCCTTTGGGTCCAGTTCTACTGCCTTTGAAATCAATGGGAGTTTTACTTTGATTTCAATGGAAGCAGAAGCAATCCCTTTACATAAATCAGCCCATTCCAAGTTTATTCCCTGAAGGTTTTGGTGTTCTCATGAGGCAACATTTATGGGACTTAATCTTTCCCAGGAAACACAGACAAGCCCTAAATGCCTTTAGTGATATTCAACAGTTTCTGTATTAAGATATGGTGTGTGTCTATTATAATTATAATTAAATGGCTTGGTACACTATTCAAAGAAATATGCAAACTAGGTTTACATGCCCTGCAGTTTTTAAGCTTTGATTTTCAAAATATATTTGGGAAAGAGCTCATAATGTGCCACAGCTGGTGTAATAGAATGATGAGCCGATTTATAAACCTGAGTAGGCTATAGCAGCAATATTACGATGGGGAATTTTTTCTTTTTCATGTGTGTACCTAATTTCCCTATATCCAAAGGATACTAGACCCTTAAAGTGTAACACCTATTCACTGACCTCCTTAAAATTATATGAGAATCTTATTTCCCTGGCTTAGTATAGGAACCAAATTGTTTGCTAAATGGATATGAACTAAAATGTGGCGTATAACATTATATGCGAATATACTGGCCAGTAGCTTTCCAATAAGAGCCCTGAAAGTACTTTAAATTATATTTGATATTCATAGACTATCCAGTTGAAAATCATTATTGAAGAAAAGCTTTTGATGCAGAGAAAACAAAGTTCTTCTATGTACTGCCAGCAATTTTCAATCTGGAAAATATAGAACAAACTTAACTATGCATTGTACTGAGAATGTGTGAGGGCATATGAAGTACATTCTCATTAGCAACTCTGCTATTGTTATCCATTATTCCAGGATTCTACTCAGACTATATTGTCTAGTTATTGATGGAGCTGTGTTTTGCATTTTGTGATTGGCAAAATGCATGTTATTTGAATTTCTGGCTTATTTTCTGCATTATGGCAAGTGACTGTTCCTTTCTAAGTCATTATAATATCATTTGTCATCATGAATTCATTTTGAATTATCTTCACTCCCTGCTTTTCTATATTTAATTCATTTCCTAAAGGTAATGAATTAATAGGATGCAAAAGTACACCATGTTCTTCAGAATAAGGGACTGATCCTGTTCTCACTGAAGTTGAAAGCAAAACTCTCAGGTCCCAATTCTCTGTGGCACTGTACCATATCTAGTTATTTAGACCAGAATAAAGTGAATGTAAAATGCTACCAAATCAGGATGGCAGCATTTTTTGCTGTCTACATCCACCTTGCAGTTACGTTGCACTGGTGTGATCACACAACATGCAGTACAACAGAGAATCCCCCTCTGCCCCTCTTGTGAACAGCATCAGCCCAGCTGCTCACTCCCCTCTCTCCTTCCCTCCTATGAAAAATGGTTGGACCCAGCTGCTGCTCCCACCTCCCATACTGGAAAATGACCATTTGTGCCAGCTGAACAGCTCAGTTCCCTCCCTCAAAGGCATCTTTCTGCTTCTTTAAAGGAAGGGATGAGGAAAGGACAAGGGGGCCAGAGCTGCCAGAAGAATGTGGTTTGAGCACCAGTGAGACAGCCTTGGAAAGGCACAGCCAGCCAACATTAGTTGTATTAAATGGGGAGGAAAGCCAGCTTTGTGAAGTGAAGGGCAGCTTGGATGAAGACTACCTTCCACGCCAGGATGTCCCACAAGAAGTCCAGACAGGTGTCCTCTCCCCAAACGTCACAGCCTCCAGGCAGCCCGAGCAGGGTCCCCCTCCCCCCTTTTCACTTCTAGCAGAATGCCAGAATTGGTTTATTTGATTCACACAGTGAGAAAATGTCCCTAAAACCAATTTCCATAACTAAAAGTCACAAGAAGCATGGCAGAGTGCCCAACAACCTCTGCACCCCTCTCCACCCCCAAGTTCTGTCATTTGTCACCTATTCTGGCAGCTTGTGTCAGACACTGATAGGTACAAAGATTGAATGGTATGGTCTTCTTTATTTATTTATTTGATGGATTTTACTCCATTTAACAGAGTGTCAGGGCTCTTCCCTTAAATTATTGGGTGTGACTGACTAATACCAGCCAGGCATAACACGGGCAACCGAAGCTACTCCATCTAGCTCCACCACTTCACTACAATCTTAACCTGCAACATTTCTTCTCTTTCAAGTCTAGGCAGTCACAAGCCCTTTAACCTAAAAGGTTCCAAATGTGTGGTTGCTTTGTGATATGAGCACACAGAAGAATGGATGAAATCTCCAAATTAAATTTGCATTTGTGACCTAAGTCAGGATAGAATTTCACAGAAAGTTGTACTGTTTTCAACCATACAATGTATTAACAGTATGAAGAAGAGGGGGTGGGGTGAAAATGGCATTTGCCTGGTGCAGACTTTAAAAAAAGAATCTTGCAATACCTACATCACAGAAAATTAAAAATACATTTAAAAGAGCTAACAGAATAGTAGACCAATAATAATGTGTAGTGGGGCTATCTCACTAATCTGAAGACAATAACCACCTCAACAGGATAGAAGTGGCATAGGATTTATTATGGGTTAGGACGTGTGGAACAAACTTATCAGTATGGGACTGGTTATATTATGCTTTTTATTTATTTAAGTTAAACTGCATTAAAAACTTTAGTTTTGAAATGTATTCAAAGAGAGTAATATCTGGATTCACTACTGGAGATTTCATAGTCGAATGCTATTTTAGTTTTGGGCACTGATGTTCAATATTATCTGAAATGGATAAGAAAAAGATTGCTACTCACTGTAATTAAATGTAGTTTAAATCAATATGACATACAGGATAAAACCTCAGATGAGTCTAGAGTAGAGCTGGATGAACAACAGATTTTTCAATTTGCTGCCAGTTCTAACAATTACAAAAAAGTTTTAGGTCAAAATATTTTGTTTGCCAAAAAATATTTCATTTCAATTTTAATGAAAGGAAATTTTCAGATAAAGTCATTTCAAATCAAACATTTAAATATTTCATTCTGAAAACGTCAAAATGAAAAGTTGTGATTTTTTTTCAGAATTTTTTTAAAAATATGTTTTTTGCCCAATTGAAATTATTTCAAATCATTTATAAATCATTTCAATGCCACTGAATCTTCATTTTTTGCTGAAAAATGTTTTGGTCAAAAAAAAAAGTTGCCAACTCTAATGTACAGTAAATACATTGCTACCATTTACTGAAAGGATTTTAAATTACAACATAGACTATACCAGCATTTGTCAGAATGGTTATTAACGTTGATAGAGCCCAGATGGTGAAATAAAGCTGTGTAATCATTCCATATTATTCTACTCATATTGCTTCCTCAGGATTATCTTTAAGAATTCTGGAAAACCTACCTTATGAGAGGAGACTCCAAGAGCCTGACTTGTTTAGCCTAAGCTAAAGAGGGCTGTGGAGAGACATGATTGCTCTCTATAAATACACCAGAGAGATACATACCAGGGAGGAAGAAGTTATTTAAGATAAGCGCCAATGTGGACACAAGAACAAATGGATATAAACTGGCAATCAATAAATTTAGGCTCAAAAATTAGACAAAGATTTCTAACCATCAGAGTAGTAAAGTTCTGGAACAGCTTTACAAAGGGAGCAGTGGGAACAAAAAACCTGCTTGGCTTCAAGACTGAACTTGATAAGTTTATGGAGGGGATGGTATGAAAGGACTGCCTACAATGGCATGTAGCCAATCTGCGACTGCTAGCAGCAAATAGCTCCAACAGCCAGGGATGGGACACTAGATGAGGAGGGCTCTGGGTTACTACAGAGAATTCTTTCCCAGAATGGGAATCTTTGGTGAATCTGGTGGATCTTCCACACATGTTCAGGTCTAACTGATCCCCATATTTGTGGTCATGAAGGAATTTTCCCCTGGGTCAGATTGGCATGCTTCCTCTGCAGCATGAGGCATGGGTCACTTGCAAGTTTAAACCAATGCAAATGGTGTATTCTCTATAATGAAGTCTTTAAATCATGATTTGAAGACTTTAGTAAATCAGCTAGAGGTTGGGGTCTATTTACAGGAGTGGGTGGGTGAGGTTCTGTGGCCTACAATGTGCAGGAGATCAGACTAAATGATCATGATGGTCCCTTCTGACCTTTAAGTCTACGAGTGTAGCTGTGGAAAGGAGATAATCCTTGGTCCACACATTTTCTCCTACTGTAGAAGAGATGTCACCCAGCGGCTTATACTGGGAGCCATAAATAGTTACTGCACTTAGAATAGAAACACATTTCTATAAACTTTGTTCCAATAAACTTTGAAATGACCGAATTCATATCTGCTGTTCAATGATCTAGGAATATCCCATTTTAGACAGATCATGCACTCTTTGGATGTCAGCTGAGTAGAAAACAGATGTATTTTATACAGGCTACAGAGGTGTTGCACAAGCTTATATGAGGCACATCAATAACTAGAAAAGCTATTTTTGAATATTGCATCAAAAATGGGCTCAGAAACTGCCTCCTTGCCTAGTATATTTGTACATGATCTACCATAACTTCATTCTAGAATTTGTAAGATATACAAGATCCCTGAATGGAACATGCTATGTAAGCATAAAGTACAACAACAATAATAAAAAACATAATAAAGTATTTTGGGTATTCTTCCTTCTTCATAAAGTACCTTTAAATGTACCTTTAAAATACCTCTAAAGTTCATTAGAACAAAAACAATAAAATCAGTGACAAAATCTTTCATCATAGTATCTCCAAGGGGCCTATCACATGGCATCCAAGCACCAGACACAATTTAAAGGTAGCATTAATGGTTATCAACAGGATCCCAACTCTAGAACATGCAGAGACACAGCAATAACACCTCCCTTTTCTTACCAAGCCTCTTATCTGTCTCTATAATCTCCTTGCTCTTTCCACTCATTCTTCTCATTGAAGACTAGCCACAGCAAGAGGTACCAAGGGGGAAAGGCCTTGCCCCAAACAGTCAGAAAAATAGAAAATCTAAATTTGACTCAAAAATACCACCACCTTTGGCTAAAATTAACTCTCGGTTACTCCCACAAACCCAAATTATTTTAAAGGCAGATCTCTCTTCTCTGAATCAAAGTCTCAAACATGCATAACAGCTGAGCACTTAGATTTCTTTACTCACCTTTTTTTGTTTCTGGTCATTTCTTATTGAAAGTAGATTCTTCTTTAATTGAAGTGGAAATGCAGAATTTTCCATTCAAAACTAGTTTGGATGTAAAATTTAAGTGAAGTAAAAACCACAGAGCTGGATTCTACTCCCTATTACATATATACAATCTTATGCATAGAAACTTTAAGGGGGGAATTGGGGGGAGGGAAGGAAGATATGGTTATTTGGCTACCCAGAAAGTTCTGCTGGAAATTTGACTGAGGACCATTCTACTAGCTTTGTTCCTGATTCCATATTTCAGCTTTTTCAAAAGCTCAGTTTGCAGCTGTATTCTAAGAAATTTAATTTCAGTAATTTTATAGACTCCTGTGTTCATGCTGTACAACTTCACATTACACAAATACTGCAACAATGGGAATTAATAAGTATGTGGTATGTTGAATTACTAGATAAATTTTTTATCTGTTCCTCTATGTTACCTCATTTAGGTCTGAAATGACAAGTCATAGTTATTACAACCACTGAAAATTGCCCGTGATTAGCAACAAAAATATATTATCCTAAATTAATTATCTTCTTCATCTGAAGTTCATGATGATCACTACCAGTTCTTATCCATAAAAGAAAGTTCACTACATCCTACTTGTTAACAGTTCCTAAAAAAAAAAATTAAAAAAAAAAGAGCCGGAGAACATATTCAGTCATTAACAAAATGTTCTGCTAAGTGAAGTACATTCTGTACAGTACCTTTTTATATTTTCACACATCAGTCTAATTCAGCCTAATGGGGAATTTTCTGATCTGTAGAGAGATAAATGGTTTATTTATCACTGGGAAAAAAGAGTACAAAACACAAAATTCTTATAATAGGTTTAGCAGTGAAAATTGAATAAACACATCGTAAAACTCCATCGTTCAGGGGATTTACAACTTACCCATGAAACTTTCCTTTGGGCGAAGAAATAGAATTTTGGGTTTCAGTATGGGAGGGAAATCTCTTTTCTTCCCCCCCCCCCCCACCAAAATTGTATCAGATTAATAATGACTGAACCAATTTTGTATGTCTGACAATAATCAGAGTCAAACTCTGTCTCTTTGCTTTCTCTACCGCACCAAATAAGTGGAGAAGTGACATAATTTTGTGACTTTGTTCCAGTGCCAGGGAGTCCATACATAGACTATTAATACTAGTTAATCTGCACAAAGGAGGGTGCATAAGGGCTTAGGATGCACATGCCAAAATATTCAGAACATAAACCCCACTTGAGACTATCCTTCCAGGAAGGGCCTGTGAAGTATGAACTCCTTAGGTTTTCGTGGGTTGAGGATTAAGTCAGAAGAACTATTGCACCTGTGGTTCCCTTCTTGGCCAGGGTTTTTCCACATGTGTACACATAAACCAGACCCAGAAGCCAAGCCCAAAACAATATATGTATTAAATTCAATTTGGGGGCTTCTTTCCTTATATTTAAAAAAAAACCCACACAGTCCTGTGGACATGGACCAAAACTTTCCAGTTGAAAATAGAAATACACCAGTGTTCCGTGGGATAATGCAGTATTCATAAAGTGTATATACTACAAAAATAGCTTTGTTAATAGAAATAATTTACATAATTTTATCATGTCCACTACAGAATCTGAATTGCAGTTATATCTTTTGAGGGATATTAATAATAGTGCAATGTATTTGTTTTACATAGCACGTAGAGGCCCCATTGAGATTGGAATGCAGTTCTGCTAAGCACTGTACAAAAACATAATGGGAGACTAAATTCTTCAGGTTAGATACTATCTATAAGACAGAGGGCTGGAAGGGAAACAGAGGGGAAGTGAATTGCCCAAAAATCACCCAGCAGGTCAATCTTAGTGCCAGGAATAGAAGCAAACTTTTCTCCCTATGTAGACTCCCTCCTCAGGCCCTTCGTTACCAGCACTCCCAGCTATCTTCGAGACACCACTGACTTCCTGAGGAAACTACAGTCCATTGGTGATCTTCCTAAAAACACCATCCTAGCCACTATGGATGTAGAAGCCCTCTACACCAACATTCCACACAAAGATGGACTACAAGCTGTCAGGAACAGTATCCCCGATACTGTCACGGCTAACCTGGTGGCTGAACTTTGTGACTGTGTCCTCACCCATAACTATTTCACATTTGGTGACAATGTATACCTTCAAATCAGCGGCACTGCGATGGGTACCCGCATGGCTCCACAGTATGCCAACATTTTTATGGCTGACTTAGAACAACGCTTCCTCAGCTCTGGTCCCCTAATGCCCCTACTCTACTTGTGCTACATTGATGACATCTTCATCATCTGGACCCATGGAAAAGAAGCTCTTGAGGAATTCCACCATGATTTCAACAATTTCCATCCCACCATCAACCTCAGCCTGGACCAGTCCACACAAGAGATCCACTTCCTGGACACTATGGTGCTAATAAGCGATGGTCACATAAACACCACCCTATATCGGAAACCTACTGACCGTTATTCCTACCTACATGCCTCTAGCTTTCATCCAGATCATACCACTCGATCCATTGTCTACAGCCAAGCGCTACGATATAACCGTATTTGCTCCAACCTCTCAGACAGAGACAAACACCTACAAGATCTCTATCATGCATTCTTACAACTACAATACCCACCTGCTGAAGTGAAGAAACAGATTGACAGAGCCAGAAGAGTACCCAGAAGTCACCTACTACAGGACAGGCCCAACAAAGAAAATAACAGAACGCCACTAGCCATCACCTTCAGCCCCTGAACTAAAAACTAAAACCTCTCCAACGCATCATCAAGGATCTACAACCTATCCTGAAGGACGACCTATCACTCTCACAGATCTTGGGAGACAGGCCAGTCCTTGCTTACAGACAGTCCCCCAATCTGAAGCAAATACTCACCAGCAACCACACAACAGAACCACTAACCCAGGAACCTATCCTTGCAACAAAGCCCGTTGCCAACTCTGTCCACATATCTATTCAGGGGATACCATCATAGGGCCTAATCACATCAGCCACACTATCAGAGGCTCGTTCACCTGCACATCTACCAATGTGATATATGCCATCATGTGCCAGCAATGCCCCTCTGCCATGTACATTGGCCAAACTGGACAGTCTCTACGTAAAAGAATGAATGGACACAAATCAGACGTCAAGAATTATAACATTCAAAAACCAGTTGGAGAACACTTCAATCTCTCTGGTCACTTTTTCCCACCAAATGCATCCGATGAAGTGAGCTGTAGCTCACGAAAGCTTATGCTCTAATAAATTTGTTAGTCTCTAAGGTGCCACAAGTACTCCTTTTCTTTTTGTCAGATTCTTGTATCATTTCCATTTAGTATTCTATGTTCCCATTTAAATGCTAGCAAGTATGTTGCAGACACTAATAAGGACAGAGACATTTATTTAGAAAACAGCCAGGAACAGAAAGTCTGTTTTACTGAACTGAAAGTAAACAAGATAGCCCAAAATGCAGACAGTTCTAGCAGTGGATCAAAAGACAGAAGGTGACAATAGCCCCCCATCATAGCAACTGGCCTCTTTACCCACTCTTTAACCTGTCGCATAATAGCCTGTTGACTCATGCTAGAAGCCGGACCAGGTGGGATTTATTTGTTCCAACACAGAGTATGAGACTTTCTGTTTCTCTGTCAATGAGATGAGACCACTAGGGGCAGGGCAGAAGATTGGGCAGGAAGAAACCTAGGAACAAGCTAAGCTCAAGAGAAAATTCAGGCTGAATTATGTTTTTTTAAATTTAAAGTTAACAGTAAAGGGACACCCAAGGAGGGTGCTAAATCAGCTCAGAATGTTATAGGAAGACTGTCCATTCACGAGTGAAGATGTAGAAACAAGAAGAACAGCAGAAGACAACAAAGGGAGAGTAAGCCATCTGGGAGGGACGAAGGGAGGAAATGAGGAATAAGAGCAGAAATGTAGGTGGGAGCTAGTAATTTAATCTTCTGGACCGTGCCTCAATTAAGAAGAGGATATGATGGACCACCGTGAAAGCTCTTCAGGAAGCCATGCCAATCTATGGCCAGTGGAGGAAGGGTAAAGGCAGTTTTTCAGCTTTTGCCTGAAGACACAATGGAAGCTGGAGAAGCAATGGAGTGATGAAAAGAGAGAAAAAACTCCCACACCCTTTGACCAACCTCTCAGACTGTATCGAAAATTAGATATGGACACACTACATCCTATCATCACCTAGTCCATCCTTGTCAGTGCAAGATTGGTCCTATACTATTTTTTATAGATCATTATCAACACAAAGGTCTGACATTTGGAACCACTAAACAAACACTACTGAATGACAGCTTAGGTGAAAAATAGTTATCTACTCATATCAATATATCTTTAGTATAGATAGCAAGTATTGCATGAGATACAATGTGTTGAACTATCAGCCTGTCTGTCTGCAATTCTAAAGTCCATGTATAATTTCCATCAAATAATGTTTTTCCATCTGTGTTAGGACAGCTTTGCACCCTGGCTGCATATTGCCCATTTAAATCCTGCCATGTCAGGAAATACAAACCTTATCTTAGGCAGAAGGAAGATAATTGTTTTACAAATCTGCCATTTTAGTATCCCATCTCTTCAGCTTCCTGTTGCCATTCTAAATAGATATATGTTCCCCTTTTGTTTTTTGTTTATTATGAATATTTAGTGAGTTCTGTGCTACTGGAACATTCCTCATTGCAATTGTTCTGCAATTCATTATTTGCTACTTCTTTTTTGATGGTCTAATAGTAAGTTTAACTTTTTCTTGTTTTTTTGTTGTTGTTTTTTTTAAAAGGACAGATTGCCATCTGCCACCTCATTATTTTATCATCATATACCTACCTAGCTACACTGTTATCTGGGCTTGATAGGGCTTGTTCCAGCTCCCACTAATTTCAATGAGAGTTGGATCAGGCTTTTAGAAGAACATGTGTTCTCCTCTCTCACACAGTGTAGAAGGGAGCCTACATGCATGGATAAGGCATGGGGTGAATGGTAATCATGTATAATGCTCCCATCCAGCGCTCCACTACAACCTTCTGTCAGTGTGCACAGTGGGTACGGAAGTATGGAAAGGAGACAGACCTCACTCATTGGCAGCATAATGACAGGTTTCAGTGTAGCAGCCGTGTTAGTTTGTATTCGCAAAAAGAAAGCATCTGAACGCATCCGATGAAGTGAGCTGTAGCTCATGAAAGCTTATACTCAAATAAATTTGTTAGTCTCTAAGATGCCACAAGACCTCTTTTTCTATTGGCAGCATGGCTGGGATTAAAAAAACAAAACAAATAAAAACATGCTTCTGAGGGGACAGGCTGATTCTTGGGACTGGGCTCTGTTATTCATGCAGATATTGGCTTATACATGAGAAATTATTGCACCCTCAATAATTGTTCATCTGGAGAGATTAAGATGAGCAATAGTGATGAAAGAGAGGGAGGGAGAGACCGGTCATACTTCTCCATGCATTTGAAAATGCAAACAATGTGTGGAGAGGGGAGCACTGGGCTTTACCGTGTTCAACTCCCCACCCCCCAAACATGTGTGCCCACATATTGGGAAGTGCTTAGATTTTTCCCCTGTATTACAAAAAAAGGTTTTAGGACATTTTGCATTCTCTAAAAACCTAGCTTTCCTTAAAACCGGAGGGGAAGGAAGGAAGGCCCACATATAAAAAAAACCCACAAACAACTTTCATGATCCTTCCTTGGTACTCAGTTAAAACAACAATAAAACCAAATGATACTCTGATCATTAGAGCTAAATGTCCCCTAGTTACAAATGTATTTATTATATTTGGCTCCTAATCTAGGATTATCTTCATAATAGCCTTTGACCATGTAGGACATTCAATAAATTATTTGTTAAAAAATTCTAGTAACATGTCCCATCCTTTGTTTTGAATGATGACCTACACCAATATCAAAAGATCCATAGTTCTACCCTCCTACTGTAACATTCAATTAATATTCACGTACAAATAGATAGGTAGGAGGTTATCCATCCATTTGTATGCACAGTCACATGATTTATTTATTTTTTGCACAATTAACAAAGACAGCCACAAACTTAAGTCTGCTAAAGACTAGACTGGAAAGAGAAGGCCAATAGAGAAACTTTAGGTATTACACAGGAATCTGGGATTGAGTTCAGTATCTGAACTCATATCCCCTATGTGACAGTACAATATGTTACTACAGCACTACACAACTGAATCAAAGTGCCTGATAATCTGTGTTACTAATGTATTGGTTGCTAAGGAGGAGAAATGTCTGGATGGACTGAAAGTAAACCCAGATTTTTATTAGCAGATCTTTTTCTTTATTCCATTTCTGTATATTGGTCCCAAAAATAGCGCTCTCCTGGAAAGCCCTCTAGGTAGCCTAGCAATTATGATTCAATCATATTGTTTAAAAAATATTCCAACACATGTGAAAGAAGAAAGTCCATTGTTGTAGTTTTAGCCATCAAACATTGGGGAAAGTATAATAATTATGTATAATGCTGTAATGAAGATTTTCTGCAGTCCCAGACCTGTGAAGCAATGATTCCTAGCCACATTATCTGTCTGAGGAGAAATGCAAACACCTCTGTGCAATAAATGCAAATGAAGGAGCTTACTTAAAGCCAAACATGTGCTAAGAGAACAGATATGGCCTACATGTTATTTTTATGCTTTCTAAAGTTTTCTTTTTGTCCCATTATAAACGGGAACCTCGTGATATATTGGTATAGCAAATTAATGCTTAATCTAAGGGAACAGATTAGAATACATTTCAAAATAAAATCAGGGTTCGTAAGGACCATCTTTTTGCTGTAGGTATGTACAGTACCTAGAACAATGTGGCTGCAGCATTCTAAGCATTAGCACAATGCAAATAAATTCCTCATGAACTTCAGCGTATCAGTCTGGGTCTGCTGGGTGTTCCAGATGCAATGGCAACTAGTCAAGTCAATATATGCAGATTTAATAGGAAGCTGAGTGAAAAAGATCTATAAAGGTATCAAAGATCTACTCAGAGAAGCTGGAGTGAAAAAGATCTGTAAAGGCATCAAATCCATCTCCCTGAGAAGCACTACAGTGTTTTTTATTTTATCTTATCTTTATTTTATCTTTTATTTTATTTTATCAGCTACATACAAACCTGAATCCTGTCCATAAAGAGCCAGAGGAGAACTCCATTATGAAGAGCGACTCCTCAGTGGCAGGAAGCCAGCACAGGCAGTTCTTGCACCAGCCAATCCATTTCCTCAGCAAGGGAACTATCAGAGCAAGGAGGGATAGGTCATGGCTGGCGCATAGCATAGTTTTGCTCTGCTCCACTGATCTTCTGCTGGCATAAGTTCCCATTAGGCTATTCTAATTTCTAGCTGATACCATGCAGGCAGGGGGGTCATTGCTAATGAGACAATTCAATTAAAGTGGAAGTGGGCTATTTTCAACAGTAGAATACCAAGGGAGGAAATATTTTTTTTGTAGTGACCCATTCACTCCCAGTTTTTATTCAGGCCTAATTTGATGGTGTCCAGCTTGCAAATTAATTCCAGTTCTGCAGTTTCTCATTGGAGTCTGCTTTTGAAGGGTTTTTTTGTTGAATTGCCACTTTTAAGTTAGTTATTGAGCATCCAGGGAGATTGAAGTGTTCTCCGACTGGTTTTTGAATGTTATAATGCTTGACGTCTGATTTGTGTCCATGTCCTCCCCTACTGTTAATCACACCTTCTTGTCAACTGTTTGAAATGGGGCACCTCATTACCACTACAAAAGTGATTTTTTTCCTCCCTTGGTATTCTATTGTTGAGGATAGCCCACTTCCACTTTAGTTGAATTGTCTTGTTAGCACTGACTCCCCCACTTGGTAAGGCAACTCCCATCTTTTCATGTACTCGTGTGTGTGTGTGTGTGTTATACATACACACACACCTGCCTACTGTATTTTCCACTCCATGCATCTGATGAAGCGGGTTTTAGCCCATGAAAGCTTATGCCCAAATAAATTTGTTAGTCTCTAAGGTGCCACAAGTACTCCTCATTGTTTTAAAATAGGTTAACCACCAGATCTTGATTGACTTATGGGACTCAGCTATATCAGTATAAGGCGCTCTTAAACTGAAAGACAAGGAAGGTGAACTAATTTAGCTAAATCAGTTTCTAAACAAACTTTGTTAAATTTGATTGGGTAGATCAGGACTGAGGGCTGTACTTTTGCTAAATCAGGAAAACCAGAAATCATATGTTAAATTAAACTTGAAGGGCCTGCATCTTGGGTAGCAATTAAGATTTTTACACTGCAAGCGCAAATTGGATGTAAAATGGTATTAGAATGGTAGGGGTAGGCATAAGTGACAGCACCAGGTACACAATGCAATGGAGGATCATGTCCTGAAACATTTAAGAAATTGCATTTGGATTCCTTGTTGTATAAAATTCAGCCAGCAAAGAGTATCATCCTTCAGAAGACATTCAAAGAAGTTGCCTCTCAGTTGCAGAGCACATAGTATTTAACATTCCAAAGTAAGCTGCACATAAGCCTTACTGTATAGCTACACCATGCATTTGGATCTCACCATTTATTTAACATAGTACACCTTCCAGGATTCTACATCAATTGATGATGATCTGAGGTGGTTCATCACTAGTGGTGCAAAAACTTGAAGTAGAAAGACTCCAGGGAGGTGTGTTCATTCCAAATGGAATTATACCATTTCACACTGGTGGAAGTCTCATCAACAAAGGAGATAATTAGATATAAATGTACAGACCATTAATGGAAAGAAGACCTTCCATTCAATGGCTAAAATGATATTTCAAGAACATTCTGCAGATGTTTCTTCTGATAACTGGGAAAGAAAAAAGTCACTTATCCTCCTGGGCAACCAGAGTCTCTTATGCAGTGTGCAGCATTTGAAAACCTAGAACATGTCCAGATCTGACTCACTATGAGACAGTACTTGAGAAAATAAAGGCTTGTTACCTACAAATGAAGGTTGTCCGAGATGGCTCATGGTGCCATAAGATTACTACCTCAGTACGTCCTACAAATACTAAATGACATTGATTATGAGAGAGACAAGGCAAGTGAGGTAACATCTTTTATTGGACCAACTTCTGTTGGTGAGAGATAAGCTTTCAAGCTTACAGAGCACTTAACCAGATCTTGGAAGATATTATTCACATGCAGGTGATTCCATTTTAGAAGGGTTCAACAACAAGCTTGCAACAAAAGAGAGCACCTGCCCAGCAGTTGCTGTGCCTATTGTGGATGCCAAACCAACTGACATGGCCACAGTCTATACTACTGAAATGTAAGGAAATGTCAGCAGCTCTAGGTCAGCAGAAAGCCATTCAGGCCATGGATCAGCCTGTGTGTTGCTGCTCAGAAAGTGAAATGGACTCTCCCAAATGAGCTTGGTACCAGTGTGATTTGCCTGCGTCATTTTCATACCCTATGCTATTTTATTGCAGTATGGGGAAGTTTTGGGGGACACACAGGATTATTAGACCTCCTTTTGATTCTGATGTGTACGCAGCTTGTATGGCGGATGAAATGCTTACTGGTAAGCAATCTAACTGTGCTCTGTGTGACTTGACTCTCACATTTGAGGCCTTGAGGGTTCTGCAATATTATTCGTTTGTCGAACGGTGTGAACAAGTAGGAGGTACACATGTAGTTCCAGCATTTGTCTGGCAAGTGTTGGCTGACATTCTAAAGGTGATCATTTTAATGTGTTGCTTGTGACATTGTTTATCCCCCATTTCTACGGTTACAGCAACACTTGACAGTTCCACATCAGACCTCATCTTAAAGTAATGTAACATTGGTGTTGAAAAGTTGTTAAAGAGTACAATAAAACCCAACTTGGCTTTCAGATTCCAGCCTCTCGGTCAGTTACAGAAAATGTATTTAGTAGAGGCCCATTAGGTGACACTTTGAATGATCAAACCAAACTTTATGAAGAAAGGATTAGTTAGGCAAACAAACATGAAAAGATGAAGTAGTGTAACTGTAAATGTAGGACTGGGAATTAATGAGTGGTCAACTCATACAGAGTGTGAGGTACAAGGTGAGAGGGTCCCAAAGCTTGAGCCTGAATGTCTACATCACAATTAAACAGCCCCTTAGTCAGCCATGAGTGTCTAATTGCAGTGGAGACATACCACTGATTTGGTCAACTTAGGGTGTCCACTACTCGCCTATAATGCAATAGGATATGATTTATAGGAAGACGATTTTAGAGTTCAGCCAAAATTTGTCTTCATTATTATTACTGAAAATTTGAAACATGACAGAATTCAGGAGCCTGCTGACATCTCAGGACCAAAATTGCACTCTGTTATAGTTGAAATCAATGAGATTTGCACACATGTAACAGAGGACTGAATTTAGCCCGCTGTTTGTAAAATGACATTTTCAGCACTCAGCCAGCAGCTAAATAGGGCTTGTGGGATTCTATGAAAACAAACTTTAGATCAGCAAAAACAAAATAAGTGCTGTAATACCGTGACTTAAAAAACTTTCATGTACCTTTTGCCAATCCATTGGTTGCCATAGAAACAATGAGCAATGCAGCCAGCAACAGTGCAGGAAATAGGAAGTACATTTTAGCCCAAAGTGTAATTTTAGTAATTGTAATATATATTACATTAATTTTAATATACATCTTCTCCCTTTGATAAAAGTAGGATTTGAGAGAGAAAAATAAGCAATAAATCTTGATCGGGTTCTAAATAAGCACAGCAGAACCATCACCAGCCAATCAGATTAGTCTTTTCTGAATGGTCCTTCTATGTTGTTGTTTTTTGGGGTTTTTTTTTAAAGCTGGGGTTTTGATAAGAGCCTAATTTCCCTTGCTGAAATTCAATGGGAGTTGGACAATTTACTACCTTAGCCTTCTTTGAAAATCCCAGTCTTAAAAAAGTATAAAGGATACACAATTTGTAGCAAGCTTCCACATGAAGATTTCATCTATTCCCAACATGTCTGTGGGGTTGTTTTGTTTAAGGAATTACTTCCCTTCCATAACACTTTAAAAAAATCCTATGTGCCATTTTTGCCTGTCTACTCTGCCACAACCTTTATTTTGTATTGTATCTGCTGTACACCTATTTTTCTATACATACAGAATACAGCTTAGCCTTTATCTGGGGTTCTCCTCTCATTCAGCCAACTGAGGGTTTTAGTCACTGAGCAAAGGCTGAGTAATGCCCTTGGGATCTGGTTGAAGGAGAGGATTTACCTGCTTAAAGGCTAAGCTCCATTCTAAAGTATCCTCTCTTTTGCTTTTGATAGTCATTTCATGGCAGTCTGCTTGCCATTACTGATAATATTTTAAGAGCTGCAGTCTCAGCACTGAGTGTTCTAGCCTTCCTGTATACTAGAAGGCACCATAACTTATGACCATTGTTGAAGGTGCAAATCTTCTATAGTAGACTCCTGTGCTAGCCATCCACCTGCACTCTGGCACAGAGAATGTGCAGGGGAACCACGGGGCATGTCAGAAGCTTAATTCAGATTCACCAGTTCTCCAAAGTTCCATAATCATCACAGGCATTGGCACCCTGACAGCAGGATTGAATGGAAGGATTAACAAAAATAAATCTGCAACTAGAGTTTTTGATTTCAAAAGGGCTGACTTTCAAAAATTATGGAAATTAGTTAGGGAAGTGGATTGGACTGAAGAACTTATGGATCTAAAGGTAGAGGAGGCCTGGGATTACTTTAAATCAAAGCTGAAGAAGCTATCGGAAGCCTGTATCCCAAGAAAGGGGAAAAAATTCATAGGAAGGAGTTGTAGACCAAGCTGGATGAGCAAACATCTTAGTGAGGTGATTAAGAAGAAGCAGAAAGCATACAGGGAGTGGAAGATGGGAGGGATCAGCAAGGAAAGCTACCTAATTGAGATCAGAACATGTAGGGATAAAGTGAGACAGGCTAAAAGTCGAGTTGAGTTGGACCTTGCAAAGGGAATTAAAACCAATAGTAAAAGGTTCTATAGCCATATAAATAAGAAGAAAACTAAGAAAGAAGAAGTGGGGCCGCTAAACACTGAGGATGGAGTGGAGGTTAAAGATAATCTAGGCATGGACCAATATCTAAACAAATACTTTGCCTCAGTCTTTAATAAAGCTAAAGAGGATCTTGGGGATAATAGTAGCATGACAAATGGGAACAAGGATATGGAGGTAGATATTACCATATCTGAGGTAGAAGCGAAACTGAAACAGCTTAATGGGACTAAATCAGGGGGCCCAGATAATCTTCATCCAAGAATATTAAAGGAATTGGCACCTGAAATTGCAAGCCCATTAGCAAGAATTTTTAATGAATCTGTAAACTCAGGAGTAGTACCGAATGATTGGAGAATTGCTAATATAGTTCCTATTTTTAAGAAAGGAAAAAAAGTGATCCGGGTAACTACAGGCCAGTTAGTTTGACATCTGTAGTATGCAAGGTCCTGGAAAAAATTTTGAAGGAGAAATTAGTTAAGGACATTGAAGTCAATGGTAAATGGGACAAAATACAACATGGTTTTACAAAAGGTAGATCGTGCCAAACCAACCTAATCTCCTTTTTTGAAAAAGTAACAGATTTTTTAGATAAAGGAAACGCAGTGGATCTAATTTACCTAGATTTCAGTAAGGCATTTGATACCGTGCCACATGGGGAATTATTAGTTAAATTGGAGAAGATGGGGATCAATATGAACATCAAAAGGTGGATAAGGAATTGGTTAAAGGGGAGACTGCAATGGGTCCTACTGAAAGGCGAACTGTCAGGCTGGAGGGAGGTTACCAGTGGAGTTCCTTAGGGATCGGTTTTGGGATCAATCTTATTTAATCTTTTTATTACTGACCTTGGCACAAAAAGTGGGAGTGTGCTAATAAAGTTTGCAGACGATACAAAGCTGGGAGGTATTGCCAATTCAGAGAAGGATTGGGATATTATACAGGAAGATCTGGATGACCTTGTAAACTGGAGTAATAGTAATAGGATGAAATTTAATAGTGAGAAGTGTAAGGTTATGCATTTAGGGATTAATAACAAGAATTTTAGTTATAAGTTGGGGATGCATCAATTAGAAGTAACGGAAGAGGAGAAGGACCTTGGAGTATTGGTTGATCATAGGATGACTATGAGCTGCCAATGTGATATGGCTGTGAAAAAAGCTAATGCGGTTTTGGGATGCATCAGGAGAGGCATTTCCAGAACGGATAAGGAAGTTTTAGTACCATTGTACAAGGCACTGGTGAGACCTCACCTAGAATACTGTGTGCAGTTCTGGTCTCCCATGTTTAAAAAGGATGAATTCAAACTGGAGCAGGTACAGAGAAGGGCTACTAGGATGATCTGAGGAATGGAAAACTTGTCTTATGAAAGGAGACTTAAGGAGCTTGGCTTGTTTAGCGTAACTAAAAGAAGTTTGAGGGGAGATATGATTGCTCTCTATGAATGTATCAGAGGGATAAATACAGGAGAGGGAGAGGAATTATTTCAGCTCAGCACCAATGTGGACACAAGAACAAATGGGTATAAACTGGCCACCAGGAAGTTTAGACTTGAAATCAGACGAAGGTTTCTAACCATCAGAGGAGTGAAGTTTTGGAATAGCCTTCCAAGGGAAGCAGAGGGGGCAAAAGATCTATCTGGTTTTAAGATTCTACTTGATAAGTTTATGGAGGAGGTGGTATGATGGGATAATGGGATTTTGGTAAGTAATTGATCTTTAAATATTCAGGGTAAATAGGACTAATCCCCTGAGATGGGATATTAGATGGATGGGATCTGAGTTACCCAGGAAAGAATTTTCTGTAGAATTTTCTGGCTGGTGAATCTTGCCCATATGCTCAGGGTTTAGCTGATTGCCATATTTGGGGTCGGGAAGGAATTTTCCTCCAGGGCAGATTGGAGAGGCCCTGGAGGTTTTTCGCCTTCCTCTGTAGCATAGGGCATGGGTGACTTGAGGGAGGCTTCTCTGCTCCTTGAGTCTTTAAACCATGATTTGAGGACTTCAATAGCTCAGACATGGGTGAGGTTTTTCATAGGAGAGGGTGGGTGAGATTCTGTGGCCTGCGCTGTGCAGGAGGTCGGACTAGATGATCAGAATGGTCCCTTCTGACCTTAGTATCTATGAATCTATGATTGTCTGGCTATGTAGACTCCCTCCTCAGGCCCTACGTTACCAGCACTCCCAGCTATCTTCGAGAACCACCGACTTCCTGAGGAAACTACAATCCATTGGTCATCTTCCTAAAAACACCATCCTAGCCACTGTGGATGTAGAAGCCCTCTACACCAACATTCCACACAAAGATGGACTACAAGCCGTCAGGAACAGTATCCCCGATAATGTCATGGCTAACCTGGTGGCTGAACTTTGTGACTTTGTTCTCACCCATAAATATTTCACATTTGGGGACAATGTATACCTTCAAATCAGCGGCACTGCGATGGGTACCCGCATGGCTCCACAGTATGCCAACATTTTTATGGCTGACATAGAACAATGCTTCCCCTAATGCCCCTACTCTACTTGCGCTACACTGATGACATCTTCATCATCTGGACCCATGGAAAAGAAGCCCTTGAGGAATTCCACCATGATTTCAACAATTTCCATCCCACCAACAACCTCAGCCTAGACCAGTCCACACAAGAGATCCACTTCCTGGACACTATGGTGCTAATACGCGATGGTCACATAAACACCACCCTATATCGGAAACCTACTGATCGCTATTCCTACCTACATGCCTCTAGCTTTCATCCAGATCATACCACTCGATCCATTGTCTACAGCCAAGCGCTACGATATAACCGCATTTGCTCCAACCCCTCAGACAGAGACAAACACCTACAAGATCTCTATCATGCATTCTTACAACTACAATACCCACCTGCTGAAGTGAAGAAACAGATTGACAGAGCCAGAAGAATACCCAGAAGTCACCTACTACAGGACAGGCCCAACAAAGAAAATAACAGAACGCCACTAGCCATCACCTTCAGCCCCCAACTAAAACCTCTCCAACGCATCATCAAGGATCTACAACCAATCCTGAAGGATGATCCATCACTCTCACAAATCTTGGGAGACAGGCCAGTCCTTGCTTACAGACAGCCCCCCAACCTGAAGCAAATACTCACCAGCAACCACACACCATACAACAGAACCACTAACCCAGGAACCTATCCTTGCAACAAAGCCCGTTGCCAACTCTGTCCACATATCTATTCAGGGGACACCATCATAGGGCCTAATCACATCAGCCACACTATCAGAGGCTCGTTCATCTGCGCATCTACCAATGTGATATATGCCATCATGTGCCAGCAATGCCCCTCTGCCATGTACATTGGTCAAACTGGACAGTCTCTACGTAAAAGACTAAATGGACACAAACCAGATGTCAAGAATTATAACATTCAAAAACCAGTTGTAGAACACTTCAATCTCTCCGGTCACTCGATTACAGACCTGAGGGTGGCTATCCTTCAACAAAAAAACTTCATAAACAGACTCTAACCGGACACTGCTGAATTGGAATTAATTTTCAAACTGGATAAAATTAATTTAGGCTTGAATAGAGACTGGGAATGGATGAGTCATTACACAAAGTAAAACTATTTCCCCATATTTCTCCCTCCCCCCCACCCCACCCCCCACTGTTCCTCAGATGTTCTTGTTAACTGCTGGAAATGGCCTACCTTGCTTGTCACCATGAAAGGTTTTCCTCTCCCCCCCCCCCCGCTGCTGGTGATGGCTTATCTTAAGTGATCACTCTCCTTACAGTGTGTATGATAAAACCCATTGTTTCATGTTCTCTGTGTGTGTATATAAATTTCCTCACTGTATTTTCCACCAAATGCATCTGATGAAGTGAGCTGTAGCTCATGAAAGCTTATGCTCTAATAAATTTGTTAGTCCCTAAGGTGCCACAAGTACTCCTTTTCTTTTTGCGAATACAGACTAACACGGCTGCTACTCTGAAATCTGTCATTTTCCATATTATGTCCTTCCCATCTAGCTGAGGTTTAGCTTGAGCCTCCTCCTATTTAGCAATATGGTAAGGGTAGGTGTAGTCATAATCACTGACACCTGTTTACAATCCCCAGGTTGAGAATCCCTGCAGTTAGTCTATTGCATAAAAGTAATAAGGCTTCTGCCCTCACATGCACTTGCATTGCTGGCAATCGGAGCCATGTGTGCACTGAGAAGCAGAATTTACCTTAACTGTTATTATGTCCCAGTCGGTTCCTTTCCTTCAAACACCAATGGATCCTCTAAACTTTGCAGTGTCATTATGCCAGTAGTGTTCAAGTCTCGGAAAAATAGTTTACCAACAAGAGTTAATGTATTTTCTGCAGAAAGAGGTTATTTCCAACCCTTTCAAATGTCCCATGCTTAGTTCTGTTTCCGACACCCCCAAATGTATGATAGTAGCAAAATGGATTAATTGATGCTTTCCCTAACCCTTCAATATGACTCATTTGTTTTAGAAACTTGTGTGGATGCTTAGGATGAAAATATACTTTTAGATCAGTGATACTCAGACCTCAGTGGTTCAGGACTCAAAAAGAGCCATCAGAATGTGAATTCATTGTTTCATTAAAACAATACGACAGGGGAAATATTTAGTTATATTTATTTTTATTCGCACAGCAAAATGACTGACCAAGTATTATTTTATCAACTGCAATTGGGTAACAATAAAAGCATCCTGATTGGTTAATAATTAAAATCACAGTGTTTTAATCTCACCTGGTGTAAAGAATCTCACGAGACATCGAAGAGCCACTTGCAGCCTGGGACCCTCAGTCTGAGTATCACTGTTTTAGATACAAAGCACACATTACAGTGTATCTAATAAAAATGTACAAGTAGTAATTAGTGTTACATTAACCTTGCCCCTTGTAAACTGCGTATAGCTTTCATAATTTTTCTACTTTTACAATGTTGCAGATTCTAACTTTGTTCAAACAGACTGCTACTCTTGCTCAAGTAAACTATCTGCGCATTGAAGAGATGGAATGGTGTTTCTTCTTTGTTACTTTGATTACAAGAATACCTTTCAGAGACCAATAGTGGAAATGTTATAGTCTGTCAAATATGGATGAAACACGCTTGACAAAAAAAGCCCCTCTTTGTTCAGCATTTTTATTATAATGCTGTCATAACCATAAGGGTAGCCTAAAATTCCTCCTTACCTGTAAGGGGTTAAGAAGCTCAAATAACCTGGTTGGCACCTGACCAAAGGAACCAATGGGGACAAAAAGATACTTTTAAATGGGGCGGGGGGGGGGGGGGAAGAGAGGCTTTGTTTGGGTTTTTTTGTTTTTGTGTTCGTTTGCTCTTTGGACTAAGAGGGACCGGACATGTCCCTCCAAACCAATCTCTCATATTACAGAACTTGTAAGTACAGCCAGGCAAGGTGTATTAGTTTATCTTTGTTTTCTCAACTTGTGAATTTTTCCTTTGCTGGGAGGGAAGTTTATCCCTGTTTTGTTGTAACTTTGAAACTAAGGCTAGAGGGGGTTCCTTTGTGTTTTGTGCATCTTTTGTTACCCTGTAAAGTTATCTTCCAACCTAATTTTACAGAGGTGATTTTTACCTTTTCTTTTATAAAAAATAAAATTCTTCTTTTAAGAACTGATTGATTTTTTCAGTGTCCAAAGATCCAGGGATTTGGGTCTGTGTTCACTTTGTAACCAATTGGTTAGAATATTATTCTCAAGCCTCCCCAGGAAAGGGGATGTAAGGGCTAGGGGGATATTTTGGAACTCCAAGTGGTCCTTTCCCTGATTCTTTGTCTAAATCACTTGGCGCTGGCAGCATACCCTCCAAGGGCAAAGAATGTGTGCCTTGGGAAAGTTTTTAACTTAAGCTGGTAAAAATAAGCTTAGGGGGTCTTGCAAATGGGTCCCCACATCTGTACCCCTGAGTTCAGAGTGGGGAAGGAACCCTGACATGGTGGCAGAGGTGGGATCATTTTGAACCAAAAACATAGTAGGATTTTAAAAGGACTTTTTTTTTTCCTTTTGGCTGCTTGGAAGCAGATTTTTTAGTTCAGAGCAGCTGATTTTTTTTCTCTGCCTCAGGGCAGAGGGGTTAAGTTACAGCAGCAAGGGAATTCACAAGCAGTTTTTTTTTTTCCTTCCCTTCTTTCTAGCTCTCGGGTTAGGAGATTAAGCACAGGAAGGCTAGGATGAAAGTCCAAAAGAAATTAGAATTAGCCAGATTGAAAGCTGAAGAGAGACAAAAAGAACATGATAGACAGATGGCCTTAAGGCACTTGGAAGTGGAGGCAGAAGAGGCTGCCCACAAGAGAGCTATGGAGGCCCAGTGGGAGGAGGAGCAATGTCAGGAGGAGAGAGAAAGAGAGAGGAAGCATGAACTGGAGAATAAAGAAAGGGAGGAAGCATTAACTGAAGTTAGAGACAAAATGCTTAGAGATGGAAAGGGCTCAGCAGAATATACTAGACAACCCTAGTAATCCTTCTCCAGGTACCACTTCCCATCCCAGAAAGTTCCCCACCTACAAGGCAGGTGATGATACAGAAGCCTTCTTAGAAAATTTTGAAAGGGCCTGCCTTGGGTACAGCATCTGTACAAACCAGTACATAGTAGAGCTGAGGCCACAGCTCAGTGGACCCTTAACAGAGGTGGTGGCTAAAATGCATAAGGAACACATGAACAGTTATGAACGTTTTTTAAAAAAAAAGCCAGAATCAGAATGGGGCTATCACTCGAGCATGCCCATTGGCGGTTCAGAGCCCTAAAGTAAAAACCAGACGTGGCATTTTCCCGACATGCCTACCACATTGTAAAAAATTGGGATGCCTGGATATCAGGAGCAAGCATTAAATCTCTGGAATATCTGTCTCTCCTAATGCAAATGGGGCAGTTCTTGGAGGGTTTTCCTAAGGAAATAAAAAGGTATATCCTAAATAAAAAGTCCAAAATTGTAATCGAGGCGGAGGAAATTGAAATCAAAATGGGTGAAGGTGGCAAAAAAAAAAAAAAAAAAAAAAAAAAAAAAAAAAAAACCAACCAAAAACTTAGTAGCAGTTGGAGCAGATATCAGAAGGGGCAGCCCAAGGCCCCACCTACATTCCAAAAAAAACCCCAAACATTTATCGTCTCACCACACCTGTCTCCAGCAACACGCCTCGCCCCAGTGACCAGTCAGCTGGGCAATATTTTAAATGTAATGAGCTGGGGCATGTAAAGGCCAACTGCCCCAAGAACCCCAACAAACTGCAGTTCATTACATCAGAGTCACACCAAAGGTCCTCAGGCCCAGATGCCTCCCAGGTACCCTCAAAGCAAAGGGAAACCATAAGCAAGGTTAGGAAGGGCAGGAAGAAGGTTATCGTGTGGAGGGACACTGGAGCACAGGTGTCAGCTATCCACCAATCCTTAGTGGACCCCAAATTCATCAACCCAGAGGCCCAAGTGATAATTCAACCATTCATGTTAAAATCTTTAAACTTACCCTCAGCTGAGTTGCCTGTCCAGTATAAAGACTGGTCAGGAATGTGAACTTTTGCAGTCTATGATAATTATCCCATTCCCATGTTGCTGGGGGAAGACTTGGCCAACCATGTGAAGCTAGCCAAGAAGGTGGGGATGGTCACCCACAGTCAGGCTAAACAAGCTTCCACACCTATCTCTGGTTCCTGAGTCTTGAATAAGGGTCCAGTCTGTGTTACCAAAGGTCCAGACTGAGGTGGTGGAACCAGACCCCATGTCAACATCTGCAACAGCAGTAGTAAATCCAGTTGCAGAGACCCAGCCAAAGCCAGTCCCAAAACCAGAACTGGCAGAGCAAACAGTACTAGAACCATTGCCAGCACTAAATCCAGCGCTTGCAACCCCGTCTCAGCTCCAACACCAGAGGGCACCACCAAGCCTGCACTGGCAGCAGCAGCAGCAAACCCTACACAAGAGGCTCAGACAGAGCCTGAAATATCAGACAGTGCACCAGCACAGAACAGTTCACCGTCAACGGAAACAGCCCCATCACCTGCATCGCTTCCAGAGGGACCAAGCCCAAGTCCACAATCTAGTAAGAAATTGATGTCTCCAGCATCAAGGGAACAGTTCCAGGCCGAGCAGGAAGCAAATGAAAGCCTCCAGGGGGCTTGGACGGCGGCATGAAACAACACACCGCCTCTCAGCTCTTCTAACTGATCCCAGTTTGTTGTAAAAAACAAAAAACAAAACAAAAACACTTTTATACAAGGAAACTCTTTCTGGTGGGCACCAGGTAGGCTGGCATCCTCAAAAACAGTTGGTAGTTCCAACTAAGTACTGGGTAAAGCTCCTAAGCTTAGCCAACCATCATCCTAGTGGCCATGCTGGGGTGAACAGGATCAAGGACCATTTGGGGAAGTCCTTCCACTGGGAGGGAATGGGCAAGAACGTTTCTACCTGTGTCTGGTCTTGTGCCAAAGAGTGAGGAAACCCCAAGACCAAAGTCAAAGCCTCTCTCCAGCCACTCCCCATAATTAAGGTTCCCTTTCAGCAAGTAGCTGTGAAATTCTGGATCCTTTTCCAAAAAAAAAAAAAAAAAAAAAAGCAGTACATACTGACTTTCATGGATTTTGCCACCCGATGGCCAGAAGCAGTAGCTCTAAGCAACACCAAGGCTAAAAGTGTATGCCAGGCATTTACAGATATTTTTGCCAGGGTAGGTTAGCCGTCTAACATCCTTACGGATTCAGGAACTAATTTCCTGGCAGGAACCATAAAAAGCCTGTGAGAAGCTCATGGGGTGAACCACTTGGTTGCCACCCCTTACCACCATCAAACAAATGGACGGGTGGAGAAGTTTCATTAAACTTTGGGGGCCATAATACGTACATTCATAAATAAGCACTCCAACAACTGGAACCTAGTGTTGCAGCAGTTGCTCTTTGCCTACAGGGCTGTACCACATCCCAGTTTAGGGTTTTCACCATTTAAACTTGTGTATGGCCGTGAGGTTAAGGGGCCATTACAGTTGGTGAAGCAGCAATGGGAGGGGTTTACGCCTTCTCCAGGAACTAACATTCTGGACTTTGTAAACAACCTACAAAACACCCTCCGAACCTCTTTAGCCCTTGCTAGAGAAAACCTAAAAGATGCTCAGGAAGAGCAAAAGGCCTGGCATGATAAACATGCCAAAAAGCATTCCTTCAAAGTAGGAGACTGGGTCATGGTCTTAAAGGTGCTCCAGGCCAATAAGATGGAAGTGTCATGGGAAGGGCCATTTACGGTCCAGGAGCACCTGGGAGCACCTATAACTATCTCATAGCATCCCCCACCTCAAACCTAAAGCCTAAGGCGTACCATGTTAATTCTCTAAAGCCCTTTTATTCCAAAGAATTAAGGGTTTATCAGTTTACAACCCAGGGAGGAGATGAGCTGAATGGCCTAAAAGTGTCTACTACAAAAGAAAAAGTGATGGTGGTGTAAAAGAGATAAACCTCTCAATAACCCTCGGACGTATGCAGCGCCAGCAGATGAAGAAGCTGTGCGTTAGCTTCATGCCAATGTTCTCAGCCACCCCAAGATGGACTGAATGGGCATACCACTCCATTAACACAGGTAATGCTCACACAATTAGAGCCCAACCATACCGGGTGTCTCCTCAAGCCAAAACTGCTATAGAACAGAAGATCCAGGATATGTTACAGATGGGTGTAATCTGCCCCTCTAACAGTGCATGGGCATCTTCAGTGGTTCTAGTTCCTAAACCAGATGGGGAAATACGCTTTTGCATGGACTACCATAAGCTAAATGCTGTAACTCGCCCAATCAACTATCCAATGCCACGCACAGATGAACTATTAAAAAAAACTGGGACATGCCCTGTTCATCTCTACTTTAGACTTAACCAAGGGGTACTGGCAAGTACCACTAAATAAACCCACCAAAAAAAAGTCAGCCTCCATCACCCATGTAGGGATGTATGAATTTAATGTGCTCCCTTTTGGGCTGCGAAAAGCACCCGCCACCTTCCAAAACCTTGTAGAAGGACTCCTAGTGGGATTGGGAGAATCTGCAATCACCTACCTTGATGATGTGGTCATTTTTCCTGATTCATGGGCAAAACATCTGAAGCATCTGCAAAAAGCCTTCAAGCGCATAAGGGAAGCAGAACGAACTGTTAAGGCTAAGAAGTGTCAAATAGGCCTAAACAGAGCGACTTACCTTGAACACCAGGTGAGTCAAGGAACTATCAACCCCTTACAGGCCAAAGTAACTGCTATCCAAAAGTGGCCTCTCCCAAAAACAAAAAAACAGGTCCAATCCTTCTTAGGCTTGGCCAGATATTACAGGTGATTTGTACCGCACTACAGCCAAATCGCTGCCCCACTAACAGACCTAACCACAAAAAAACAGCCAAATGCAGTTCAGTGAACTGAAGAGTGTCAAAAGGCCTTTTACCAGCTTAAAGCAACACTTATGTCTGACCCTGTGTGAAGGGCCCCAAACTTTGACAAATCTTTCCTAATAACCACAAATGCATCCGAGCATAATGTGGAAGCAGTTTTAATGCAGGAAAGACTGGATCAAAAATTCCATCCTGTCGTGTTTCTCAGCAAACAACTGTCTGAGAGGGAAAGCCACTGGTCAATCAGCGAAAAGGAATGTTATGCCATTGTGTATGATTTGGAAAAGCTACACCCATATGTTTCGGGGCGGCTTTTCCCCTACAAACCGACCATGCTACGCTACAGTGGCTTCATACCGTCAAGGACAATAACAAAAAACTTCTTTAATGGAGTTTAGCTTTCCAAAATTTTAATTTTGAAATACAACACATTTCAGGAGCTTCTAACAAAGAAGTTGGTGCACTCTCCCATGAAAGTTTCCCAAAATCAACTGGTTAAATCGTTCTTAAAATTAAAACATTATGGTTTCTATATAATCTGTAGTATGTCTAAAGGTGCATGTGTCTTAATAACTCTGTTTTCTCCTAAAGCTCTGGAAAAAAATCACAGCCAGTGTGGTACAGGCTGTCCAACATCATCTGTGATTTGTGGGGTGTGTCGTAACCATAAGGGTAGCCTAAAATTCCTCCCTACCTACGCTGGTAAAAATAAGCTTAGGGGGTCTTGCATATGGGTCCCCACTTCGGTACCCCAAAGTTCAGAGTGGGGAAGGAACCCTAACAAATACTATCTGTAAAAGTTTAAGAGTCATTTTCTACAATTGTTATGGGGAAGAGATCCTTGTGATTTGCAATATGGGTTCTGAGATGTTTCAGAATGTAGATATGAACCTCTAGTGAACAGAAAAAGGAAAACAAACTGGCAATGGTTTATGACGAGTGAAGGTCAGTACTACATCTGCAGTCTCATGCTTATTTTTAAAAGCATGAGTGTTTTCCTCAGGTTGAAAGTCTCCAAAGCACAAATTTCCTGTGAGTTGCTCATTTCTAGTGATGCTGTGACACTGAACTCCTGCAGCTCAGTTGAGCATTTTACTTTTTTCCCTTGCTAAAGTGTGTAAAGGTTTATAGATTGAACCCTGTTATTCATTTTAACTTACGAGTTTTTATAGAAAACGTGACAAGAAAACCAAATTCAAGTAGGGGGCAAAGCACAATAATTGAATGAAGCCTATTCCCCATCCCACCCCCCAAGCATATGCTAACATCTGCATTGTTTTCAGAAGTGAGAAAAAAAAAAAAACCATTCCCCTACTTCATAACTCTGTGTAGGATTTTTCCAAAGCCTGTAATCTATCAAAGTTTCCTGTGTGTATTCAGTAACATTTCTATCCTACAGGTGGCAAGATAAACATAACTCAGGTTACCCAATCGCTAACAATGACCACAATAACATGGACCACTCACTGAGCAAATCTTGGTTTAGATGTTCAGGATATTTATTATACACACACACACACACACGCACACACACGCACACACGTGTAAAATATCACTATATCTTTACATATAAACTACATTTGCCACAGTGCATTGGCATGGACATAGGACCAATGAGATGCAGACACCATCATGTAGAGGCCACCACTTTAACAAACAGTGGTTACTTTGGTGCCAGTTGAGGCCTACACTAGAACAACCTATGGTCAATAACGTATTATGAACCCAGGGACAAGGCTGGAAGCCATGTCAACTCTCATGCCTCCGTGTATGTGCGTATGTGTCCACCACATGCTGCATCTGAATCCTGTCTGGAAGCAATAGTTCCAACCACCTCATTTCTCCTACTTTTGGTGAGGAGGGAAGATAAAGGGAGCTGCATCTCCATCAGACACATAGCCAGATCCTCTGTCTTCTTTAACCATGCCACGTGAGTGCTCAGAAACAACATTCAACAAGACCCAAAAAGACCCTTCCAAGCCATCAAAATGCACTGGAGCTTGCCAAAAAAGCAAACAATTTAATGTCTGGGATGCCAGCAGGAAGGTGGGGGGCTGGAACAACCACACAGACAGCAATCTGTGGAGAAAATCCCTTTCCGATTCCAAAACTGGTGACAGACACCAGCAGCACAGGAGACCCAGCATACATACTGTAAGTGTGGGAAAGGTGAAACAGGGAGCCATGGTTAGGAAGCTGCCTATACTCATTTCTGCACAGCCAGTTAGGTTACCCTATGCGATAGCTGTAGTTGTGGCCAGCTCTGCCTGCTGCCCCCCTGCAACCTCCAGAGCACAAAAGGTGGAAAGATGCATGGGGGGGTGCTAGGGAGGGAGCAGAGAATGTCTTTCCAGCCAGTGGATAAGGCATACTAAAGTTTGAATCCCGAGTCTCCCACATCCTGAGTGAGTACTCTAGCCACTCGACTAGAGGTTATAAAGGGGGACACTGGCACCACCATCACTGGGGCTCAATGTACACCTAAACCCACCCTGAGATAGGCAGTGAAACATCTTGTTTGTGAATCGCTGAGGCTTAAGTGTGAGCTAGGTGCCAAATGTGGTGTCAGGCAACTGTGTGCATGCCCAAACACCCAAAATTTAGGTGCCTTGGGGACTTGGTGCCATGGGAGCTTAGGTGCCTACAGAGCTAGGCAGAAGCAGAGCAGGGATTCTATGAATGCCAGTGGTGCCTAAATGTTAGCCTTAGGTGACCAGCTGCCACTTATAGATGCCTAAGTCCCCCCTTGTGAATCTCATCCTTTGTGCCTCAGTTCCTGTGTGCAAAATGGAGCTAATAGCACTTCCCTGTCTCATGGGGTTATTGTGAGATTATAGACAAGGAAGATGCTGAGGCTCTCAGATACTATGGCAATGGGGCCATATAAATACCCAAGGTAGGTTCAGTGTGCTGCACATTTAAATGCTGCAAAGGTAGCTGCCCTTTTGTTTTAAGATGCAGCATGTTGTGGATGGACACGGACACACACACACACACACACACACACACACACACACACCCCTCTCTCATGAGATGAGGGAGATGTGTGGAATTAATATACAAATAATAGCAAGAAGGATACTAGATATTTAAGATTCAGATTTAAACTGAAGTGTTATTAATACCTAAGAATAGATCTACACTGGAACTGGAAGGTTTAATTTTCAGCTTGAGTAGAAATACCTGCATGAGCTCTGATCAAAGAGCAGCCTGAATATAGAAATATAGCTGTGGTGCCACGACCAACAGGTGGGGCTTACCACCTCAGTATGATCCCATCTGAAACATGTACTCTGGCAGCTGCACGCACCCCAGTTACCGGTGCCACTATGGCTACTCTTCTTTTTGAGATGCTGAGTCAATCAGAGCTAATGCAGGTAAGCTGGAAATTACATTTTCCAGCTCCAGCATAGACATACTCTTTGATATTTTAACTGATTTTCAAATTGACAGTGTCCCTTTAAAAAAATTAGAGAATGGAAAAATAAGTCTGCATTAAACCTTTATAATAAAATATAAAACAAAAACCTTTATAATAAAATATAATTCCCATTTCATATCTGCAGCCAATTAAAAACAGAGTCTTTTTTAGGTCTACCAAGTACAGGTCTACAGAGAACAGACACAAAACCTCTTCTCAAAACAATTTTGCCATCAGTTACTTATTTAAAGAAATCAGATTTCTTATTGCCCAAAGCAGACATTTTGGTTTTTTTTAGTCATCATTCAGTTGTTTTGTAGTTCTCTGTACAGTTGGATACTTGCATCCACATGCAGTCAGAAAATGAAGGGGGCTACACCTTCCATTGATTCTAAAGAGCTTGGATCAGCCATTATCTCTCTCTTCCTTCTACAAACTATAGTGATCGGGTAAGCATGGCTAACAAATTTGCAAGAAAGGTGCATAATTTCCTTTCCCCCCCCTCACTCCCCAATCATCCACTCAGCCCTTTCATGTCTCTTGTTTCCTTGACATTAATAGTGAGGGGTTGGTAATATAGACAGCTATTTAATTCTTAAGTTTTTAAAGAAAAAGAGATTCCAGAAAGAGCTATAAAAAATTAAGTTAAGAATCTGGACAATTCAGAAAAGCACTTCATTATGTGCTTAAGTTCATCCCTATTCTGGAAAACATTTGAGAATGTGCTTATATCATATCCCCAAAGAGATAGTAGTTCCCAACTCAGGAAAGTGGCTGTTCCAGCTTCCAAAGAAGTCAGTGGGAGCTGATTGCGCCCTTTATAAGGAATAGGTTATTAAACTGAATTGGCTGTCTCTTATCCTGCACAAGTTTACAATTAAGCTTGTCCAGAAGGATGATAATGACCCAGCACATCCATGTGCTATTAAAGGCAGCTTTGACCTTGAGATGTAGTTCTATTGTAGTGTTCACTACAGATAAGGCAATAAGACAAAAACAGGATCTGAGCACTTCAGCAAGGAACCATTCAGGAAATCTCAGGGCAAGCCTCAAGAGTGCTTATGAAAATTTTATGTTATTTTAGCAACACACTAGTCCCTTACAAAATTACAGGTATGTATTGTTTTGGTTCTGTTCATGTTTCAGCAAAAGTTTTTAATTTATATTACAGAATGCTCCAGCCAAATGGAGACCACAGCTACTTAACTGGGACCTGTTCTATCAATCTCTTTACCTAAGTTTTTATACCATTCTTATTTTTACAGTATCCAAGTGCCTGGCCTTCTGAACTGGCATTACCTGTAACATCCATTCCAAATAGTCCTTTAAATCTTAAGAGGGTCAAACAAATGTGATAAGACTGTTATACCAACTTATAGCAACAGCTGAAGCAGTGCCCATTCAGTCAACCACAGCACCCTCTCAGATGAGTCACAGCACAGAAAAAATATACAAGCACACTTTCATATGTATATAAAATGTTTCAACAGCTATTATAATATGTTTACTTTAAGTCGTGTTAAATACAAACAGTTTAGCACAAAATATACCCAAGAGTAACAAAAAAAGAAACCTTACTAATAGAGTTCTGTCTTCATAACCTATATCCTAGCTAGAAACTGGAGGAGGCTTCATACATCAGCCAACTTAAGTACACTTTTTTCCCCTTTAAAGCATGTAGGCACTTAACACCTATTGATTTCAGTAGGAGTCAGGTGCCCACACATTTTTCAGACTCCTATTAGGTACCTAATATGTATCTTTAAGTGCCTCAATATCTTTAAAATCTGGCCCTTACTGCCTCTGTTTGACCACCAAACACACCTGTACTAGATTTGAAGAAGGCAGAATACAGTATCGGTTACCTTTAGCCTCAGTTCACAAGATTGAGTCCTACAAATACCTCCCTCCCATTAACATCTTCTTTATGAGTACTGAAAGAAGGAGATCACAGTGGTCTTCTCACATCAAAATGCTTTTCTCCCTCACAGCCATAATCCAGGAAAGATAAAACAATCTTGTCTCCTTCAGCAAAGACCAGAAACCTTGTGAAACTCAAGATCTTTGCATACATTATGCTGGCTATACTTCTCCACATCTTTCTCTTGATCTCTACTCCAGAAAACTTTCACTCCTCATGCAAAGTTCCTGGCCATCTTTTTCACTGTTTCCGTTACATTATCTATACTCTGCTAGTGTTGAAAGGGAAAACTTCATGTTAACCACCTGAGCAGACACATTTTATCATAGCCAATAAATATCTGTTTGAAGAATAATCCATTTCCCTTACCTGCTCAGATTTTTCTTTGAAATGGAGTAAATCTTCTCTGGTGGTTTCTTACTCATCATGTTTTCCTCTTGTAATGAACCTCTTCAAAAGTTTCACAGCATAGCCTGCAGGCTTTTGGTTTGTGTAATATCTAGTTTTTAGCTTAAATCACACTCAAATTACGTGTAAAAGATGTACTGCTCAAGACAAGCTCCTATTTAAGCAGCCACTTCCCAGCTGTTTGGAATGGAGTTGTATTCCATTGGTATACTCTTAAGCACCACTTGTTGAGTGTCGTCCCCTGAACTCAAGTGCAATCACTCTCCTTTTTGGGTGTACAGTTGATTTGTGTGATAGTAGGGTGAATCTGACAATTCAGCAGCAGAAGAAGAAAAAACAAACAAACCAACAACAACTACTAAATACTTCGCCAGCAAATTCCCTTCCACATGTTTGATTTTTATTCTTGGTGGGTGACAGTACGTTTTGAAATAAGAAAATAAATGTTTTATGGTGATAAGAACAGGAATACTTGTGGCATCTTAGAGACTAACAAATTTATAAGAGCATAAGCTTTCATGGGCTACAGCCCACTTCATCGGATGCATAGAATGAAACATATAGTAAGAAGATATATACAGAGAAGGTGGAAGTTGTCATACAAACTGTAAGAGGCTAATTAATTACAATGACCTATTATCAGCAGGAGAAAAAAAAATTTTGTAGTGATAATCAAGATGGCCCATTTCAGACAGTTGACAAGAAGGTGTGAGGATACTTAACATGGGGAAATAGATTCAATATGTGTAATGACCCAGCCCCTCCTAGTCTCTATTGAAACCCAAGTTAATGGTATCTAGTTTGAATATTAATTCAAGCTCAGCAGTTTCTCATTGGAGTCTGTTTTTGAAGCTTTTCTGTTGCAAAATTGCCACCTTTAAGTCTGTTACTGAGTGGCCAGAGAGGTTGTAGTGTTCTCCTACCGGTTTTTGAATGTTATGATTCCTGATGTCAGATTTGTGTCCATTTATTCTTTTGCGTAGCGACTGTCTGGTTTGGCCAATGTACATGGCAGAGGGGCATTGCTGGCACATATCACATTGGTAGATGTGCAGGTGAATGAGCCCTTGATGGCGTGGCTGATGTGATTAGGTCCTATGATGGTGTCACTTGAATAAATGTGGACAGAGTTGGCATCGGGCTTTGTTGCAAGGATAGGTTCTTGGGTTAGTGTTTTTGTTGTGTGGTGTGTGGTTGCTGATGAATATTTGCTTCAGGTTGGGGGGCTGTCTGTAAGCGAGTACTGGTCTGTCTCCCAAGATCTGTGAGAGTGAGAGATCATTTTTCAGGATAGGTTGTAAATCTTTGATGATGCGCTGGAGAGGTTTTAGTTGCGGGCTGAAGGTGACAGCTAGTGGCGTTCTGTTACTTTCTTTGTTGGGCCTGTCCTATAGTAGGTGACTTCTGTGGCAATAGAAACTCTACCTAGTCCTGTGATCACTAGCTATAGAGCATCACCTTCTGAAGGTGTTGCTCCTTTACTGATTACTAGGAAGTTATTCTTAAAGAGTTTCCTGCACCCCCTCTGATAGCCTGATTGGACCTTTTGTCCCCAGCCCTATGTCTAAGTAAAAGTCCCTGCTTGCCTAACCCTCTCCTCATCATGCACTTGTTTGGGGGGGGAATAACATTCTGGCTGAACATCTTGAAAGTTTAGTCTTTTCCCCTGCTGAAATCTATCTTAACCCATTTGCCCCCTATTACTATTGTATTTTTAATATTGCTGTATTTTCGCCATGACCTGTTTCTATTTTGTTCTGTAAAACAAAAGCCTTTTAAAACTGTTCAATATAGTTATTAAGAAAAAGAGTTTTTTATATGCTTCTATCCTTCACCCAGGCATTGAAATAACTCTCTAGTCTTGTCTACATGGAAAAGTAATACTGGATTAACAACATTTAAAAAAAAAACCTGATTTAATGAAATCAGTGCAAACCTCTTGTGTCGGCACTCTTATTTTGCTTTAAAAGTATTAACTCAAGATGATTGCACCAGTGTAATTATATTGGCACAACTTTCATGTACAGGAGAATTGTGTGTGAAAGAAGTTTAACTTAGGAGAGTCTGAAGTATTCACAAATCATCCCTGCTGCATTGCAATTCATTATTTAAAATAGTGGGAGTTTTAAGTAATAATTTTCAAGGAAGGAAATTCAACAGAATCCAGGCCAAGATTTTCAAAATGGAATGTCTACAGTTAGGATCTTAGATCAATATTTAGGCACCTCATAAGGTCTCGTCCTACAATCATGAACATGCTTAACTTTATTACAGTAAGTAGTCCCAATCAAAGTCACTGAGACTTCTCACAAACAATAAAGTTTATTATGCATGTGTCTGCAGGATGGGAATTGAAGGATATGTCTACATAGATATTTTTAGAGCACTGGAACAAGCTCTGCAACGCAGGTCTGTCAACCCAACCTGGGAAGCTAGCTCCAGCTTCCTCCAAAATGCTGTGTAGACACACTTTCAGTAGTCTGATTTTTCAAAACTGCTGAGATCCTAGCAGCTCCACTTCAAATGAGAGAGAGAGAGAGAGAGAGAGATAGGTCACCCACGCACCCAGAGAGTTAAGTGGCATAAAGCTGGAAATCTTTGGGCTACTTTTTGAAGAACTTTCTAGCAAATCAATGTAATCCTTGTTGCTTTTCAATAAGCAGCACAGTGACCTTCATTATTGCAATATTTTGTGTAAACAAGAAATTTTTGTCTGATCACCCTTGCTGCCTATCCACTGCTGGAGTATTTTTGGCTTTTACTTTTGTTTCAATCACTGAAAGGTCAATAAACCCCTCATTTATTTAAAGGGCTAATGGCTCACTAGGCTAACAGATCTTACACATCTCTGTGCTGCAAAATAATAGGTTTCTATATAGTTTGAAATCATATGCTCTTCACAAAGTCACAAAGAGTTTTATTTCAGGCATAAGAGGGACACAAGTTAATACATGTTTAATTTAAGTTTGATTTCTCTTTGTTTTCATTATTTTTCACATTGGCACATTACTGGATACCAAAAATCTGAGGTGAACACAAACATTGTGAACATGGAAGGAAGGAAAAGGTGGAGGAGGGTGAGAGGGGATTTTAAAGAGTCTAATAGATTTGCATAGACTAATAAAACATTTTAGAATCCAATTTATCTGAATAAATTCTATTCAGAACGACATTAATTTTAGGTATTGCAAAAAGGAATAGTTATGTAAACAATACATGTGGGGAGAAATCAGAAAGCCCAATCCTGTAAAGAACTCATGTTCACATGAGGTCAATGGGATTGACTATGTAAGGAAGTACACATGCATAAAACATAGGATTGCTTTCTAAGGACCTGTCATAGGCTGTGCCTCTAGACCACGCTCTTCAGGTCAGAGTTGGGCACCTTTCTCGGTCTGATGCCTTTTCCTGGCTGTAAGTGCTGCTAGAGACTGCCTGCAGAAGGAGCAGCTACAAGACTCAGGGAGGCACTTTTCCCTCTTCTTGTGGTTTTCAGTAGTGCACATGAAAGAGGCAAAGTACAATAGTCTTGTAACCCACAAAGAATCTGGATTCTCCCTGTCCCAGTTCAGAAGGCAAATGAAATAATACTCTGAGCAAGAGCAGGGTTTTCTAAGCCTTTGTCAGTCTGAGAGGCCCAGGCTGAGCATCCTGTGCTCTAAAGGAAAAGGAAAACAAAACAAAGTGAGGAATGTTCCTTCTACTTACCCAGAGGCTCCAGGTAGCAAATGATCTTCAGCAGGTTCCTGAGTTGCAGTTCCAACTCCATAGCTGTGATAAGCTCTGCTTCTGTCCAACTACCCCTCACTCTGTTTGGTTCCTCCCTGTTAAGGAGCCACTCTCCTGCAAGTTTCACAGGTGCACCAGGTTTAAGCTGATAGCACCTAGCGGAGCTTGTTAACCCCTTTTTGGATGAGGTGGGAACTTGTCCCACCACAGGGCTCAATCCTGTAAATGTGATCTAGTGCAGTGCTTCTCAAGCTATCTGATGTAGGGGACAGGCAATTTTTTTTCCCAATGTGCGCGCAGACCAGCTGCCGATGGCTTGCGGACCGGCACAAGTCCGCGGACCACCACTTTGAGTAGCACTGATCTAGTGTAATGCTTACAGTGACTTGTCCTGGTGATAAAATATATTGAACAACCATCCAACCAATCTATTCTGGATCTAACAATTGGAAGTGAGACAGATCTGGTAAATTAAAGTTTAAGTTGCTGATCATCTAAGAACTAATAGCAACAATACCAGTTTGAAATGGTGATGAAGTCTTAAGGAAAAGAAGACAAAAATAAAAGCAGACATTGAAGGAATCAAAAATGACCTAAATAAAGTTTGCTGCAATTCAGCAATGAATGGGAAGTCAACAATGGAAAAATGTTAAATGTTTTTAATATATCTGTAATAGTCACCCCAGGAAAATAAAAAAGTAAATGCATCAGAAACCCATGTGACTATGTAGAGAAGTCAAGAGCAGTCTAAAAAGCTGCAAACACTTACACATGTGCTTAACTGGAAGCACATTAGTACTCCCACTGGTTTTACAGAGCCTTTATGACAAACAGATGTTGTTCTAAAATACAAAAAGGTAGAAAATATGTAAAGTTATAAACACAGTAGATAAAGAATAAAATGGAGTAGATAAAGAATAAAAGAAACCACTGGACAGTTGAGGTACTAAAAATGACAGTAGAGGGAGCTGAGAGATAGGGATAAGGACATAGAGTTAAGTGGAATTCAGCCTTAAACTTTTCACAATGGAAGAAGATGGAGTTCTGCCAAATGAGTGGATCAATTTCCAGGATGACACTGAGGATTGGTGCTGAGCTGTACATAACAGATAACAGAAGTAGTTAATTTTTTAAAACATTAGGTGCACTAAAAGTAGACAACGCACCATTTATGGATACAAAAATGTGCATGCATTAATAGAAGTGACCCAAAAAACTGATGAAGGGACATTTTTTGTAATTTCACAAGCTTCAGAAAAGTTCCTTGAAGATTGGAAAGAGCAAATGGAAAACATAAACACTTTAGTCTGAAAATAGAAAGATTAACCAACAAAATTTAAGCCAACATGTTTAACTTCGTTTGTGGGTGCAAGCTTAAAAATTATCTAGCAAAACATGGTTTCATTAAGTATAATCAGATTGGGTTCAGATAGCAATGTCTATGCTCTGTTAACCTGCTAGTGTCCTTGAACTATATCACTCTCATAGTGGAGGACATTCAGTGGATGAAGCATAGTTAGATTTCTAAAAGTATTTAACATAGTTCAACTTCATGGATTAATGACTAAGCCATTGATCTTACAAACTGCTCCATTAAGGCAAATCCCTGTGCTCATGTGGAACCCAGTTGAAGCAGGTGCAAGGGTCTGCCCAAGTACAGCAGTTTGCAGGATCAGTGCCTAAATTAGAGTCATGCCCCATGAAGTAAAAAGAAGGTGTTAAACTGAATGCTGGTTTAGAGGAGGACAGCAAAGAATATGCAGAGATTTAACCTTATACAGTTGCAAAGAGATGTTGAGTAGAGTGTATGAGAGATTAATGTTAAGACTTCAGTTATTCATGCTAAGTATAAATGATTTGGACAATGTTATTAAAAACAGGAGTTCTGAATATAGAAGTGTCACTAAAAGTGGAAGCAGAGCAAATAACGAGTAACAATACAACACGATTCAAAAGGTTTGGATGAAGAATTTCAAAAAAGTGAGTCACCATTTTAGATGCCTCCATTCCTGGGTGCTCAACTTCAAACTGCTTAATGTGGCCTCACTTTCCAAAAAATTATACGTTCCCACCTTCTGCAAATGTGGCCCCTTTAAGGTGCCTCAGTTGGGCACCCAGAAACTCAAAATCACTAGTTACTTTTGAAAATCTTGGTTGTTGATTAGCAACTACAGTGAAATAGAGACATAAAATAAAATAATTATTCATCTGAGTACAAAAGGGCTAGCCACAGAACATATGCTAACTCGAACAATCACCCCGTATGCTGATCAGAGAAAGAATATTGGAAGTAGGGGTGAGTTGTTAGAGGAAAAAGGGCTGGAACAATCAAGCCACTGCGCAGCAGAACTCAGGGAAGCAAGCAAGATAGTAGGTTGTACTCCTACTACATGAGAACACAGAATAATTCTAATTAGTACAGAATGCACATTAGATCGCAAACAAAATCTTGACCAGATTCCCATTTATACTAAGGCCCTTTTTCAGTGATCTAGCAGTGGAAAGGGTCCTTAAAGTGGGAACAAATTACATTTACTTTCACTTTGAGGTTCCTTTCCGCTGCCAGAGTAGTGTAAAGGGCTTAGAGTAAATGAGAATCAGGCCCATTGTTAACAGTACAGGCCTTGCTGGGGCTGGTTCCCCCCACCATCTCCCCACTCACCAGAAGGGGTGCGCCGTGGCTGGGAGCTGGCAGAGTGGAGTATGCTGGGGCCAGGCTGCTCTGCTTCCCGCCGCAGCCGGTGAGTGTGTGGGTGGGAGGATCCCTTCCGCCAAATCCCCTCTCCCGAGTGACATGGCTGGGGCCGGGGCGAGGGAAGCGGAGCGGGCTGCTCCCGGTCCCCCGATAATCCCCCGGGTCACTCGGGGCCTGTGGGGCCCCCAAAAGCGCCCCTCCCCACACACACACAGCTCCTGCCTCCCAGACCCTGGGGGGGGAGGCCTGGGGCCCCACACAGCCCCAGGGGAGGCTGTGTAGAGCATCCAAATGGCTAGGAGTCGGCCCTGTACATGGGGAACAAATATTTAATAATCTAGCAGAGAAAGACATAACACAATCCAATGCCTGGAAATTGAAGCTAGACAAATTCAAACTGGAAATAAGGCAAACATTTTTGACGATGAAAGTATTAAGTTGGAACAGTGTACCAACGGTTGTGGTGAATTCTCCATCACTGAACATTTTTAAATGAAGACTGGATGTTTTTACTAAAGGATATGATCTAAGAATTATTTTCGGGAAGTTCTATGGGCTGTGTTAGACAGAAGGTCAGACAAGACAATCACAATGATCCCTTCTGGCTTTGGCATCTATGAATCTGAGAGCTAAAGAAGTTGAGTTTATTCCCATGGGAAAAGAGACTTCAAAGTGAGATGCAACAAGATTTCAAAATCACTAAGGGAATTCATGCTAGAGATACTTTTTCACACTGGTAAGGAGATGAAAAGCTAATGGCTAAGGTATAATATAAAAATGATGACTGAACAGTGAACTCAGGCAGAACTGTTTCATGTAAAGAATAATAAGCATGTGGGATAACCCTTCCCTTAAGATGATTAAATCAAAGCACATAGTTATATTAAATAGACACTCTAGAAGCTGGAGATAAAGGCATTAGAGAGAGAGAGAGATGTATGGCCTAATATGAACTCGGGACAGGGACTCCAGAATTCTAATGTCCGTGTTCACATTCACTCCTCCATGGCCAAGGGAAAGTTACTTAACCTATTTGTTGGAGTTTTTCCCTATGCAGAAATGGAATAACAACATTTGTAAAAACTTTAGCATGACTTATTACCTGGGCATATATCATAGGGACTAGTATATTTTGTTTTGATAGCATGAAAAACTAACAACATTGTTAACTTAAACCCCTCCCACATGGAGTTCAGGAGGGGAGCATCTTAGTACACTACTGGGAAAAGACTGAGCAAAATACCCAGTTGATATAACTCCAAACTGAAAGCTGTTGTCAGAAGTGTTTGGCTAATCCCACAAGAATATAATTGTGTCAAACTGTTTACAAACACTGGGGTAAAACTTTGAAACAAGTTTTGATGGTCTGTTTAAAGAATATTAACCTTTACATGTATTTCATAGTAATAATCAGAATGTTGCTTTTTAAAACTATTGTGCGAGAGAGAGGCAAATATTCCACATTGTGCCAAAAGCATTTTAATGAATGAAATGATACTGAATATTGTACTCACAGATTAAACTATACAGCTTCCATTTAATGTGATTGATTTTTGTAATCAGTACTATTTTGAGTAATATTAGTGTACTAAATGAAAAGACAATAAAAATGAGAAAAATTCTTGAAATATGAGAGCATTTAAATAGGATATTTTGTAATGTTTCATTTTGCCTTGTGAGCTGAATTAAAATTACTCTTCCTTCTTACAAGAAGGAATATGATTTGTGTAGAATTTGTAGAAATGGACAACCTGAGCTGAGAACCTAACACCATTCCAAACCTTTACCTATTTCTTCCACCAAACCCAAGATAAGCCATTTTGAAGGTTCTGAAAGTTTGGTTTCAGAGTAGCAGCCGTGTTAGTCTGTATTCGCAAAAAGAAAAGGAGTACTTGTGGCACCTTAGAGACTAACAAATTTATTAGAGCATAAGCTTTCGTGAGCTACAGCTCACATCCGATGAAGTGAGCTGTAGCTCACGAAAGCTTATGCTCTAATACATTTGTTAGTCTCTAAGGTGCCACAAGTACTCCTTTTCTTTTTGTGAAAGTTTGGTGTAATTCTGCTCCTCATAAATCAACTGGAGCTTTGCCCTGGTCCTCAAAGGGAGCAGGATCAGCCCTTTTAGGGCATATGATCATATCTTCCATTACTAGTTGCTACCAGCTAGTGTAAGAGTCTGTTACTTAATCACTGCTAGTGGAGTTTTTCCTTTAGCACAGATGGTGGTGGGGATTGCTTTGGGTGCTGAAAGTCCCAAGTCCACGGATATACTATATGGAGTTTGTATGTAGCCTTGGGTACATTACATTTGTTTCACTTTTCTTTTCACTTCCAGGTTCTGGCTTGAACCAGAATCAGAAATACCTAATGGGAAGGAGATGGAGGAATCAGGGACAGGGTGAAAGGAACTGGGCTTCTGAGGGAATAAAAAATCAGAATATTGGGTGACAACAGGGGGAGACAGATGGGGGATAGAAAAAGAGGAAGTATTAATTCTCAAAGGAGAATTGCATTCCTGAGCCATCCTTTCTACCAATTCCCCTCATCCCGCTCTCTACCACTATCTATGGTATGTACCTATCACCAAGTTATGTAAATATCAGCTCTGATGTCTTCCACTGTTTCCCCCAAAAGTGACAGCTTCCCTAGTTGGACAGAGAGGGTCACACACTCCCTTGATAACCCTCCTCAGCAGCCAGCATCTTCAACATGGAACTCCTTGAGGGCTGACTGACAGGAAATCCCTTGATGCTCCTGAATATCTGAGGCCCTTGTTTCCTACTGCTGCCTCTCAGGGTTGAGGATTGCCTATGCTGGTAGAAGAACCCCTCCCATCAGCATAGGTAGCATCTTCACAAAAATACTAAAGCAGTGCCACTGCAGCACAGATAAGTCCTTAGTATGGAGCAGGGTCTAGAATCCAGCAGCAGAGGGAGACAGGGTAATGGTCTTCAGTCAGTTGGGAGATGAGAGGAGACTACTGCCAATATCAGGTGGGAAGAGAGAGATAGGATAGGACTGGAGACACAGACAAGTCTCGACCAGCCCATCTCCTCCAATAACCACTGACCTATCCTCCTAGAAGGCATAGTCTCCAAGCTACAGGCCAGATCTCCGGATGTAAGTCACCTCAGAAGTGGACCGTGTCTCTGCCTCACCAGAGGCAAATAGGACTCCTTGCAAACTGGGCCTGCAGATGTTCAAACTAACATTACAAATATGTATGACCAGAGCAAACAGTGAGATAAAAAAATTAAGTTAAATTCAGCTTCTCCCTACTTAGAACACAGATTTACCAGGAAATCAGTGTTCTTGGCATTCAAGCTCTGAAGAGCATTAAGGAAGGGGGAAAGTGCTTAATAAAGTAATTTGTATATTGAAAATATTAATGAAAGGAGCCATCTCTAAAAGGATTTGTGCACAACATATGAATAAAATTGCAATCCCAGTTACTTCCGATCACAGCACATGCTGTTCTCTGCATCTCTGGGCCTACTCAGGTGAGTAGGGAAAAGTAATTCCCTCTCCCTCCATCCCTCCCCTTAAGGAGTGCTCTATAGAAAATATAGATGGTAAAGTGCCAGTAAATGGCACTCAAGAATACATAGCATAATTTTTGTCTTTTGTAGGGACATTAAAACTTCTTGTGGTGCACTGAAAAAGTCTTCTTGGTTATAGCTCTTAATATTTCTATTCTTACTCTCTTGTGCAGGATACCCAGAATCTGGGTCCAGTGGTAAGCAGCTCTCCATGCTTGCTTACTTGTCTCCCATTGAGTAGGTGGGCAAGGAATGGTAGGGAATGGATAACACCATGGCTCCATCCCTCCTAACATAGGCGAGTGCAACTAGCTGATCCAGCTTGCTGAGATAGAGATCTACTGCTAGCATAGGTCAGCAGTAAGTTTGAAGAAAGGGGGAACAGGGCAGGAATTATGGCTACCTAAGTCCAGAATTCCCTGCTTCCACGGCTCCTGTGGCAGCTAGTAATGCTCCTCTGGTTGTTTGCTAGGGACCCAATCAAGCCTTATGTTGTTTTTTTTTCCTCTAGCCGGTATCATACCTGTTCAGAACAGACACACAGATGAATTCATAAGGAGTAATAACTACGTTCTGTACATTTTTTTGCAAGGGTAGAAAAAGAGAAGAGGAAGTGAGAAGAGAGAGGAGGGAGACAGGCAGTGAGCTCTGAGCAGAAGGCATTCTATTCTGTTCAGGTTCTTATACTGCCCTCATCATTGTAGTATCTGAGAGCCTTCCAACAGTGCATTTAGTGAAGTGACTGTCACCTAAGGGTGATTCTCTCTCTCTCTCTCTCTCTCAGCTTCTCCAAAGGCACTGAAGAAAGAGATGGGCTGAGATAGTGAGGAAGCAAAGATATGAGAAGAGAAAAAGAAAGGGAAAGAGAAATAGGAGAAGAGGGGAAGTAAAGGCATACAGCATTAGTGAATGATATTTATTTCTGCTCCTTCATTTTATTATATTTCCCTGTCAGTCATCATATATAGTTGGAAAGTTTGAGGAAGGGATCCTTATATTAATGTTGCTGGCTAATATGTAATTAAATAATTAGACCAAAAAAAAGCAAAGGAAATAACTTAAACTCACCAGAATCTACAAAAAAAAATCCCTGTACCTTTATGCTAAATAAGGGGTGGTGGCAGGAGAAGACAAAGAGGGGAAAACACCTTTTTGAGACAGTGAAGAGAGGCAGTTTGTGGGTGAAGGAAAAAAGGGAGAGGCTGTAGGACAAAAAACAACCCATTTCTAAGCTAGAGTAGTTAAGGTTCAGCTAGCCTGAATAAAATATGGCACAGGGAATGACTGGTAAGATCCCCTACAGCAGGTACTTTACATACCCATCAAAATAAGATATTAAAAAATAATGAATCGTCCAAAAATATGCCCTGCATCTGTGAAGTGGGTCACTTTCTAAACTAAAATTTGCTCACGTATCCTCAAGACAGATTTCAACTAGAAATATTGTACTGATGTTCTTGGTTATGCCTCTGGCATTTAACACTTTTTAGAACAAACTCACTACTTTAAATTACCAATATCACCTTTATTTCTATTTCTGCTGCCCCAATTCTTTGCTTGCTTCATGATGTGTTAGGGCTGTCTTTAAATAAATACAAATGCAAATGTATTCATTTAGATTTATTGTTAGTAAATCATTGTACTACATTACTATGGAAGTTAGAGAGATCTTCAGTGATGGACTGGAGCTGTCATGGCTGTTCTTGTCTATTTTTATCTTCTAGGAAATGGGATCAAATTTTAACAACACACACAAAAAGCAGTGGCACTGGAATCCTTTTAATAGTGTGGGTGCTGAAAGCCAGCCCTCTTACCCCTGTTGGTCCTCCCCCACACCAGCTGGGGCCCGGAGCAGTGCCATGTCTCTGGGAGTGTGGGACCTGGATGAGGTAAGGGGGCAAAGGCTGGGGGCGGGCATGGGGCCAGGAGCAGAGCCTCAAGCATGGGGCCTGCAGCCAGAACCCCACATGAGGGGCAAGAAGCAGAGCCCCAGCCATGGGGCCAGCAGCCGGGACCCTGGGAGCAGTGGCCAGGGAGAGAGGCCAGTGCGCCAAGAGCAAAGTCCTGGGCATGGGACTGAGAGTGGGGCCCCAGGGCCAGAGCCCAGAAAATGGGGCTGTCATCTGGGACCCAAGCCCCAGGTGCGGGGCCCCAGGCACAGGGTCAGCAGCCACGGAGTGGGGTGCAGGTCCAGTGGCCGGGACCCAAGCATTGGATGCAGGGCCAGGGAGCAGAGTCCTGGGCAGGGGTCCCGGGAGTGGGGACGGGAGCAGGGCCCCTCCGCAGAGCCCCAGGCATGGGGCCAGCAACTGGGGAGCAGGGCCAGTGGCCAGGACCCAAGCCTCAGGCTGGGGAATGGCTGTCCCCGTGTAAAACCTGGGGGTGCTGCAGCACCCCCACAAGCTCCTAGTTCCCACGCCTGTGCAAAAAAAAGTGGAGAGAAAAGAACAGCAAACATGGAAAATGTCTCTGGTGTTAATTCACTTGCATCCTCACTGCTGGAAAAAACACAAGCATAACCCATGGTCTTATTAGCCACTCTGAGTCCTGGCAAATTTGTACAATTGTCAGGCTAATTTGGACATTTCTTTTAGTTCTCTTTCTGGTCACAGGTTTACAGCACTGTAGCAAAAATATAGGTCTTGGCTGGCTAAACCAGACTCTTATTAGACACAAGGTAAAAGGAGGGGGATAGGAAAGAGAAGAAATACAGTGGTAAGGAATGAAAAAGACACATGTGGAGTGTGTGTGTATGACAAAGTCTAAAATCCCAGTTGGTATTCAAGATTCCGCCATCTGGGTCCCTCTCTCTTGACCTGGGCTAGTCAGGACATCTCTAAGGATTAGGAGAAAAAAAGGCACAGGGATGTCTGCTGGATCTCCAGCGGCATCCCCTGGTGGTGAAGCTCACTCCTTTCCCCTTCACTTGTCTTTCAGTCAGTGTTTGCATCCATCAGTCTCCAATTTTCCCTCAAGAGTCTTTTTTTTTAAGGACCCCACAAAGGAATGATAGCTGGAACAGCCCATCCCCTTATTATTTTGCCCACCAATAGGCCTAGTTTCCAACCAGTCTTGGTTCATTAATTTAGAGTCCCACACTGTTCTTACCTTAACACTCTACAGGAAGCATATCAGTATTCTTTTTGTTTGGACTAACTTAGTCTCTGTCTCTCTTTTGCACCATTATATGCAACTGAAACTGTGTACATTTTACTCACTTTACCACAACTGAGCTCACAATTAGGGTAAATTTCTAAACTTAATTGCTACAAAAATCCAATTTTATTTTACCAAAAATAGGCTTGGAAGGATTAGATTTTTTAATCTAAAAACCAACAAAAAGAAATATTTTCATTAATGATTATAGAAATTTACAGATAGGCAAAGTCAGAAAAAATGCTCCTTCAGAATTTATTAGAGCTTAATTTAATTGTTCTGTATATTTTCACATGTAATGTCGATAATTTCTGTTTTAATGACTATAAAGCTTTAACTTTTTGAATTTCAGTCTCTACTGTCATTAAATAATTATTGCCTGATCCTCCTTTAATTTCCCACAATTATGAAAAAAGCTTAAAATCCGTAATTTTGCACAACTATGAAAATTTATAATAGATTATTTCTAAGCATTTTTAAAATTAACATCAATGTTATCCATCAAAATTATTTTTTTAAAATAAATAAAAATGAAATTCTGCCAAGACTAACAATAAATATCCAGGGAATACAGCTTCTACTACTTTCCTTGGGAGACTATTTTACAATCTAGTACCTCTCCCTTGTATTGGACCAATACTATTCTCTGCTTGTGCATGCAGAGGAAGGCAGATCAGTAGTTGAGAGAAGAAATAGAGGGTTGTTGTGTGAAAAAACAGGCTGAAAGCTTGTTTGATTGCTGTGGCTTCCGGCAGCTCTCTCCAGGACAACAGGTTTTGGAGGTTAATCTACTTGCCACTTGTGTACAGGCAGAAAGAAGAAAGCTACTCATCTTCCCCACTAATAGAAGAATAAGAACTCCATGCATGAAAACATAGGGAGTTTCCTTATCTCCATCTCTTGCATACCTGTCTGCAGTGTAGTTATGCCCAGCAGTAGTTTATGCCAGGGGCATAGGCGATGCATGAGGTGGGGTGGGGGGGGTGTCAGGCTCCCCCAGATGCCCCGATTTCTGCCAGGGTGGGAGTCAGGCTGAGCATGACTGATAGGGAGTTGCCTGAGAAAGGCACAGACACCATGTGCTCCTGCTGAGTCCCGCTAGGTGGTGCTCAGAGCAGGCTAGTGAGATCAGGTTGGCAGCAGGCTCAACAGTGGAGCCTGCATGGGGGGAATGTGACCTCAGGGCAATGAGGGGTGGGAGGCAGCAGGGCCTGGGGTCACTGAGGAACCCGGGGAAGCAGCAGGGAGCAGGGTGAGGAGCCCAAGGGAGGCAGTGCGGGCAGGGGTGATGGCTGGGGAGCTAGGGGAATGGGAGCCATTGGGTGGAGAGCTGGTGCCAGGGAGGATGTGGAGCTGGGGAAGGCAACAGGAGCCAGGGGCAGTGAGGAGGTGGAAGGAATACAAGAGCAGTTCCCTTGAAACTGTGGCAATGATATTTTATTTAATTTTTTCTCAAGGCCCTAATCCAGCAGAGTACTGAAATGTGCTGAAATCCAAGCACTGAGCAGTTCCATTGATTTCAATCACATGCTTTCAATGATTCAAGGAAATCAGTTTGAAGCACTTGAAGGAGAGGAAGGTGATCAGGAACAGTCAAAATGGATTCACCAATGGCAAGTCATGCCTCACGAACCTGATTGCCTTCTATGATGAGATAATTGGCTCTGTGGATATGGAGAAAGCGATGGACATGATATATCTTGACTTTAGCAAAGCATTTGATACGTTTTCCATAGTATTCTTGCCAGCAAGTTAAAAAAGTATGGATTGGATTAATGGAGTATAAGGTGGATAGAAAGCTGGCTAGATTGTCGGACTCAATATGTAATAATCAATGCTCGATGTCTAGTTGGCAGCCTGTTTCAAGCAGAGTGCCCCAGGGGTCGGTCCTGGGGCTGATTTATTCAGCGTCTTTATGAATGATCTGGCTGATGGGATAGATTGCACCCTCAACAAGTTAGCAGATGACACTAAGATGCGGGGAGAGGTAGATGCACTGGAGGGTAGGGATTGGGTCCAGACTGACCTAGACAAATTGAAGGATTGGGCCAAAAGAAATCTGAGGAGGTTCAACAAGGATAAGTGCAGAGTCCTGCACTTAGGTCGAAAGAATCCCATGCACCGCTACTAGCTAAGCAGCAGTTCTCCAGAAAAGGACCTGGGGATTAAAGTGGATGAGAAGCTGGATATGAGTCAACAGTGTGCCCTTGTTGCCAAGAAGGCCAAGGGCATATTCGGCTGCATTAGTAGGAGCATTGCCAGCAGATCAAGGGGAGTGATTATTCTCCTCTATTCGGCACCAATGAGGCCACATCTGGAGTATTGCATCCAGTTTTGGGCCCCCACTACAGAGAGAATGTGGACAAATTAGAGAGAGTCCAGCGGAGGGCAACAAAAATGATCAGGGGATGTCCACATGACTTACGAGGAGAGGCTGAGGGAACTAGGCTTTTTTAGTCTGCAGAAGAGAAGAGTGAGGGGGCATTTGACGGCAGCGTTCAAGTACCTGAAGGGGGGTTCCAAAGAGAATGGAGCTGGGCTGTTCTCAGTGGTGGCAGATGACAGAACAAGGAGCAATGGTCTCAAGTTGCAGTGGGGGAGGTCTAGGTTGGATATTAGGAAACACTATTTCACTAAGAGGGTGGTGAAGCACTGGAATGGGTTACCTAGGGAGGTGGTGGAATCTCCATCCTTGGAGGTTTTTAAGGCCCAGCTTCACAAATCCCTGGTGGGATGATTTAGTTGGGGTTGGTCCTGCTTTGAGCAGGGGGTTGGACTAGATGATCTCCTGAGGTCTCTTCCAACCCTAATCTTCTATGATTTACTCACATGCTTATAATTGAGCATAGGCTTAGGTGTTTGCTGGATTGGGGCCTTAATGTCAGAAGAATATATTATAATAATTCGGAACTGAAAAGTCACACTATTAAACTTTGTAACGTTCATAACTCATAAAGTGAGTCATTTGTGAAACTTTGATCCAAATTCAAATTCCTAAACTTCAGATCCAAACCCAAGCCACTTCACAAGAGTGTTGGGATTTGGAGCTCTGAACTGACCCATCATAAAAATAAATCTGAGCTGTGAAGTTGAAATCTGCACCTAGATCTGATCTTCCTCACATTTCTGAGTGGTTTCGATTTTGTGTCCTAGTTTTGGGTCCAGCTCTAGTTAAAAGTGAACCTAATTTTATAAGGTTAAATTAGAACTGATTACTGACATAATTATTGGGCACTGATATTATCATAGAAGCTCTAAAAGATCTTGTCAAAGGATTGGTTTGCAAATATCTCTGTTCTTCAAATCGATATAATACACCAGTACAATCCAGAGCTTCTGTATGTGTAGCTCTCTTTTGGAACAGTCTCCATTTGCTATTACATAGTATCATAAAACATGACATCAAAAGTAGCTCTAAAAATCAAAACTCTTTTATCTCTTGAGTACCGGCCTTGAACCCCACTACATACCACCAGAAACTTTAAATCATTTCCCCTCCCGCCTCTTCCCATCAGCAGTTACCATTTGCCTCTGGCCAAGGAAATATGCTACGGTGAATTTATGCCTCCTGAGCACCACAAAAGGGCCACAATTAGAGATGGTTGGAATAATGTTGATTTTTTTTTCATCTGAAAAGGCCAATTCATAAAAACTTCCTACAGGAACATGTTGATTTCAATGAATTTTTCATTTAAAACAAAATTTAGAAAACATTGTAATGCCCCATTTTGAAATTTTTGAAACAAAATATTTCTATTTTTCAGTTTAAAATAACTTTGCTTAGAATATTTTAATCTTTATTTAAAACATTAGAAATAAAAAAATGTCAAGATAAAAAGGAAAACATTTTGAATTTACCAAAACTACTGCTTTGATTCAATTGCATCTTTTTCTTATTATTGGTTTGCAAACGTTTGAGATTCTGGCTTTTTGTCCCAAATCAGGATGGTGAAAAAATATCAAAATCTCAACATTTTTCACAGGATGGGAAACCAGTTGTAGCCATAATCTCACTGAAGAATCTGACCCGAAAAGTTTTCTGTCCTGGTGATATAAATCTGCTATATCACATGTCCAAAGCATTAAGGGTGAAATCTTGGCTCTATTGAAGTCAATGGGAATTTTGCCATTGACTTCAGCAAGTTCAGAACTTCCCCCCATATTACAAAATACAATTACAATTCATTGAAGTAGTAATGCAGAAAGGGTTTGACATGTGAGACTAGATGTATATGCAATGCATTTCAGGTGTTTTCTTGCAAATTTACATATCTTGTTTACTATTTTGAATCCATTTGGGTTTCTTACATATTGCAAGTAACTTCATCATATCATGAAAGGATGAATTGTCCTGCTCATGCTGAAGCATTAGCTATGTTCATACTCAATTACACTAATAGAAAATCATTGCATTTCTTAGTGTGGCTAAATAGGACTGAAATTTCAAATGTAGATTGGGACAGAACTGAACTTCAAGAAGAATGGAACACTTCTGCACTAAAATGCTTTTTAATATTAATAAAGCCATCACAGAAAAATCTACAGTATTAGTATAACTAGCATGATGAAAAATGACTTCATCTTACAACATGCTGAATTGCTCATTTAATTTTTATGTGCATTGATTAAGATGCCTTTGGCTGAATTTTATATCACTTACTATAATATCTTACCCTTTTCTGCAAAATACATTGAAATAGAGAAACCCAAGTTTACCATGCCATTAAGTAAATTATCAGATTGACAACACAGCCCTGATTCCCACCATGCATGTATATTGATAGTAATTCCATTTGCTGCAATTAACGTTTTATCTTTAAACAAAATTGCTGTTGCATCATAATCTCACCTTGTAGTTTTACTCTTTAAAAAAAGTTAATGCAACTAGTAGTAATACTGATAACTTGTCTTAATTACTATGTTACATGAATGGCTGAGGGAACTGAATGAACTTAGTTGTCTATGCAGAAGAAGAGCATTGAGTAGAAACTCCCCCAGGAGAATAATTCCCTTTTAGTACCGAGAAGGAACTTCAGATGTACCTGTAGGAAGACATAGAAGCAAGTCTAAGAGGAGAAGGACACCACTATTCTCTGCAATTAACTCAGCCATAAAAAAGGGAATGATAGTGATATAAATGGGATATTGGTCTGATTGCTACAATATGCAGAACAATGGTTGTGGAATTTGGAATTGTGTTGTAGATTTTTTTAATTGATGGTGGGCATTGTGCTTTTAGACCTAGTCAAAGGGATGAGATTGCTAGTCTGTTGACATGTCTATTTTGCTGGTAACATAGGAAGGCCACTTTCTTTCCTCCTCCCCACAACATGCCTCAGTGTAGCACATGGGGCATAAATAGGAGGAATGGGATGAAATCAAGATGTTTTTTGTTCTTTTGAAACTAAAATGGTGACTGAGGTTTTGTCAAACCACATCCGGGCATTTGATGGCCACTTCTACCTAATATACATTAATAGAATCAAAGAATATCAGAGTTGGAAGGGACCTTAGGAGGTCATTTAGTCTAACCCCCTGCTCAAAGTAGGACCAATCCCCAATTTTTGCCCCAGATCCCTAAATGGCCCCCTCAAGGATTGAACTCACAACCCTGGATTTAGCAGGCTAATGCTCAAACCACTGAGCTATCCCTCCCCCCAAATTTTTTTTTCGGCCAGGGAGAAGAGTCTGGTGTGGCCCCCCCTTTGCCTTTTAAAGATAAAACATTAACAAGTATCTTCATATTGCTGGATGATGTTCAAGTGGATATTTATTGGCTAATATTTCCAACTGGTTAAGTCTTGGATGACATCTCTTAAAAGAATATAAATTCTGAAGACATCTGAATTATTATTTTTCCCCTATAACAGTAGAGTAGAGAACTTTTCTTTTGTTCTGATCTATAATCATATTTGGCTCAGCTATGAAGAGTTAAAGTTCAATTGCAATACAGAGAAACCTTATTCTACTGGATCAATATTATTTAATAATTCCAGGACTTACACATAATTGGACCCATCTTTTCTATTTCTGAGTTTTATAATCTGGTACTGTATATTGAACTCATTATGACAACAACACTACTGAAGGGATATTAAAACACAGCTTTAGAATTCTCTGAATTGTTCTAGTATTTAACCAATAAAATATTAGGAAATGAATGAATACAATTAAATATCCTGAACTAAACTATGATAAAAGTATCCCTCAAAATGCATTGGGCAAATTACTGACAAAGCATTTTTAATAAAGTACAAACATGATGTTGGACTTCAAGTAAAAAGTCCCCTGAAAATCCATGTTCAGAGAAAGAAAAACTTTTGATATTAAAGACTACCGTAACTTCCTCGTTCAAATAAAAAATAAAGATTATGTCGATACATATTTTTGAAATATAAAGATTAAGAATTGCTGAATGGTAAAAATAAAAGTTTTGTTAGTTATACTTGAATAGTTTATAATTATGGATAGTGAATGAGTTTGGATAGGACAATATCTATACTAAGGCCTCGGACTACATTTTGCCTAACATGATGAGTGTTGTCTTGCCAATTTTTTTCTTATGTAGACTTATGTAGATAATGCTTTGCTTATTCCTGACAGTACAAAGGTTATTGCTTGGAAGATTTAGATAAAAAAAGGTTAATTAGTATACTACACAAAAAGTAGTGCTAAAAGTCCCTTTATTGGGAAAAAGAAGACATGGAAACATAACGACATGAAAATAGGGCAAGTATAAATTGTATAAAAAAGTATAAATTGAAGTTTGTAAAACAAATGCCTAATGCTGAGTGGAAAAAAGCTAAAGATTATATAATGTGGAAAGGTATCCCCCAAAAAAGTGAACAAGGCCCAACTAGGAAAAATACTGGACCAAAAACTGAAGGAGGGAGATTAAAGGACCAGACCAGAGATCAAAGGCTGAGATGACCATCATGAAGTGCAGGAGAACTTCCCAGAAATCAGTATCTTGGGCCACTACCTGTTTCATCTTATCTGTTTATTATCTGGCTTAAACATATTCAGAAACTATAAGTGACCATAATTCTGTCTCAAAATTTACAAATAAATTGTGTAGAATTTCTCAATTTCTCATCTTTAACACCCAACAAAATACATATGCTAAACCACTGGCCACATTTCAACTTCTGTAGTGATAGTCTGGCTGCCTTAAGGGCATCTATGATTTCAATATGATGCGTTATTCCTCTTGGGTCTTCAGTACACTGAGAACCTGAGCTGCAGCCCAGGAGCCCTCAGCCCAGCTCAAGATGGTAGGGATGAAGGAGAAGGAATGGTTAAAGGTGTCGTTAGGACCATTGCTGCTCCGTGACCCTGTTCTAATCTTCACTGGAATTGGCACAATTTATATTAGTTTGAAGACTATTCTGAGCTGCACAGACTGAAACAAGCTCAAGGGTCTAATCCAGAAGCAGGATTGGCATGATACAGGAATACCCCCAGCTATATCTCCTTTCCTATGTCCACATGTTCTGTACCGCTCACAGGAAACAAGTTGTTAGGAGCTATTACAACAGCTCTAGAAAACCAAAGGATCCTTCACAAGAGAGTTCTACTAGGAGCTGTCTAAGGCAACCTTAAGGTAGTTTTGTTCCAGCAGAGCAGCACCAAGCTGCACTACTACAGCTGAGGATCTGGTCTACTGTTCCTTAAAGTTTCAGGTACACAAGGACAGTAATATTTCCACCCTACAGGTGCTTCATGTCTGTAATTGGTAAAATGATTCCTGTACATACAGTCTGTAAAGTATTTGGGGTCCATGAAGGTAAATAGTGCTAAATAAATGCAGATATTATTACTGTTGTATTAAACATAATATTGTTAGGCTGGGCACCACAATGAAGCTGTTGGGCGTGATAGTTGTTTTCCTTTTAGGCTAAATGAGGGAACAATTAAATGTCCCTTAGTTTGGCAACAGATGAAACAATGCAAAACCAGCACCCAAGGACTAGAGTGCATGCAAACTGGGTAGTGCCTGAGCCATGTGGTCCAAGAGGTTTCCCAGGGTCTGACTGATCTGATTGCTGTGTAAGCATGAGAGAAGCAGACACAAGTGCACAGAGAAGGCAGCAAGGAATTAAAGGAAACCCCAGAGACAGCAAAAGAAACACGTGAAGCATGGTCCTAAGAAAAAGCTAAGAGAGACCTTTTGGAAAGAGTGCTGGCTGGAAACAGGCTTGGAACTGCCTGCAGGGAAATGGGACTTTATGTACATTTTTTTGCAAATAATCAGAACTGCATCAAACAAATACCTAATCCATCATCACTTTCTCCTCTAATGGACTCAACCTGCAACATCCTAAATATTGGCTAGATGCTCAGGTCAAAAGAGGTTACAACATCATTCTATTATTAACAGGCTATGACATTCACTGTCTATACATTGACTATGCTCAATTTAGACACATATAATTGCAAAATAAAAGCCTTGTTCTTCTGTGTTATGCAGTGGGAACTATTTCTGACAGACTATGCTTTGACAGACCCCAACAGTGCAAGTATAGACACCTGACTATCAGCTTTTCTCTCCTACAAGACAACTGGTAAAGTGGCAAATTGCTGTATTGCTAATGATGAATAAAAATGCAGAGAGCTCTTTAGGCATTGAATGCTCCAGATAGGAGATATACTACTACTACTACGCTTGTAAATTCCTGAAGTATTTTCTGCACATTGATAAATGCTTGAACCTCTCAGTTGCATCTGCCTGAGCAGGGTGGATCAGTTATCTGACCAAGGCAAAAAATCAATCAATCAATGAATGAGCAAATTATGAACATTAATTTTTTTATTGAGAGAAGACACTAAAAATATAGAGCCAGATCCTAAGACTGTGCTGAATAGAATGAATATTCTTGTCTTTGAGTCTTTCTTGTAACTTAAGGTTTTGCCTAGAAGGATTCTCTATGTTTTGAATCTAATTACCCTGTAAGGTATTTACCATCCTGATTTTACAGAGGTGATTCTTTTTACCTTTTCTTATATTAAAATTCTTCTTGTAAGAAATTGAATGCTTTTTTCATTGTTCTTAAGATCCAAGGGTTTGGGTCTGTGGTCACCTATGCAAATTGGTGAGGATTTTTATCAAGCTTTCCCCAAGCAGGGGGGTGCAAGGTTTTGGTGAAGATTTTGGGGGGAAAGACGTTCCCAAACAACGTTTTCCCAGTAAACCCAGTCAAACATTTGGTGGTGGCAGTGGAAGTCCAAGGGCAAAGGGTACAATAGTTTGTACCTTGGGGAAATTTTAAACTAAGCTGGTAAAAGTAAGCTTAGGAGGTTTTCATGCGGGTCCCCACATCTGTACCCTAGAGTTCAGAGTGGGGAAGGAACCATGACAGGGCTGCTGTGGCTGCACAGGTAGTGGAAATGGAGTCCTCAGAAGACCTGATTACTTCAGCAGACTATCATGCAGAGGACATGAATGACACACTAAGACTCCGTGCTATCGTTGACACACATAGGGAATACCCAACAAATCCACACTTGTTTTGTGACATACCTGTAACAGCTGATCTAGTACATGCTCTGCTTGAATTAGACCTTTGTCAGCCAGGACTTAAAGATAATTTTGACAATTTTCCAAAAGATGAAGCTGGACGTCATTTCAGTGCAACTTGGTATAAATAAAAACAAGTGAAAAGTGTTCATACAATCGACCGACACTGGCTGGTTTACTCACCAAGAGCAAACACTATGATTTGTTTTGCTTGTTGGCTTTTGCAAATCAGTTGGATGCTTGGAGTGATCCAAAAACTGGTTGCAAGAATTTTGCTAAAGATACGCACCAAATTGAAAATCATGAAAAAAGTGAAAGTCACAAAAAAGCAGAGAAAGAACTTTTCCTTACCAAATTCCATTTGTTCAACGATAGAACAGCCTTGGCTGGTCTTCTAACGGCGGAAAGGAAAGAGATAGGAAAAAAAATAGGATGATTTTGGGAATTCAGGGATTGGCATTCAGCAGTCATCACGAGTATTGAGGTTTAGGTTCCCCAAGTACAAATGAAGGCAATTTTTTGGAACTTATGAAGCTGTTGGCTAAAAATGATACATTACTGGAACAACATTTATTACTGAATGATCGAAATGCAACATCTCAGTCCTGACAAACAAAATGATCTGATACAGTCCTTATCAGCCGAGCTTCTATCAAAGATAGTAACTGAAATCAAAGTAGCTAAGTACTTTGCCATAATTGTTGACTCTATTATTGATATCAGCAGAACTGATCAATTTTCTTTATCCTTAAGATATGTAACAGTAAACGGTGATGCAGTGGAATGATTTATACAATTCAACGAATTACCTGGAGCAAGTGCTGAAGATTTTTTCAACATTCTTCTTTCAGCAATCAAAAACTTGGGGCTATCAATAAATATGTGTTACGCAAAAAGAAAAGGAGTACTTGTGGCACCTTAGAGACTAACAAATTTATTTGAGCATAAACTTTTGTGAGCTACAGCTCACTTCATCGGATGCATTCAGTGTTACGGTCAGTCTTACAATGGAGCAGGCACCATGTTGGGTAAAATGTCAGGTCTCCAAACTAGGAAACGGGAAATTGCTCCAAATGCACTCTTTACGCACTGCTGTGCACATCATTTTAATTTAATTCTGATTGATGCATTAAGCTCCAATATTCAAACTCGGTTGTTTTTTGGAACTCTAGAAAGTCTGTATACTTTTTTTCTGGCAGTTTACCTCATCTTTCAACACTAAAAGAAGAACAATGCAATCTTATTGAATCTTTCACATTAACTCTAAAGAAACTTTGTTATACCAGATGGGCATCTAGAAAGTCAGCAGTAGAGGCAGTCTTTCAAAATTTACCAGCACTAGTAATTGCCCTGCAAAGAATTGTGGATGGTGAGACAAAAAACTGTACTCCTAAACAGCTCACTGAGGCAAAGGGTATTCTGGCAGCAGTCGGTACTTACGAATTCTTATTTCTTCTTATATTCTGGAGTAAAGTGCTAGAGAAGGCTTTCCATTTATCCACATATTTACAGAAAATAGATCTGGTAGACAGCTTCTCATTTGCATCAGATTTTTGAAAATGATATGAAAAACATTCAAAGTGAATTTGAATCTGAATTCAAGCAGATTGAGAATGAAGCCACCAAGTTCAAAAATGTGATATTACTACGGAATATAAGCAGCACAGAATACGTAAGAGAAAAAGATTCCATGAGGAAATTGCAGAGGATGAAGAAGGAATATTTGATGCCTGGGAAAAATTCATAGTTGAATCTTACTTAGTGTCCTTAGATTCTGTTATAAATAGAATGAGTAAAAGATTCAAGCATTTTAAAAATGTGGCTCCAAATTTAGTGGTTTAAATCCAAAGCATTTTGACAATGCAGATAATGTGAACAAATTAGCATTTTTGATAGACATGTACTCAGATGTGATCGACAGTCAAACCGAAATTGTGGAAGAGTTTCTTTCATTTAAAGTCATGCACAAAGAGAAAATGAGCACAAGTGATAGGGTAAAGTCAAGTGTCGACGAGAAACTCACCACCAACAGTGTACTGAAATTCATGATCGCCAATGATATGTGTTCCATTTATCCTAACCTTTCGAGATTGTACCACATTTTTCTGACCTTGCCAATAAGTAACGCAGTTGCAGAACGATCCTTTAGCCAACTCAAACTTATAAAGTCCTATCTGCGCTCTACAATGGGTGAAGATAGATTGTCTGGGTTAGCTTTGCTCTCCATTGAAAGACAATTGGCTACTGAAGTAGATTATAATAATGTAATAGATAACTTTGCTAGAATGAAGCTTAGATGAAAGAGGCTGTTGTAGTTGCTTCATAGATTATCATATTGTTTTGATTTTATCTTTGAAATATAAAATAAATAAACACTTGTTTTTATTGTTTTGATTTTATATACAATATAAATAGATGCCATACTGTAAAACTGTTTTATATTTTAAATGCAAAATAACACATGTACTTGTAAAACAATATCATTCTTGTGTTTTTATTTTAAGTACAAAATAAATATGTATAGCAAATTTAAAAGTATGTAATTAGTCATTTAATATGTCGGGTGGCGCCTTTTTCTAATGCGTTCGCTCCCCCCTGATGTTAGAACCTGGCTATGCCACTGCCTGCAAGGTAAAGACAGGGCTGGGATAGCCCAGAAGAGAGTGCTGGAGTGGCTGAAAGGCTGGTGGTGTTAGGGAGCTGACACCCAAGAAAGACTCCACTCCGTGTAAGCAGGAGGTATCAAGATGACTCAGTCCTGGGTGACCCAAGAACCCTCACACTATCTTCTGGTTAATTTTATTATTGTTCCCACATTAAACTTTTATTGTTGCAAAGGTTAAGTCTGTGCAATACTTAGCTGTGTCTTTTATTATAAGTAGGTCAGTGTGTGTTTATAATTTGGATAGTAGCAAATGAGGGAAATTTTCTGACTTTCAGCTCACAAAGGGATATTGCTATTAGTTGGCTCTAGATTCTGCTGCTCCTAATATCAGTTACCCACAAAGATATATCCATACACTACAGATTTCTTTTAAATGAAATTTTCAAAAGTTAGTGGGCACAAGTGATGAAAGAATTCATATTTTAAGAGAATTTGTTTAGTTCTCCCTCCATCTCCTCACTCCCACAAAAATGGAGAAGTAGATTGTGAGAGTTGGCCAGTTCCTGACGCTTCAAGGACCTGATTCAAAGCCCATTGAAAGCAATAGGAATCTTTCTCTTGCTATGAAGGGGATTTGGATCAGACTCGAAGTGTAGTAAATAAATCAACATGGCAGATGCATCTCAACGTTCTGAACAATTTAAAGATGACAGACTGTTTTTAAAATTGGATCCTAAGCAAAATCCCTAAAATTCATTGTTTACATGACAACAATCAATAGAAATAGCTTACTAGAATGCAACATAATTTAATTATCAGTGTTTAGTCTTCAGCCTCACAGATGTCTGTAGGATAAGTTAGCACATGAAATGTCAATATTATAATTCTTCCTGAACAAAACACTGTCTTACAATTCTCTTTGGGGTTGCTTTCAGCAGTACATATTGTTCATTACAAAGAGGTGTGTAAATGAATGATGACCACTTTATTTCTTCTTTGGTTTTTTTCATTTGTTGGTGTGGGTTTTTTTTTTTATTGAAGGGGTGTTAAAAGCTGAAATAAATGTGGGCACCTTAAACCAAGTAGTTTTCTGCTGAGTAGAAGGCAGAATTATATCTTCTCACCTTGATGAAGAGAAAATTGATACACAGGCCATAATAATTCTCATTAGCAGTATTGGGAGTTGTATGAATCCAGGCAAAATGAAGTGATAATATGTCTCTGAACATTTATTTTTCTATCTATATGCCTTTTGACTTGCCAACAATTCTAGGAACCTTCCAGTACGCACTACCCAAAGCAGCGAGGTTAGATTAATGGAATAGAGGCCAAGCTTGTTAGGTAATTGTACTTTATACTAGAACCATCTCTCTCAACCGTTCAGAACAGCTTTAAAGAAGAAGGAAACCAGGGGGTTGGGAGAAACATAGTCAAAATATCTTCTAAGCACTTAAAATAAAATGTGCTTGTTGAACTACTTTAATATGCCCTCCCTACATGATCCAGGATGTTCCTATCCCAGTTGAGCAACTAGTTCACACAATAGCTTTGGGCAAATAACTTGGCCTCCACCGACCTCAGGTAACTCATTTGGAAAGTAGTAAAAAGGCACAGATTATGACTCTTCCTAGGTAAATCAATTACAGCAAACAGAAATTTCTGCATGTGTAGTAGACTTGATTTTTCAGGTCTCTTGCACATTGTGCTACTCAACTACTCTACTGTATATTGTACCAGGTAATGCTGACATTGGCCAAAGTCCTTTATTTTATTAGCAACTGTGAACTGTCATAAACTAGTTTGACAGCCAACATAATGTAAACATCTGTAATCCAATGTAGTAAGAATAACATATAGCAACACAAACTTAACTGAAAAGCAATTAGCAGGGACAGCTAAGCCTTAGAAAGTAGGTAGAGGGCTGAATTCTGTTCCAGTTTACACCAGTGTAAACACATTCTAATGAAGTCAATGGAGATACGTTAGTGTGGAACTGGTGCAAGTGAGACCAGATTCTGTCCCAGTATCTACATGTATTCCAACCACAGACAATGTATAGTCACAGGAAACCTTTCCATCACACCACTGGCTCATCTTAACATGAGCAGCTAGTCAAAGTTTGGAGCCTGGCGACTTTCCAGCTGGAAATAGAAATAGATGGAGGCTGGCATTTTCTTTGATAGATTCTTGTTTCTTTACAAGGAATGTATGAAGTCTTCCTTCTCCAAACTCAGGCAGAAGCAAGAACAAAGGGAGTGGTTTCTTAGGCCTGGTCTTCACTTAAAACTTAGGTCGACATAGCTATGGCACTCGGGGATGTGAAAAATCCACACTCTTGAGCACCATGATGATGTTGACCCAACCACAGGTGCGGGCACAGCTAAGTCAACAGAAGAATGCTTCCAGAAACCTAGCTACCATTGCTCGGAGAGGTGGAGTTCCTACATCAATGGAAGAACCCCTATCACTGTAGTCTGCATCTACACTATGGAAATATGGTGGCATAGCTATGGTGCCACTGCTATGCCACTCTAGTAGGGTCTTAGCTTACAATCCCAAACCACTATAGCCAACTCACTCAAAAGCTCTCCCTTAAGCTTTTTTCAGGGTCACACTGTGCTCACCAGCTATTGCTTGGCTTTCATGCTTTTGCCTCTGACTCTCTCTGTTCTCAGTTCCTGTATCTAGAGCTTTCCCTTAATCTTCTCCTCCCTTCCCACAAAAAGCCCTTTGCCCATTCAGTCTAAACTCTGGGTGAGTTAACAATCCCCTTTTGTCCTAGGGGGTTCTTCTGATTAGCTCATCCTTACACATATGTTAATTGTAGGGTGCATCACAGAGAAGCTGATCTCTGTGAGGTTTTAGCTCAACCCATAGCAAGGTTTCACCCAGCTCATAATAATAGTGACATAAAGCACAACCTTCTCTTTCTTCAGAAGCCAAGATTCTCACCAAACCTCAGTTTAGGAGTGAAATAAAATCCTAAATACCTGGCTGCAGAATTATTCTACATTAAGAATCATGATCAATTCTACATTACTCTTTTATCCATCTATTTTCCACAAGCTGAATTAGACTTTTGACCACACTCATTTATTTTCATTTAAATAGTATACTGTAGGAGCACACTAGCAAGTCAGGAGGCAGATCTTCTGTGTGACATGTCATTGCCTGGTGTTTGTTTCAGGTTATTTTAGTTTGTTTTTGTTTCCTGGTGTCCTATAAGAATCCAACTAAATTACACAAAACCTAATCTCTCATGCAAGCCATGATTCCTTGTGCTCCCCTGAGAGTAAAAGCTGCTCCCACAAGCCATCCCAAAGGAGCAGAGACCTTTCATAGCTCCCATAAATAAAACCCAGTTGTAAGGATCCATGCCATTGTAGCTTACACTTACATATGAGAGGTTTGGTTAGACCATATTAAGTTTTGCCTTTGGTCTTTGAAGCATAAATATTTTTAAATGTTGTTTAAACCTTGTGGAAGTCAGTGGGCATAATCACTGCCTTTCTTTCATGATAAATGTAAAGAAGCCATTCAGTTCTTTTATGTAATCAGGCAGCAGAAATAATAGGAGCACTACTCAAAACACAGGGACATAGCAAGTCTAAAGTAGAAACTGAATCATATGGCCCAAGAGGGTTCCGTGGGGACTGAGATAGCAAACACAGAGTCTAAGGCAGAGAGTGGTGGAGCTGTGTACATCTGCATCTCAGAGAGAAGCAAAGACCAGAGAAGCTCCAGACAGACACAGGAGTAGTGTGTAGAATAGTGGCCCTAGGAAAAAGCTGAGAGTGCGCTTTTGGGTTAAGTATTGGCTGAAAAGAGGTTTGGAGCTTTGAACAAATAAATGGTCTCCTATTTGATTCCTGCTGTGTGCAGGGAACCAGAACTTTATTCTTTGTAAAAAATTGCATCAAAAAAAGAGAACACACACACACGCACAAAACAGACTATCATCAATTTCTCTCCCTAGCAGAAACCACCTGCAGGGCCCTGAACTTTGGATAACTGCTCGGATCAAAAAGGAGTAACGATATTAATACAGATTACTTTTTTTCATAGATGTTCCTGTTTAACTTTCTTCTCTTGATTCACAGTACTTTGCTGTTTGTTTCCCTTCCTCTCTATCCATTTCTTCTGTGATATTCAGTAGACTGTTGCATTATATTTTATGACAGCTGGTAACCTTGTAAAGGGAACAAGGCGTGCCATTTCTGTAGCACACTTGATAAGAAGGTATGCTGGAAATGGATGAATATTATATTGAGTTATAAACTACTTGAAAATTCTTTGATGTAATGTATGCACAGTGATAAAACAAACACTGCTCTATTTAAAGCGGAGCTCACTGTAGATGGCTCAGTGTCTCCACATTTCAAATCACATTAAAACAACATGCAAGGAGTCATCCCAAGTTCAACTAAGACTAGTAGTTCAAATCTTGTTTAGCAATTTGCGCTGTAAAAGGCAAAATAATTTGGATTTCATTCCAGGTGACTTTGTCTTTAAATGAAACTTTATATTTGAGACATAAACCTACAATAATAAGGACATGCTTGCATTAAAGGAATTTTGTCAAGGCTCAGACCTCAAATTAGATCTACCAACTTGGCTTTGGTTTGCACATTTCACTGTCTGCTCCGGCTGGCTGTTTAGTTCTTATTTTCAGGGTGAGTATTGGAATTTACAAAATATAACTGCACAAAGAAGGATCCTGTTATATACAATGAAAGAGAGGAGGCTTCCTAGAAGTTTACAGGCCCTACTTTCTCCTTGCATAACGGAATACCTGGATGGCGAACAGACTGTAAGCTAGCTGATCCTGTCTTCTTCCTCATCATCATCAGGGGTGTTCAGAGTGCTTGCACTCTGACAATCATAAATGGGTAATTTATAGCAGTCTCACCTGTACTTCAGAACAAAGTGGCCTCTGTTCTGAAGAACCCAATCTCTATCCTCCCACCTCAAGTCTTGCACTAGAGACAGTTCAGCTGATCTTGAAGATCTGATCCCAGTAGTTTATAATCCTACCAGTCTTGACTTTCTTCCCCTTACTGTCATCCTGTGCAACACAGGATACCTTCAATTATACCGTACAACTCCACTGAAGTGGGCAGGATTGAACAAGTGTAACAGAAACAGAGTTTAGCTCTGTTTGTTTACCTCTGAGAAATCAAGGTGTCTCAGTGCCACAGATCCTAGCAAGTTCCCCATTCCAGCCAATCACTAGGTCAGCCATGAGAGGAATTCAAGCATCTCTGTGATGTGTTGAGCTGTAGGGCCTCAGCAGGATGCAGACTAGTTCCTTCCTTGGCCTTTCTGGCACATTTCCTGGGTACTGACTCTCAGTATGCTATCCCTTCTCTGAAATGGGGCTCCTCAGCCCACCTATCCTAAGCCCCAGGACCAGCACTGATCCCTGATACACCCCAGTTACTTAAACACTTCTCCCCCAGAACTCCACGCAAAACGTGTGAAGCTTCTGGCTTACAGTTTAACTCTCTCAAGGGGCATACAGCAGTAGTGAGCAGTTAAACAAAGTCAGTGTCCAACACCTTTATGCTCTTTCACATTTAGTCATGTAAAGCACAAGGAAGTACTGATCATACAATAAGCATCTCAAACCCCAGCGTCCCTCACTTCTATCTCAACCTTCCCCCGTGAGTCCTTGGGGAACCATCCGGATCCAAAAAGACAAGCTAGCAGAACATCCCCACCTCATGTAAGTTGTTATATGCTGCCTGGTCTCTGCCCCTCATGGAGCCCCCTACCCAGTTTGTGACATTATGCTTTCCTGCCCCACCTATCCTCTTCCTGTGCATCCCACTATTCCTGTGTGAAGTTAAATCCCTCCTGGTCACTGAGCCTAATTTCTACTGGTCCTACCTTCCTGCCTAATCCAACTAAACTGGATTTCCCAGACTTGAGCAGCTTTTTAGCATAGTATTTGTAAGGTTTAAGTAACATCATTAAAATTAAGTATTTCCATAGATTCATAGATAAAAAGGTCAGAAGGGACCATTCTGATCATCTAGTCCGATCTCCTGCACAGCGCAGGCCACAGAATCTCACCCACCCACTCCTACAAAAAACCTCACCTATGTCTGAGCTATTGAAGTCCTTAAATCATGGTTTAAAGACTTCAAGGAGCAGAGAAGCCTCCCTCAAGTCACCCATGCCCTATGCTACAGAGGAAGGCGAAAAACTCCAGGGTCTCTCCAATCTGCCCTGGAGGAAATTCCTTCCCGACCCCAAATATGGCCATCAGCTAAACCCTGAGCATATGGGCAAGATTCACCAGCCAGATACCCAGGAAAGAATTTTCTGTAGTAACTCAGATCCCATCCATCTAATATCCCATCTCAGGGGATTTGGCCTATTTACCCTGAATATTTAAAGATCAATTACTTACCAAAATCCCATTATCCCATCATACCATCTCCTCCATAAACTTATCGAGTAGAATCTTAAAACCAGATAGATCTTTTGCCCCCACTGCTTCCCTTGGAAGGCTATTCCAAAACTTCACTCCTCTGAAGGTTAAAAACCTTCATCTGATTTCAAGTCTAAACTTCCTGGTGGCCAGTTTATACCCATTTGTTCTTGTGTCCACATTGGTGCTGAGCTGAAATAATTTCTCTCCCTCTCCTGTATTTATCCCTCTGATATATTTATAGAGAGCAATCATATCTCCCCTCAACCTTCTTTTAGTTAGGCTAAACAAGCCAAGCTCCTTAAGTCTCTTTTCATAAGACAAGTTTTCCATTCCTCGGATCATCCTAGTAGCCCTTCTCTGTACCTGCTCCAGTTTGAATTCATCCTTTTTAAACATGGGAGACCAGAACTGCACACAGTATTCTAGGTGAGGTCTCACCAGTGCCTTGTATAATGGTACTAAAACCTCCTTATCCCTACTGAAAATGCCTTTCCTGATGCATCCCAAAACCGCATTAGCTTTTTTCACAGCCATATCACATTGGCAGCTCATCCTATGATCAATCAATACTCCAAGGTCCTTCTCCTCTTCCGTTACTTCTAATTGATGCATCCCCAACTTATAACTAAAATTCTTGATATTAATCCCTAAATGCATAACCTTACATTTCTCACTATTAAATTTCATCCTATTACTATTACTCCAGTTTACAAGGTCATCCAGATCCTCCTGTATAATATCCTGATACTTCTCTGAATTGGCAATACCTCCCAGCTTTGTATCATCTGCAAACTTTATTAGCACACTCCCACTTTTTGTGCCAAGGTCAGTAATAAAAAGATTAAATAAGATTGATCCCAAAACCAATCCCTGAGGAACTCCACTGGTAACCTCCCTCCAGCCTGACAGTTCGCCTTTCAGTAGGACCCGTTGCAGTCTCCCCTTTAACTAATTCCTTATCCACCTTTTGATGTTCATATTGATCTCCATCTTCTCCAATTTAACTAATAATTCCCCATGTGGCACAGTATCAAATGCCTTACTGAAATCTAGGTAAATTAGATCCACTGTGTTTCCTTTATCTAAAAAATCTGTTACTTTTTCAAAAAAGGAGATTAGGTTGGTTTGGCACGATCTACCTTTTGTAAAACCATGTTGTATTTTGTCCCATTTACCATTGACTTCAATGTCCTTAACTAATTTCTCCTTCAAAATTTTTTCCAGGACCTTGCATACTACAGATGTCAAACTAACTGGCCTGTAGTTACCTGGATCACTTTTTTTTCCTTTCTTAAAAATAGGAACTATATTAGCAATTATCCAATCATTCGGTACTACTCCTGAGTTTACAGATTCATTAAAAATTCTTGCTAATGGGCTTGCAATTTCAGGTGCCAATTCCTTTAATATTCTTGGATGAAGATTATCTGGGCCCCCCAATTTAGTCCCATTAAGCTGTTTGAGTTTCGCTTCTACCTCAGATATGGTAATATCTACCTCCATATCCTTGTTCCCATTTGTCATGCTACCATTATCCCTAAGATCCTTTTTAGCCTTATTAAAGACTGAGGCAAAGTATTTGTTTAGATATTGGACCATGCCTAGATTATCTTTAACCTCCACTCCATCCTCAGTGTTTAGCGGCCCCACTTCTTTCTTAGTTTTCTTCTTATTTATATGGCTATAGAACCTTTTACTATTGGTTTTAATTCCCTTTGCAAGGTCCAACTCTACTTGACTTTTAGCCTGTCTCACTTTATCCCTACATGTTCTGACCTCAATTAGGTAGCTTTCCTTGCTGATCTCTCTCATCTTCCACTCCCTGTATACTTTCTGCTTCTTCTTAATCACCTCTCTAAGATGCTTGCTCATCCAGCTTGGTCTACAACTCCTTCCTATGAATTTTTTCCCCTTTCTTGGGATACAGGCTTCGATAGCTTCTTCAGCTTTGATTTAAAGTAATCCCAGGCCTCCTCTACTTTTAGATCCATAAGTTCTTCAGTCCAATCCACTTCCCTAACTAATTTCCTTAATTTTTGAAAGTCAGCCCTTTTGAAATCAAAAACTCTAGTTGCAGATTTATTTTTGTTAATCCTTCCATTTAGTTTGAACTGAATTAGCTCATGATCACTTGAGCCAAGATTGTCCCCTACAACCATTTCTTCTATGAGGTCCTCGCTACTCACCAAAATTAAATCTAAAATGGCATCCCCTCTAGTCGATTCAGCAACTACTTGATGAAGGAATCCATCAGCTATCGCATCTAGGAAAATCTGAGCCCTATTATTATTACTAGCACTGGTCCTCCAGTCTATATCTGGGAAGTCTCCTTTGATCACGCAGTTTCCATTAGTATCTACTTTATTAAAAACATTAAAAAGGGCTCTATCCATATCCAAATTAGATCCCGGAGGTCTATAGCACACCCCAAGCACTATCGTAGGAGAGGCTTTACTAGTTATCTTCCCCAATGTAATTTTTGCCCAGACGGACTCTGTCTTATCCATTGCATCGCTTCTTATTTCTTTACATTCTACCTCATCGTTGATATACAATGCTACTCCACCACCTTTACCTTTGTTTCTGTCTTTCCTAAACAGCACATATCCTTCAATACCTGTAGTCCAGTCATGACTACTATTCCACCATGTTTCTGTTATCCCTATAATATCTGGTTTCACTTCCTGCACCAGTACCTCCATTTTGTTACCTAGGCTCCTCGCATTGATGTACAAACATCTTAATTTTTGCTGTTTGGCCTCACTCACATTTTGTACCCTATTAGGCACAGTCATTCTACAGCCAGTATAACCTATTAGACTAGTATCCACACCGCCCTCGCTCCTTATATACATTCTCCTACCCACGGCTGTATCCTTTCTTACTTTGTCTTCTTCCCTCTCAATGCTAAAATCTGGCGTGGAGATTACCTGGACATCTCCCAACCATCTCCCCCTAATTCCTATTTTAAAGCTCTCTTTATCAGTTGTGCCAGCCTCCATCCTTGAAGTCTATTTCCTTCCCTACTCAGATGAAGTCCATCCGGAGAGAACTGTCCTCTGTCCGTGAATGCCTCCCAGTGGCCATACATCCCAAAGCCCTCCTTATAGCACCACTGCCTAAGCCATCTGTTGACAGTCATAATCTTGTCACACCTTTGTTGCCCTTCTCTAGGAACAGGAAGGATCCCACTAAAGATCACCTGAGCCTCAATTTCCTTAAGCATCTTCCCCAGCCTAACATAGTCTCCCTTAATACTTTCCAGCGAGAATCTAGCCGTATCATTTGTTCCCACATGAAGGATAACTAGGGGATTCTTTCCCGCTCCCTTTAGGATCCTTTTCAACCTCATGTCTACATCCCGTATCTTAGCACCCGGAAGACAGCACACCCTTCTATTCTCTGGATCAGCTCTAGTTACAGGCCTGTCTATTCTTCTCAATAAAGAGTCCCCTATCACATAGACCTGCCTTTTCCTGGTGACAGTGCTATTCTCCAGTCTCTCCCCGTTCCCTCTGGCTGCAAGTTCTTTCCATTCCTATTTTCCCTTATAATCCTCTTCAACCCATCCTGTATCCTCCTGGGGCTCATATTTGGTGTAGTCTCCCTTTACTCTTCTGCTTTTCCTATAGGACTAGCCTCTCTTCTCTTCTTCCTTACCCTTCCACCTTCAACAAGTACCTGCTGAGCCCCTTCTTCATTTTCCAACTCTGCAAACCTGTTCCTAAGCTCTATTTCTCCTTCACTAGCCCGTCTTTTCCTCTGCCTGGTCCTTTTAGTCACATGCTTCCACTGACCACTTTCCTCACCCAGTCTCCCCTCAGAATTCCCCAGCCCTGCTTCCATCTGTGAGTCTGAGCTTTTCCCTTCAGATACCTCATATCTTTGCTCCATCATCTGCTTAAACCCCTTCCTAAACTCAACGAGACTTTCCACCTGCATCTCCAAACCTCGGATCTTTTCCCCCATCAGCTCTATCAGATGGCATTTCATGCAGAAAAAACTCTTACCAGGTCCCCCCTCCAGGATCATGTACATACCACAGCTTCCACATCCAGTCATCCTCAATGCGTCTTTCACTACAGGAGTCACTCCCACAGCTGCCTTCGTATCTGTCATCGCCTTCCCACCTAAATCCTGTTAATCTGGGAAACACAAGTCACACCAAAAAGACCACTCCCCCCCAGCAAAAGCAAACCCCAAACAAGCACCACAATACAAACTCCCCTTTCAAACTCCCACTCAAACTCCCCTGTTTACAGCTCTGTTTGCTAGCTCCTGTGCCGCTGCAGCTGTCTGATGCAAAGTTTTTCAGTTAAAAAAAATTGCTGTAATATCAATCAGAATTCATAAATGGCACAGACAGCCCCAATTCATTACTAAAAGTAGTGTTTTATGTTTCTTGGTGATTTAAATTCCATAATTACTAAACGAAGTTTCCTTAATAATTTACTGTAAACATCAAATCTGTGCTAATCAGGAATATGCTACTTTATTTAATTCTCTTAATTGTTCAAGCTTTTCTTTAAAGCTATTTGAATTTTTACACATCAAAATACACAGATTAATATTTCTACTGGTCCTAGCATTTCATTTTGAAGTAAATTTTACAGAGTAGTTGCATAGGGTCATAAATGTCACATGTCGGAGACTGTAACGGATGGCCCTAACCCTAGTTGGGCCTGTTTACTGGCTCCAATTCTATTCCTACCCAAAGTACACTATCTGGCACACCCCCTAAATCTAGTCTGGGCCCATGTACTTGCCATCTAGCCTATGCTCATGAACTAGTACTACAATAGGCTAGAAGCTAACTGGCCCCAACCCTCTCCTTACATCAGACCCAGCAAACTTGACCTTATGTACTCTTAGTACAGGAATCAAATTTAATTTCACTTCACTTCTAACCCTACAAAGTCCAGAAACTAGCCACCACCCTATCCCAGGCATGTGGTCTGGCTCCAAGCCTAATCCTAGCCCTCACCTTTACAATCTGGTGCTAAATGTAGTCTGAGAATACAATTTTGACCTATCTCAAGCCCTCACCTGTTCCAAGAACAAATCCCAAAATTGCCCCTTGATTGGACATGTAAATTGGCGCACACTTTAAAGGTAGACTAAACCTATGAACTGGTCTCAATCCTAATCCTAAATTGGCTCATAAATTTAACATAAACCTAGTCCTGTCTCCTGAACTGAGGCTCAGCATAATCCTATCCCACATCCATGAACTACTATACAATTAACTATTTTAGGCTAACAAATTGGTCTCAACGCTAACCCCAGCAGAGTCCCAAGAACAGTTTGCTCCCTGAAAGGATCTTATAAAATGGCTCTAATTGGAACCCTTACTTGGTTGCATGAACTTGATACAATCTTATGTATAGGATAAAAACAAGACAAAAAACTATCCCAGCTTGAACATAACCCTTTCTTGTACCCCTGAACTGATTTTAATATACATCTGTAGATGCTTCTTTTAAGGTAGATGTCAGATTGTATGACCATACCAGAAGTTTGTTCTCCACTTATTTCCATGTCACAAGCATTATGTAATATGAATTCAAAGCTCTAAATCTAATCCTAGTTTAAGAGAAAGATTATTCATTTAACTCTGGATTACAATGGCTTGCTGCTCGGTTTTCTTATTGTTCTCAGTTTCACAGATTGCCAAGAGATAATCTAAAAAATTAATAGGCAGATCTGGAGCAGTAAAGCAACCTCTTTCAGACGCACTGTGAGAATCCTGAAGTGTATGGCACAGCTGGATCTGGGATCATTTTGCATTTGAAAACTGTATTGCTTTGTTCACAACATTTTGTGTGCCTGCTAAAACAATGACCATGGTTCACATGATCAGACAGGAATTGCAAAACATCTGTATTTAAAATACAAAGTAATGCCTTAGCCACACGGTTGAAAGGGTTTATGCAATTATGTGTGGGATTTCTCATGCAAAAAAAGTACTTTTTTTGGTAGGACATTATGTGGTGCAGAAACAGAGGGGTAATCTTTCATGTCTGTAAACTAGTTTTCAGATCCTACCTTGGGTCACAAATGAAAATGTGGTTGGTGATGTCATACTTGTCCCATTTGCCCATGTCATAAATCTGCCACACAGTTTCATAGTCTTAGCAATTTCTGCTCATGAAAGGCCCAATCCAATGCCCAATGAAGCCAATGGGAGTGCTTTCATTGACTCTTACACTGTGTTGTGTCTAATCCAAAAAACTAATGGGTGTTGCAGGTGCACTGGCAGAGCTGCATGGCGAAGCTTACAGAGCACTTGGTTTTGCCACTCGTACAACAGTTAACTTGCAACTTTGAAAGAAAAACTGCATGGGTATAATGGGGGGTTGAGTAAGTATCATTTTGTTTTATTCCTAAAGTACCCACCATAGCAAAATCACTGGCAGCATATACAACCAAAAAATGTCAAATTAGAAACCAAGCACTCCAATGCAACCCCTCACCCATTTACGCCCCAATCCCTTTGACAAAGGGAAGTAAAATTATATCATTGTCATTTATTTTAATAAGGAAACTGATTCCTGTGATATGGATCGTGGCACTGAGTGTGTGGGAGACTGTGAGCTGTCATGAAAGGATATGACTTTGATCTGTATCACTGCTACATTTTACCATTTAGAATGTGTAAGGTGAATGGACTGATTCATATTATTTGGCTGATCAGCAAGTTAAAGGAGTGGGAGAGGGGGGTATTGAATTCCAAATTCCTTACCCAGGTACAGAAATGTAAGGTTGCCTAAAGTGAGGCCTCACACACTGCTGCTCTCCTTCCATATGCCATGTCCTAACCAGATCTCACAGATACTGAAATGTTATTTAGGAAAATGTGGGAGAAATTCTGAGATCTGTATTTGATTGGAGTCAAGGAGAGTTTGAGTAAAATCTTAGAAAGGACCAAATCTTATCATCCTATATCTTTATTTTCTCTTCCATTGTAACTTTTTTCTATGGCATTATCAAATCCTTGGGCTATTTTTAGCTGGCTTATTAAGAATATGCATTATTTGTATTATGCTTGTTTCTTCTATTAGGATTTGTACTTGTAAATGGAATGAAATAAAGACTATGTTGTGTCAATTCAGCCATTGAATTCATCATGGCTGAAGGTTCTTTAGATATAGATATAAATTTGCATCTCCCCTCTTTCCTCATTCCTTTTAAAGACTACAATAATTAGAGGAATGGACAAGGGGAAAGAGGCCACTTTAATTGCACATTACATCCCAAAAAGATATATTAAAAATGTCTAGGAAAACAAAAAAAAGCCAGTAATATTTCAAAGTCATTATTTATTTCTTGGAGTTCATGAAATATAGGTATGTGTGCCCTGGGCATCTATCCTTGGTTGGGCTGTGCCTAACATAGACCTAAGGAATTAGAAAAAAAGAATGAAAAAATATATTAAATAAAAATATAGTAAGATCAGAACTGAAAATATAGATTTGGCCCTGAAGTCCAACAGTAGATAGGCAAACCAATGTAAGTAAGCCCCCTTATCCATTGGTTCAGCTTCCTGGGATAAATGAAACATGAGCCTAAAAAAAGCCAGTCACCCAACAGGGCTCCCCTTAGGGTGTGACAGGATTATATACTCATTCCCATTCCAGTCATCTAGACTTGGGCGGGGTGTAGGATAGGGCCTAGGATAGCATCTCTGCCCTTCAGATGAATTCCTCAGGAGTTTACCCTTTCCAGGAAAAAGAAATGAAGAAAGAGGGAACCCTCACCGACAATAAACATCCTGTCGCAGACAAGCCACCAACCCCTTTTTGTTCAGGGTGTATGTGGGGTGGAAGGCCTTGGTCAAGCCACAGTCCAGCTCAGTTAGCCACCAGAAACTAGAGTCGATCTTATCTTCACTTCAGGAAGCTTGAACCATCCATAGGCAAGAAACACACGGTTAAATATTCATTTTAATTATAGTACTATCAATTTATACAGTGCAAAGAAAAATCATCCATAGGACTATTTATAGCTCTGCCTTCTATCAGGCCTCTCCCTGGGAGCTGGGGAGATTAGCACTCTGTCCTTCTCCCAGAGCTTCCTGGTACTGAACTGAGTTTCTCACCTTTGAACTCTTCCTCCGCTCCCAACATAATTTGCAGGTGCTCCAGGGCAGCATCACTTGAGCCAATACTAACTCCTTAACCCTGTCCTGCTTGGTGTGACTTTGTAAACCCCATCACAGGGACCTGATTATAGTTGGCCAGCAGGAATGACAGCTGCAAGGAAGACCAGTTTTCAACTGCTGTCCTTTCCTCCTCTGAGTTCAGGCTCAAAATGGTGGGGCAGGAACAGTCTCAGGCATGCAGGACCACTGACAGCTGCCAGACCAGATTTCTAACTGAAACATAGTGTGATGTCACCTAATACAAAATTAAACACAGATGACATTAGCAGGAACAAAAGACAACCAAGGACAGGCAGTGTGTGAAGCCCTCAAATGGACACTTATGTCATCAGGAGAGGGGCTGCATCAGCAAGGCAGCTGGCAGAAAGAAACACTTAGTACTATAATTAAAATGAATATTTTAACCATCTATCTGTTTCTACAGTGCAAGGAAAGATCAGTTTAATTTCAAAGACCTTTAGAGAAGAATGTGGCATAGTTCAAATTCAGATCATTGTAATTTGCACTCTTATTCACTCCCTGATACCTGGAGCTTGGTGTTCTTGTCTCCTTTCAAAGATACCATTGTCAGAGTTTAATATTCATATATGCAAGCATGTGTATCACCTCCCTTTTTGGTTGATTAATCTTTAACTCAGAAATGAGATGTCAATCTTCTACTAATATAGGGAAGGAAATAGGGCCTTTAGAAAATCTGACATAGTATTCCAGTTGTCCTTTCTTTTTACCCCAATACATTCCCCGCCCCCCCCCCCCCGTCTGTCTTGGCCAGCTGTTGTATTACATAATGCGTCCAGATGCATGTGAAAGGGAGCAACTCTGCCCCTTTTCCACGAAAGGGGGAAAACTTCGGACATGCCTCTAACAGTAACAGAATCAGGTGGATAATTCCAAAGAATATAAATTAAACTATCAAGCATATGTGTTTCATTAAACATATTAACAATTAAACAATTAACACTTTGTATCTATACCGTTCCTTTCATTCAATAATATCATATCTCCTTGCACACTAAGCTCACAACACCTGTGCAAGATAGGGTGGAAAGAACACCACTTGACATATTCATAAGTTAAACTGAGGTGTGAATAGGCTAAAGATGCCCAAATACTTAATCAAAAGCTTTGGCATGTAGAGAGAAGATTATAAATAGCATTTATCAAACCATCTAAGGTTCTGACTGCTCAGCTTCTGAATCATCTTTACCTTTTTTCCGCTGTTAACGTAATACTGGGCTGATTTAGACATCAACATTTTCTACTCTGGGTTGGGGGTTTTTTGGAATTTTTTTTGGTATCAAGTAATTCAGTACAGTGCAACTTTCAGCCTGGGGCCAGTGTACCTAAGAAAACTTTGTATTGTTTTACAGGGAGCTTATTCTGCAGGACTTAATGTTTATCTTTGTAACTCCTGTCTTACCTCTTGTATTTCTTCCTAAAAGACATTTCCCTCAAGCCTATATCAGTGTTGGCTATCAAGATCAGCCTCTGGAAGAAAGCCCAGAACTTCAGCTCCAATCCCTGCTGCAGAAGGAGTGGGGAAATTCTTTACTACACTATTTATTTCACAGGACTCTGAAATAATTACCTGAAAGGACAAAACAATCTCATTATATACCAGACTGTCTCTCACTCTTTTTATTTGGCAAGTTAACAATTTCCCAGTTTTATTTTCTCATTCATAATAATTGGCCAAGAGTGTAATATGGTCCTTTCATCTGATGTGGCACTTAGCATCTGTTAATGTCTCTTTTGAGACAGCTCAGAAAGAATGAGGATTTGGGGTCCTGTAACTGTATTGGTTAGGATATGCTGATATTTCCTTACCTATTTAGTAGTTCCTTTTTAATCTCACTGTGACTTTAGTTGAATATGTAATCGCTTCTCTATTAGAGGACCACCTTGCAGGCATCCCAAACCACTAGCAAAAAAAGCAGCTGCGTCTGCATTTTGACTGAAAACCTTTTGATCCATTGTTTAATAAACTGTGATGGGTGGGGAACAGGGGTCCCAAGGTAACTGTAAAATGAATTACCAACGTATACTATCCACGTTCCTGACATCTTGATGTTAGATTAAAGGTATCTGAGGGCAAACCATTCTGGGTAATAGTTCATAAATTTCTAATAGGTCATAATACTTGTGATATAAAAATAATCTGTCCTATTGGGTGTACAGATACTAAGATTCCCTTATCTCCAGAAGCAGTCAGCTGATTGTGATTGTTCTATAGATTTCTCCAATAGCCTAAAAACTAAATCCTAAATCTCCTCTTGACCTGTCCAACCAAATATATAAAAACCAAGACCTGAGCTGTTGTATATTGAGTCTTAAGAATGCCTTATTTGAATGCATTAAAAATGCATAAGTAGCCTGTTCAAATGGGCCTTTCTTGGATCTGACTCAGAGTTTAGCAACTATATAAAATAATTCATTTATACACACAAGGAAATAGTCAAAAGGTATTTTGGTAAATAAAAAGAACTAATTCATTTGCTGTCAATAAGTAAAACAAGAACAAAATACTCAGAAATCACACTTTGCCATTTACTTCCGAAATCAAGATGATATACAGACTATCGGGGGTTGATTTATCGCATCTAGTCTAGACACGATAAATCGACCCCCGAGCGCTCTCCTGTCGACTCCTGTATTCCACCGCCACGAGAGGTGCAGGTATAATCAACGGGAGAGCAGTAGCAGTCGACTCGCTGCAGTGAAGACACCGTGGTGAGTAGGTCTAAGTACATCGACTTCAGCTACGTTATTCACACAGCTGAAGTTGCGTAACTCAGATCGATTTCCACACACACACCCCAGTGTAGATCAGGCCATAATAACTCCAACCTTTATATACATAATGCTTCCAAAGTGACTTCCAAAGTCATGAAAGGGACATTAAGACACTTTTACACCTTCCTGATCTGGGCGTGCCAGGTCAGACCAAAGCACAAATTAAAGCACATTCAGCACTCCCAGACTTGTAATAAATGCTACAGAACCATTTTGCCAGACAGAAATAGTAGGTTCCTGGTAATGCCCTGCTATGATGAGAGCAGTCAAGATAGGGTGGCACAGGAACTGCTATGCCAGCTGTATACCTCCTGAGGTGTGTGTGCGCATCATTGGGTAGCCAGTTAAACTGGTTTTGTTGTTGTTTTTCATTATTTTATGGCAAAAAGGGTACAGCCAGGGCCAGGATCTGACCCAATGTTTTATCTTGTAAGGCAATAGCACTTTTCATGGCAATAGCACGTTCTATATATCTGATTAATATAGTACAGGTACTGCATAGCCAATACAGCAACCGTAAGCCAGTATGAATATTTTAAAATGCATTTTCTGTTTAATATGCTTATTAATTATAAACCCACACTATTCTCTACAATAGATTTTCTAGGGAAGAGGCAATGGATACTTCTCTGTTCTTTTCTCTGTTCATTGACTGGGATTCTGTACTTTACTCTGCCATACATGTGAGTGTGGATTTTCAGCTCATTTATTGTTTCTTCTTTCTAAAAGATTTTATAAAGATTGGCAGTAAATTTAGAGGCTAATTCTGCAATGTAGCTATTCAGAATGTGCTGGATTTAATTTTCTTACTGCTATGCAGCTCCCTGACTATATTAAGAGACATCTGCTTCTTTGTACTTCCAAAACAAACCCTTAGTAGAGAGCACTATGCATTGAATTCTACTGTAATTGTTCCTATGTTACTAGACTGGGGACTTAGCACACGATGGTCAGGAAAAACTTCTTAGCATCAGCTTCTCCCACAGACATTGTGATGATAGCAGATGCATGGAAAGTAGCATAAAGTAATGTCTCCACTAGAATATGTTTCATATACTCTTCCACCCAGCTGAGGCTTGATGATATTAGAATCATGAAACAAATGGACTTTCACGGTGTCCTCCAAGCAAAGTCATTTCTAGGAACCTGTACAGTCATTACCATTCAATTCCATCTCAACCACTAGACCTTTGGTATTATCTATTTTCTGTTCTGATGCTCCAATTTTTTTTTTAATTAGTTTGCAGAATTGTTAGTGAACTATGGCCTGGTCTAGACTAGGGCGGAGAGAATCGATCTAAGTTACGCAACTTCAGCTATGTGAACAACATAGCTGAAGTCAACATACTTAGACCTACTCACCGCGTTGTTTTCACTGCAGCGAGTTGACTGCTGCTGCTCCCCCATCGACTCTGCCTGCACCTCTCATGGCAGTGGAGTACAGGAGTTGACTGGAGAGCGCTCGGGGGTCAATTTATCGCGTCTAATCTAGACGCGATAAATTGACCTCACCCCTCCACCGCTGGATCAATCGCTACCCGCCGATCCAGCAGGTAGTATAGACATACCTTATACATCAAAGCATTTCTTTGATTCATGTGTAGTGGAATGTGCCTTATTTGACTGTTGTACATGGCAGGAGAGTTCAGAGAGACTTATCCCATTCTTAAATTGTTTTTTTTTTTGTTTAGCCATTACAAACTAGGTTCTTGAAAATGCAGAGGCCACAGTCATGTGTTCAAACAATCTGTAGATGCCTTGTGTGTCCATCAAGTAAATAAAAGCATTAGCTGCAATAATGTTTGAAGATTAGGAATTGCACCTGATAAAAAAAATGCAGTCATTGAAAAATGAAGTAGGAACAAAAATTTGCAACACTAACTCAGCAATTACCTTGTGCTTAGGGCACCTAGAAGATTTTCAGAAAATCTATCTACAATAGTAAAGGAAAACAGGAGGAAATGAGGAACCCTAGTCCAGGGACAGCAGCTTCAAAGAGGCTAATCAATTTGTCTAAAGCTAAGGGAGGATTCCATGGTCACATGTCCTCAGAGGTGAAAGTAAGCCGGTACAGCATACTGGCAAGAGCCGATGCACCGTACTGGTGCAGCCCGGCTTCCCCAGAGGACAATTTAAAGGGCCTGGGGCTCCCAGCAGCGGCAAGAGCCCCAAGACCTTTAAATTGCCTGAAGAGCCCTGCTGCTGGAGCCCTGGGGTAGTGGCTGAGGGGCCCTGGCGGCTATTTAAAGGACCGGGGCGGTAGAAGCAGGGGAGCCACAGGCCCTTTAAATAGCCCCCAGAGCCCTGGCGTAGCGGTGGCTATCTAAAGGGCCCAGGGCTCGTCTGCTTCTACTGTCCCGGCCCTTTAAATAGCCCCCGGAGCCCTGGGCTGCTGCTGCTACCCCAGTGGGGGAGGAGGGGGGGCACTTAGCCCCAGCTCACCCTGTAAGGTAAGTGCCCCCCTCCTCCCGCACTGCCCCAGTCCTTTAAATAGTCACCGGAGCCCCGCCGCTACTCCAGGGCTCCGGCGGCCAATTAAAGGACTGGGGCAGTAGAAGCAGGGGAGCCCCGGGCCCTTTAAATAGCCCCCGGAGCCCTGGGCTGCTGCTGCTACCCCAGTGGGGGAGGAGGAGGGGCACTTAGCCCAGCCCACCCTGAAAGGTAAGTGCCCCTCAGCCCCGCCCCAGTCAGTCACTTGACTTATTTTCACCCCTGCATGTACTGGCCAAGAATCACTCACTACAGCTTTCCCCTCTGGGTATAAACAGCAGTTCAGAGTTAAACAAAAAACAACCCTGTGGAAAAATAGCACCTGATCATGTAATTAGAGACAGTTTCATAATAAATATGGAACAAAATGAAGGTTGCATGGAAAACCATAACTGACTTTTGAATGCTTGACTTTTTCAACCTTAACGTTCTTTTATACCTTTTTAATAGAGTTTTATTGTTACTACTGAGCCAAATTTTCAGTTTTCAGGGGAGAGAGAGAGAGAGAGGACACAGTGAGGACGTTTGCACTATTACTGCTCATGTCTCCCATAAGTGAATTAATTTCCTGAAAACGTTTGACTGAAGTTGAATCCGTTTACAGTACTAGAGGCAGTGAAAAAGCCAAGCATGTGAAGGAAGGAGACAATACAATTCTTCTCTGTTGTGGATTTTAATCTTTTTAATGCAGCTTCAGCTAAACTCAGTGGGGGAGGCAGCATCCAGCTGACTTTGGGGTTCACACAATGAGGCATGGCCTAGTTATATGTACTGAGTAGAATTCTGTAATAAGCTCCCAGGACTCCCAAGCAGCATCAGCATGGTCTGTCTGTGCCTTTCAATTCTAGGCAGAGGTCTTCTTGACCCAGAGCCAGGACCAGTATGGGCAACCCTGCAGCTAAGGGTCTGGCTCATAGCCCAAACAATTTCTTTAATGTCCTGCATGCTTAATGAGAATCAGCTGGCAGTCCATTCCTCCAGGACTGAGAACTTGTACATTCAATTCTGGATGCAACAGGTATTTTCCCTCCCCTACAAGGAAGCTTGGAAGCCCCATTCTCCCTTTTAGAGGGAAGTAGAGTACATGCACCTACATTATATGTACCACTTGCATCCAGTTAGAGCATGCAGTACAGAGTGAAGCTGGATTAAAAGTTTTCTATATTCTGTTACACAGATATGTCAGTGTTCCCACCCTATATGTTGTTGTCATAATCTTTGTATAAAGTATATCTTGTAAGGTATCATTTAAAAATTTATACTGTAATTTGCTGATCAGTAATATAATGGCAAAATGCACATAGCAATGTTATAAGCTGAAATCATGACCAAAAGTAGGTTTTCCAGATAAGTCTGGGGAGTGGCCAAACCAGCTCCTCAGAGACAAAGGATAAACTGATGCCTCAGGCACATGCAAACAAATCTGATAGACCATTTAATCTGCTAAGTGTCCATTCTTTTGCAGAAAAGGGGCAAGGGAAAAAAAATAATCTACATTTTAGCAAAGAAACAGCATGTAGTTTCCTTCCACACACACTGCCTTGCTCCCAGCTGGAAATGTTTCTCAAAGCGGGGACAGGACTATTAAAAAAAAAAAAAAAAAAAAAGGCGCACCCACCCCCTTTCATTCATTGCACTTGAAGAGACAAAGGAAGCAGTCATTAGCCTCTCTTGGAGGGGTTCTGACCTGAGAGTTTGGTTAGTAATCTGCTGAAGTTTGTGGTAAGAAAACTTTGCTTTGAATCTAATACAGTTTGATAAATTAGGCACCAGTAAGTGTTTTATCTTCGTTTTTGTATCTTTCATTTGTAACCATCTCTGGTTCCTATGCCTCATTACTTTTATTCATCTAAAATCTCTTTGTAGTTAATAAACTTGTTTTACTGTTTTATCTACTCAAGTGTGTTTAAGGTGAAGTGTCTGGGTAACAAGTTGTGCGCATATTATTCCCTTAAGGAATAAAGGGACTCAATATATTTGTACTGTACAGCAGAGGGCTGGGCAGTACCGGACATACATTTCTGGGGGGGAAATCTGGGACTGGGAATGCGTTGGGGTCACCCTGTAGAAATCTTTAAGGCTGGTAGAAGCCAGGATGTGGCTGGCTGCGGCACACACAGATGTAATTGGAAGGGACTTAAATGCTGGAGGTTGTTTGTGAGTAGTCCAGGTTGGAGGTTACAGCAGCAAGGGCATCCTAGGTTACAGGACAGGAGTCACACAGCTACTCATTGGTCTGGATTGTAACCTGGTGTGTCAAAATCTGGTGCACAGATCTGTTTTTGTATAGTGCAGTCCTAAACATCCATGTCTAAAATGCCCTCCTGTGGCAAACCATGGCACACCATGCACAGCTGCCTCAGTTTCCCCTTTATAAGGGCCATACAAAAGAATATTAGTCTCTTGCAGCAACAACTTCAAACCCTTTATATTAAGTGCCATGGTCTGCAAATTGCTTGTAGCAAAGATGGTTCCTCTTAAAACCACTAAGTAAAACAAGGTTACAACAAAGCAGCTCTTCCATGCCATTCATAAGTCGCCATTCCCAGATCACCCACTCCAGCTCCAATAACCACTGTAGCAGTTCCATTAGCCTCCATTCCCAGTTCCTACTCCCTGAGAGTTCCACAACCTGCTTTGCTTAAGAGTTCTCCCATAACCCCAGTCAGGACTTCCAGGAGAGGGCTCCCTACAGTGTTTCACTCCCCCAGGAGTATTATTTTGGAGACGTTCTATGGCCTATTTTATAAAAACTAGTTGACCACAGAGGTCCCTTCTGGCCTTGGAATCTATTAATCTAGGAGGGCTCCCTGTAGCTTTATACTCCCCAGGCCTCCTTGTCTGCGAGTCTGATCCCTGTTCCTCAGGACCTCCCTCCAGAGTCAACCCCTTGCTTCTGGGTATGGCTTACACTGCTGACATTGGTTCTTCCCTTCATTCCTAGGGGCCATGCATAAGCCTTCCTACAACCCTAGCTCTAGCCCATCCTCCCAACCGTTTTCCACAGAACTCATTGCCAGGAGCTCAGTTACTGCTCTCCTGCAGCTCCTCCTCTCAAGCAACTCTCTGCTTTTTCTACCACTCCTCTGTTCTCAAGCAGCTGTCACTTGCCTCCTTCCTGAGTCTTTCAGGCAGTGCTCACCTGCTCCCTTTTCCTCACGGTGCTCTCTGAGGCCTAATTGAGGTCAACTGACCACTCACAGATTCACTGGCCTCTTCTCTCTTAAAAAGACCAGAATCTCCCTATGATAATCCACCATCCTACCATTTGTGCTATCACAGCATCCATTTTGTGGCTTTGTCTCCCCTCCAAAAGTGATTCTCCAAAAGTATTGCAAACCTAAGTGCAGCTAATGTGTGACTGATATCCATGCCATCTGTGAGGTAAATTACTAAAATAAATTCCCTGACAAGAGTGTCCAGACTTCCGACAGTCCCTAATTAAGCAATCTCTCTTGCTAAATCCACAGAGATAGTCATCCAATAAGCCAAGCAGTAAAACACCTGTTCCACACATTCAAGTTCTTAGGCAAATTCCAAAAACAATAGGCTGCATTATGGCATGGCTGTAACAACTCCAGCGTTAAGGTTAAAGCTCGCTTCCCTTTATAAATCCTGTTTTTAAACTCTTCTCCTGCAACTTCTGCACATACAAACCCATCTTTCGGAAATTTCACATGCTGCATTTCAGCTGAGGCTGGAGTCTTCCTGAGAGGGGTTTTTGTTTGTTTTAGTTTTGTGTTTAAAAAAATTGTTTCAAAGTCAGTGTTTAGAAGATATTCCTGCCTGGTATTTTGGTATATTTTCCTAACATTTCAGATTTCTTTTTGTTCATTGTACCTCCAAAAGAATGCAATCTAACAACTCATAACATATTTTATTGGCCTTGCTGATGTTAAGTACCTTTAATAGTTAAGCTGAAGGAATGAGGGGAGAAGGGATTTTTTTAAATATTAAGAGTTGTTTAAAAATTCATACAGCTGTATAGATCAGTATTATTCTCTCTCTCTCATACACACACACACACACACACACACACACTTGTTAAAGAGCATGAAGGTGGCTCAAGTATGTTCTCTCAACACTAGCAAGGAAATCCTGACCCTGCCAGTCTCCAGCCATTATCCCACTGCATCATTCCTCTCCACTATAGGGATGTGCCAATACTCTAACATGCTCAACTTAATGTTAATAATACTGACACCCTCAGTGTTGTTACGTGGGCCAGATCCTGTGAGGGGATGAATTCCTGGACTGCCCACTGAGTGCAATTAAGGTAGAACATGCATATCTGAGCTCCATATATGCTCGTAAGAAACTAAATTTGTTTGAATATCACCTGTATTAACAGAAAGATAAAATTTAAAGCTAATTACAGTTAAAATCCTTTCCCAGTGTTAATGACTTCAGAAGATATCTATGAAGAAATTCAATGGAGTGATAAGTTTAGGAATAGTCTTTATTTGCAATTCACAGAACAAACTCAAGATAACCATAATTCTTTCACTTCATCCTTGCCCCTCTCAAAGCCTTACCGTTAATCAGAGATTTTCTCTTCACTGCTACAAAAAGCTGCATTACCATCGGATAGCTAGTGCTCATCAGCTCTTCCTCTGTAAAATCTCAGTGGAGACAAGGTACTGTAATTTTAAATAGTGTTTCATTGGACCTGATTCATGATTTTTAATTGTTTTGGAGTTGACAACTTAAATTTCTATGCAAGCAGATATCAAGAAACATGAGCTCTAGCCCTAGCTCTGACATGACTTTTCTAAGGCAACAGAAGGAATGTCATTTAACCTCAGTGCTGCAGGTACCCCATCTGCAGAATGAGCATACTTACTCACAGGAATGTTGAGAGATTTCATTATCCAGCTGCTATTTGTAAAATGCTTCAAAAAGGAAATGGGGGGGAGGAAAATGGGAGCAGTATCAATAAGAAACCAGCAGCCAGGCCATTAATCCTGTTGTGGGATCTCAAAGCTGTGCTTGAGGGGCATAAAATGGGTGCACATCGCACAAATCTTGTGAGACAGCCTTGGAATGTTGCTTGCTTGTGGTGGCAGCTGAAGCAGGACCTGCAGGCTGCATCACTGGGGCTAATGTGACAGAGTGGCTGCAATCAATCTGCAAGGCTTGGAAGGTTTGGTGGCTCAATGAAAAAACATCTCTGTAGCTTTAAAGGCTCTCCAACAGGTAGGAGGTTTGAGCTGAAAATCTGCCCTCCCCCCACTTTTGTAGCAGAACTGAGAGAAAGTAGATAGGACAGAATTGAAACTGTGTTAAATGCTCTTTAGAAAAGTTGTCAAAAGGTAGTGTCCTGTGCCATCAGAACAAAGGTGACCACTTCCTTTATTTACCAGGAATGGTACACTGTTAAGAGACAGCCATTTTACATTATACTTGAATGAACATAGAAATAACAGTTCTTGTGATAACATTGTCTAACTGTTAGCTATATGAACTCTTAGCTATATGTAGATATTAGGTGCCCTCAAAACACCTAAAATACAGTAGATTAGATATGGATCTATGGATTTTCTAATTCCTGCAGAACTGATGCTAGTTTGCATAAAAGCCAAATCCCTAGATGTAGGGGAGTCACAAAATTAAGGTCTGGGTTAGGATCCAGAAAATCATGTTTTACCACTTTGTAAAGAGATTTGAGGACTATGAACAGAAAAATCACTGTACAATTGCTAATATTGTATTATTATTATGACTACAATACTATCATCCTTTCCCAAGTGTTGGGGGCATTCAAATGGGGACTTGGTTCTGGCTTATCTTTCCTACAAGCCAAAACACAAGCAGGTACCTTACTGAGAGATTTAAACAATTGTGTAATTGACAAGACAAGGTGGGAAAACCCCTGCAGCGTTTGGGGCTTAATATGAAATGTTTAATATAATAAAGTTCATATTTCTGTGTTCATGTTCTAAGTATAAACCATATATTGTGCTGGAGTTGATAAAACCAGAATAGTAGTAGACAGAAATAAGTCTATTTAGCAATAAAAATTAATCTTCATATGTTTGAAACACCTAATTTTATAGGAAGTGTCACACTACGAGACCTACTTGTCTTCCATTTTCACACATTTCCTGTGTTTCATGTGCAGTCCATTCATCAGCAAGAAAGAGACTATTTGACCTCTGTGACTGCTGTTCATTCTGCAGGGAAAATGTAGAGATATAGAATTACAACATCAGATGACTTTAAATAAAGGATGCTAAACATAGAAGAAAGAGTGAGGGTTAAATCCAGACTCTGATAATGTGTGAGGAAGTTAATCTCTTATTGCAGGTTGCTGACAGGCTAAGTTATCATGTCTGTAAAACACATTATATATGATTTCACCAAGGTATAAAACTACCAATGGCCTCTAAAAAAAGGACACAGTAGTAATAAGAAGGATACTGAATCTTTTCTGGTCTTTTCCTGTATCTCTTTCCTCTTGCAGGAGTATTAGCCAGAAATTACTTGTTACTTTCTCATATGCTCATCTTCATTCGGCTCATCAGGTTCACTTATCATTAGGTCTCTCTACTCACACTTGAGCTGAGTCTGCCTTTACTACAAAGAAGAGAAAAGCAAGTTAAGGGTTAGAAACTATTTTAGTAGTAACAGCAAAAGTACTGTGTCTGGAGACAAGAACAGGGAAAACTTAAGAGTCAGGACTCCTGGGTTCTATTTATGCCATAGCTGGCAAGCTTGCCTTTCACCAAAAGAAGATGGTCCAATAAAAGATATTACTTCACTTTGTCTCTCTAATATCCTGGGACCAACTTGCATTCAATACTACTGCAATATACTGTGATACTAAGCAACTCATAATCACTGCTATTTGGTTTCCCCCATCAGTAAATGGGAATCTTCTGCTCTTCCCTGCCTCACAGGAGTGCTGCAATCTCTATTAATGTTTGTATATGCTCAGAGATCCTTGGAGATGCCACATAAACGGGAATTTCAAGTCTGAGTTATTTTACCTCCATATTTGGCACTGGAACAGCCACTACTGAAATACTGTGTCCAGGTCTGGTGTCCACAATTCAAGAGGGATGTTGATAAATTGGAGAGTATTCAGAGAAAAGACCCACAAATGAATAAAGCATTAGAAAACTTGTTTTATAGTGATAGACTCAAAGAGCTCACTCTATGTAGATTAACAGAGAAGGTTAAGTGGTGATTTGATTACAATCTATAAATATCTACATGAAAAACAAATATTTAACAATGGACTCTTCAACCTAGCACAGAAAGGTACAACACAATCCAATGGCTGGAAGTTGAAGCTAAACAATTTCAGACTGGAAACCACCATAATTAAAAACAAAACAAAAACAATAACAGTAAGTAAACACTGGAACAATTTATCAAGGATCATGGTGGATTCTCCAACACTGACCATTTTTAAATCAAGATTGAATGGTCTAGAAGCTCGGCACTAGGAATTATTTATGGGAACGTCTACGGCCTGTTCTATATAGGAGGTCAGAATAGATGATTACAATAACCCCTTCTTGCCTTGAAATCTATGAAGGTGTGTGAGGGTGCTGGGAAAAGCACTATTGAGTTCCTGGGGGGAACTAACAGCCCCTCTCCCAGCATAAGCTAAGAAGCCACTGAGCTCAGGGGATGAAGTCAGGGGATGAAGTCAGGGGACAACTAATGAAAAACAGGGATAGCAATTAGGTCATAGGGTCAAAGTCAAGGGGTCCAGAGTGGGACATCAAGCAGAGAACCCTGGACAGTACTCCTCCAAAGGCATCCAGGGAGCCAGTGGACACAGCTCAGAGGAACTCTGCCTGGATACATGACCTGAGGGAGGAGCAGAAATAGGCCCCACAGCCGCAGAACACCTCCCCATCCAGCATCTTCCTCCTGATATGATGGATGGCTGCCTTGGCCGTTGACAAGGGAGGTTGACAAAAAAGTCTTGACTTCATGGGGCCATGGAAAGGGTGAGTGTGCATCAGGAGGTGCAAGGAAAAGTGCAGCTGGAACCTAAAGAGAAAGTTCTGGAGGAGCCGGAAGAGGGGCTCCATGTAAATGTGCACCAGGGTCTCCCTCATGCAGCAAGAGGGGTAAGTGTCAGGAATGGGGTGAAATAACTCAGGTACATGACCATGCTCACGACTCCATGAAGGAGCCACCAATTCATATCCTCTGTCATCCAGGGTGGAATGCAGACTGGCCTACCGGCGCTTCTCACCATGAGCAGAGATTGGGAGGGCGGGGAGGAGGGGGGGGGAAACATTGGGTCCATTTCCCACGCATCATATCAATTTGGGGGCATAGCAATCAGAGAGACAGCAAGAGGGATTCTAGCCAGTGGGGCTGTTACACCCTGGGCAACAGCTGCTGTGCTAGCACTCTGATCACTGCAACTCTGATTATTCTGTCTACAGCAAACCTCATTAAGGAGAGCTGTGCCAAATTGGCAGGCAGAAGACACCTAAGAGGCTAATTAAGCCACAAAAGGCACAAGAAGGAAGTGGGAAAAGGGGGAAGCAAAGAGCATGTGAACTCTTCCCCTATCCCCCTCCCCCTCTGCCTTGGGCTGGGGTGGTTACATAGTGTGTAAGGGTGCTGGCCACTAATACTATAAATAAACTACATTAGGTGTTTTACCAGCATAAGAGGTCTTAGAACTGTTTGTGGACTTGAGCAGAGGTTGGACCGAATACAAGATACCATTAAAAATAAACCACTATTCTTGCAAAATATACAAATAATACACTAGAACACCACATGCAACATACTACAAATACAGCAAAGTAACATACAAATGTATCAAGTACACCACCAACTTCTATAAGAGCACGTTAAGGAAAGGTCTAAAATCACACCACTGGGAATTGATCAGCTGCCTCCTGAGCCCCCATTAATGACCTGAAGTTGCTCTGCAGGCACCATGCCTCAGTTTCCCCGCTTCTTTAGCTCAGGGTCCATTAAATCAAACAATCAAAGCAACTTTTGTTTGGTTCAGCAATACCCATCCTTGGGGCTGGATTTATTAAAATAAACTCATTCCCAAAACAAAGCCAAAATACCCATCAAGTACATGCTCCCAGTCTTTCCCACGGGGGGCCTTCCAAACCTTCCCGGCCTGAAACCTTTTCCCTGAATTCTCAGGGTTCCCTGCTGGAGTCTACTTGCCCCAATAGTCTTCCCCTGCCATCTCTTTACACCAGGCCACCCCGTTACACCGACTTTCCTCATTTTGTCATCACTGCCATGCCATCAAAGAAATATGAAAAGGAGCCTGTGTCATGATATTTCAAGAGTTCAGTTTTTTCCAAGTGAGAATCTGAAGAGATGGAGTGGAAATATCATGAGAATTATTCCCATGGTATTTCTCACATTAGGAAACTAAAGTAAATCCACATCAGCTGCTGGGCATGGTTGTGCCTCAGTTTCAAACCAAATATCTTCTAAGCAAAGATTTGGAGGGTTAAGAGTTTTTTTTGTCCACTTCTCCATTATTTAGTAGACCAGTGGACCTAAAGTCTGAACAAAAAAGACTCTTTCTGTCCTTCTTGGGTATAAACAAGTCCATGCTCATATTTCTGAGAAACTGAGCTTCTTGGGAAGGTCACATATGGACATCTGAATTATGGGCTAAGATAAAGGAGAGAACGTTTTATCCTCATTGAATACCATGTTTAAGGTATTAGTCAGTGAGATTTCTTCATGTAAAGGTATCTTTGTGTTTGAAGATGTATAGAATCCATAGGTCCTCCAAAGAAGGTATCAACTTAGATTTTAGTGCTTTGGGGAAGAGACTGTGGAAGTTTCTTTTTCTGTTTTTGTTCAGCATCTAGCACAATGGGGTATTGATCCATGCCTATGGTTCCACTTCCTACATACTACCACAATACAAATAATAACAATAGCCTTATGTACACGGATGACTTGGGAGGAGAATAGCCAGATGTAGACCATTCCAACAGCCTGTGCTTACAGAGAGATTTTTGGGAAGCAGTCTGTCTAGAGTTGTCTATTGAAAATTGGGAGGTTTCTCTTGAAGTCCAGTGTTTCTTCCTGATCTGGAAATCCAGGTCTGTTCCCAAGCAGCAGTATACTAAGAAGCTACACTGATTAGATCTACTATTATTTTATGACCTTCAGGATGCTGATGTTAAGTGATGTATAATACATCAACCCAGTTTCTTTTTAGCTTTTTCAGACTCTTCTCCAGAGTGCTTCCAAAGTGAACTTTATTGGAACAGAAAGAAAGAAATTCAATCCACTCTCAGCACTCAGCTGTTTCCCCCCATCACCAGGAACACACTTGACTAGTGAAGTTAGGACCAGAGAGGAGTAAAGGACAAAGCTATTATTTCCAGTCAGTCAGAGGGTTTGATGCGAAACTACAGAAAAGATATCTGTGAATTCAGCAGATACAGAGAATGGAAGATGAGATTAAACTGAATCAGACCATGCAAAGTCTTCATTAGGAGTAGTACATCCTGCTAATGGAATGAAGGGCACCTCAATTAGTACAACATACAAAAAAATGAAGTCCCACAGAGTGGCTTAAAATAAGGCATACACTATAGTAGTATAGTGTACACAAGATATTAGGGTAAGAGAGAGAGAGACACTATGTCCAGCCCTGATGAAAAGTATTTGTAATCAAGAGCCTGGCTACACTTAGCGTACAGGAGAACATGAAAAGCAGCAGCAAATCTATTAAATAGATAGTGTGCAAACACAAATACTTAGTAATAAGCAACTAAATTGGCAATAATGCAACAAAGGAAGTATTTGTGCAAAAATCATTTTTGAGCCTTTCCTAATTGGTTTGGTGTCATTGAATTAATTATTGCTTTGAAGCTTATTATTGATTGAGAACAGAAAGTTAGGAAACATTTGGGATCTAGGGGTCTTAGGAGTAGTCAGAGCAGTTATGTACTCCTTGCCTGACCCCACTGAGTGGGGTGGTGCATCAGATTAACAGTGCCCTCCGTGGCCAAGCATGGCACAGCCTCCAGGTTCACATGGCCTAGCAGGGCAGTCAGCCTATTCCTGATGCCCAGGAGTCTGAAAACCTTTCTTCACTGCCATGTCCATCGGAGTTAGTAGGGGAATCCAGGCCCTCCCACTCAACTGGGTTACAGCTCAGGGCCCTTGAGCTAGATAATCTGGATCAGGGTTTGTTGATTCTGACAGTGCCCTGAGCTCCTTCCTACCTGCCCCTGGGTCTCTGCAGGCTCTCCAGTATGTCAGTCAGTTCATACCCTTCTGGTCTGATGTCTCTGGGCAGCTCTTTAGCAGTTTCCTGGCAGGAGCGTCTTTCTCCACCCTGTTCACTGCTCTGTAGCCAACCCCCACCTTTCAGTTTCCCAGTCCTTTTATCCTCCCAGCTGCTGTGATACTGCCAAACAGCAGTAGCTGACTATGCCTGTATTAACTCTTGGTTGCTGGGTTAGCGTGGGGTACATATACCCCATGATAAACCCCTACAGACAGAAGTACTAGGTGGCAGAAGTACAATCCAGAGTGCTACTTTCATTTTTGTGCAGGAAGGGGCAATATTATGCTTATTAGTATTTATTATTTGTATTTCCACCGCACCTAGGAGCCCCAGTCACGGACAGCGATCGCATTGTGCTAGGCACTGTACTAACAGGAAACAAAAAGATAGTCCCTGCTCCAAAGCTCTTACAATCTAATTAGGACCTTAGATTATTAATCAACCTCTTCTTTGATGCTCTGCTGATTTAAACAATAGTAAAATGAAGGCAAATCATCTAATACCCTACAATGAAAAAGAAGCAGTAATTACACTTTCCTTTAACATCAGAGATTATAGCCAAATTGCTCCTCTTAGCTAGAACCTGAACTGTTTTAAATTTCCTCTTCTGACAAAGTTTCTGTGTATGTGTGTGTGCGCGCGCCTTCCTGTTACATTTATTTCTCAGAAGATCTAAGGGTCTTTCCTCATTATGCTAATTCTTGCTATCTGTTGATCTTGGAGTGGAGGGGAAAATAACTTTCTTTTGTGATGTATTTGTTCCCATAAGACAACTGCAAAAAGAAAATCTACCCATATAATAAATTAGAGAATAAAGATGAAGCTCTTTGTTCCAATTTGATACAACTAGGTCAGAAATAACTTGGAGTTATCTTCCCTCCTCATAAGTAGAGTCTTAATTTTCTCTCAAAATGTTTAGCTAAAAACCTAAAGAAGAGAGCTGTCTAACTTGGAAGCTTATCTCCCTCTCAATCAAAAGTTGGCCCAATAAGAGATATAACCTCACACTCTTTGTCCCATTAGCTATGAATATGAAAGCTATGAACATCTGAGCCTGTGCCATAGTGTATGTGCAATAGAAAACAGAATCAGTTTAAACAAGAATACTCTGCACAGTGGCATAGCTATTATATTGTGTACTAAAATGCCTAATCAGCTGAACTGCTGTAAGCGCAGGAGGACTTTTACAGAGGCCCAAAGGCTCAGATAATTAGGCACAAAGGTTCAGAGTTCAGAATTCCTGAATCCTATTCCAACCTTTGTTGCCATTTTAATAGTATTTTACATTTACCTGGCATTTTGTGAGCCTGGCCTAGACTGCACCTCACTCCTACCAAGTTGGTAAATATCATTAGCCCCATTTTCTAAACGCAGTCAGTAAAGTGCAGAGACATTAAATCCCAGATTTTCAAAAGTGTTCATTTATTTTTGGATGTTTAACGTGCGTTGTACTGTCAACGAGACTGAGTACTCACAGGAAATGAATGATAATGAAAAACAAAATAAGAAAAGATACAGAGAAGCAGTGAATTTTGTAGGCTCTGCTGCAAGGGAATGCTGAAATAGTTTTTACTGTCCCTAGGTTTTCCCGGTCCCCAGGTCCAGAGTTCTTTTCTGACCATCCTTAGATTAGCCTGACAATGTTTTCTTGCTGTCCGGAGAAAAATTCCCTTATGTCTCACTCGATCTGCTTATCAAGTCCTAGGTCTTAGACTTCATTATCATCTCACTGTGACATCAACATTTTAGTGTTTCATCAGGACTACTGTCTGGGCAAATACCAGTCTTTATCCCTCATTCAAGGATTATTGTTCTCACATTACTCCTGAGACATTGCCCCACCTTCCTGTATCTAAGACCAGCATTTATCAGGTCATTTTGATCTCCATTCCCTAGAAATTCCCAATAGCCCACTTCCACTTCAATTGAATTGTCTCATTAGCACTGACCCCTCACTTGGTACGGCAACTCCTATCTTTTTATGTACTGTGTATGTATACCTGCCCACTGTATTTTCCACTCCATGAATCTGATGAAGTGGGTTTTAGCCCTCAAAAGCTTATGCCCAAATAAATTTGTTAGTCTCTAAGGTGCCACAAGTACTCCTCGTTGTTTCCACTCAGTAAGGTGATTCACTTTTGATTTGCATTTCCATTGTTGTTTCTTAGAGGAGTTCAGTCAGACCACATCCTCATGCTGGATGTATCCAGCTTCTATCCTAGAGGTAGAATGAAGTCATCAGTTTTCCCTTGCCAGGAAATATACATTATTGAAAGACCACAGGACTTCTGTCATAGCCAGTGTCTGTGTTGCTAGTTGGGATTTCTTTTTATGGTCCAGTTCTGGAAGGTTATATAAATCATGATGTGAGTATATCTTTCCTCTTCAATGAATATAGGTCTTCAGGCACTAGGCTTGTGAATCTGGCAGCTTCCGAAAGCATTATATTCAGTTTTAAATGCCAAAAGAAACACACAAAAAACCAGAAAAATCTATGCTAGTATGTCCTAGGGAAATTTCTTTCAGACCTCCAATTTGTCAGTTCAAGCCTGGGTAGGTTAACAAGAATCCCTGTGATTAAGTGTTAGATTTATGACCTGAGATATAAATGATAGATGAAGTTTTTCAATTTTGATAAAACCATACATTTTACAAAAGTTTGATAACACTTTTTCAAATCCAATCATAATGTAAATCTTTCATGGTTTTAGTTTGGCCATTTAATTATTTTTGTAGTCCCTAGGTTGAAAACTGCAATTTTCCTCAAAATGATTTGGATAAGAGATCCAATTATATCATTCAGCATGATTCTTGATCTAAAGTTGTCATTAAGACAGAGTGTAAAGTTTCCATGTTCCCAAGTCAGCACTGTAATATTTCTGTAACATCAGTTCCACTCACTGTCATAGTTGATTTCCTAAGATGCTTCTTGGTGTTGTCCCATAAGTGCAAATAACATTTATTTTCCTTGTCCTCTAAAATGGTAAAGATCAATTATTTCTAATACTGTATACTTTATAGCATGTTACCATGTTGTTAATACCATAGCAACATAAGGAAATGACATAAGGAAATGAGTAAAGAGAAGCTGTCTGCTGAAATATGTGTAAGATAGAAGCCTCATAAACATACGAACTCTTGACCTGTATGGCTCCAAAAATTCCTGTGCTACCACATTTCTTCCATAGTTTCATGGAGTTTAAGGCCTTGGGGACTGTGACAGGTTTCAATTGGTCCACCGAGCCGCGGGGGGGCGGTGGGGAGCTACTGCCTCACTGGCAGGCCTGGGTCACACTTTTCTGTCACTAGGGAATTAGCGGAGGGAAGTGTGTTGGCCAGAAATAGCGGTGCGCCCCTCAGGCAGGGAAGCGCCGGCACCAGTCTGCGGCGCGCCCCTCAGGCCGGGGGAAGCGCCGGCACCAGTCTGCGGCGCGCCCCTCAGGCCGGGGGAGCGCCGGCACGAGTCTGCGGCGCGCCCCTCAGGCAGGGGGAGCGCCGGCACGAGTCTGCGGCGCGCCCCTCAGGCCGGGGGAGCGCCGGCACGAGTCTGCGGCGCGCCCCTCAGGCAGGGGAGCGCTGGACAGACTCAGTGGCGTTGTCGGGATTCTGCTACCCAAGGCGGGTTGGCCGGGTAGGGGAACGCAGGCCCACCCAACTCCACTGCGTTCCAGCCCAGGACCCTGACAGTGGAGGGTGGGAAGGGTCCAACCACTGGGTCAGCAGGGAGCCATCCGCAACACGCTGACCAAATAGACCCACCACACTCCGCAGTTCTGCCCCTGGGCTACTTCCTACCTGGTCTCTCAAGCGGGTACCTCTGGTCCCTCCAGCTCGTCAGGGTATTCAGCTGCTGGCAGCTCCAGCTCCCGCTCCGTGTCAGGCCCACACTGGCATGGGTTACTGCCTGGCTCCTCCAGTTCCTCCAGGTACTCGGTGGCTGGCAGCCCTGGTAGCCCCAGTCCTTCCTCCAGGTCAGGTTTCTCCTGGTCCAGGCCCTCCCCTGGCTTGGCAGCAGGATCTGAAGGGAACAGCCTGTGTCTGTCTCCCTCCCTGGTTCTGCCCTGACTGGGCTAAGGGCCCTGCCCTTTGTACTTCCTGTTCCACCCCTCCCCTTCCAGGGGTTGGAGTAAGCTTGGTCTGGCCCCACTCACTCTGGCTGAGAGAGTGGCTCTTTACCCTCTGGTTCGGAGGGAAGCCACCCTGGCTCCCTACATGACCATCAGATCATCTAGTTGGATCTGCGTATCACAAGCCATCAAATTCACCCAAGTACCCTTATCCTGATCCAATTGACTTGAGTTCAACCAAAAATTCCAGGAGACTATCATGTGCCACAGAGAGAACAGGAGAGACCGATGCACCAGCAATGCCCAAGACTCCTGTGATGGCAGGGAATCGATTAGGTGAGATATGCCCAGATGATTATAGCAGCAGTCTATAAAACTATAGAAACCTAGGAATTGGCATCTTTGATCAGACCCATGGTTCAGCTAGTCCTTTATCCTGTCTCCAACAGTGACTAATATCAGATGTTTTACAGGAAGATCAAAGCAGACTGTGAAGAACTTCAAAAAGATCTCACAAAACTAAGTGATTGGGCAACAAAATGGCAAATGAAATTTAATGTGGATAAATGTAAAGTAATGCACATTGGAAAAAATAACCCCAGCTATACATACAATATAATGGGGGCTAATTTAGCTACAACTAATCAGGAGAAAGATGTTGGAGTCATCATGGATAGTTCTCTGAAGACATACACACAGTGTGCAGCGGCAGTCAAAAAAGCAAACAGGATGTTAGGAATCATTTAAAAAGGGATGGAGAATAAGACGGAGAATATCTTATTGCCCTTATATAAATCCCTGGTATGCCCACAACTTGAATCCTGCGTACAGATGTGGTCCCCTCATCTCAAAAAAGATATACTGGCATTAGAAAAGGTATAGAAAAGGGCAAATAAAATGATTCAGGGTTTGGAATGGGTCCCATATGAGGAGAGATTAAAGAGGCTAGGACTTTTCAACTTGGAAAAGAGGAGATTAAGGGGGGATATGATAGAGGTATATAAAATCATGAGTGGTGTGGAGAAAGTGAATAAGGAAAAGATATTTACTTGTTCCCATAATATAAGAAGACCACCAATATAGTGGCCACCAAACGAAATTAATGAGCGGCAGGTTTAAAACAAATAAAATGAAGTTCTTCTTCATACAGTGCACAGTCAACCTGTGGAACTCTTGCCTAAGGAGGTTATGAAGGCTAGGACTATAACAGGGTTTAAAAGAGAACTGGATACATTCATGGAGTTTAAGTCCATTAATGGCTATTAGCCAGGATGGGTAAGGAATGGTGTCCCTAGCCTCTGTTTGTCAGAGGATGGAAATGGATGGCAGGAGAGAGATCACTTGATCATTATCTGTTAGGTTCACTCCCTCTGGGGCACCTGGCATTGGCCACTGTTGGTAGACAGGTCTGACCCAGTATGGCCATTCTTATGTTCTAGGAAGGTGTAAGAAATCTTACAGTAAGGAAAACAACCTAACCCCAGGGAAGGTGTCTTCATAACCTGAATTAGCTAGAGATTGGTTTATGCCCTGAAGAACAAGGGTTTATATTCTTGGGCGGGGGGGGGGGTATTATTTAGTTTTAAACCTTGCTATTGTGATTATGAACATTCTTGTTATTCATATAAATTTCCACTGAATCTTACTGAGGTCTTGGTTGCAGTGATATGCTTTAGCAAGTGTTCCTCAGGCTAATTGGGTATTTTGCTAAAAAGTATATCCCATTTCACATGAGTAATTTTACAGGATGTACCATATTAATTTTATTATTCATTTATAATTTTACAATCAGTTTTATTACCTAAGAAACTTTACCTTCTCTTTGTTTGCTTTAAGGAACCAGGACTTAAGACCTAAAAGTGGCAATACTTCAACAAAAAAACTTCAAAAACAGACTCCAACGAGAGACTGCTGAATTGGAATTAATTTGCAAACTGGATACAATTAACTTAGGCTTGAATAAAGACTGGGAGTGGATGGGTCATTACACAAAGTATAACTATTTCCCCATGTTTATCCCACCCGCTGTTCCTCAGACATTCTTGTCAACTGCTGGAAATGGCCCACCTTGATTATCACTACAAAAGGTTTCTTCTCCCCCCCCCATTGTTTCATGTTCTCTGTGTATATAAATCTCCTCACTGTATTTTCCACTGAATGCATCCAATGAAGTGAGCTGTAGTTCACGAAAGCTTTTGCTCAAATAAATTTGTTAGTCTCTAAGGTGCCACAAGTCCTCCTTTTCTTTTTGCGAAAACTGGCAATGTTTATCTCAGTTTAAAGTCAAACCTATAAATCATCCTACATTTTAACTGGTTTCTACCTAAGCCAAATCCATAAACTGTAACTGGTCTGGGTTCACGCAAAACTTGCCATAATTCACTTGAAAAAATCAACCAGGCATATTGAAACATTCACAAAATTTCTGTAAACCTGGGAAATTATCAGATACTTGGTTTCATGTTAGGTTCAAAAACAGTTGGCTCAGCTATAGTGAAAAGACCTCTGCATTAGTAGGATGTTTGAAATGAAAACCAGGGGTAGATGTAAGGATGGACACAGATGGCAAATACTGTGTTCTCTCTGTTATAGGCCAATACCTACTGAAGTACCTGGATGATCACTTAACTGAGATCCATCTCTCTGAGTTCCGTAGTTAATTTTCAGATCACTGACTTCAACTGATCATTGATTTCAATGGGCCCTACCCTTTATCTTTAAATATATCTATTATCACAGAGAGTAACTAAGGGACAGAATCTGCCAGTTGTACTCACACGTAATAGTATTTTACTCCCTGTATAATCCCAGTGAAATCATCAGGATTATTCATGGATTAAGGTACAGAATGACTAAAGACAGAAGAATTAGACCCTGAGTGGACACACATCTCCATTTCAAATGCAATACAGGAAAGTTAGCATTCTACAGAGAGAAATAAAGCCACAAACATATTTTTAAAAATAAAATATTTATGTTTTAATTAATCAAGAAATAGGACAGCCATGCTCCCACTGACATTTCATCTCAGTTCTTTTCTTAAGATTTTCTTATTTATATCATCAGAATGTATAATCAACACTATGTAAAGAATGTATAGGTGAATACGTATAATAACCGTGTACTGAAAAAGAAGTACACGAGGCAGTGCTTCACTTTAGGAGAAAATAATTGATGGTATAGTTCCTTTCACAATTACCTTTTTCCCCTTTTTCATTTAGCAGCACTGTAGGTGCATTTGCCATAACCATGTAAAGCTTCCCCTGTCACATATTGACAAGATGCACAATAAAGCCCATAGGGGAGACACTCCACTGTATGATTTCATTGTGTTTTGTTGCTTGCGTAAGGCAGAGTTTGATTCAACTGGCAGATGATACATTTTGGGGTCTGCAATTAAATATGTTTTCAGTCTTTAATGATATTCAAAGTTTGAAATTGTATAAAGGAATTATTAGCAAAAGATGTACTTCCCAAATAGCAATCAACCTGAAAACACATTGCACAAAGTTGTCATACTGAGCACTGCAAGAAGCAGCAATAATGAAAAAGCAGAAAGGACATCGTGCCCCTGTGAGCTACAGTAAATACTCCAAGAATTCATCATCACATCGATATTGGAGCTGCAAGTTTTTAACTAAACAAGTAACTGTAATCCACACATCCATGAAGCCAAAATATTGAAGGTGAGTGATAGAGACAATATCCCAAACTGTAAGGAATGGCAATACGAGCTCTCTGAAACCTTTATTTACATTCTGCTTACCTGTTTCAAATGTAAATGCTGCTAATGAACAGAAGCTGATTAAATTGTACAAATGAATATTCATGAAATCACCTGGACGTTCATGTTAATTTTTTTCTGTGGAATGTGATTGCGTATGCATAACAAAGATTTTCTCTCTTGCCAAGGATACTAAAAGACTCCATCAAGTATAATAATAGAGTTTCTAATTTGGTTTCTTCAAGTGCAGAATTAAAGAGAGAGGACAACCCCAATTCAGAAAAAAAACCTATTTTTAAAAATAAACAATATAATACACTTCAGTTATTAATTGCACCTCTTAATCTAGAATGTTTTAAAGGCATTTTGAAATTGATCTAGTCTCCTGAAATACAACTGAACAAATGTATCAAACTGGGATAAAGCAAGGGAGCATTAAGCTTTGAAGATATGGATTTTAAACTAATATTAAAACTTACATACAGCAGGGATCATTGAAATTCAGCACTACAGTTAGTCTATTTATAAATGTGTTCTTAGGGTGCCAATTGTAATGAACTATATTATCACCTCCCAAGAAAAACTATTCACAAAGGAACTCTGGGAAAGGGAATCTTTGTTTGGATCTGCCAGTATCATCCCATTGGGGAAGATGGGGAGAATTCTCAGGGGCCAGATCTGACTAGTTTACGATGGCTCAGCAGGTGCAAAAAGGCAACCACCAGTCGCTTCTTGTGCCACTGGGGCTACATAAATACATATGCAGATAGATAGGAAAGTCTTAACAGGAGTGAAGGTCATACTGCAAGAGTCTTGCATGAAAATGTAACCCCAGGTTTGAATATTTAAAATTTAAGTTCAAACATTTCAATGTGTTCTTCCAATAATATTATATTTCAGTTCTGCATAGTAAAGGATTGATTATTTCAGTAAGCACCTGAACTAAAATGGAGTCCATATGAGCTACTGCTTTCCTATTCTTCAGAAGTGCCTGATAATGGAAAAGGGATGATAAATAGTTGTAAATTGCAACTAATATGCTAACATGCACCTCTGATGAATTAGTCTAATGACAGAGCAGAGAGATAGGGAGCTCCCTTCAAGCTAGGTACACTGCTGTTTTGATCTTTCACTCTTTAGAAACATTTTCTTTTAAGTATTTCACTAATGATATCTTGATAGGTACTCAGTAATTCTTCAATTCACAACACAAACCACCGATACCTTTTTACAGAAAAATATCCTTGAATAATATTAGAGATAGTGGACTTGATTCTGATCTCCTTTCACCATTTTTACACCAGTGTAATTCTGTGGACTTTAGTAGAGCTACTCCCAAATATTTGTTTTCAGACCTCATATTATTTCTGTTGCATTATGCTGCACCCTGTTGTGTATTACCAGTACTACACAGCATGTCAGATGGGTTTTCAACTGTGTGTTTGCTATAGAGACAGACTATGAGCCTTGATGAAGCATCTCTTTCCTCTCTCATAACTTCATTTTCTTGGTTAAATTCTCTACTGACTTACACCACGCACAATGTCATTGACATATATAGGATGGTAGTGAGTGTGAATCAGCACATAATATGGACCTCTTGGATCTAATTTCTAGCAGATAGGCTTCTGAGATGTGTCCGCTTTAAGCCATGTAGAAGTCATGACATAATATTTAAAGATGTGTTACTGTATTTTTAAGGTAAATACAACACAGAGCCTTACACAATGACAATTGCACCTCTTTGTTTTATATTCTTCCCTTTATTAATATAACCTAATACCTTTGGAATAACATCCCTTTTAGTTTTTACAGGCCTCCAAAACCAGTGGCTAGTTTGCTTCAGGGCATCAGCTAAGATGTATTCATAAGAGCTGGCTGGAAATTGAAATCCCTTCTAGCAAAAAATTACCCATTTTGAAAAATATTTTGTCCCACATTGGAACAAAATGCCAAAAGGATAATAGTTTTAGTTTTAGGCAATAGCTCAACCTCTCTGGCCCCCAAGAAGCAAAGTCAGGGAACTTAGGCTACGTCTACACTGCACTTCCATCTGTAAAATTTTTGTTGGTCAGGGGTGTAAAAAAACCTCACAGCCCTAACCGACAAAAGTTTTACTGCCAAAGAGCACTGGTGTGGACAGCGTTTTGTTGGCAGGAGACACTCTCCCACCGAGAAAGCTACCAGCCCTCATTGGGGGTGGGCTATTTGTCGGCAGGAGAGCTGTAAGTTGCGCAGTGTAGACATAGCCTAAGCCTTATCAGCTCTCTGGGAAAGCTGTCCAAAAGTGAAATTGAGACGAGCCTTCCAGAAGCGGGAGAGGAGGGGAATAGCATTTCGATTTTCCCAAGGGAAAAGTAAATTTTTAGCAAAATTGAAATATTCCCATGAAACATTTCAGTTTAGCAAAAAGGACATTTTACACTGGAAAATCATTCCAACAAAAAATTTTGACTAGCTCTAGTATTTATCTGAATTACCATGTTTAGTTTTTTTTTATTTTGGGAAGAATGACAGTATGGTTGCTGTCATTTCTGAACCATCTTCCAAATACTCATTAGTTTACTAATGGTTTGTTGCAAAGAGGAGAATCCATTTGAGAGTCTGACCTCAGCAAAAGGAATTAGCTTTTTATTTACCTTCTTCCTGTTCACTTTACCTGAAGCTGCTCTTAAGTTTCTGATTTTCTTTTTCCTCCTTCATATGCCATGGAGTCTGAACACGTAAAGTTATAATTATGTCTACTGCAAGAAGTAATATCTGGGTAAATTATTTCAGGTACTCAGAGCAGTCAACATGAAGTCTGGTGAGTTATTTGTGATTTGGGGAAACTCCAGGGAATTTGTTTTCATGGAGGTTATTAAGGGTATTGGTTATTTCTGACTCATTCTCTTCTAACACCTTGGGATAACAGCTAGAACTTTTCAATCTAGTTAAGCTATAATTCATAAATATTTAATAGAAACTGACAAAGGCCAAACATAACTATCCTGAAAGATACTTACTGAGACACCAACAGGAATCGAATGTCTTAAAACTAGGTGTTTTAATGACAAACTGACAAATACTATAACCCATGAAGAATAATTCATTCTGAGGTTGATAAGTAAACTTGGGAAGAGACAAATTCACATATGATAAACCAGAACCTTATTATATGATGTCATCAAACAAGTCAATAATTAAACTATTTTCATGCTTTCTCCCCAATTGTGTAATCTCCACATCAGTATCTCTGCCTGAATTGCATTTGGAATGTCTATTTATTATGCCTGGATTTTAGAAAAATGCCAAACTGTCCAAAAGACAGAGGCTGCTGTATTATCACAAGTAAAGTCGGTTTGTACATCATGCTCTCCCTTTTGTTTTCCACAATGATTCATAAAGAGACTGGCTGACTGTATAAAATGCCTGTGAGCCAACAGCTTGATGCAAAGCCCACTGACATTAATGGGAAGACTCCCACTGAGTTCAGTGAACATGGGATTGGGCCCCAAGTCCTGCACTCTTCACTTGAGTCAAACTCCCACTTATTTCAGTGGGAGTTTGGTCTGAGAAAGCTCCGCAGAGTTTGTCTATAATGGCAGAAAACAAACTTATTCAGTATCATGTTTTTACTAAAAAGGTACTGAGCAAAATTCTGCTCTCATTGATACCTGTGCAACCTCGCTGGGTTAAGGTGGGTGGCTTCAATAGCACTGGCACCAGTGGGATTGTAAAGGAGTAACTGAGAGCAAGAATGTACTTGTATTTTGTAATGAAATGTCTAGTGCACCTGTTGCATTATATGGGAGGTAATGTAGCCCAGTGCTTGGAGCAAGAAGTAGGCCCCAGATTTTTGGGGTTCTATTCACAGCTCTGCCACTGATGCACTCTGTGGCCTTCGTAAATTGCTTAACCTTTCTGTGCCTGACTTTACCCATCTCTAAAATGAAGGTTGTCTCAGAGTCAAAAGATATGTTTGTAAAGCATTCTGAGATGCTAAGATAAATGGCACACTAGAAGTGTCACTGTACAGTATTACCAGAATGTATGTCATGAAAGGGGGCAAAAATCTATTTGAACATGTTATTGATAGAATTTTGTGGACAGCTACAGGCTGATTTGCAGAGGTGCTGAAAATGGGAGTTGCGGGTGCTCAGAAATTCTGAGAGAAGTGTAGCTAGTATTTGCCAGAGACAGATGTTTTCTTTTAAACTAAAATAGAATATCCTTTAAAAGGCCTGATCTTGCCCTCTTGGAAATTAGAAGAAAAAAACTCCCGTTGACATAAATGGAGCTGGATCAGGCTCAAAATGTGCATATTTCTGTTTGAAGGGAACATGCAAACTCCATCTGTTTTCCAGCCCCTGAGGGGGAATGCTATTTCTGTTTTGATTATTCAGTTTGTTCGTCTCCACTGTCGTCTGCACTCAACTGCACCAGTTCACAAAATATAATATCTCATGATGGACCACTTATCAATCCCACACATGCCGCAATTCTTATGGCACAGTCTCCATTTAGTATTTTTTTTAATTATAAAGAAAACCTTACCACTCAATAGCCACAGCTACTCTCGCTAATGCTCAGACAAAACGAAATGTGTCAGCCATGGAATGTAATATAGCTAAGATATCACAGTGTTCTCCCTTTAAATTATGGTATAGTCCCTCTGTACTAGTTTGGGAAAAAAATAAATACATGAAATAACTGACAAATGTTTTATGGTCACCTTCAATGTGTCTAGACATTAGAATTGAGCATGTGTCGAAATGGCCACCCTGGGTGGAGGAAGTGACCAAACCTAATAAAATTCCTCCTTGTTGCAGTAACGTACGTATAATATATACAATGTAGATGACTATATATTATGTATATAACTTATCCCTGGAATAGTCACATATATATAAGACAAATTTCAGTAACACTGTACAAGGCATGTGTATATATGCACACACAAACCTATGTCTACATTTTCTAGATAATAATACCTAGCTCTTAAATAGCACTTTTCATCAGTAGATTTCAAAGTGTTTTAGAAAGGAGGTCAGTATCATTATCCCCATTCTACAGATGAGGAAACTGAGGCACAGAGGTGACAGCCCAGATCCAAAAAGGAACTTAAGCATTGCAAGATAATTATTCAGCTTAAAAAATATAAGTCACCAGATACTTGTCATCATAGTAATTATTACTTGATATGCATGTTCAACAATCACAATGTAATTACAAAGTTATTTCATAGTTTGTGTCCTGTAAAATGAGTCTTTACTAGAAATATTTCGAAGTAGGTTACAAGGAAGACTTTGTTCAACAGAGTGAATGTCAGGTCTTATTAATGGCCATTTGTTTTCCCAAATAAGTTCAGTGATTATTGAGAGAAATACAAGACACGAGTAAGTCTGCCAAAATAGCAAGCTGTCTGGTGACATTAGCAAAGCTGGCAGAGGAGACCTAGCCTTCTCATGTTCGCTAGTAGTGTGTGTGCTGGAGCCCTGATTGTTGAATGCAGCATCATTATTACCATGTTAACACGGTTGAATAATTTTCTGGTGATGTGCTTGAGATATCACATGCCTAATCTGATCAGTAATTACAGCTTTTGCCTCAAAAAGTGAACACAGTCTGTTAGAAAGGAGCAAACTTACCCTGTCAAGGTTCCTTCCCCACTCTGAACTGTAGGGTACAGATGTGGGCACCTGCATGAAAGACCACCTAAGCTTATTTTTACCAGCTTAGGTTAAAAACTTCCTCAAGGTACAAACGTTGCCTTGTCCTTGAACCCTATGTTGCCACCACCAAGCGTGTTAAACAAAGAACAGGGAAAGAGTCCACTGGGAGACGTCTTTCCCACAAAATATCCCCCCAAGCCCTACACCTCCTTTCCTGGGGAAGGCTTGATAAAAATCCTCACCAATTTGCATAGGTGAACACAGACCCAAACCCTTGGATCTTAAGAACAAGGAAAAAGCAATCAGGTTCTTAAAAGAAGAATTTTAATTAAAGAAAAAGTAAAAGAATCACCTCTGTAAAATCAGGATGGTAAATACCTTACAGGGTAATCAGATTCAAAACAGAGAATCCCTCTAGGCAAAACCTTAAATTACAAAAAGACACAAAACCAGGAATATACATTCCATTCAGTACAACCTATTTTACCAGCCATTTAACAAAAGGAAACCTAACGCATTTCTAGATATATTACTTACTAACTCAACGAAAGTTCTGAAGAGCATTCCTGATCTGTTCCCGGCAAAAGCATCACACAAACAGACAGACCCTTTGTTCCCCCCCTCCAGCTTTGAAAGTAACTTGTCTCCTCATTGGTCATTTTGGTCAGGTGCCAGCAAGGTTATCCTAGCTTCTTAATCCTTTATAGGTGACATATATATATCCCTGGCCAGGAGGGATTTTATAGTTCTGTATACAGAAAGGTGGTTACCCTTCCCTTTATATTTATGACATACCCATATGAATTTTTGAACTAATATACATTTCACCCACTTTAACATATTTATATTTTTTCACATCAAATTGTAAGAATTAAGACTATACAACGAACCTCTGGTGGTATTTTAAATTGAAAAGCCTTAATATTTTGCACTTTAAGTATGAGCAAATGTTTTCTGGTGTACTCATATTGACAAAATGAAACTATGAAATGCAAGTTCATCATATTGTCACAGTCTGTAGGGAACAGAATACAGAGCTAATATGTAAAATGCACTGTTTTGATGTAAATGTCAGTTAAAACCTCAATGCACCATAAATTACACAATAACTACTGTACTACAAAATCTGGAACAATATTTTTCAAAGATGTGCTGACTCCGCAAGGATATTTTCACCCCTAACCAGAAGTCTTGTTCTGGACCTATCTTCCAAAAAGGAATCCCATGTAGTAAAATAATTTTCTGTGCTCCTTCTTGCTTCAATAGAGCTGTTGCAATTTACACAGAAGGAAATGTTTGCATTTCAAATGGAAATAATTTAGGCAGTCTTGAAATACACTTTGAACCAAAACATAGCCCATAACAAAACAAAGATGTTTTTATGTACAAATATCCTCTGATTACATACATACTTTCTCATATACAGAGATACATTTAACTAAATTCACCTGCACAAAGTATGCATATATTCTGGGACTAATCAGTGCCATTCTTCATAAGGTTTTTGCAGTCATTACAAAGGTGTGGATCAGCCAAAAGTAACCAGAGCATCATGAAAATCAAACAGCTTTTGTAAATAATGCAATATTAGGGTTGGGTGAGATTAGTAGGGAAATGTGCAATTTCACATCACTAATATTTTGATTTTTTTTAAATGAATTTGGGAAAGTGATTTTTTTTCTATGAAAACTCAAAAAGTACCTTTGGCCTAGGAGTACTAGTGGCAGGAGGAAGCAGTCTGCAAAAGCCACATGGCCTAATGGGTTAGCCTTAAGAAGTTCCTGTATTTTGTTTCTACTTCTGCCAATGACTGGCCTTAATAAGTGATCTTACAAAAATAAGAATATGGCTCAGACATGGGTTCTAAATAACCTGCTTCTGACTGTCTAGCTGTGTGAAATGGGAAATTCATTCAGCCATTCTATCCTTCGGTTTGACCATCTGTGGACTGTGGAAAAAAATATTTGCCTATTTCATATTTGAAGAATATTTTAAAGTGCCACATATGGTAACTGGAAAATATTATCAGCCCTAGTAACTAGCAGTTAGTGCAAGAGAACTCAGGATGTCCACTGGTACAGCCCTTTACTTCACCCACTAGCCCATGTGACTTTTGGATGGGAACTCCTTCCTCAGTCTCCCAAAGATGAATGTTTGAATGTAAAGGGTTTTCAGGAGTTTGGAACCATCTAAATAATGAAAAATATTTTATACAAAATGTCACTGAAAACTAGAAGTTAATCAGGATCTGAATTTTGTTGTTTGGTCCCAGTTCTATCTTTTATTTTAAATTAGGTTAAACAAATAAAACAACCCTTAAAAACAAAACTAAAAAATGAGCCTGTTAAATACACTGATAGACCATAGATCATATTTTTATAGGTGACGTTTCCTTCTCTCTCTAGCTCAGCATTTTGAGTTATAAACTATAAATTGTAAGCTAAATTACCTGGACTCTGTAAGTAAGTAATCTTTGGCAAAAATATAGTTAGTGTTGTTGCATTTTTGTTTTTTTCTAAGTATAGAATTGTTGTGGTTATATATTGTAGATGTTCTCTTTCAAGTAAAGAGATACCATTGATTTATAAAATGCAGCGCACCAGAAACTCATGCACAACTAAATTGCATGGTGGGAAAAACAGTTTGACATCACTTAAAATTTGAATGAAAGTTCACGCTTGACATCTTTATAACTTGCCAGAAAATATTATCTAAAGTAAGACAGGCCAAAACATTGTATCATCTTCAGGTGAAGATAAGTTTTATAACAAAAGGCCAAAATTCTACACTATTTATTTAAGCAAACTATTACAGGATCACAGATGTTTGGCCCAATATATATAGACATGTTTTCTGTTTGCACTGGAGCCAGAGAGAAGCAGCTACAGATTATATTCTGGGGAATATGGATGGATTACAGTTTCCATAAAATATTGGATTTAGATCTCTTACTGAAGTCTGGGCTGTGTGGTTAGATGTTTGGCTGCATGTGCATGTTTTCCCTGTATGCTGCCCCAGCTCTGCGCAGACAGCCAACATGGCAGACCTCAAGCAAACCACCCAATGACCACAAGATCCGTTAAGGTATGAAGACAAAGCACGGTAATAGCACCTGGCAGACTCTACGAGGATACTAAGATATGTATGCCCGTGACAAAGAAAGCAGCTCAGTGAATGGCTTCCATTCCCCCCTCGGCTGGACAAAGATACTTCATCTGAGACACATTTTTATACCCTGATACAAATGCTTTGGCGCCTGAAGACTATTTAGAATTTCTATTGAAATTAGGTTTAAAGACACCAACAGTTACTAAAAAGCATTTACATTCCTCTCTTGTTAACAAAAGTTATTCTCAAGGAAAAAAACATTTTTATTTTGCGTAACTTTTCAAATAGCATTCCACAAACCCTACATATGCAGAGGCTCTGAAGCTGAACAAAAATATAAATGTGCATAGATTTTTTGGCTTATTAAACATGTACACAATTAAGTAGGAAATTGCAAAGTTTGCTGATATAGAAGCTGCAGACATGCTTTACATACAAATAAATTAGGGATAATAGCATATACTGCTAATGCACAAGTTCAATAAGACCTAGAATTTGAAAAGTATATAAATGTACACACTACCTGCATTGGCGTGATCTTGCATTCCTTGCATACCACCAAACTCCCACACTGACTAAAATCCCATATGTATGCTTAAGTGCCTTCCTGAATTAGGGAAACTCAGGGAACTATGGGGAGTGGTGTAAGTAATTTAGTAGGTGGCAGCAATTTAGTATTTACACCTGTCACTACTGAATCAAAACCTTAAAAATAGTGTCGTTATAGGGCACTGAGCTTTCTGCAGAAGTCTTACAGGTTAAATGTAAAACAGGGATCCTGAAAACATGGGGTTATTAAAGATGCCCTGGCACATTTGCAGATGGAATGGTGTTTGCTCAACTATCTTGGTCAAAGTCAAATTTAGATAATTTGTTTAGTTTTCTCTAAAAGAAAAGGAGTACTTGTGGCACCTTAGAGACTAACAAATTTATTTGAGCATAAGCTTTCGTGAGCTACAGCTCACTTCATCGGATGCTTATGCTCAAATAAATTTGTTAGTCTCTAAGGTGCCACAAGTACTCCTTTTCTTTTTGTGAATTCAGACTAACACGGCTGCTACTCTGAAACCTCTTAGTTTTCTCCGTAGTTCAACTGGATATAGTATTCTTCCTAAATTCCTTTCCGACACTGTTGTGCAACACTACTTTGAGCATGTTCCACCCCAGAGATGGCTCTGTTCCTAGGATGTACTAAGTTATGTTTGTGTATATTTTATAGTTATGAACATTGAAGACGAATGTGTTCATGTCTTCTTATACATATTGTGACAGGGCAAGGCCAGATGGCTATGGAAGAGTAGTGTAGATATATTAGATATATTAGTAGATATATTAGCTCCAGGCTAAACAAATCCCTGGTACCAGGATAAGTTAAATGGCAGCAGCTCCAGGTCAATTAAGACACCTGGGGCCAATTAAGAACTTTCCAGAAGGCAGGGAGAAGGCTACGTTGATTGGGACACCTGAAGCCAATCAGGGGCTGGCTGAAACTAGTTAAAAGCCTCCCAGTTAGTCAGGTGGGGGTGCATGTCAGGAGCTGTGGGAAGAAGTTGTGCTGTTGGAGAGGCTGAGTAGTACACATCATATCAGGCACAAGGAAGGAGGCCCTGAGGTAAGAGTGAAGTGGAGCTTGAGGAAGTGAGGGCTGCTGTGGGGGAAGTAGCCCAGAGAATTGTACATGTCATGTTTCTAAAAGGTCAGCTACCATAGTTGATACTATAAGGGTCCCTGGGCTGAAGCCCGGAGTAGAGAGTGGGCCTGGGCTTCCCCCTCCCCCTGATTAATCACTGAGACTGGGAGACAACAGAGACTGTGCAAGGAAAGATAACTTCTCCTCACCTCCCTTGCTGGTTTATGATGAAAATGGCTCAGTAGACTGTGACCCTTGTCTCTACAGAGAGAAGGGTTACGTGGAGGGTCACAGTGAGCCTCTGAGGCTAGCAAAATCTGCCAGGAAATGCGGGACCCATGGAGGCAAGGACAGAGCTTTGTCACAATATATACATATCCCACAAGCACGTGTGTAAACATGTAATTCTCCACTGTTCCTGGAGTTCCCTAGGCTGTTAATCAGTGCAGAATTTGGTCTATATGGTGCTTTGAAAATGTGTAGTGTAACCAGTGCTATATCATCATAACACAGTATATTATTACCCCACCATTATGATTATTTATTAAGGAAGAAAATATTGTCAATCTGGATATCTAGGGGAATAGATAATCATTCAAAAACGTTACTATGTTTTTGACAGTCAATGCAAATATGTCTGGGAATTTCATATTTATGAGATTAATATACAAATGTGAGAAATAAATTTGTTGACACCTACTCCATGATGGGGATGCAGAAGATCTAGCCTCTTTACATTATGGTTAGACTACCATACTAATAAAAGGCTACCTTGTTTTTTTATGTAAAAATATTCATATTATACAAAACCATTGTTGCACAGCAGTTTCAATGAAACATGGCTTCTGTTTATTCTTAATGTTTCTGTACTGCTAAGGTGCTCAGAAAGCCCTGTAATGCATTCAGATGTATTACCCTTCATTGAAGATCACAAGCTTTCGAATTACCAATTCACTAGATAATAGGGTGATACAGAAGAGACATGGCTGGATGGTTTTGGATTTGGAATGAAACATTTTCAGATGCATGCATGCTACATAATTACTCACATACTAAAACATTTCACATACCTAGAAGTTACAAAGGAAGCAGGCACAAACTAACCAAGTTTTGATTCAAGTTTGTATGATTCATTGTTCTATGGATCTAAAGTAGTTTGGTATCAAACCATAAACAGTTTAAACACATAATTTGTAAGAGCTTGTATCCCTGTGTGTTTTATAACCTCTGATTTTTTTTTAAGTAAATAGTGTACATTAGTATTCACTTTGCTATGGTATCTCTATTTAGGGCTCATTTCCTAACTTATTCCTTATTCCTCCTAGATCACAATAAGAGTCTTATTATGGAGTCACAGTCCCCCCTCCCCTCCCATAATGGTCCCCTTAGACCAGTGATGGGCAATCTGCAGCCCGCGTGCCCACGCAGCCCATCAGGGTAATCCACTGGTGGGCCGCAAGACAGTTTGTTTGCATTGACCATCTTGCAGGCACAGCCACCCACAGTTCTTAATGGCCGTGGTTCGCCTTTCTCAGCTAATGGGAGCTGCGGGAAGCAGTGGCCAGCACATCCCTGTGGCCCACGCCGCTTCCCGCAGCTCCCATTGGCCAGGAACAGCGAACTGCGGCCACTGAGAGCTGTGGGCGGCCATGCCTGCGGATGGTCAATGTAAACAAACTGTCTCGCAGCCCACCATTGGATTACTCTGATGGGCTGTGAGCAGTCTGTGGTCCGCAGGTTGCCCACCACAGTCTTAGACTCTCCAGTCTATCTTGCAACCCAGAAAAAATGGACTATGTGATAAATGGCCACCTATGCCAAAAATCACACAATGATCAAGTTGCTTCCAGTCCCAAGAGACCAGTCATTCACCCCAGATCAACTGGTATCCTAGATCTTACACCAAAGACAATGCCGGTAGCCAATCCCATATAAACTATCTAAAGGTTTATTAACTAGGAAGAACTAACAGTTATCTACAGATTAAAGCAAGCAAACATATACACACAAATGAGTTACCATCTAAATCCTAAGAGTGACAGAGTTGTAGTGATCTATCAATTCAAAGTGTCTTTCAGAACGAAAACGGGGGGCAGCCCCTGGAGATCTCTGGTTTCAGTTTAAAGTCTCTGGTCCTGTCAGAGTTCAAACAGCCAAAAACATGGAAAATTTTCCTGTGACTGTTTTATTTCCTTCATTCAGCTACAGAGCAGGACCCCAGGTCCCTTCAGCAGAGGGAAGTTACTGCTGAGGAGAGACGAGCCACCAGCAAGGAGATTTCGAATGTGAGACTGCTACCCAGGCCCATGGGTGACAGGTGTACACCAGCTCGGGGAGGCTAGCCCCCAGCCCAGACCACCCCTTCTGCCCAAGGACGCACCTCTCCTGCCAGAGCCCAGAGTCCCCCCCTCCCCGTGGGGCAGCCAGCTCCTCCACACACACACACAGGCCTCCAGAGTCCCCTCTCACCCCCATTCCAACCCCTTCCCCAAATCCCCACCCTGGCCACCGAGTGTGCCATGTTTCCAAGGTGTGATAGGGCCATTAACTAATCCTTTGTACTGTGATGTTCATTGATGGCCATCTGATTTTGATAGTCCTTCTGGATGGGTGGGGGAGACAATGCCTGTGCCTGGGTTCACAAGTTCAGAGCAAACATTTTCAAAGTTATAAGGCAAAACTTACATATTTTCTTATAGCATGGCATACAGACATTGCAAGTGAGATTAATTTACAAGCATTTCATAGAGTCTAAACACTAAATACAATCTTATAATATTAATACCTATTTTGAGTAAAACTAACATATAGGTGAATTGGCCTGATCTCTTGCTATAAGTTGGTCATTTCTTAGCTAATGCCTGCAGAGCTGGCATCTGGCATGCCAGCATCACATATGCACCCAGCCATAAACACAATAGAAGAATATTTCTAACCAGGACAACCCAGCTAGCTCCTAGCTGTATGACACAAAATGTTAATTTGGAGCCTTTGCATGGTACACGATATCATACCTTAAAACTTACTTTAGTGAGTGTAGCAGCCATGTTAGTCTGTATTCACAAAAAGAAAAGGAGTACTTGTGGCACCTTAGAGATATAAATAAATGCATTTGGTGGTATTTTCCACCAAATGCATCCGATGAAGTGAGCTGTAGCTCATGAAAGCTTATGCTCAAATAAATTTGTTAGTCTCTAAGGTGCCACAAGTACTCCTTTTCTTTTTAATTAACTGTACTATGTTAAACATTAGACATGGAAAATCTTTTACTGTCTTGCAAATTGTAAGTGATATTTGAAAACAACTTCTGTAATGTGACAGAACATTAAAAATATGGATGATAATATATAAAAACTGGGCTGATTAAAATTAAAGCAGTGCCTTTTTTTCAACCATTGTGTTTAATACTAAAATGAATAATTAAATTACTATACTTGTTGCTAATTGATTTTAAGGACACATAAAACCATAGTTTTGTGTTTCACCTGAAATTCATTTTGATGCCCACAAGCTTCTTTAAAGGGATTAATATTGTTGATGCATTTCCAATATTCAAATGAGAATTTCATCTGAGTTAATCTGGATGAATGTTCGAAGAAGGACTTAGGTGCTAGCATACAAATCCTCTTCATTGCTTTATAATCTTTTACAATTCCTTTAGGATTTTTCCACCTTCATCTGTAAAAGCAAGAAATATGCAGATTGTTCAGATTAACTGATGTGTTTATCTTTAATTAGCCATGTTCAATAATATAAAGCTAAAAATAAAAAAGATCAGAGTCATTGGTCTCAGTTCATACCTCTGGATGGATTTGCTGAGGTGAATCTAATATTTAACAAAGAAAGAAGAAGAGAAGCTGTATTTCAGTTAATCATATATGCTGATATTGTGAAGAATTGAGTTATTTTTGAATGACAGCCATGAAAACAGCCGAAAGGAACAATTATACTGTATCTGTGCTAACACAATTTGCACAGTTAAGGCCACTGAAGTCAACAGAAATCTTTCCATTGACTTTGATGGACATTGGATAAGGCCCTTAGGGGACCATAGAAAATTGCTTTTTTCGATGGGCATTAGCAGGTGCCCTTTCACCTGAGCCAATACCTAGCCTCCCTTTTGGCAGGCACAAACTGTAACTGCAAGAGAATTCCAGGCACAGATCTTAGTAGGTATTTCCACATCTAACTTTCGGCTTGATGCCCACCACAGTATTTTAATATCATATTTCTCTCTCTTTTTTAATTGTTAACTACTCTTACTTTTAAAACATGCTTCCCCCTTCCCCCCCACCGCCATTTCTTCTGTCCAACTCCTCTCTCGTGTCTTCTTTACACACTTCGGTTTCTCTCATTAATTTACATCTCTAACTTTGTATCTTATTTTTTAAATATATCCAGAATCTTGCAACAGTGCCACAATTGTCTCATAAAATCTTGTTATAAATGAATTATACTGAAATTGCTTCAGATTGCAGATATGCAGTACTTTAACAGATCCATTGCAAGCTCATGTTTCTTTGGAGAACAAACTGGGAGATTGAACTTTGTCCCACCGTCTCTATTGATGATGTATGTATATAATAGTAATATTAATCTCCTCAATAACTGTTCAGATATCTCTATTCTGATTGGCAGCTGCCTTCAGAACTCCACATCCTTATGACCATAGCAAAAATGGCTCCTCGCCTTGATCCCTGCTCCACCATTAGCCCATCTAATCCCACGTAATATACATTCATTTAAAAAGACTTTAACCTTCTTGTGCTCCACTAAACCTTCTTCAAAGGCATAAAAAAGGAGGATCTATAGGATCAGAGTGGGAGGGAGTGATATTGACATAAAGCTTCTAACCTCTATAGTGGTCTCTGACTTTGAAAAAAATCTAGCTGTATTTTGCCTAGTAGCTTTCACAGCTCTCATACATTTTAAAATTATCTGGGAATTACAGGTGTAGGCCTGAGACCTGATCAAACCCCTCCTCCCACCTCCCTGACCCCTATGCCCCCATATTAAACCAGCCTTGGGTGAAACTCAGGGAGTTCACCACTAAAATTGAAAAAAGACTGTTCTGCTGCTGATAAAGCACCCCCAGCTAACGAGAGAGATACCCAGGCACTGGGAAATTAGGGAGGATACAGAAAGATACTCAAATGCTAAAATAAGCTCTGACCAGCATTTTAATGCTGACCATCTGCATAAGCAGAGAAGGTCACAACTAAGTTACAATTTTGGCATTAAAGATAAAATGTAAAAAACTTGGGCAGGAAGGAGGACACATAGATACCAGAGAGTAATTGATTAAATTTTTGTTATTTAGAAGAGGGATAATGTGACAGGTTTCGTAAATTTGAAGGAGGGAGCTAGTTTCACCTATATAATGTAAATGAAAAACAATGCTCTTTGGGAACCATTTCCGGACTGCAGTTCAAGCTGCTGGAACTCTGACCTCTCTGCACGACTGTGACATGCAGAGGCATTGCTGGGAACCCTCAGATGAATGAATCCTAACTGGCCATTGGGTGAAATTTGTCTGTATATTGGGAGTGGTGAGCATGAGAGATTTGCTTGATATACATATTCTGTGTGTGTTGCTAATAAATAGATGTTTAGAGCACAACTGTGTAAGGCTCTTTTATTGAGAAAAGATTCCGCGGACCCGTAGAGCCCTGATCCCCAAGGGAAAGGGTGGTACTTAAATTGACCAGGTTTCTTCCTGAACCCCATGGGTAAGGATAAGTACCTTACACCCTGAGCCCTCAGAAGGGAAATGGTGTGATTACTTAAATTGATTGGGTCACACTTTGAGCCCTTGGTAGTATATAGGCAGAATGCCATAAATTGTCAGGTCACACCTTGAGTCCTCTGAAGGGGATAGGTGGAGTGCCCTAAATTGAGCGGATAACATAGGCTCCAAATTTGTTTCTATATCTCACTATGCATAACTGGCCCAGACTAAGGGTATAATTATTTTATCTGACCTTTCATGTACTGGAATACAAAGCCCTCTAGTGAAAGATCTTCATTACTTGGTTTCTCACATAGCAGAAAAAATGTTATTATTTATTTCTATTGTTGTAGCACTTAGGAGCTCCAATCATGGACCAGGATCCATTTGTCTTAAGTGTACAAACACAGAATAAAAAGACATCCCATGCTCCAAAGAGCTTACAATTCGGGCTTTAGAATTCAGTACTGGAGCTTTAGAATTCAGGGGATAGGAGAGTTGCTGAAATCAGATTTGCCACAAACTATCATTTCAGTTAATTGAGATAGCTGGTCCAAGCTGGCTAGGTTGTTTGTAAGAGCGTCGAAGGATTTCTGTTTTTGCAAATATTCATCAGTAAAGTCTTAAACAAAATATCCAGTTCCTCCACTTGTGATGCCTTCCTCTGGAGAACCAACTAGGAGACTGAACTTATCCTACTGCCTCTCAATGGATGGATGTATATTATAGTAATAATAAAATTAATGTTTAGCAAGTACCAGTCATTTAAAAAAAACGGAACCTTTTTTTATTTTCAGAAAGGTTTAGGATTAGGTAAATTCCAATTTGCTGGTTGAGTAATATCTAGTGTGAAGAAAGATGCAGCTTTCAGCATTCATTCTTTCTGTAGAACATATGCAATACCCCCTTTGTGAGCTATTAAAAACTCTTTTAGATTCAATAATATTTTCATGCAGGAAACTACAGTCAATAGCATGCACAGTTCATTAAATCTGGTATGAAAATCACCTCAAACTCTACAAACACTCAGTGTCTCAATGTGGGTGTAAGAGATGGAACTCAAACAAGCTTTTAATGTCTAAATAATAATATCAGATATCTGAGTGGGTATCATTCTCTTTCTTGCAAATGGTGGGAAAAAAACAAATTACTGAAACAAAGGCCTTAATGCCAGTATTTGGTAACAATTACATATTGTTCTCTGAGATGTAACAGATCAGACTATAGCACAGGGAAATACATCATGCTTCACAAGTGTAATATGAGGAATTATTTAAATTTTTTAACAAAAGCCTTGTTTCCAAACATGTCACCCAACAGTGAAATACCAGCAAAATAGACTTCAAAGGAACAAAAAATGTGTAATCAGAAGAGTAAAGGGCCTATAGAAAATGCAAATAAGGTTGGGACTGGGTTCACTTTATAAATGTGCCTTTTAAACAAAACTTCCCATCTTCTAACATAGGTGCGCTATAGAATATGGGAGGTTTGGTATCTTAGGCCTTGATTCTATTCAAAGCTGTACTGGTTTAACTTTAAATCATCTTTAAAACAACTGAATAAAATTGGTGCAAATCCTGTCACAATTTCAGGGTAACTGCAGCTGTATTCTCCCTCACAGGTCCCAGCCTTGGACTCTGGTAGGTATCAGCCCTTCAACACCCACAACCCAGTTTTCCTGGTGGTTACAAGGTCATAACTATCTCAGATTCAGAACCAGAATCCATGCTGGGTAGTTCAGCTGTTTCCTTATATAGCTCAGGCCTTTGAGCTCCAATCTCCAGGAACAGGTAATCAACAGACAATAACCCTCTCCTCAGGGCATAGATACAAAAGACTGGAGTTTTTCATAACTGGAGATAGGAATTTGCATTAACCTCTCCGTATGTATTCCTTCGGAAATCCATCTCACACTTATTGTCCCCACAGTCCATTCTTGTCTGGCATGTTTTCAGTATAGCTCTTTGAACTCCAAGGTCTCACGCCCCTCTTCCCTCAAGAGAAATAACATACAATCCCAGCCCACAATAATACATATACTTAATACAAATAAAAGCTTAATACTTAAGCTAGTTAAATAGAAATTAAAAGGTAAAGTCTCAAAAGTGAAATGCCTGCAAGCTGCATGGAAAATTTAAAAATATCATAATAGAGGCTCAAATTAACTGCATTCCCCAAATTAAAAAACATAGTAAGAAGACAAAAAACAAGAGCCACCATAGCTAAAAACCAAAGTAAATAAAAGGCAGTCGGAGGCAAAAAGGCATCCTTTAAAAATTGGAAGTTGAATCCTACTGTGGAAAATAGAAAGTAACATAAACTCTGGCAAGTCAAGTGTCAAAGTATAATTATCCAGGCCAAAAAAGAATTTGTAGAGCAACTAGCCAAAGACTCAAAAACTAACCACAAATTTTTTTTAAGTACGTCAGAAGCAGAAAGCCTGCTAAACAATCAGTGGGGACACTGGACAATCAAGGTGCTAAAGGAGCACTCAAGGAAGATAAGGCCAGTGCAGAGAAATTAAATTAATTCTTTGCAACAGTCTTCACTGCAGAGGATGTGAGGGAGATTCCATACATCTCAGCTTTCTTTTTCTGTTGCAATTTGAGGTGTCAGTCGGAGGTTTTGGAACAAATTGCTAAATTAACTAGTAATAAGTCACCAGGACCAGATGGTATTCACCCAAGAGTTCTGAAGGAACTCAAATATGAAATTGAAGAACTACTAACTGTGGTACATAACCTATCATTTAAATCAGCTTCTTTACCAGATGATGTACAGCTAATGTGACACCAATTTTTTAAAAAGGCTCCAGAGATGATCCAGGCAATTACAAGCCAGTAAGCCAATTTCAGTACCATTCAATTTGTTATAAACCATAGTAAAGAACAGAATTCTCAGACACATAATGAAAATAATTTTGGGGGGGAAGAGTCAAAATGGCTTTTATAAAGTGAAATCATGCCTCAATCTATTAGAATTCTTTGAGGGGGTCAACAAACATGTGGACAGTGCATATAGTGTACTTAGATTTCAGAAAGTCCGTCACCAAAGGCTCTTAAGCAAAGTAAGCAGTTATGGGATAAGAGGGAAGGTCCCCTCTTGGATCAGTAACTGGTTAAAAGATAGGAAACAAAGGGTAGGAATAAATGGTCAGTTTTCCAAATGAAGAGAGGTAAATAGTGGTATTCCTGTATTGGGAAACATGCTGTTCAACGTATTCATGAATGATCTCAAAAAAGTAATAAACAATGAGGTGGCAAAATTTGCAGACAATACAAAATTAAGATAGTTAAGTCCAAATCAGACTGTGAACAGTTACAAAGGGATCTCACTAAAGTGGGTGACTGGGCAACAAAATGGCAGATGAAATTCAGTGTTGATAAATGTGCATAGGAAAACATAGTCCCAAGTATATATATACACACACACACACAAAATGATGGGGTCTAAAATTAGCTGTTACCGTTCAAGAAAGATCTTGGAGTCATCATGGATAGTTCTCTGAAAACATCTGCTCAATATGCAGCAACAGTCAAAAAGGCTAACAATGTTAGGAACCATTAGAAAAGGGATAGATAAGGCAGAAAATATCATAATGCCTCTATATAAACCCGTGGCGTGCCCACATCTTGAAAACTGCATACAGATCTGGTTGCCTCATCTCAAAAAAGATATATTATAACTGGAAAAAGGTACAGAGAAGGACAACAAAATTGATTGGGGTATGGAACAGCTTCCATATGAGGAGAGATTTAAAAGTCTCAGACTGGTCAGCTTGGAAAAGAGACAAGGTAGGATGAGTTATATTTGAGGTCTATAAAATCTTGACTGTTGTGGAGAAAAAGAATAAGGAAATGTTATTCTCCGTATACTCCGTCACATAACACAAGACTGAAATTAATAGGTAGTAGGTTTAAAACAAACAAAAGGAAGTACTTCTTCACACAATGCACAGTCAACCTGTGCCCAAAGATACACACAGACTTCTTGAGGCACTACAAATAGGTAACTTACATGGTTAATATTGCAATCCTTTATTTTTCCAAAAAAAGGAAGAGAAACAATAGGGAGGAGGAATAGATTTGTTTGAATTATCTGTGCTTCTGGACAGATTCAGGAAGCAAAAGCAAATAGGAGCTTAGCTAGAAGTACCCACAAACATCCCCAAGAAGGGGATTTGGTTGTAGTTACTAGGCATGACTGATAGCTTTTTAAAAAATCTTTGTAGAAAACCACCATTATGGGTGGACAGTTTTTTGTGTGTCATATTCACAGCGTGAGAGATGAGTCAATAACAGCTCAAGGGCTGGAGGGGGAGGAGAGGTCATATACACAGAAGCAAATACTCAAATGGACTTGACAGAATAATAAGATGTAAGACTGGGAGAGTTATTTGCTGTCAAGCTAGGTCTCAAAAATTTTAATTTTTGGATACAGGCTACAGATTTAATAGATACATGAAGTTTAAAGCCAGAAGGACCCAGCAGATCATCTAGTCTGACCTCCTATATACCAGGCCTACCTAAATCACAAGCTGAGGAAAGCAAATCACCTATGAACCTCTGAAGAAATCCAGGTGACACACTTTAACTTAGGCAAATTATAGACTGAGAAATCATCCTGAAGGAAGATCAGAGGGGCAAGAATTTGTTTATATGTGTCTGCTAAAGTATAGAAGTGTAAGTGCCATGCTGAAGCTTTCTATTGTAAAGCAGATGTTACAAACCTCATTTTCATTTTTCATTCTAGGAATGTGTATAGTAATTGCAGTTGAGTTGTGCAAGTCTGTACAGGACAAAACACTGATAGATTTACTAAATATAGTTTACCATTTCTGTGTTTAAATGTTTGTTAAGGGGGTATTATTTCTCTTGGAAGCTGACTGGAAGTGTTTATTCACATTTTATTCACATCTACATTAAGGTTTTGAATACAATAGCCATGGGGGTTGACTCTGTAAAGCTTTCCAAAAAGTGCTGAAGAGACAGAATTCTGGCTGATGTTTCAGCAACAACTTCAGCTGAGGTGCAGAACGGGGAGTGTAATAATAATGACAGGTTTCAACCCTATTAGTAATCAGACTAATTAAAACAGGGCTGCCAGGTGATTCACAAGCATAGATCCTTACTTCTATGTGGAGGTGTGTTGAAACCAATAGGGTAAGAAATCAGTTTGTAGGATCAGGGTCTAGCAAAATACATGCATATAGTAGCACTCATGCCACCGACAGCTGTCTCCTCAAGCTTATACATCAACTAGACAATGCGGATATTGAACAATGATGGTGACAACACAACCTTGCCGAACTCCCATTGAGATAGTAATCCACACCATGTATCTGTTATTGACTCAAATGTAGCTTTCCATTTTGTTACAGAGCTCTTCTGTTAATGACACTATCTTTCCAGGATGCTGAATTGCCACATCAGATCCCACCAATTTCCTCAATGCAATGAATCAAAGACCTGATAGAAGTCTATAAAAAGAACCTGAGGCTAATTAAATTCAGCCATCTTCTCAAAAAGCTGTCTCAAGGTAAAGATCTGGTCAACAGCAGAATGTCGAAGTCTAAAGTCATGCTGAGTATCCTAATATTTGCCACAAGTGCATCATTGATTCAAAATATTAACACA